>NC_071399.1:63165891-63790891 GCF_022682495.2 Desmodus rotundus | reverse complement strand
TGATTCAAAAGATTTTTCTCAGGAGTGGAAGTGTATGAGGCAACTTGATGCTACACAGAATGCATAATATTGAAATATCACAACTTAACAATTTCTATTCATTGTTTTAGGAAATTTCCTGAAGCCTTGTGGACATACTCTTTTTAGAGAGATTAGAAGAAAAATTGTGTTTTATTATGTTTCCTTATTATATTTCCTCCACCTTTCCAGCCACATTGGTTTCATCTCTCTATCATCTACCTGTCTATACCTAATTTATCTATTTATTAATTTTTGCTTATTGTCCACCCTTCCAGCAGTCTTATTGTCCAAGTTTAACAACATCATTTGTCAGTTTTTAAATTTTTTCACATCAAATTTTCATGCATCTACTCTCATGTTTAATGTACTCACATTTAGAAATAAATGCTATAGTTATCACAGAAGATATAAAAAGTCAGAAAAGATATCTATGAATGTTCTGTATCTATAACCTGTAAAAAGTGTGGGCATTTTAAACTGCATTGATATATGGGTACAATTTCAGTGTTCAAAGAAGGAGAATAAATTGATTTTGGAAAGTGGACACACATGAGAAAGCACTTGGAGTTGAAATTTTAAAAGGCACGCAGATGAAAGACAGTACGCAGGAGACTAACTTCTGTGGAAATCTGAGTTGTGAAATGAGGGATGATAATTTCGAGCCTATAATTGGGAGGGTAATACGTGTTAAATATCAGAAATAGTTTGTGTTTTATTCTGCAATCAATGATTTAAGTGTCTAAGTTACTAAGAAGTAAAAACGGACTAAAAAGTGTATTTTAATAGAACATATTTGGCCATTTGTGATGAATGTTTTACATAGTTAGTTCTCAGTCACAGAAAGAATGTGTAGATACACCTTCAGCTAGGAAACAAAGGGAGAGACTGATGTGATAAAGCTAAAACTTTTCAGTGTCTTGCTAAGTGAGGGTATTTTGATCTTTCTTTACTATGTAAATTACATCATTAAGTAAATCCATTGCCCAGAAATATTGGTAAGTTCTTCAATATGTAAATGATTTTAGTCAACATAGCTTTTGTAGTACCTTCCTACAATGACATAAATTAATTACAGAACTTCAAAATGTTAACCCATTTTGGATGGGCTAAAAAAAGCATTAAAGACTAACTTTAAATTTTAAAGAAATGTATTGACTTCAGTTATTATGGTTAAATTTTATGTGTCAACTTGACTAAGCTATTACCAGAGACTGAATATATGTATGCCCTACCACTCAAATTTTCTATATTCAAGTTTAATGTCCAATGTGAGATTATTTCGAGGGAGGACCTTTGGAAGGTGATTTGGTAGAGCCCTAATGAACAGGAAAACAATACTCATAAAAGAGGCCTCAAGTAGATCCCACACCCCTTCCGCTATGTGAGGACATGGCAAAAAGACATCCCTCTGTGGACCAGGAAGCAGGCTTTCGCCAGAGACCTATCTGCCAGCTCCTTGGTATTAGACTTCTCATTCTCCAGAGCTCTGAGAAATACACTTGTGTTGTTATGAGCCACCCAGCCCATGACATGCATCATAGCAGATGCAGCGGACTAAGATAACTATGGTGCCCAGCTCTTTGGTCAAACGCTATTCTAGATGCTTCTCCAAAGGACATTTGTAGACATAATTAATGTCTACAGTCAGTTCTCTATAAATAAAGTAGAGTATCCTGGGCACAGCGTGTGAACCTCATTCAATTAGTTGAAAGCTGTAAGAGAAAAGACTGAGGTATCCCAGAAAAAAAGGAATTTGCTCACCCATGTAACATAGAAACCCCACTTGCGTCCATCTTGCCAGCCTGCCTTATGAGCTTTGGGCTTGCGAGCCCTCAGAATCCCATGATCATCTGAGCCTATTTATTAAAATTAATCTTTTCACACACACGCACATGCACACACATACACACCACCCACGTATACTTTTGGTTAGGTTTCCCTGGCAAATACTGATATACGAGTCTTCACCTAAATTATCTTAATAAAAATGCCACTTAAAATGTAAAATAATAAAAATTTTTATAGGTTAACAAAAATTTCCATTAATCCTCTATGTTGATTTAAATGATCCATATTAAGATGCTACTTTAATATGTATAAACAAAAACCTCAAGATAAATTCAGTCATAATAGCATAGAAAGCTTATTTTATAAATAATCAAATAAAATGTAATGTATTTAACAATAAATATTTATTGTAACATTTTACTTTTATTAAAATAATGGCAATGTTAGAATGTGTATATACATTTATAGTATTTTACGTATTAGGTAATTCCTCTTAATTGAATAGTAGTTTTGTGTAATCATACCTTTTTACATGTAAAATTGATTTCAGCAGAGATCAATATTTGACACTGATATTCCTATTCTGTCCCTTGATGCAAATCAAAAGGCCACATATCTCATTCGCTTCTTTTGGTCTGTAAGTTTCTGCAACTTGCATAGCTTTCGTGACTGAGGATTTGGAGGAGCACCGCCAGTCAGATACTTTCTACAGTGTTTTCCCAGTCGCATCTGTCCGATGTTATTCTGTCACCGCCCTGCACTTCACATTCGCCCTCTATTCTTCCCTGCTGCAGACTAACATCAGTGATTTTTCCAAGAAGCATGGCTTATTTTATGGGAGAGTGATGCTTAGAAACCACGATCTGGGTTTTGGCTGTGCTGATTGCTATTCAAATATCATCTCTTCTGGACAGTCTTGGTGGACAGAGCTAATAAATATACTATATATTCTCTATCAGTATTTTGTTGAAGGCCTCTCCTTATACAGTACCAGAGATCACTAAAATGTGAGCAGAAATTTGTGTTTGTATTGTTCAATGAACATGAGTGTCAGTAGCAAAATTCTGGAGAAAAATGGATATTGATGATATAAAATGTTGTTTTATGACTATGGATAGACGCCTAATCTGTGGAAGTATTGTTTTCTGTAATGCAATGTTGTGACCTGAGAAACTATGTACTCTGGAGAATTAGGTCGTGCAGTGAACACTCAAGTAAGTCTTTACCTGTGATGGTGCTCTGATTTCTCCCGGGAAAACAATTTTACCCCATTTTTGTCTCCAATGCATATCTTGTGCCTAAAGGAATGCCTGGGGTATAGCAGTTGTCCTTCCTTTTTGTTTTAGTAAAAACAAAAGAAAGAGCAAGCACCTTTAGTGCCTATTTCATGTTCTCAGATTACAGAAACCTGAGCTCGAAGAGAAAGTTTTGGAGGAGAAAGAGGAGAGACTGATGTGATCTTCCTACTGAGGCAATGTCTTTGGTAAGAAACTGGAGCATCAAATCCATTGTTTGCCCATATAATATAAAAATACTATTACATTTCTTTCAGTTTTACTAAATTAATATAGTCAAAATACACGTGTTAGTTTTCAATGCTTCTCAGGTGACATTTAATATCTGATTTTAGCATTTTGTTAAAGAAATTTTGTTTTACTAATCTGAAAGAGAAAATACTTGTAAGTAATCTCACTTGAACAACCTTCACTGGTTTCAAGGAGTAAATTAACCCAATCTGACAAAATAATACTCTAAATATCACCTAAATGTGTCAGAAGTAATTTGCCTTTAAGAATTATCCTCACTATAAACTTTCAACACACCTGTAAGGAAAAACAGTGCTTTAGGTATTGCAATGGATTTTCTAGAATGTCACAAGATACAGTTAAGTGCGTCTAACTAATAACTTCGTTCAGTGGACAACAGTGGATAACTGAATGACATTATAAAAATGTTTATCATTACCTATCAAATTGTCTATCAAATTTAGGAAGTAAAACTGGAGACAAAAGTTGTTTGTTCCTGTCTTTCTCTATGTCTCATCAAATCATGTCTGATTATAGCTGGATTCCCTCGCATTTAACTATTATTGAATGCAGTAATGAAAGAAGCCGTGGAGATACTTAATTATCCACACAGTAGGTGTCCAATGGAGAAGCTTCTTTTTAACCTTTTTCTCTGTGATAAGATAATTACTGTCTGGTGCAATTGCTACTAATATAAATATTCACTGATTGCAAGCTGTGGCCTAAAGGCTGTCACTGAGGAAGACTCTCTGTGGCCCTGTGGGGGTGCCATTGCTCATTTCTAAACAAATAAGGCCTCATCAACTAAAGAACCATTAGTGTTTCCATATCCAGAAATTTAAATAATATTAGAACATAATTTCTGGTGAAGCATTATGAATCCATTTAACTAAATCAAATATTCACTAATGGTTTTTTTTATTTATTTAAAATAGACCCAAATCATCATCCATGAGAATGTGAATCTGAGTTAGGATGATTACCCTATTATATTTTCATAAATTATTTTGAAAATGTAATGTGGAGTCTTCTTTCCAAGCAGTATTTTAACTATCTACGGTGTGTAAGGGAATGTTACGGAATAATTTCAACCTCATGGACTCTGTATGAGCTTCTTAACTAACTTATTTGTGATTATTTTCTCTTTTATTGCATTTTTACCACTCCCCTTTCTAGAGAAACTATAGAATTTATCATTATCAGTAGTCGTTATTGCTCCATTACAAATCCAAAAATTTCAATATTTCATTCCTTGAGTACTTTCACTCCTTTTAGATTGCTTTTTCAACTACTCTGTTCCGGCCCCAACTAAAGTCCGTTAGAAACTCTCTGTCATTGGCAGGACTAATTAGTACCGCAAGTGGAACTTCTCTTTTCTTCGTGTCCTATGTATACCAGTTTTCACAATCAGGACTTTAAATAGCACCGTAGGTTCTATTTTCTTTTCCTACCATTCATTAGCTGATCTGATGGAAACCCAACCTTAGGTTGACCCAGCAATTGCTTTGTCTGTGCCGACACCCAAGTGTTACTCATTCTGGGAGGAAGTCATACAATAGGACCTATAAGTTTCATATAAACTCAAAACAACTAGAGCTCTATTCTAAATAATATTCTATAGTTTTCCAGCCATTAAACCATATTTCCCAAAAATATATTTTAAAGTATCCTCCTTTTTTTCCTTTAAATCTTTCATTCTTCCCTCATGCTTGTTATCTCATCCATTGCCCATATTCTTCTCTCGGATGAACCTACTCCATAATTAACAGAGAAAATTACAGCTCACAGATTACCACAAATACAAAATCAAATAATCTATTACCATTTTCTTCTTCCTCTGAAAAGATTTTTGTACAGTTTTTGGTCATGCTGTTAGATAACAGAGTATGTTTGTTTTCTTCAAATTATACAAGTAACATATATATTTGGTTACATCACAAAAATAATATATACTTTTTTATTTGTAGTAATTTTCTAGTTTCAGATTTATCTTTTCAAGTTGTCACTTATGGTCAATTTGAGTTTTCAACTCAGGAAGTTCAAGATTATTTTCCCCTTTACTTTCTTTCTTTCTTCTTTCTCTCTGTGGATAATTTAAATTCCTGGATAGGGAGAGAGGATTATGTTATTCTAGAATGGGGATAAAATAAACTGACAATATGTAGGTATTCTTAGCTCATCTTGGGCAGTTGTCATTTGTCAGCCACCAAAGGTGAAGTTGCTGGGCCCAACTAAAATTTCTGATCACAATGGCCATGTGCTGTCCACTTTCTTGCCTTAACTCATGGGCATCCTTGCTCTCCATCAATCATCTCAGCATTTTTCCCTTTTCCTTTTAGTAACAAACTATGGAAACGATCCCGGGAAGTATAGTTTTTCCTTCTTCTTTTTAGACAAAATTAGTAAATGATATATAATAAGCTACTACTCTTTCTCACCCGTGATACCAAATAGCAGTGCTGCTCAGTGACTTCCAAATTCTTCCGGAGTTTCTTTAATAGCCATGCTGGGCCCCACCTTAGTCATCTGCATGCACACAAGAACACACACACAGCCAGCTGCATTTTGAAACATTGAAAGTGCTGAGATTAGGGGCTTTTGCTCGGGCATCTACTGCTCTACAAATTCTATTTCTATCTCTAATCTGTGAATTCCTGTGTTTTCTTGATCTGCACCTTTAAATTCTAAAAATGGTTAAAGCAAAAGTACATCTTGATGTTTTCATTTAGTACTTTAGGTATTTGCAGATGGGTAATTAAATATATTCATATGTGTTGAATGAAAGATGTTATACTGTGGATTGTTACTTGGAATACGTTAATTCTCAATTCTTAAAAACATGTTTTCACTTTGTCTGAAAATTTTAGTTCAGTATCTTCTTCTGCCTACAGATTAAAATATTCAGCTATATCAATATAACTGTTGCATACTATGTTACTCCAATATGGCACTTGTATAGTTATCTGACTTTGAAGAAACACATTCTATTTCTGGTTCATCCAATTATATGTGCAGACTTCCAGCTGTGTATATGACTGATATAATGTTGAGTAAGAATCACAGGGCACTACGTACTATGTGTGTGTGCTTAATTATGAACTAATATTTTTCATGTTTTAAATTGTAACTTTACAAATAGTTTTATCAATGGAAACCAAAATATTAAGTTGAGTAAAAATAATATATTTTTTCTCAAAAATATATTTAAAAAACTTAACTTGGCTGCTTTAGGTAAAATCTAGTTGGCTTTTATTTTTTTCTATTTTACTGCATGATTTTATGTTAAAATGATTATATGAATCTTAAATAGAAAATAAAATGTTTTATTCTCCAGGCGTTATTAAAGGTGAAAGATTTGTGCGTTCTGATGAGAAACCAGAGTATCTCCAGGCATTATTAATACACTTACTCTGTCCTCAGAATATTTGTCTGTTAACTTAATGACTTTTTTCCAGAATAAAAAAAAGTTTAACAATCAGTAGAGTGTATATGTTATAGACAAATTATGTGTTCTAAACTCCATCTGCTAAAGTCCTAGTCCCAAATGAGACCAGTTTTGGAGATGGGGCCTTTTGAGAGGTAAGTAAGGTTCAGTAACGTCATACAGAGGGGCCCTAATCCAAAGCAGAGATGCCGTGAGTGCCCATTCACAGATGGAAGGTAACGGGGAGTACACAGCCACAATGAGAAGCTTAATGAGAAACCAACTTCATAGACACCTTGACCTTGAATATACAATGTCCAGAACTGTGAGAAAATGAATTTCCCTTGTTTAAGTAACTTAATATGTGCTATGCTGTTACAGTGTTCCCAATCATACTAATGCAATATCTCTGCATTAAAATATTCTAGAAAGAGACCAGTTTGCAGTAAAGTATAAAATAAATTTAATATCTAAATTCTGAAAATGCAGTCTTGTTCTAACAGCACTAGAAATATTTTAGATACCCAATGATAATCAAAATAATAAAAATATTATTAAATAAAATGATAAATAATACTGTGTTCTCATTATCTAATTTAAGCTATATCTGTACCAGTGAAAGGAAGTCAATGAATTTCTGCCTAATTCAGCTTAATTGAAAGATATATTTTTATTAATTAATTAAATGTATTTGAAATGTGTCAGAAAACTGCCATGTCTGTAAGTATTATAAAAAACAAACAAGAAAGAAATAAACCAAACCAAACCAAAATAAAATCAGAATAAGAGCTCTTTCTGAACCATCACAGAGTGTATGTGAGAATAATCACTTCCTTCTTCAGGGCCCCTGTAACTTCCTGCCAAGTTGCTCCACAGCTCAGAAGTGTTGCCTAAAGGAGACCTGGAATTTGGACTGAGTGGTCCTATTTGATGTGGTTAGTTAAGTAACGTGCCCCTCTTCCATGAGAGAAATGTGTCTTAATAGAAGTAAAACAAGAGTGCCATCTCAGGTCCTAGTTCTTGTTTCTAACTCATAATATTCTCCTCTGTGCTTAAAACTTTTTCTCATGACCTTGATTTTGACTACACATATAGGTCAGGTTATGATAATATCGAACATCTTCAGTTTCTCCTTTAATTTGGCCTCTTCACCTATTGAGTCTAATATGCAAATTTTATACCTGCTAGCCTTCCTGAATCAACTAGAATATGGATTAAAAAGGGTATTTGCGTTGTACCTCTTAATGACGGAATAGATAGAGGTTAGACACTGTGGGCAATGCAGACAGAACACATGGCTTTTTCAGGATGTCCCAAGGTTAACAAAAGGCATGCTGCCAGCAATCCATTTCATTGCAAACTAAGTGATCATGAATTTTAATCATGCATGCACAAAATGTTACCAGCAACACCTAGATTAATGTTTAATTAAATATCTGAACAATTGTACCAGAGCCAAGTGTAAAAGGTCACCATACGTTTAGTGTATTTAAGTTAACTGAACATAAACTAGTGGTCTAATTACCACATCATCTACTTTGCACCTGACAGAAGAAACTAATTACCATTCATGATAAAAACTCTTAATATTACAAGTAAAAGAAGTTTGCTTATTCCCAGATTTATCATCTCATGTTTATGTCTTAACATCACAGACGAGTAAGGATTCCCATTCCCCAGTGATGCCAGTGCCAGAGCAAGAACCCATGCCTACAGGAGAGACATAAGTATGACTGCTATCGACATTGTTCTTACACAGGTGAACTCCAGTTGTACAGCCCTGCCTGCCATGGCAAGTACCACCCAACTTTGGGTTTTAGTCACTTGCACACATAAATACCACGTGACTAGAATGATCCAATACTTAGAGGCTTATCTAGGGATTATGAATGATAGGTTGAAAACCTGAGCAATAGTGTCCAACCGATTTGGACACACCCCCAGAAAGACATCTCTATTAAGATCTAGATAAACATATTGATGATAGCGATTCTGGCAGGTGTGAGGCAATATCTCATTGTGGTTTTAATTTGCATTTCTCTGATGATTAGTGACATTGAGCATTTATGACATGTCTATTGGCTATCTGTATGTCCTTTTTGGAGAAGTGCCTATTCAGGTCCTTCACCCATTTTTTAACTGGATTGTTCGGGATTTTGGGTGTTGAGTTTTCTAAGTTCTTTATACATTTTTGATATTAACCCCTTATCCAACGAATCAGCGAATATGTTCTCCCATTCTGTGGGTTGTCCTTTTATTTTGTTGATGGTTTCCTTTGCTGTGCAAAACTTTTTAGTTTGATGTAGTCCCATTTCTTTATGTTTTCTTTTGTTTCCTTTGCCTGGGGAGATACAGTAGTAAAAATATGGATATGAACAATGTCCAAGCTTTTACTGCCTATGTTTTCTGCTGGGACTTTTATGGTTTTGGGTCTAATATTTAAGTCTTTGATACATTTTGAATTTATTTTTGTGTATGGTATGAGAAGGTGGTCTAGTTTCATTTTTTTGCATACATCTGACCAATTTTCCCAACACCATGTATTGAATAAACAATCTTTAGCCTGTTGTATGTGCTTGCTTCCTTTGTTGAATATTAATTGACTATAAAGGTGTGGGTTTACTTCTGGTGTCTCTGTTACATTCCATTGATCTATGTGTCTGTTTTTTATGCCAGTATCATGATGTTTTGATTACTATCACCTTATAGTATAGTTTGATATTAGGTAGCATGATTCATCCAATTTAGTCCTTCTTTCTCAGGCTCACTGTTATTATGTGAGACCTTTTGTGGTTCCATATAATTTTTTGAAATATTTGTTTTAGTTCTGTAAGATATGTCATTGGAATCTTAATTGGAATTTCATTGAATCTATAGATTGCTTTGGGTAGCATGGACATTTTAATGATACTTCTTCCTATCCATGAACATGGTATATGCTTCCAATTATTTGTTTCTTCAATTTCTTCAGTGTTTTTTTTTCCAAGTATAGGTCTTTTGCATCCTTGGTTAGATTTATTCCTAGGTATTTTATCCTTTTTGAAGCAATTGTGAATGGATTGTTTTCTTAATTTCCATTTATTTTAGTTCTTTATTGACATATAAAAATACAACTGATTTCTGGATATTAATTTTGTATCCTGCTACTTAGTTGAATTCATTTATTAGTTCTAGTAGTTTCCTGGTGGAGTCTTGGAGTTCTTTATGTACAATGTTATGTCATTGGCAAGTAAAAAGTTTTACTTCTTCCTTTCCAATTTGCTTGCTTTTTTTCTCTTTCTTGTCTGATTGCTATGGCTATCATCAATAAATTGACAAAAAAAAGAGTGCTGGCAAGGATGTAGACAAAGGGGAGCCCTTTTCACTGTTAGTAGGAATGCAGGTTAGTGCAGCCACTGTGGAAAGCAGTATGGAGACACCTCAAAAAAGTTAAAAATAGAGCTATCTTCTGACCCAGCACTCCTACTTCTGGGAATGTATATGCAGGAACCCAAAACACTAATTGAAAAGAACATAAATACCCCTATGTTCATTGCAGTGTTATTTACAATCACCAAGACATGGAAACAGCCCAAGTTCCCATTGACAGATGAGTGGATAAAAAAACTATGGGACATTTACACAATGGAATGCTACTCGGCCATAAACAAGAAGAAAATTTTACTCCTTGTGACAATATGGATGGACAAGGAGAACATTATGCTAAGTGAAATAAGCCAGTCAGAGAAAGACAAATACCATATGATTCACTCATATGTGGAATATAATAAACAAACTGAACTAACAAGGAAAATGCAGACAGACTCACAGATGAAGAGCAGAGTGGCAGCTAGTGGGATGGGGGAGGTTAAGGGGTAAAGGGACTGAGAAAAAAGGAAAAAGGACTCATAGACATGGATGACAGTGTGGTGAATGCTGGGGCAGAGGGGATAAGGAGACTGAAAGGTAATGGAAAAAATAAAAATAAATAAAATAAAATAAAAATAACTAAAATAAAAATGATAGCTTTTGGAAATAAAAGAAGTCTCAATGTATAATAGTGTGAGTTCTCCAGCTTCGCTCTTCATATGTTTATTTCCATATCAGCTTTACAATCATCTTGTAAATTTATATGCATATGATTAAAACTCACGCACATATATCCAAACACACAGTCACACACACTTCTTAGTAGGGATTGTTATTGGTGATGATGAATTGAATTGATAGCAAAGAGATTAATTTGAGGAGAATTTACATTTTAATGTTGTTTCCTCCAATTTAAGACTGTATATTCTTCCATTCTTTTAGTTAAGTTTTAAGATTTTTCTCAGTAATATTTTGTACTTTTCTGTAGAGTGGTCTTATAAATTTTTCTCAATTTTTCCTTGGTAATTGGTAGTATTTTATGTTTTGAAACTACATTTTTAAAATTTTAACTTATACTTATTTGTATTGGCATGTAAATAATACAGTTTTTGTATTTCATTATAGCTATTTTTTTAATTCACTTATTAATTTAATCTCTATAAAATGCATCTGGATCTAAATAAAAATCTCGCTGGCTCCAACATCTTTGCTCTTTCAAATGTCCAATAGGACTATTTTATAAACCTTTGTCACACCATTACTTCAGAGTGTTGACAGGTATATAGTAATTGATAGAGTAAACTAATAGTGAAAAGGTTTAAATGTAGCAAGTGAAGTCTGAACTATTAACCTGCCCAGCTAGTCATTTTATTAGAGGACATTTTAAAGTGGCACTATGATAAATTAAAGGAATGACTCTGTCAAAGAAACATAGAGAAAAGCTCTAGGAGATATTTTCAGGAACCTCAATTACCCCTCAAATCACATGTTCTCAGTGACAATTCATTCTACCTATTTATATAGCCACCCAATTACACCAGGCTGGACCTATGTGGTCATCCTAATAACCGTAGTGACTTATTTCAAATAATGCAACACACAAAAAAATGTACACTGTTACTATTTAACTTTTAGATTAATGTTAACACCTCCAATTTGTCAAACTTTATGTTGAAATGATGAATAGAGTATCACACTGTATTATAAAACAGAAAAAGGTAATGAACAATACCAACTGCATATTTCAGAGCAACTAAAATTTAAATGCTTTCAAATTAGCCTATTCATTTTCAAAATGTGCTCCTCTAACCATCCGTGATCCTGTTACCAGAACCAAGTAACGAAACGTCAGTAACAAAATGTTAAATGTCTCCCTGGCAATTCAACTATTCTATTTATAGCTTTGAAACTATTTAGCACTATAATCTTTTTTTAGTAGTATTAACATGTACTGATTATAACATTAATTTTATATTTTGTTAATAGATTGTTTCAAGTTATAATGTCAAAAAGGAAAGCAATTCTAGTTATTTGAATAAAAGATGAATATTCTGAAATTTTAAGATAATTCAATTTCTTGGTATGCATAAAAAATAAATTGAAAAAAGTTTGAATCCATTAACACACACATCCCCACTGCAGTTTAGAAGGTAGGGCTCTGCCATCCTATGTCAGCTCTCACACTGTAAAAGAGTGTGTGTGCATGTGTACGGTCTATCAGTACACTCTCTTGCAGTTTTGTGCTTTTTGTTGCTGATTTTATGGTTTTAAATGATCCCTAGGCACATACTAAAGTACTCTGTCTCTAAGCGTTATTACTCTGTGATGTGACTTAAAAGAACACGTGTGTTAGAGAAACTTCTTTTATGTTTTAGAGAAACTTCTTTTATGCTTCTTTTAGATAAGCATTATAGTGCCTGACCATGAGTTCAATGTTAATGAATAAACAATATATATTAAGTAAGGTGAACTGAAACATACATAAAACAAGGTTTTGCATTGATCAGTTGATAAAAATGTGACCACAGACCAGCAGAAACTTAACTCTGTATTCTTTTTTCTTAGGTGCAATGGTTTATTATTCATTAATACATTATTTCCAGCAATTTTATAGAAAAAAGTTAATGAGGATAAAATAAAAATTGCCTGTAGGTAATTGAAAACATATATGTAGATAGAAAGACAGTAAGAAGAGAATAATTTACTAAACATTGTCACAGATCCATAGCATCATCAAAGAAAATAACATCAAGCCTATTTCAGAAAGTTCAACAGGTAAAAAGGTGCCATATATATCAACAAATTCACAATAGACATAAAAAATTTAAAATAATTATTTACAGTAGAAATACAAACCTATTGACATTACAAAGTATAAAAACTTTCCTTAAAACCATTTTTAAATGTCAAATAAAATCCAGAGTGATTTTACATGTAGATATAGATATAATCTTAATAATTATGAACTACACATCTGTAGAACTTGGCCAGCCCTCAGAAAACTTCAGAAGCACCTTCCAATCATCAGACCCTCGCTGCCCTCCCTAAACCTAAGCTTTATCCCAGTTTTCATGGCAACCAAATTTGGCTTTTGTTTATACCTTATTTTCTCAAAGTCTTTGAAATGTAAAAGAATTGTGACGACTCCTTTTCTTCCACTGTAAATTGAGAATTCCACCTCACTTTTTATTTGGTGTTTTCTTTAAGATTTTTATTTATTTATTTTTAGAGAGAGGGGAATCGAGGTAGAGAGGGAAACATCAATATGTGGTTGCCTCTCATGTGCCCCCTACTGGGGATCTGGCTTGCAACCCAGGCATGTGCCCTGACTGGGAACAGAAGCAGTGACCCCTTGGTTTGCGAGTGAGCACTCAATCCACTGAGTCATACCAACCAGGGTGTATTTTGGTGATTTTATGTGTATTCTAACATTCATTCTTAATTTAGTACAGATAAATTTATTCATCACTTTCACACTATGTAAGTTACAAGAATCATAGAAAAGTTGAACATTATTATTTGCCTTCCAAATGATGTGGTGCTTCTGTGACATTGTGATTTGTTTAAATTGCATTTGTGTCTGTGTGTATTTAACAGCATGTGCCGTTAAAATTTAATAAAATGAGTGTAACATATGAATTCAGCTACATATTTACCTTTTGTAATTTTCATTCTTCCTGCCATTCCATGTGGGATATTTTTTTGCTTCAAGAAACTCCTTTACGACTCCTTTTGTGAGGAGCTGGTTATAAAAATTTCCAAGTAGTTTTGTTTGTCTAAAACTATCATTTACTTTAATACTAGATTATTTCTTTCCAAATTGGAATTTAGAGTTGTTTTTACATAATGTGGAAAATATTCTATTATCTCTGGTTTTCATTGCTGCTGACAAGAAGACAACCTTGTAGTTAACCAAGGGAAATTTTCTACTTCCAAGGCAGTTTTGTTCATTTTTCTGCAATTTCCTCTGTTGTACCTATTCGTGGATTCTTTTTGACCTATCATATTTGAGATTTATTGAATTTCTTACCTTTGTAGATTGATATATTTTAACATTTATTAAATTGTCAGTCATTATTTCTTTAGTTATTTCTTTTTCTCATTTTCTTTCTCTCTAAAGATTCAGTCTTTGTAAGTTCACAATATATTTTCTATGTCTCTTATCATCATTTCTCAATTTCCTATTTTTTGTTATGTGCTTCATTTTAATGAGTTTTCAAAATCAGAAGCTTTTAACTTTAATTCGAGAAGTTTTGTCTATTTTAAAAATCGGTGTCATAGTTTGTACTTTCTAGTTCTATACTAAAATCTTTATGTTTGTGTTTATAGTCTTGATCATTGTAATCACAGTGGTTTAGCAGTCGCAGTCTGAGCCACCCCCTCTGTAGAGTGTTAATGGAAGTATTAATGCCGGTTTTACCTGTGTGTGTGTGGGCGTGGGTATGCACATACTGGATCTCTTCAGGTACCTAGTTATCTTGGATTGGGCTCTAAATATTGAATATCTCACTTATAAAAATGGCTTGTGGCTTCTATTATTCCTTTATAAATATATTTTTATTACTTCTGCCAGACACTAGGGACAAACTCATCCTTGGTTCTCATTATTCACATTGTAAGACTTGATGTTTCCTGGCTCATCCAATCAACCTCAAGCTGATTAAGGGAATGTGTATTTCCAGTTTGCTGTTATCCCTGAAATTCTAACATAAAGCACCTATTATTTTATGAGAGCATCCACCTTTGTAGACATCCAAAATTCAAATTTTGACAAATTCACTCACAACTTAAATTTAGAACCACCATACCACCATAATTTTGGGCAGATAAAATGTTAAATGTGACAAAGTAAACTCAATGTTGTTTCCAAGGTTTTGGCTTGAGTAAGTGGAAATATATTGTTACTATGAACAGAAATGGAGGTTAGAGATGGTTGAGAGGACTTGGTTGATAAAAGTAAAAATTTTAAATATTAGCACTCACATATCTAAAAGACATACAAGTGGATATGTTGAGCAAGCAGTGGTATAAAATGTCTGGAGTCCAGGGAAAAAGCTAAAGTTATACACACAAACTTGGAACTCAGTATAAAAAGTGTTTATGTAAAGCCACGGAACTAAATGCAAGTGAATGAAGACACAGAAAAGTACAAGGGTGCAGTGTTAAGGCGATCCAATGGGAAGATGTAGGATGAACATAAATGACAAAGTAGACACCAATGAAATAAGAAGAAAGTGTGTAATCTTAAAAATTGCATACATAGCCCTGGCTGGTGTAGCTCAATGAATTGAGCATAGGCCTGTAAACCAAAGGGTCGCCTGTTCAATTCCCTGTCAGGGTATATGCTTGGGTTGCAAGCCAGGTCCCCAATGGGGGCCATGCAAGAGGCAAACACACACTGATGTTTCTCTTTCTCTCTTTCTCCTTCATTTCCCTCTCTCTATAAATAAATAAATAAATAAATAAATAAATAAATAAATAAATGCATACACACACATACATACATACATACATAAACAAGTGTCCCCAGAAAGAGTCATTATAATTAGAAATACCACACATAAGTCAAATAAGAAAAATATTAAGAATTGACAATATATTTATAATGATAAATATTACTAAAACATTAACAGAGGTAATGTTGGTAGAACTGTGAGACTAAATTCTGATTGTGGTGACTTCCAAAAGGAAATGGGGGGAAAGAATGAGAGCAGCAGGTACACACCTATCACTGGAAGAAATAGGTTGTAAAGAGAAACCAAGAATAAACACACATCCCAGTGTGATAAAGAGAGGGTTTATTTTATTTTACTTAGAAAAATTAACATGGGAGAAATAACCTCAGGTATTGAAAAAGTGAAAATTAATGCTGTTGAAAAGAAAAGAATAAATGTTTTTAATCATGTCTTTGAGAAAGTAAGATAAGATAGGATATAATTTACAAGTAGAGAGTTAGTCTAAGGGTACAAACAGTTCAATTCCTATGTCAAAAAGAGATGTACACTATTCAGGGTCAGCTGCTAATATGCCTATAATGTTGTATCGTGAAGTTCTCTGGAAGTTCTTTTACCACTGTGGTAATTTTCGTTGTGAAGTAGGAAGTGGGTTATTATCCTAGTGCATTGATAAGGAGGTGGCATTCTTAGTTTGAGAAAAGGCTAAATTTAAAAGTGCTGGAGAGTGAATGAATTGACAAACTACAGTATGATTGCTTGGCCATACTGAGAACCCACTTGAAATTTGTAAGTATGAAATAAAAGGGAGGACAGGATGGTTAATTCAGTCACTGAGGACAGCATTAATCCAGTCAGTGATAAGCTGAGATGGACTTAAACCATTTCCAAATAAATATGAATAAACCAAAGAGCAGCAGGTATGTTGACCATATATAAACAAAGATATCATTTATAACGACCTATAATGGAATTTAAGTAGAAACAAGAATATTTGAAATGAGGAACATAGGGTAAGTTTATTGATTCCAAACCCAGTGAGACCAAAGGTTTGTTGCAGTTGGACCATTAGGAGGAGAGAATTAGAAAAGGAGGAGATGGCAGTAAGAGCAGCGTTCTTGAAACACATTGTGGGAGCTTGACATCATTAATAAAAAATGTAGGGTATGTCAAATGAAAACCGAATCCAAATCTAGTGAAGGGAAACTTTTTTTGAAAGAATGCTTGCACAGGAGTAGGGAGGAACTGTTGAGTAGGGAAAGGGGACTATTTCAATAGAGAGAAGCGGTGTCAAGGTTTGTAGGCATTTCAGGGTTAAACAAAAAGAGATTTTCTAGGGGTGTCCAACCTGCAGCCCCCAGATCATATAGTGCCCAAGATGCCTATGAATGTGAAATCATAAATTTACCTTAAACATTATGAGTAATTTTGTTTTCATTGGTGTTTATGTATTTATCATGTGGCCCAAGACAACTCTTCTTTTCCCAGTGTGGTGCAGAGGTGCCAAAAGTTTGGACACCCCTGTTGAGGAAGTGAACAAGGCTAGAAATAACTGGATCAGGAAGTGAGATGAAAGAGAGGCATGATTGGGTAGTAGATCAGAGAATTTTTCCCTGAGGTCAGCCTCTTTTCTGGCTGAGGGTGGGTCAAGTTCAGGGTCCTCAAGGAAGGAGGGAATCTTAACCTAATTTTGGTTAAAAGCATTTTGTTTCTATTGATCGATAGAAACAGGGATAAAACAGTTCAGCTAATCATTTATGAAGCAAAGAATAGGAATTTGGAGGATCTGTGCCTGGCTTCCTCCTAGGTAAAGAAGAGAAGCATCCATAAGTCTTATTATGTAAGTCATATGGGAAGGGGGGTTCTTTGAAGAAAGCCCATTTCCAGTAAAGGGGAGAGGGGATGAATTCCTTTAACCTACATTGTTTTGGAGAAGCACGAGGTTCAGGTGAATTTACATGGTCAAGTATAACAATAAATAAATGATTTATGATGGAGAATAAAATCATTAAATAAAAGAAGTTCAAGAGACTGAAGTAAGAAAGGAATAGTGTTGGCAAATTAAAGTTTTCAAGGAATAAAGAGAAGTGACTCAGGTGTTGATTGATGACTGCTTAATATGAAAATAACAAAGTTGATCAAAATAACCATAATTAGAGAGAAGTATACGAAAATGAATGAACTTCTCAAATGAACAAAAGAAAAATGAGACTAATATAATGCCTACTTGTTAATGGCTTTAATCTTTAACCTGCATTTGCAAAATAAAACAACATTTCCTTATATTCACGACTGAATTATTATATAGTAATTTATCAGCCTATCTTTCACCAAAAGAAGTATATGTTAGCCTGCAGTTATTTGCTTTCAATCCTAAAAACAGCCAAATTGGGTGTTGGAATGTAATAAAATGATAGTATTTGGTAACACAATTATAAGGCAACAAAGTTGAATTTCTCACAGATATAGAATTTCTGAGGTTCTAATACATTTGTGTATCCTTTTGAAAAACATTGTGTTCCATCTCTGAAAATTAGAGGGGAAATATGTTACATAAAGATATGTAAAACTAATATAGCATTTACCCCTATCTATTAATTTTGTCAACATTTATCCATGGATGTATATTACCTCTCCATTAATCAAAATATCTCATTCTATGAATATATAATGAAAAAGAAAATTTATTGTCATTTTCCTGATATTTATGAAGGTCATGACTTCATTGAGGCAGATTTGATACAATAATATTAGCCACCTGTGTGGTCGTTTCCAATGCAATCAAAGGGAAGATTTGATTCAGTTTTGTGATAAAAAGAAAAATTAAATCACCCAGAAGCAGTTTTTCATTATGAAACATTGTCTAGAAGCTGATTCAAGTTCCTTTTTTCCTGAGTTAAGATGAAGATGCTAGGTGCTTTCCAGATCCTACAGTTATTATCCCAATTGTTGCTCTTGCAGTTTGAGTGAAAGTAAGTAGTTAGAGTAAGAGAATGAAAGTGGGGAAGAGGGGGAGAGAGAGAGAAACATTGATTTGTTGTTCTCTTACTTAAGCATTCATTGGTTGATTCTTGTATGTGTCCTGGGGTAGAATCCACAGCCTTGGTACATCGGGACTCTGCTCTGTCCAACTGAGCTACCCAGCCAGGTCCCGCTTAATGAAGATTTTAGTACTTGCTCCATCATAAGGTTTGTGAGAAATGAGAAAATTTATAAGATATGTTTCATATACTTCTTGGATTAAAAACCCCAGTAAATATTAGCTGTCATTAATGAATGAAATTATTTGAGATTTTTGACAATTAATTAAAGAATATGTACTCTTTGAATTAGATTTGTGAAGGTATTTATAGGTTTGTAGGATGTAGTTGCTGTGGTTAACATATTTAATGTGTGTTTTATATATATGAGGTTGAGATAGATCCCAAGATCTGGGTAATAAAGGGTAAATTTTATTTTTTTCACTTATTCAATAAATATTTTTCAGCCCCTACTGTGTGCTCTGGGACATTTTCTTCTTCCTAGAGTCCCAGGGCTGCCTTTAATCTGTTCCATTCTGGCTGGCCCTACAAACCTCTAGTTTATCATCTGCCTGCTGTTCTCTAGCAATGTCCCACCATCTGACATGTAGACAGCCATCCTTCAGAATAGTGTTGCTCTATGCTCCCCTGTCCTGCAAGCTTTATCTCTTCCTTCCTGGTTTAACTCAAATCCTTTAAATCCTTCATTGTTCAGCTCCTGTTGCTTCTCTTCCCATCTATCCTATTACCTACCTTACCCACACAACAGCCCCTAAAGAGAGAGCTAAAGGGGCTAAAACAATGTAACTCATTTGTCTGTGTAATCCAATTATGTAAAAATAATAATACTAACCACAATACCTAGAACTTGAGAGTGAGATTAGGGACAGGTTATAGTTACTAGTAATGACCAAGTCTATGGACTGCCCATGGGAGTGGGTGGCATGAGGCAGGGACAGGGAAAGGCCACTGGAGAAGGGAAATCCAAAGAAACCCAAGACCAGATATTAAAAAAATGACCTATGAGGATAAAACAATCATCAAAAAGTATGAGAGAAGTAGTGAAGGAGAGGGTGTCTGAAGCTAAAATCCTAAGGAATGAGGATGTGTGTTAGAAAAAAGAGGCAGCAGAACACAACAAGCTGGGGTATAGTCTGATGACTTAAGAGTTGAGTTGGCGAGCAGACATGATGGGGGGAGGAAAGATGGTCTGCAAACAGTAATGAGGACATCCCTGTCTCAGTCTGTTCAGGCTCCTATAACAAAAGTAACCATTGATTGGGTGGTTTATAAACAACAAAAACTTATTGCCCACAGTCCTGGAGGCTGGAAGTCCAAGATCAAACTGCCGGCAGATTCAGTGTCTCGTGAAAGCTAGCTTCCTGGTTCATAGATGGCCATTTCCTCCTATGTCCTCACCAGGCAGAAGGGGTAAGGTATCTCTCTGAGATCTCTTTTTTAAATATATCTCTTTTTTATTGATTACGCTATTCCAGTTGTCCCATTTTTACCTCCTTTATTCCCCTCTGCCCTGCACCCCCTTCATACCTGCATTCCCCCATCTTAGTTCATGTCCATGGGTCCATGGATTGTACATATAAGATCCTTGGCTTCTCCATTTCCTATACTATTCTTAACCTCTTCCTGTCTATTTTGTACCTACCATTTATGCTTCTTATTCTCAGTACCTTTTCCTTCATTCTCCCTACTCCACCTCCCCGATGATAACCCTCCATATGATCTCCATTTCTGTGATTCTGTTCCTATTCTAGTTGTTTGCTTAGCTCATTTTTGTTTTTTGTTTTTTTTTTTTTTTAGGTTAGGTTGTTGATAGTCGTGAGTTTGTTGTCATTTTACTGTTCGTATTTTTGATCTTCTTCTTTTCCTTAGGTAAGTCCCTTTAACATTTCATATAATGAGGACTTGGTGATGATGAACTCCTTTAACTTGACCTTTTCTGGGAAGCACTTTAGCTGCCCTTCCATTCTAAATGATAGCCTTGCTGGATAGAGTAATCTTGGATGTAGGTCCTTGCCTTTCATGACTTGGAATACTTCTTTCCAGCCCCTTCTTGCCTGTAAGGTTTCTTTTGAGAAATCAGCTATAATCTTAGGGGAACTCCTTTGTAGGTAACTGTCTCCTTCTCACTTGTTGCTTTTAAGATTATCTCCTTATCTTTAATCTTAGATAATGTAATTATGATGTGTCTTGGTGTGTTTCTCCTTGGATCCAATTTCTTTGGGACTCTATGAGCTTCCTGGACTTTCTGGAAGTCTATTTCCTTTGCCAGATTGGGGAAGTTCTCCTTTATTGTATTTTCAAAGTTTCCAATTTCTTGCTCTTCTTCTTCTCCTTCTGGAGCCCCTACGGTTTGGATGTTGGAATGTTTAAAGTTGTTCCAGAGTTTCCTAAGCCTCTTCTTGTTTTTTTTTTTTTGTTGTTGTTGTTTGAATTCTTGTTTCTTCATTTTATTCTGGTTAAATGTTTATTTCTTCCTTTTGGTCCAAACTGTTGATTTGAGTCTCAGTTTTCTTTCTTCACTGTTGATTCCCTGTACATTTCTCTTCATTTCAATTTGCATAGACTTCACTTTGTCCTCTATTTTGCAACCATACTCAAACATGTTTCTGAGCATCCTGACTACCAGTGTTTTGAACTCTGTGTCTGATAGGTTGGCTATCTCTTCATCACTCAGTTGTATTTTTTCTGGGGCTTTGATGTGTTCTTTCTTTTGGGTCTTTTTTTTTTTTTTTTTGTCTCTATGCACCTGTTACATAGCAAGGGACAGAGCCTTAGTTATTCCCTGGGGCAGGCCAACCCACTTTGCTGTGTTGTGGTCCTATAAGTGGTGGAGTCAGAGAGGGAACAATGCCTCTTGTTCTGCTCTCTGCAGGCTTTCAGTCACTTTCCCTGCTACCCACAAGCAAATTAGGCCTTTCCAGTGCTGATTCCAGGTGGAATCGGTTTTTATACATTCTAGGACCCTGTGGGTCTCTCCAATAAACTCTTCTGTGAGGCTGGGAGTTTCTTCTGCTGCCTCAACCCCCACAGGTTTTTACAGTCAGAGGTTTTGAGGCTTTATTTTCCTGCACTAGAACCCTGCATTGCTCAGTCTTTTTCGCTCCTCAGTTGTTCCCTCTGGTTAATCTCCATGCAAATGTGAAACTGTCTGGTCCTCCAAGTGCTACCTTAACCTTTCCAGTCCTCCAGCCACTACCTTGCCTCATGTCCTCTGCACCCCAGCTGCCGATCTCTGCCCCACTTACCACTCTGAATGAGTATTTATTTTTTAACTCTTTGGTTTTTTAACTCCTCAGACTTCCACACAGTTCTATTTTCTGACAGTTCTGGTTATTTTTTTGTTTTTAAATTTACTGTTGCCCTTCTTTTGGTTGTACAAGGAGGCAAAGTGTATCTACCTACCCCTCCATCTTGGCCAGATGTCCAAATTTTATTGTTTTTAATTGATGTTTAATTTAATTAGGATGTTGTTATTTAAAATAGTTTAAAACTAATATATTTTTTATTTTTCAAGATATTTTATTGATTATGCAGTTACAGTTGTCCCATTTTCCCTTGTTTATTCTCCTCCACCCTGGACACTCCCTCCCACCTACATTCCTCAACCTGGGTTCATGTCCATGGGTTGTACATATAAGTCCTTTGGTTTCTCCATTTCCTATACTATTTTTAACCTCCCTATCTATTTTCTACCTACCGTTTATGGTACTTATTTTCCAAAATATAATTATTTTGTTATATTTTATATTGAAACATTTATTTTTAGTATTTTAAATCATAACCCTTACTGAGAATAGTACTACAATTCCATACGCTTGCTTGGTTTAACAAATATTAGGAAAAGGTATTATCTATTGATATTTTATTTTCTTACATGAATAAGTTAATTAATAGAAAAATAAATTATTTAAATCTGATTTAATAAGTGATCTCAAAGGAATTATAGGTAGACCCAGAAGTCAGAACTTATAGTTTAAAATCACTGTTTTTTTGTGTGTGTTACTAATAATATTCAGCATATTTGTGCATCCTTCATTTGGACATTTACACATTCTTTGTAACTGTAAAATTCAACCCTATCCTATGTTATCAGGAGCTAATGGTGTATTTACTCCTTACTTCAATTAGGTGAATTAGCAATAAAAGTGTAAGTGATTATAAAATAGAGTCCACTAAGACAATTGTGTTTGATTTTGCTTTGGTTATAAGCTCTATTTTAAAATTCCATTAGCTAAATTAGAGGTTTATCCTATAACCCATTTCTCCTATGTAAATGGCAATTCTGCATTTGTGCTGACTTTCACTGTATAATTTTATGGGTTTGTCATTAAAAAAAATAAATGTAGTCGTGCCATCTTATAGCAGAGACAATGAAGCTGCTCAACTATACCTGACTACCTCACAGATATTCACATAATACTACATATTTTTCTACTGGGTGGTTGTGGGTATAATGAGATTACACCTATTCTTAGTACTTTTCTGGATAATAAGAAGCTGCTACTGTACAAGATCATTTTCAAAGTCATTGAAAAGTAGAAAATGACTACCACATATCAATAATGAGGGCACAAGTAAAATTGGTATTAAATTTCTTCATTTTATAGCACCAAACTCTATAAAGAGTAATTGAGAGACACCCATTTTTTTAAAACTAATGAGAAAATACATGGAAAAAGGATTTTAATGGCCATTTTTAGGAAGAAATAACCATGACTTTCACTTCAGAAAGTGCTACAGAAGATTAACCCTTTAAAACAAGGTACCTTTTTTATTTACCAGAATAAGTAGCATGTTTTGAACTTGGTATAGACTTCAAAACTGGAAAGATAATAACATACATCACATTTTATAATAGTAGTAATATTAATATACATTTTAGAAACTAAATTCAGCACAACAGTTAAAATTTGCACATTCAGAGAAAAAATTTTAAAATACTGATAACCTTTATTGAAACGTTTCCCTTTTTGTCTATGTGCAATACTTAAAGAATCCAAGTGTGAGTAATGAATTCTCTCTTCGTAAGAAGTATAACAAATGCATAGTGTAAATCAAACCTTAATTCTGTTTATGATGTTTTGGTATACTTTCTAAATATCAGTTGCTCAGATGACATTCAAAAGGATGAAATACCCATTTTCCTATCTTAAGTCCCATTTTTTCATATCCTCCTGAAGTCCTACTTATTTAGCCCCCAAATATCTGATGGCTTTCCTTTTCCTATGGTGTTGTACACCATACTCTGTACTTGTTTATGAAACCAGATCATTCCCAATTCAACAGTATGTCTGACTCTTCAACATAATGTTAATGTAAACACTGAGGCTATCTGTTGGGTCCTGACATCACCGTGTGCATTCTTTAAAAGACCTCGATTGGACCTGATTCAATGTCTGTCTACTCTTGTAAACAAGGCTGCTGTTCCCCCAACCCCGGCTGCAGGGCACATTAGCATTGTCCAGTTCCCACCATAAACTCTCCTAAGAACTGTGTCCACGGAGAAAAATTACTGAGAAATAAGCACCTTCTAAACAGAAATGCTTACCTTTGTCAAGGAAGAGCACTTAGAAAGCAATTATGCTTGTGACCAAATGTTGAAAACTTATGACTCATACGCAAAATAGCTTAGCCATTACCTGTGTTCCTCTTATGTTTAAACAAACAACAGCAGAATTTAAAAATCTTCACACAAATAAATCATCAGAACACTTTTTGGATTCTCCTATTTTAAAAATAATTTTTAAGCCTCTCACAGGTATTAATAGGATGAATATAAAAATAAGAACCATGTTACCCAAATATAACAAGTTTCCATAATTATGCTTAAAAACTGTTTGTGATATTTAAAGTCTAAAATTACTTAGGAAATATCTTCTGTGATTTATAGAAGTAGTCAAGCTAAGATGTTAAGCCAGATATCCATTTTGAGAATTATCTTCTCTATTTTTAAATTACCTTAATGCTAAGTTTTTAATTCCTTGAGTGTCTCTAGTCACTATAAATGCTTACATTGATTTCAACATGTATAAAATAAAAAAAAAATACAAGCAACTTATTTTACTACTACATGCCTTTCCTTCTTGTTTTGATATATAACTAAATTTTCAAGATCTAAATATTTACTGAATATAATTGCCATATTAAAAAACAACAAAGACAAAACCAAGGGGGAAGGTGGAAGCCAGAGAGGGAGGTGGGTTTGGCTGGGGTTGGGGGGAGTGATGGGGAGAAAATGCAGACAACTGTAACCGAACAACAATAAAGTGAATTTTTTAAAAAATAAATCATATTACTACTTCTTCATAAAAAATCATTATAAATAAAAGGATTATCCTAAGATTAAATTATTACTTCTTAACAGAATTAAATATGACCCTGTAGACAAAATAAACAAATTATGAACAAAGGAACAAATTGAAAAGCTTAAAATAGTTTTGGCATATAAGTTTTTGTTAGGCCTTAGATGGTTTAGTTCTGTGGATTGAGTGCAGGCCTGCGAACCCAAGGGTCACTGGTTCAACTCCCAGTAAGGACACATGCTTGAATTGCAGGCCAGGTCCCCAATAAGGGATGTGCGAGAAGCAACCACACATTGCTTTTTCTCTCCCTCTCTTTCTCCCTCCTATCCCCTCTCTCTAAAAAAAAAATAATAATAATAATTAAGTAGTTTAAAAAAGAAATTCATTAAAAAATAAAACTTTTTGTTAGGTTTGATTGATAAAATTTTATAAGCTAAAATTATTCTTATTTCTAAATCATAATTTTATGAGAAATAATTATAT
Organism: Desmodus rotundus; assembly: GCF_022682495.2. NCBI lineage: Eukaryota > Metazoa > Chordata > Mammalia > Chiroptera > Phyllostomidae > Desmodus > Desmodus rotundus. Next base: position 63,765,505 of record NC_071399.1, on the reverse strand, counting down.
CATTAAAAGTATTTCATCTTTTTGGTGCCCACAGTGTATCAGTGACTTCTTCCACTGCAGCTGACATAAATTAATTTCGAGTGAAATATTTTAACTCAAAAAAATCCTCCTTTTTAAAAAGAAGTGTAGGGTTCTCTTTTCTCCATAACTTCACCAGCATTTACTGTTTGTTGATTTGGTTATGATGGCCATGCTGACTGTTGTGAAGTGGTATCTCATTGTGGTTTTCATTTGCATCTCTCTGATGGCTGGTGGTGCTGAGCCACCTTTTCATATGTCTCTGGGCCTTTTGTACGTCCTCTATGTTAAAGTGCCTGTTCAGGTCCTTGACCCATTTTTTAATTGGGTTGTTTGTCTTTTTAGAGTGGGGTCATGTGAGTTCTTCATATATTTTGGAAATCAAACCCTAAGGGAACCCTAGTACACTGTTCATAGGAAGGCAGACTCATGCAGCTACTGCAGAAAACAGTATGGAATCTCCTCAGAAAACTAAAAATGGAACTGCCTTTTGACCCATCAATTCCTCTTCTGAGATTATGTCCTAAGAGCCCTGAAACTCCAATTCACAAGATCCTGTGCACCCCAATGTTCATAGCAGCACAATTTACAATATCCAAATCCTGGAATAACCTAAGTGCCCATCAGTAAATGAGTGAATCAAAAAACTGTGGTACATTTACACAATGGAATACTACACAACAGAAAGAAAGAAGGAGCTCCTACCCTTTTTAACAGCATGGATGGAGCTGGAGAGCATTATTCTAAGTGAAATAAGCCAGGCAGTGAAACATAAATACCATATGATCTCACCTATAAGTGGAATCTGATCAGCAAAACAAACAAGCAACCAAAATACAACCAGAGACATGGAAATAAAGAACAAACTGACAGTAACCAGAGTAGAGGGGAGAGGGGGATAATGGGGGTAAGAAAGAGAAGGGTCTTCAAGGAACATCTATAAAGGACCCATGGACAAAACCAAAGAGGGTTAAGGTCAAGGGTGGGAGATGAGAACAGGTGGGGAGGAGTGAGTGGAGGGGGAAAAATGGAGACAACTGTACTTGAAAATGATTTAAAAAAAGAAATTTAAATATTGTTTATATTGTTTTTTAAATGCTCCTGGCTATTTCCAGGGGTTTTCCTTCTTTTTTTTTAAATTTGTCTTATTTGAGTCTTAAGTTATGATGCTTCCAACCTCAAATTATTTGCAAGCTTGCCCCAAAATAAGACAACTATTGAGCTACCACGGAAGTATAAATGAATATTTTAATGCCACAATTTTCCCTATTCCTATGGAGTCTCTGCTGAAACAAATCAAGCTCTAGGAGGAGACAGAAAATGAAAGCGTGTTTTTGCCAAAATAGTGTGGGTGTATATTGCTGTGTAACAAGTTGACTTGGAATGCTGAATTGTCATTCTATTTGCTGTTTTGTTTTGATTTTTTAATGTAAAAATTTAACTAGTCCCAGGCAGGATTGTTCAGTTACATTAAATTGTGTTTTATGAAGTGTCAGGACTCTCTGGTCGTAATTTTTTCTTATTGTTCCAATTGGTAGAATTTTCAGAGCTCTTGCATTTGGAAGGCTGGAAAGGCTAAGACACTGATTTAGTGACTTGTCACTATTTCTTTTTTTTTTCTTTTTCTTTTTAACTAAAGCTGTATAAAGCTTGTGGATGGAACAGAATAATTTTATAATTCTTTAAAAAGTATTTCACGTATTTGAGTCAAAACAGAAAAATCAATGTTTGCAATTTTAAAAAATGTATGTTTCAAATACAAATTTTTTCCTTTATACTACTTTATTCTTAATAGTTTTATTGCTAACACTATTTTTTTTTCATAACCTACAATGACAAAGTCATGTCCTTTTTAAAATGTATTTTTATTTACACATTATAAGGACATATATAGTCCAAGAGTTTATCAAAAATAATTGTAATGATATGTGAATAAATGTTTTATAATTTATTATTATTATTATCATATATGTGTAGTTTTTTAAAGCTGAATGGAAAAAATAGCTACTTAAAAAGATATAAAATGAAAGGAATAATTTATTTGCAAAAATACAAATTGTTTTTAGGTATGAAAGCTAAACATCCTAAATAACTTTAAAAATTCAAAATAAACCAAAAAGACATTTTTTTTCATATCAAGGTAATTAAGGACCTCAACTTTAATTTATATTGACAGTGAAAATATGAAGAAGCTGAACCTCTTTGGAGGATAATTTGGCAATACCTATCAAACTTTAAAATGAATATAACTTTTTTGCCCTGGTTGGTGTAGCTCAGTGGATTAAGTGTGGGCCTGTGAACCAAAGGGTTACCAGTTTGATACTCAGCCACAGCACATGCCTGGGTTGCAGGCCAGGTCCCCAGTAGGGGGCATGAAAGAGGCAACCACACATTGCTGTTTTTCTCCCTCTCTTTCTCCTTCCCCTCCCCTCTCTCTAAAAATAAATAAAACAAAATCTTTAAAAAATACATATAACTTTTGATACAACATTTAAACTTCTCGGAATAGCTATTAAATATAGACATAATAACCTGTAGGAAATTACTGTTACAAATAATCAATGACAATAGTATACTTGCTGAAGATAGGCAAAAGAATAGTTCAACATCATTCCATATTCTATGATGTGATACCATGTTACTCTTTTGGTGCTCTGCCCAGATCCCTTTGACAACTGGAAAAACACATCCCCCAGGTTCTGTGAGTTTGGGATCCCCAACAGTTTACAATTTATACCAGTTTACAATGTTTCCAGTGAAATTAGGCTTCTGTAGCCTAATCACCTCAATTGGGAGATTATATTCCCATCTGGGAGTTACAAAGACATTTCTTGCCAGTTACTTACTGCTCCTGAAGTACAAAATCAGGCCCACTGGCTTCAAGGTGAAATAACTTTGTGGTACCACTCATTCTCCAGAAATCCCCATTAAATCAGGCAGAGGTTAGCCTTTAGCTAAAATGTATTTCCTCAACTAACAATGGCAACAAAACAGGGCGATTTTATCACTGGCACTTTTTTAACTTATAAGTATACTTTTGTAATTGAAAACTGTCATTTCAATTCTATTTTTTTCATTAAGGTTATTATTTAAAATTGAAGAAGAAATAAAGAGCTACCCAACAAGCAAATGCTGAAGGAGTTTGTTACCACCAAATGTTAAAGGTCCTAATTGGAGGAAGAGGAGAGAAAGAAGAGGAGGAGAAAAAGAAGAAGAGAAGAACATAGTTAAGAAAAATAAAGCAGCAATAAATATGTACCTATCAATAATCATTTTCAATGTAAATGACTTAAATGTTCCAATCAAAAAACATGGTGTAGCTAAATGGATAAGAAAATAAGATTATATATATAAATTCTACAACATATCCACCACAGAACAAAAGATACATACAGACTAAAAGTAAAGGCATGGAGAAGGATACTTCATGCAAATAGAAATGTAAGAAGAGCTGGGGCAGCAATACTTATATCTGGCATTGTAGACTTTCAAACAATGCCTATAGTAAGAGAGAAAGAAAGACACTAAATAATGATAAAGGGAGCAATCCAACAAAACAATATAACCCCTAAAACATTTATGCAGACAACGTAGGAACACCTAAATGTGTAAAGCTAATCCTGATAAACACAAAGGGAGAGAATGACAGTAATAGTCATAGTAGGAGATTTTAACACCCAATTGACATCAATGGAGAGGTCTTCTTGACAGAAAATCAACAAGGAGACAGTGGCTTTAAATGATACACCAGATCAAATGGATTTGATTGATATCTTCAGAACATTTCGCTGCAAAACAGTTGAATATACATTCTTTTCAAGTTCACCTGGAATGTTCACTAGGATAGATCACATGTTAGGACACAAAACAAGACTCAATAAATTTCAGAAGATTGAAATCATATCAAGTATCTTCTCTGCTTATAATGGTATGAAACTAGAAATCCATCATAAGGAAAAAAATTGGAAAAACACACATAAATGCTGCTAAATAATATGTTACTAAACAATGAATAAATTAACAAAGAGATCAAGGAAGAAATCAAAAGATACCTTGAAATAAATTGAAATGAAAACACAACAACCCCAAATCTATGGAACTCAACAAAAGCAGTCCTAGGGGAGAAATTAACAGCTTTTACAGGCCAATCCAAAGAAGCAAGAAAAATCTCAAATAAACAATCTTACTTTATACTTAAAGGAACTAGAGGAAGAACAACAAACAATTCCAAAGTGAGTAGAAGGAAGAAAATAATAAAATCAGAAAAGAAATAAACAAAATAAAGTCTAAAAAAATACAAAAGATCAATGAAACCAACAGCTGTTTGGTTTTGTTTTTCTTTTTCTTTTTTTTTTTTGAAAGATAAACAAGATTGACAAACCTTTAACCAGACTCATTGGGGGAAAAAAGAGAGAGGACCCAGATAAATAAAATAAGAAATGAAAGCAGACAAGTGATGTCTGACACCACAGAAATACCAAGGATTGTAACAAAATATTATGAACAACTACCTGCCAACAAATTTCCAAAACAATAATAAAGAATCAGAGAATCTGAATAGACAGATTACAACCAGTGAAATTGAAGCAGTAATTTAAAAAATAAAATTAAAAAATAAAACAGGAAACAAAAGTTCAAGACCAATGGCTTTACAGACGAATTTTACTAAACATTTGAAGAAGAACTAACACTTTTCCTTCTCAAACTATTCCAAAAATTTCAAGAAAATGAAAGACTCCCAAACTCATTTTACAAGGCCAGCATTATCCTAAATCTAACACTGGGTAAATGACACTACAAAAAAAAAGAAAATTATAGGCCAATATCCATGATGAATATAAATGCTAAAATTCTCAGCAAAATATTAGCAAAACATGATCAAGTGGGATTTATCCCGGGGATGCAATGTTGGTACAATATCCACAAATCAATAAACACGATACACCACACAAACAAAATGAAGGATAAAAACTACATGATCATAGAAAAGATGCACCCACTTGTGATAAAATCTCTTAGAAAAGTGCAGATAGAGGGAGTTTACCTCAATGTAATAAAGGCCATATATGACAAACCCCAAGTCAACATCACACTCAATGGGCAAAAACTACAAGTGTTCCCCTTAAGATTGGAGCAAGACAGGGATGTTTGTTTTCACCCCTCTTATTCAACTTAGCAGTGGAAGTCCCAGCCACAGCAATCAGATAAGAGGAAGAAATAGGAGGTATTCAAATCAGCAAGGAAGAAGTAGAACTGATTATTTGCAGATAACATGATATTGTATGTAGAGAACCCTAAAGATTCAACCAAAACCCTTCTACAACTGATAAATAAATTCACCCAAGTAACAAGATAACAAAATAAATATCCAAAAATTGGTTGTATTTTTATACACCATTAATGAACTATTAAAAAAGGGAATTAAGAAAACAATCCCATTTGTACTTCTTTCAAAAAGAATGAAATACCTAGGAATAAATCTAACCAAGGATGTAAAAGATATGTACTCAGAAAGTTATAAGACACTAAAGAAAGAAACTGAAGAAGATAAAAATAAGTGGAAGAATGTACCGTGTTTATAGATAGGAAGAACCAACACTATTAAAATGTTCATACTACCTAAAGCAATCTATTAGATTCAGTGCAATTCCTGTCAAGATAGCAGTGGTGTATTTCACTGAACTAGAACAAATATTCCAAAACATTATATGGAACTACAAAAGAACCTTAATAGAAACTGGGATCTTAAAAAAGAAATATTGTATAAAGTTAGAAGAATCACTAATCACAACAGTATGATACTGGCATAAAAACAGACATATGAATCAGTGGAACAGAATAGAGAGTCCTGAAATAAGCCCACAAATTTATAGTCAATTAATTATTGACAAAGTAGGCAAAAACATACAGTACAGTAAATAAATACCATATGACCTCACCTACAAAAGAAGAATCTAAAGAACAATATAAACTAATGAACAAAATAGAACCACTAGCATGGAACATGGAACACACTAACACTGAGCAGAGAGGAGGGGAAAGGGGGATAATGGTGGAGAGAAGGGGAAGGGACTGGTCAAAGAACATGTATGAATGACCCACAGACATGGACAACAGTGTGGGAACTGACTGCAGGAGCCAGGGGTGAGAGGGTGGAGGAAGAGAAGGGGGAAAATTGTGACAACTGTAATAGAATAACAATGAAAAACTGATTATAAAAAAAGATGGTGTTTTCAATAAATGGTGTTGGAAATATTGGACAGATACATACAAAAAAGTGAAACAAGGTCCCCTTCTTACACCATGCACAAGAAAGACTTAAATGTTAGGCCCCAAACCATAAAAATCTTAGAAGAAATCTTTGGCAGTAAAATCTCAAACATTTCTTGTAGCAAGCCATATTTTTTCTGATATATCTCCCCGAAAAGGGGGCTATCCAGGTGGTCAAGCTACACAAAGACAGAAAGATATTTTACCACATTAATCAAAGTTATATTTCTGAAGCCAAAGGAAATGGAAAAGTTTTACTTTAGTTTATAAAGTTATAATTAAAATGTAATTACCATATTTTTATAGAAAAATATTGTGATTAAAATGATGATGTTGTTCTAAGCACTTTATGTGTATTAAATTATCTATTCACAGAAACCATATTTATCATAGTGATTGCATTAGTTTGTCATGCCCATCACACTAAAAACACCCACAATTAATGTGTGTATATTTAAATCAAATATGAAATTAATTTGAGTATATTTTATATATCCATTTTTCTGAATCTGACTTCAAATTCAGTCAAGTACATATGTATATATCATATGTACACATAAACAATTTACTTTAAAACCTTTTATATTACAAAAGTTAATAAGGATTTATTCAATAAAATATTTTTAAATTCTCTTATTATAAAAAATAGCACCACTATTTATCACCTATACAAATATATTTATTTAGTGTCCATATATTTGAATGTTATTTATTTATTTATTATAGGTTTTATTTGTTTATTTTTAGAAAGAGGGGAAGGGAAGGAGAAAGAGAGGGAGAGAAATATCAATGTGTGGTTGTCTCTTACACGCCCCCTACTGGGGACCTGGCCCACAACCCAGACATGTGCCCTGACGGGGAATGGAACCAGTGACCCTTTGGTCCGTATCCCACTCTCAATCCACTGAGGTACACCAGCCACAGGTCCATATATTTGAATTTTAAAATGATGAATAAAATAGTCGTGAAGAATTTCACTTCCAAAGAAGCAGATTGGCATTTATCAATTTATCAGAAAATACATAATGTACAATGTAAATAGATACTATGGAGAAGGATCTATGAAGTACTTAATATGTGGTTAAGGAACATCCCAGTGGGTCAGATGGGTCAGAAAATATTTCCCTGCTCTCTGTTTGCTTTCACAAGCATGGCATATTGATTCACGTTTGTGATTTAAGTCCCTGAGAAGATGCTTCAGTTATGGTCCAAAAGGGCATTGGTTTCACTTCTTTTCTCTTTTCTCTGTGAAGGGTTCAACAAACAAAGGACTAGGCTAATTGTTTGGAACTCATCCAACAATCCTTCAGTTAAATTAGAAACACATAGAGTATCTTGAAAATAAGTGATTTCTAAAAATCTCCTTCAATACCATTGAAGGCAATGCATTAATTTAGTGTTTATATATAGTATCAGTATAAAAAATAATCAAATGCTTGTCTCCCAAAAATCCATTTGCGTGTGTGCGTGTGTGTGTGTGTGAAACAGGCCCATGCACATCCTCACTTGCACACACACACTATAAAATAAGAAAGAAGCAAATGTCTATATTGTGAAGTATATATCTACTATATTTATAAATGCCTTATTCATAATTGTCAACTGGTGGGACCATTCCATTTTCTTGAGATGATTTTTTATATATTTTAATTAATAATATTGAGCTTGATTAATAATTATTTATCTTAAATACATAATATGGAATTGATTTTCAAAACAGCAATTCTTGAACTTCCAGTTATCTCAATTCAATTCATATGGAGAAATTGTAATATCAGATTTGAAGGATTAGTGCTACAGTTAAAGTTTGGGTTGTAAATAGTGGTAAAAACAATGACTTTATCACAATGGTGCATTTTAAAAAATGAAGAAAAATCAAATGTAGTTTGGTTTAAAAAAAAGCTAAGGTCTTTTATTGTACGTGTAATAGTTGCTCCAGAAGTAGAATCAGACTGGTACAAATCCAAGGTGATCCATCACTTTACTATGCACCAAGAATATTTTGCAAATAGAACTGAACTTAAAGGGACATATTTGAAAGCATTGTAAGTGTCACTTTGGCTCATTTCTTCTTCCTTGTGCCAACCTCACGTTGAATGAGGCAGTTAACTGTCAACAAAACAATCTGCATTTGTGTTCTACTTTGTGTGTTGGTCAGGGAAAAAAGCCTTTAGTCAGTGCTGGAAATGAGAGAAAAAGCCCAGCGCACATTGTTTGGCTCTTTACATACAGTTTGTGCACTTTTTTTATCCATCACCTACTTGGCATCTTTGTCAGAAAAATTTTAAATGATCTTTTAAGAAGATTGATGGGCTATAAGTATTCAAACATTCACATAATTATTTAAATGTGCATTTTTAGGCTCTGTCTATTCCTATATACTATAACCCAGAGAGTTATGTTAATTTAAAACATAGTATGTAATATTTCATTAAAGTAGTATTATTGCTCAAATGTGTATTTTCTATATTTTTCTGGTCTGATAGCTAGAATATCACTTAACAAAGTAAAATTAATGTACTTCTTATTTATGTACTTCTTATTTATCATTAATGTACTTCTTATTTTAAGAAAATCAGACTCATGAATTTTGGCTCTGTCCACACCGCATGAACTGGCAAATGTGCGGCTCTCCCGCAGCAGCCCCGAGGATCTCTTCCTGTTTTCCTCCGTGCTGGCTTCTGATGTGATTTCCTGTGCAACAGCAACACCCGTGTCTGTCCGGAGGCCCGCATTTTGTCGCCAGAAAGCCTCTTTTTCCAGGGCAGATAAAAGCGAAAAGGGAATGTGTTTCTCTATGCATAAATTTAAGTTGTCACTGATGGGTTCAGGAGTATGAAACTTTAGTAACCTTATCCCTGATTGCGGTAACTCAGTCGTGGCATCTAAATCATCTTTAGACTTTCTTGTGGAGTCATCCAAGTTAGCCTCTGAGGAGCTGTGCTTGATACATCACCCTGCCTGTCTCACGTTGCCACGTGACTACCAGTTTGCCTTCCTAATAAATCACTTTCACTCAAATCCTCCTTTTAGGGCTTGTTACTGGGGAACCCACATTTAGATATAAACCGATTAGATGTTTAATGATGAGCAACTTTCGTTCATAAATATGTACATGGAAGTACAGACCATTGTTTTCAATACACTTCATTAACTCTCTATTAAAATCCTTATAAAAGTAACTCTTAATAAGTATTATCCAATAATTTTTAACACTTGTGTGATTAATTGTTGATATGCTAATTTCCATGTCAGTATCCTCTTCAACTTGAGTAACTGGACAGAATGCTGTGACGTTCTGAACAGCATCCTATAGGAGATAACCACAGGGCCACACAGGAAGAAATTATTTTCTGGGTTAAGTTATTTGAAGATGGAAAAATAAAAATTGAGCAGATCACTTATTTCTTCTTTAAAATGGTCACAAGTAATCTGTGTAATAATTATGTTCAAATTTGGCTGGAAATAGATTATATTTTAAGTTCATAAAACACTGTAGAAAATCAAAATTAGATTGTCATTCCTCAGTCTTGACACCTTGAACTAGTTACACTTTCCCAATGACATCAAGTCCCCTGTCTACACCAGCAAGTATATTCAGTCATCAGAACACATAATAATAAATATGTGTTTCATTCAATAAATAGTCATTTAAGAACAATTTCTCTATCGGGGTGTCCAGCCCGTGTCACAGGATGTCTATGAATGCACCCCAACACAAAATCATAAATGTACTTAAAACCTGTTTTTTTCTCATCAGTTTTCATTAGTGTTTCTGTATTTAATGTGTGGCCCAAGACAACTCCACTGTGCCCCAGAGATGCCAAAAGTTTGGACACGCCTGCGTGTTAGTGGTACAGAAATATGCAAGACAATAATGCACCTACTCTCATGGATCTTATACTTTAATGGGAGAAAAGTGACTATAAAGAGCAAATTAATCTGTAAATAAGGTAATTCCTAATGAAGCAGGGTGCAGCCAAGAGGAGGGCCCCAAGAAGGGATTTGTAATGGGGTCCAGGACTCGAGGTGTCCAGGAAATATTAGAAAAATGTATGTAGGATGTCCTCACCCCCACAAGCCTGAGCCAGGGGGGATGGGACACATGGAACAGGGCCATTCAGAGCTGTTTTGGGTAGCAAGAGCTTTGCAGCTAACCCCTGGCACAGTCATTTAACATATCTATAACCTTTAACTGGTTTCATAGATATGTTAAATAGCTGTGGCCCTGCTTTGAGCCAGGGAGATGGGAGTGACTTCTACCCAAGATGGGACTGGGAAGCAACTCCCCCTGGTTACAGGGCCTGCGTTAGAGCTTGGAGATGATTGGCTCCATGCCATGGGGCCACACCTGCCCAGACTTACTATGGCAGCCCAGTAAAGCTGGAAGAATAGGGGGATGCTGGCAGGTGTAACTGATTGTAGGAGGAGTTGGAAATGGGGCTGCAAAGGAAGATGGGCACTGGGATTTAAACCTAGTCCCGGCAGCCATAGGGAGAGTAGGGAAGACCACGCGGTTCTGAAGTAAAGAGGGGGCCACACGGTTCTGGAGTAAAAAAGAGGGAACCACAAGGTTCTGAGGGGAAAGGAAGAGGGCCAGGATCAGGCAGCTTTGGTGAAGTGAAGAGAGGACCATGTGGTTCTGAACGGAAAGGAAGAGGACCACGCGGTTCTGAAATGGGGAAAAGGACCACACAGTTCTGAAGGAGAGTAGAGAGCACCACGAGGTTTTGGGGTGCTTCTTTTTGCCACGCAGCTTAGGCAGCAGGAGATACTTTTCCGGGAAGAAAAGGGGAGGAAGGACTCTTGCTGGTGGGCCATAAGAAGGTGCTGCATGGCTTTGGATTAACTGGAGATTGCAGCCGCCACACAGCTGATGGTGCCGGGAGCCTGAATCACGGACTTCTACTTCCTTTCCTGAGACACGGTACCCCAGACTGGGCACAGGGAGAGGGAGGGACTGTGCATCTGTGGGTATTCTAAAGGACTTTAGTATCTTATTGAAGACATTAAGCCATTACTCTAAGTTTGTGTAACTTTTAAATAAATAGTTCCTTTCCTTTTCACCAGTCTCTGGCATTGAGAGACGTCTTTCTTCTGGCGGCGGGCATTGCGAACCTAGCAGGTGTGCGTACGGGGGAGGAACCTCCAGAGACAGAAAGGGGGATCCTTTCTGTAATGATTTATCGTGAACCACCACCCCCTTGCTCTGTAACACTAATAGCAAAATTGAAATTAAACCAGTGATGTACTAGAACAGTGGTTGGTCACCTTAGCAATGTATGTAAAGAAATTTATAACAAAGCATTCAGAAAGTTATATGCTAGTTCTGCTGGCAAATAGTAAAGTGGATGAGTGAGGAGCTGTACACAAACAAGGTAACATTTCTCTGCTGCAAAACTTCTTTGCTTGGCCCCAGTTAAATTGCACAGCACTCACCTGCAGGAACTCTGCCGAATGAAAGACACTAAACCACTTTGCTCAATTCTCCTCCCTTAAAATGTTGTGCTCCTTTATCTAACAGCTTTTTGTACTAGTAAGGGTATAATCTTTTGTGAAGTTGTATTTCTGTTATATTAATTGACATAGAAACATCCAGTGACTTCATTTCAACAACTAGAAAGCTCACATGTTACCACTTCCTACACATTTTATTTCTGGGAGATCCTCATGCAACGTAGGTGAAAATGTAGTAAAAAGTATTATCATCAAAGTGTTATCTTTTATATTTTGGTTGAAGCTAAAACCGATACATTTGATCAGCTCATACATAAACTTAAGTCCAGTTTTAATAGAATTTTAATAAACATAATTATTTTTCAAGAATTAATATTTATTGAGTCTTTACTATTTATTGAGTCTTTACTATTTGCTGAGCACTTTTTAAAGCACTTCACAAATAATAACATTTAATTTTTACGAGTCCTTTTAAATGTTCATCCTCTTCAAGATTTAAGTAACTTCCTCTATTCATATACATATAAAAATGCCAGCAATTTTAAGGTACACAATGGTACATCACAGATAATGAGAAATATCACAGGATGAGTATCATCTTTCACTACAAAATAAATATCTATGCTTCATTAATTTATGGTTCAAAAACTTTAGCTTCCCAACATATGAAAATAGACAATTTGACTATGTCTTATGTAGTTATGTTTAAAGACACCGCTGCCCCAGAAAGCTTGCAGTTCTTCAGCAAACAGAGCTTGGCAAGGAAAACAGCAGAAGTTAATTCTGAGGCAATAGGCCGGTGTTGGGGTCAGTGTTACGAATGTCCTGGAGTGAGTCACCGAGAGACAGAGCCTATTTCCAACGGAATGCAACTTCAGAAAATTTCCTCCGGTTTTAAAAAAATGATTTTGGAAACCAGAACATTAAGTTCAAATACAACAGCTCAAATTACTAATTCATTATAAAGGTAACGGAAAACTACCTTTGCACCAACTGCTTAACGTTGATGAAAACATTATATGCTGGTGATCCAGAGAAACAGGCTCTGTTTGTTGATCTTCTTAGTGGACATATTTATGACTTTACATGGCAATTACTCTCTTTGCCTACAGCACTGTCTTTAAACATTATAACAAAAACCATAATACTAAAAGTACTGTGTAAATATAAGGCACCCAGTTGATTTCTAAAAGAGGAACTGGAATTATTATCATAACTATGTTTTGTGTTATCACAATTGTTGAGCATAAAACTTGTGCTAGGCTCTATTTACACATTTCACATATATTAGCTCTTTCAATTATTATAGCCATGTTACTAAGGAAGTGTTGGGATTTCCTCAATTTTGAAATTGTGAAATTTACCATAGTCACACAGTTGGTAAGGTGAATTTATTTTCAAGTACTAACATTCTGCATATAAATGTGAGAGTTTGGAAAGAAGATCATGACTCTAATTCTATAGTTTAAAAAATAATAACAGTTGATAAATAGGAACTGAGACAGAGATAGATGAGAAAGACATGGAATGAGAAGAAAAAGAGAAACTGATGTAATGAGATTGAAATTTTAGTGTTTCTAATACTATTTTACATTTTGCTTTTAATATATCAGTAACAGTTATATCGCACCAGAACAACTGTTTATTCAGTAAATTATCTCTAATAATTACAATAAGAATATATTATGGGAAGCAATGATAATTGTTCTCTAACAAATTAACTTTATGATGTTAGTGACCTTAAAAATCACCAGCTTTCAAGGATCACCTAGATGGAGATATTTTTACTCAACCAGTAAGAATTTATTTACAACTTATTTTTCCTCTGCCATTATGGATGATATATATCCCTGTAGGAAAAGACTAACATTATTTCAACTGAATCTCTTGTGTGGTTGTTCTAGAAAATGGGACAATCAAAGTTTAAGGTCCAGAGCATATTCAAATATTTGCTGTTTTCTTTTTTTAATAAGTAAAAAAACTCAAAATCCCCAGATCCTTGGATTAGATGGAACAGAGCGATGGGTTTTTGCAGAGCAATTTCTGTAGAACATGCTAATGGTTTTCTTCCTACAAAGTGACGGCGATAATGACTTCTTTTCCTGCAGCCTTTTGGATATTAATGCTGCGCTCCAGTTCTCACATTGAAAAATGTTTACAGGCTACAAAATTTTCAACCAGACTCTAGTGTTGTTGGCCTTCTGTGTCAACCCTACACAGGAAGAGGAGATCACTGTTGGGGTCATTGAGTCAAGTGAGTAATTTATGAGGTCTAATAAGTTTATTCACATTTTCTTAGTGATCTCTGTTTAATGTATCATTTGTAAAGTTATACTAGAAGTATTTTTTGGAAAAGAAGTAATCAAATAAACCTTAGAAAAAGGGAAATGTATAAACCATCAAGCTTACAAAATGAGTATATGGTATAGCTTGAAATTATATAACACATTCACGATTTTTACTTGACCTCAAATTAAACTATTTCACATATGGCTTTTAAAGATTTAACACATTTTTAATTAGTATCAGACAAGAAAACCAGTTTGAAAATAATGAAATATAAAATATATTTTTATAACACCACTGTTTTTTCACTTTGTTACCCTTAAAATATCAAAACAAATTACTTCCCCATACCATGGAAACTATTCTCACTTTCTTTAGCTGTTCTCTTCAGTCTGCTTGGAAGCCATTTCTCAGATACAGTGCTTGGCAGCAATATCCTGAACCAGCCGCTATACCTGGCAGCCTGATGCATCAATAGGCCTTTTCTGAACTTTTCATTTGTGGTTACAAACATGATGCCCCCTGAGTCCCTGAGCACCTCCTGGATTCTTGTTTAAACTGCTTATCAAAAGCCAGCTTATTATTGCGAATGACATTGAACTCTGAGCAACTCAAGTGCAAGCAGTGTCTAGTAACTGTTTTGAAAGGTATTTTTTCTAAGATTACATTTGTAGAAGGTGATTCTTCTCTAAACATAACAGAAAAAACCGTTAAGTAAAAATATGGATGATTCTTAAGAGAATATGTACAGGTCACATTCGTTTAGCACATCTTAAAAGACTGAATGAAGGAATAGATTTAAATTTGACAAATTGAGAGAGATTTGATCCTTTATTTAAAAACAAGAAGTGTAAGGAGCATTCTGACAAGTGATTTGCCTTAACTTTCTCCCAACCCAACCCTACCAAGTGAATAAAAAGAACCAATGCATTCCTAAATAAAAGATCTACGTTTGGCAAGTAACATCAGAACTGGTAATAAAATTGGCCCAATGTTCTCATTTAGAAGATAAAAGTAAGCTGAATTGTGTCATTCCTCTCCCTACCTCCCCCTCCCCCCCCTGCAAAAAAATATGTTGAAGTCCTAACCTTCAGTACCTCAGAATTTGGCTGTGTTTGGAGATAAAATATTAACAGAGGCAATTAAGTTAAAATGAAGTAATTAGGAGAGAGCTTTAATTCAGTAGGTCCTTGTATGCCCTTATAAGAGGAAGACATTTGAAAGTAGACATGTACAGTGAGATGATGCGAAGACATAAGGAAAAGATAACCATCTATAAGCCATCTGTAAGATTCCCAGAATAGATCCTTTCCTCACGGCTCTCAGAAGTAGCCAAGCCTGCCAACACTTAATCTCAGACTTCAAGCTTCCAGAACTATGAGAAAATGCGTTTCTGTTATTCAAGCCATCCAGCCTGTGATACTTTATCACAACAGCCCTAAGAAACTAATTCAATCATTATAAAGAAATATACTCTAGAATTAGATAGCAAAAAAATGGTTGTTCTTTCATAGTTGTTTTTCCTGATTGTCATTACTGCTATCATCATTATCAAATGAATGGAATCATGCAAATAAATGTAGATTTTAAACACACACACTCAAACACTGTATGAGAGTAAATATATATTAAGAGCTAAAATTCCATTCACTTGTTTTTTTATTTGGGTGTGTGTGTGTGTGCGTGTGTGTACACACACACATGTGTATGCCTAACAAAGCTATAATTTTCCATGAAATAAAATGAACAGTAACATCTCCAATTTAACTCCCTGCCAACTTCCACCTATATAACGTAGGAACTCAATTCCAATTTAAAAGGCTTCTCTCCTTAGCTGATTCTGGTAATCCTTTGGGAAGTTGCATATATAATCACTAATTCTATTTTTCTTTTCTTATCTCTCTTCCATTTTGGTCTCTTTTGTGACGCTGGCTACTTACACAGTCATCCCACAGTCGTTTGAAACCTGAGCTTGCCACTTCCCCTGCTGCCACTGTCTTTGTTAAGAAAGATGAAGTTCCTGAGCCTGGAGGAACCCAAACCACATAGTCTGTTCCTTCCCTTTCATGCAAAAATTTTAGGAATGTCCCTCTGATCCTCATACTTCCCAGTTTGCCTATGGCTTATGCTCATGACATGAATTAATCAGGTTTCCTTCTTATAACCGCTTTGTTACAGGAACTCAGAAATGTTCTACATAGAAGAGATGTCAAACTGACTCCTGTCTCCAGGTGTCTGTTTACTGATTTCTTCCATGCAGGTTACACTTCCTCTAGAAGCATTCTGTACCTCTATACATCCTTGAGGTCCAAACACCTAATTTTCCCATGAATATTACTATTTGGTGCAAACCAAAATCCTCTTGTATGCCTTTCTATTTATATATCCATCCACTTACATAAATTTTTATTACCAATCTGATGACCAGTATTATATATAATACATTAATATGAATAATATAAAACCAAAACCCCATACCTGCAATCACATTGTTTATAAACTAAATTGAATGCAATGAAGGCTTAATACCTAACAGAGAGGGGCTTTAGTGTTTCAGATAAATTATTACTGATGGATTTATTTTATCATATTGTCAAAATGGCATAAGACACATTTTATAAAAAGTAGGACATTATTTAATAATTGTCTCTTGCAATGAGAAGTGAAATAAACCATTTACATTCCATGCCTATAAAAGCATTTTCAAATTTTAGGTATTTGTACACTATATACAATTGATCACCAAATGAAGATGACTATAAAAGAAATCCATTTCCTGGTACACAGCAAATAGACTATACTCAGGCATTTTCCCAGGGGTAGTAAATAATTGTTCACTGCTCTTATTGAAATAAAATTAAATCCAGAGCTGAACTTAACTATAGTTTTCCCTTATCCGTGCTAGCTCTCCCTCATTTGCATGGATAGTCAAGAACTACTGCATTAAAATTGTAAAAAAAAAATGTTTAGCTGAAGTCCAAATCCATGTGTTTAAATAAATCCTGCTTCACGTGGGTTGACAGGTAAAGTATCAATTCATGAGTAGTCAAGAGGTATAAATCAAAACGGTGTTTAAATCTCAGAATCCCTTACCTACATGAGGTGTGTCTTTGTTGATGCCTACTTTCAATCTCAGTAGACTGTTTTAACATGTTTATTGTGTAAAATCTTGACAGATTTATGGCACATTCGCTCAGGACTAATCCCATACATTTGTAAGGCTTTCATTTATCCTGATTGCGATTGTTTTTTACTCTCTGCACTAATTGAAAGGTGTCCTTCCATGTAAATTAGGGTTTGATCAGAATAATTTTGAGACGGTGGAACAGAATAGGGAGTTTTCATAAAATAAATAATACAAGTTTTGGTTTGAATGACAGACAAAAAGAGGACAAGTTATTTTTATGTAGTCTTCAGTTATATTACATATAAAAATTTGGTTTTTAAAGTTCCAATTCTGTGTGAAAGGCATGAAATAAAAACGTGTGCTTATCACATACATACTTGTCTGAAAATAATCTAGCATTGAATTCATGATCAATTATCTGCATTGTCATGAGATGCCATAGATGATAAGATGTGAAGCCTGCTGATTACTTACTAGTGGGGTTGTAAAATATTTTGGGATATATTTTGCCTGTAATTCTTCAGCCTAAAATGTGTATAAAAAAAGTAAAAATAACATGTGTACTTTTACATGGTGTAGTTTTTATTTTATACTGATATGATAAATATTTAACTCATGTTGTATGTTATTTGTTAAACATACAAAATTTGTTGCCCCAGACCATTGTTTCTCATTGTTTAGAGGCACTAAAGATACAGCAGTGAGCCTGAAATGCACCAGTAGAACAGCCGTGATGATAACTGGATAGTATGTAAGCATTTTCTCTAAGTACACGTTTAGGGAAGTTGTATGTCAGGGTCTTTTATAAGTAGGCAAAATAATACAAAAGCAGCATTCTGGGACACACTATAGAACGCCATGTCTTATAATGATATATGTGTTATGAAACTTATTGAACTGGGAAGATTCTTCTCAAGCTTTATCTTGTAGGAGGGCAATCAGGGATACTCCTAGGGTAGAATAAAAAGACTCTCTAAGAAGCCACAGTTACAGGAAAAAAAGGCCTTTGGCTTACAGACTGAAAAATCAACCTAACGTCTAGCCTTATTTCTATCCCCAGAGCTATATTGGTATCAATGTCCTTCTGCCTTCCGCACTTTTTACTAGCTGCAGGTTGGCCTTTGTTAATTGAAATTTTGACTTCAGGGACATCTAAAAGTCACAGAGAAATAAAGAAGCAAACAAAGAAAAGACAGAAACATGACAACTGAAGTTTTCTGGGGATAAGCGTATGCTGTGAGTTGTATTGCTGTGAGTCCTTAGACATGCATCAAATCTCAAGTCCTTCAGTGGCAGCCCTATTCTGTACGCACATTCTTACATTTGCATAGAATCAAGGATAAAGTTGGGTCTCTGTATTATGTAGAATGTATTCATACATTGAGCCCCCAGAAGGGCACTGAGAAACACTCCTTGACAAGGGAGTTCAACAGGCCTCAAAACAGACCAATCAGTTGCTTGTATTTTTAGCGTTTTTCTATTAATTTCAAAAACAGAAACAAAGAAACAAACAAAATCAATAAATAAGGTAAATGATATGAATAAAAAGAAAAGTCTCATGAGAAAACATAATAAAGGGATACCAATGACTCTGAAGAGCTGAGAAAATTTCCTTAGAACCTGACACTGTAGCAGGGAAGATCAAAGCCCGGGGTGGTGGTCAGGGCCGTCTCGGAAGGAGAATGAATGGTAACACTGGTAGTGCTAGGCCAGGAAGAAAGTTATGATTAACATATTGTATTGGTAGGTCAGGGACCTTAGTCCAAGATTCCACAAATATCAATGCTTTAATATAATTCACATATGCACACTTCTATGTATACTACCTGTTAAAGAAGATGATTATGTGGGAAGAGACCACAGCCACAAGAGGAGAATGGTGGGAGTGCATGCAGTAGTAAAGGATGAACCTCCCATTGTACACTTCTAATGTGTCTTGAGAATGTCATAGACTAGAGTCATGAGTGTAAATTTATAACTAGACTGAGATCCAGACTGTCTGGAGATAGAGTAATCCATGAACGCTACCTTTCAAATCCATGAGAAATATGTAATGGGACTTCACACCCATTTAAAGGCAAGCAGTCCTCATTTTTAAAATATATATTTTTAATACCAAGAGCTCATGTTTCCCAAAATTTAAATTTTGCAACATAACCTGAACGGAGACAGAGGAAAAAAAGCTTTTACTTCAATAGGAAAATGCATTCTTCTGTAAGAGAATGTCCTTGGGAACAGTTAAAAGTCAGATGTGTGGCCAGTGTATCCATGGCTGTTGACTATGGAGAGTAAGGCCTGGAAATCATTCTTGCTACTATTTTGCTCCCACGTGGAATGCTCGCATGTATAAAACAACTTATCTTCTGTTCTATCTTTTATGCCCTGATTATGAATATGAATAAACACTGCCTTCTTTTTAATAACTTGGAAGCTCAGTTATACAATTTCACTATACTTCAAATGTTGCATTTATGGACTATTTGATTACCAAATCTCTCTGGATCTCGGTTTCTTTATAAAATAACTCTCATGACTGTAGTGTATGCTTGTCTCAAGGCATATTAGAATTATACGATGGGAAATTTATTATTTAAATTCTCATCCCTCTCTATACCCTCAGGGCAGTGATCCCTCTCCAAACAATCATTTTCTTTGGAAAGATGTAACTGACAAAAACATATATATTTACTGAACTAGATTAAATATTTTATTAAAAAATATATATAATCTGTTCTTGTGAACCTAGTTCATAGCTTATAGTAAGCAGTTTGAAATAATCATTTGCTGAATTCCATTTCAGAAGCTAAGCAAAAGCTAATGTGAGTAATCACAGAAAACACTAAATAATGGCTGAGAATAAGATTTCCCTTTCAACTGCGTCTTTTGATGGAGGGAAGAAAATTGAACATGATAGGGGAGAACATAGTGGTTGGAATATATATATCAAATACACAAAAGTGGGGTTATTGTTTGTTTAGTTGTGTTCTTCTATTTTACTAAACTCACTTTTCCTTTTAGAAATCTATAGACTATTATGAACACATGCTTATTTTTTTTGCAAAAATATGATTTTTTATTAACAGGAAATTCTGTATCTGTCTCTATACAGCAGGGCCATTATTTCTTCATGGATTTATTGGCACCAGATATGTTTTATCAGCCGCAACCATAATGCTTTGGGGAACAGGTATCTAACTAGTCTTGAGAAGTTGCTGAATAAAGCTGAAGTGAAAAAGAAGAGACTGTACCTGCACCGACTATCCTTATTTCTCTACTATTCTCTTTTGATGTTCTCATAATACAATTTCACATATACTTCAAATGTTGCATTTATGGACTATTTGATTACCAAATCTCTCTGGATCTCGGTTTCTTTATAAAATAACTCTCATGACTGTAGTGTACGCTTGTCTCAAGGCATATTAGAATTATACAATGGGAAAGGCTGTGCCCACTGCAGCCTGTCTGGGATGTGCCATTAAAGTCTTCAAGAATGAGTTATAGAAGGCAACTTGTGTGGAGCATATCTTAAATACACTTAAGTTAATAATTATATAACCTGATTCAATGAAATACATAGACTTGAAATAGCAGAAGAAAGGAAAGAAGGAAGGGAGTAAGAGAGAAGAAAATAATTTAAAAGGGGTTTTAAGTGAACTCATATGATATTCTGAATTATATTTTTTACACAGGGTACTAAAACTCTTTGTTGCCAAATGTCAGTGTATTATCATAATTGAAATTTATGTTTTGCTAATTTGACAGTCTCTCGGGTGGGGTATCCCAAGTAAGCAGGCAACATCCTCTACATTCCGAATCAAGGACACAGGATTTTTCCATGGAAACTCCGTCACCCCTCACCTCATAGTGCCTAGTCTTCACCTCTATCTAGCTGGGGAAGGAGAAACGACACATTCACAAGTTCTCCCATAAATGATATTATGAATAAGTGTCACAGTGCAATGAATCCTGTTTGGTTGGTGAGAGCTTATCACCCACACAGCTGAGTTAAGGGAAACAGAAAATGTAGTACCAGATGGTCAACCACTTCTCAGCGACAAGGTGACAGCACAGGGGCCAAAACTAAATTTGGACAGGTATGCATTTCTACTTCATGTTCTTTTCATTTCAGATTCCCAACAGCAGACTACGAAACTGGGTAAATCACCAATACATTGTTACAATATTAAAAATTCATAAACTTTTACGGACTCAAAAAGGACCCAAAGTTATTTTGTAATTGTATTCCTTCTTTTCTACTTATGAGAGAAAAATGGTGGAAATGCAGGAGACAGAGCCACAAAGTGTTCTGCGTGTTTGGGAGTTTATCATATTTTTAAGTATATTTTTGATAATGCTATTACAGCTGTCCCATTTTTTCTCCCCATTATCCTCCTTATCCAGTACCCCCATTCCCTCCACTACCCCCCCTACTTAGTTCATGTCCATGGGTCATACATGTAAGTTCTTTCACTTCTCCATTTCCTATACTATTCTTAATCTCCTCCTGTCTATTTTGTACCTACCAGTTATGCTGCTTATTCCCTGTACCTTTCCCCCCATCCTCCCCTCTGCCTACTCCCCATGTGATAATCCTCCATGTGATCTCTATTTCTCTGATTCTGTTCCTGTTATAGTTGTTGGCTTAGTTTGTTTTTGTTTAGGTTAAGTTATTGATAATTGTGAGTTTATTGTCATTTTATTGTTCATAGTTTTGATCATCTTCTTCTTCTTAGGTGAGACCCTTTAACATATCATATAATAAGGGTTTGGTGATGATGAACTCCTCTAACTTTACCTTGTCTGAGAAGCACTTTATCTGTCCTTCCCTTCTAAATATCTTTTCTGGATGTAGGTCCTTGTTTTTCATGACTTTGAATACTTCTTTCCAGCCCCTTCTTCCCTGCAAGGTTTCTTTTGAGAAATCAGCTGACAGTCTTAGGGGAAATCCTTTGTAGGTAACTGTCTCCTTCCCTCATGAAGGCTTTAAGATTCTCTCCTTATTTTTAATTTTGGGTATTTTGATTATGATGTGTCTTGGTGTGTTTCTCCTTTGTTCCAACTTCTTTGTGACTCTTTGAACTTCCTGGACTTGTACGTCTCTGTCCTTTGCCAGATTGAGTAAGTTTTCCTTCATTATTTATTCAAATAAGTTTTCAATTCCTTGCCCTTTCTGTTTTCTTTCTGACACCCCTATGATTTGAATGTTGGGGCATTTGAAATTGTCCTGGAGGTTCCTAAGTCTCTCCTCATTTTCTTGAATTCTTGTTTCTTCATTCTGTTCTGGTTGAATGTTTATTTCTTCCTTCTGTTCCAAACCATTGATTTGAGCCCCAGTTTCCTTCCCTTCCACTGTTGGGAACCACTGTTGGTTCCCTATACATTTCTCTTCAGTTCACTTGGCATAGCCTTCATTTCTTCCTCTATTTTGCAACCATACTCAATCATTGCTTTGAGCATCCTGATTACCAGTGTTTTGAACTCTGCTTCTTATAGATCGTCTACCTCCTCATCACTTACTTATTTTCCTGGAGTTTTGATCTGTTCTTTTATTTGGGCCATATTTCTTTGTCTCCATGTACCTGTTATATTGTAAGGGGTGGAACCTTAGGTATTTGCCATGATGGGACAACCCACTTAGCTGTGTTGTGGTGCTGTATGCAGGGGAGGGGTCAGAGAGGGAGCTGCTTACTCAGCTTGTACCCTGCTCTCTGTCACTTCCCCTGCTTCCCACAAGTGAATCATGCCCTTTCAAATGCTTCCCTGGTGCAGATTCCCAGGTGGGTGGGCTTGTGTATGTTCTAGGACCCTGTAAGCCCCTCCAACAGACTCTCCTGTAAGACTGGCCATTTCTCCTGCCACCACAACCCTCACTGGTTTTTACAGCCAGAGGTTTTGAGGCTTTAGTTTCCTGCACTGGAACCCTAGTTTGTGCTGTCTGTCACACCCCCCATTTGTTCCTCCTGGCTTATCCGCACATGAATGTGCCTTGCTGCATGTCCTCTCCGCCCCGCCTGCCTGTCTCCACCCCTCCTAACAGTCTTTAATGGAATGTATCTTCTTTAACCCCTTGGGTGTTGGCTTCCATACAGTTTGATTTTCTGGCAGTTCTGGTTATTTTTTGTTTTTAAATTGGTTATTTTTCTTTTGGTTGTGTGAGTTTATCATATTTTAATGTCAAATGCAGGCACTTGTGCCATTCTACAGCTTTGGCAATAGAGTATATACTATAACTTTCTGAGACCTTTCCTTAAATAATCTATACTGAAAATAAATAGTAATTGATATGAACAAAATAATTAGATGAATTTCTTTTAAATCTGAAACTTGATTACTCACCCATATGAATTATTGATTAAATTCAATGATCAATTACTAATGAATGTCAAGGTATCTTTTATAAGACAGGGTATTTAAAAAATTAAGAATAATAACATCTTTGAATTTACAATACAGTGAATTTTTTTGGCATTTTTTGCTACTGGCTATTTTATATGGTGGATTACATAGTCCCATATAATTTTATGACTATATTCAAAAAGAAATGATAGGAGAGGTAAGATTTAGAAAGGAAAGCTGTTTAGAAAAGGGGTTTGAGCCCTGCCTGGTATAGCTCAGTGGATTGAGTGAGGGCCTGCAAACCAAAGGGTTGCTAATTCGATTCCCAGTCAGGGCACATGCTTAGGTTGTGGGCCAGGTCCCCAGTAGGGGGCACATGAGAGGCAATCACACACTGATGTTTCTCTCCCTTTCTTGCTCCCTCCCTTCCCCTCTCTCTAAAAATAAATAAAATATTTAAAAATAAATAAATAAATTAGAAAAGGGATTTGAAAAGTGCAAAGGCAGGAGACTTCCTTAATGTCCATCAACAAGGGAAGGTTTGAATAAATAGTGTAGCCATGCAGAACACTTTATATATCTGTAGCCAGGACTTACCAAGGACACTAAACACAAGTGTGAGAAATGCTCCATGACATATATAAGCAAACATGCAAAGTGCAGAATATTGTAGATATAGTAAAATCCAGCATAAAGAGGGTGGATAATAGATAAGAATATAGATTAATGCATGTTTTTCCCTATTTATTCTCAACCCTGTCCTTAGGTTCTATTAAGTGTCATTACTCAATTTAAAAAAATTCTCTCCTCTATGACTAGTTATAAAGCCTAGTATTTCTTGTCTAATTCATCCCAATATATTCCCATCCTGACATCATGTTACCTTGTCTGAAACCATTTTCTAATCATTGTTTCGACATAGTCCCTCTGCTCACCTGGCTGTTTCTGTTCACAGTGTCCCTTAGCCCAAGTCACACAAACTGGAAATCTTAGAGTTGTCTTTAACTCTTCCCTTTTCACACTCAATGTACATGAATGGTTACTGTTAATAACATATTTCTTATATATCCTTCAATTTTATTCTTACTGTGGCTATCCAAGATTAGGTATTTCTTACTATCTAGATGGTTCTTGGAATTAATTTCTATATTTTAGACTTACTTGCCTAAATTTAACCTTTCATGTTTTAAAGGGATTATCTAAAATATTATTTTTTGATTATGATCATTCTTATCTTAAAATCCCAGTGACTATCTTAATAATGCATTCAAACACTTTTTATTGGGTAACTTACTTATTAAGATTTAAAAACTTGGCTATGTTTTCATAAAACTGAATGTGTGTTCACAGATACATGACATATCTACCTTTATTTTTGAATAAATATCTTATATATAAGAATAAATGTAGAGATACATTCTATAAAGTTATGTTACATATATTAAACAATTATGAAAGCACATCATTAAATCATGTAGATATCTTATTTCTAAAAGATATTGACTTTGAATAACATGTTAATAAAATGACTCTATGTCTTGATCTAAAAGTATCGAATACCTACTAACCAAGGCACAATAATAGATGCTCTGGGAATAAAAAATTTTCTAGACATATTCTATTTTTAAGTGATTAATGAGAGGGAAATGTGTTTTCATAGATCTTTCGTTAAAATAGAATGAAACAGTGTATGGTATAGCTAAGTGGTCTGGGATATAGAAGATGTGTAATAAATGATGAATATAATATGCTTAATGTTTCAAGACAGAGTACCTTGGAAGGCTAGAGTCATTAATAGAGCAGGGTTTCAATTTGGGGGGAGAGTATGTTTGTGAGATCACATAAAAATATGCTTTAAATTTATTTCCAAATTAATGTACTTTCATTTTCAGTAGTAATAATTTTATTTCATAATCCTCAACTGTATTTCCTAACACATTAAACAAGTCAGTATGAAATAGAAATTTTAATTCTCTATAAAATATAACCTCCAAGTTACCAGTGTATTGGTAACTATGTCAATGAAAAATTGAACCAGAAAAGTTAAAGAGGCAAGAAAGACTTTCTACAAATCCACGACAATAAGGAGAAAGTCTAATCTCAACTCTGTCAAAGCAAAAAAGGAAAGTTTTTAAGCACTGAAGGGAGCTGGTGAAAAAGTACTAGATGTTCAGAAAGAAGGTGGTCAGCGTGAGGAGGCCGTCTGTGTTTGCCAAGTGACACTTGGTTAAAGTCATAGTCTTACCGACGGTGGGGCTGGGTAGAGGGGGTTCTATTACATTTCAAAGGGATAGCTCCCAGGTGCCTGAAAAAGACAGTCCTGGACTGTGTACATGGCAAGAGGGTGGGGTGGGGGGGAGAGAAAGAATTTACAAATGCAAGTTTTCTAAAGTAAATGCTCTAAACAAAGGAAACTCATGGAACTATGGTGAGGGAATGATGGTGGGAGGGGGGACAGGGCAGAGGTGAACAAAGAGGAAAAAAAATGGGGCAACTATAATAGCACAATCAATAAAATATATTATTTTAAAAAAGAAAAGGAAACTCAAGGACCAGTAGTCAGGAAGTACCATATTTTTTGGACTATAAGACACACTTCCGCCCCCCCCAATTTGGTATGAAATAAGGGTGTGTCTTACAGTCCAAACTTAGCTTACCTGGCTCGTGGGGGGAGGGAGGAGGGTGGCAGCGGCAGGGCAGGGTTTTTTTTTTTTTTTTTTCCTATTTTCCTCCTCTAAAACCTAGGTATGTCTTATGCCCCAGTGTGTCTTATAGTCTGAAAAATATGGTAACATTTAGTCAATTTGAGGGGAATGTTAAGGCCATCATGGTCATTCATCAAGTCAAAAGGTAAAAAGCTCAATCATGATTTGGTGGATGAAAGGTTATAATGGAGTGAGATGATTAAAAATTCACTCAAAGAAGAACATATTTGCTATAATAAGAGATGTTCACTCTAGATCCAGAGAACAAAACTATTTTTTATTACGAACAATGAATGGAATTTGGTAAAACAATAACTGCTCTCAGGGAGCTTAGGAAAATTTCAAAATTACATTATTGTGTAGGTGTAAGTTTCTATAAGAAACAAAGATTCTCTCACAGTTAAATTTGCAGTTGTTTTTACCTTATTAAAAAAGTGGGAAAATAGTAGTGGAAAACATGCTAAAAGTCAGTTAGAAATCCAAATAGTGCATTGCATTATTAACGTAAATATAATGGTATTCCAAAGCAGTTTATGGGGTTGCATTTTTAAATTATTCCAAATTATTCAGTAATCACATACATTTTCATTGTTCAAAAGGTGTCAGAGACTGACAATGATAAATGATCTTGCATTCAGTTATTCAGTAGATAATAATGCCCTATTCACAAATGAATAGCTTTATCTGTTAGTGATTTTTTTGAAGTCCTTTGTAAATCTGAGCTGCTACAGAAGAAAGTCTGTGTGCTGCTACCACAGTTACCACATGTTTCTCCTGAATCCAAAGGATGAAAGAGGCCCATCACATTCTATTTATACCAGGCACAAACTATAATCTTAAGGTAATGATCCAAGTTTTCAATTCAGAGTAGAGATCATCTTATTATTAACAAACACATTCATTTTCATCTTAAGTATCCTTTTGGGTCATTGGTAGGTACTCGTGAGATTAGTGCTGAAAAAGAAACAATACAAGTTTTTAAGCACACCATTGAGTCCAGTTCTCTTTCATTGCACTGCATCTAACAACGAATCTCTTTGATTATTAAAAGTGTTTATAATTTAGTTCAATCACAAATCAGGAGCAGAATTACACAAACTTTTTGCAGTTATCTGATTACTTTTCAGTCTTAGAGATCAGGCTTTAAGGAGAATTTTCTGAAAAAAACAGTGGGAATAATCTTTCTTGATTCTAACTTCTCTATAGTATATATTTTATCCTCTTTAAAAAAAAACCCTGAAAAAATTGGATTTTTAACTTTACACATAGATTTCTTATTTCCCTACTAAATTATAAGCAAGCTAAAGGGACTGGTATTATGCCATATTACTTATTTGTCTAGTTTTATTACTTATTTTGTTACTAAGACTTTGTCAGGAGTTGATATAGAAAAGTTATCTAAATGTTTGAATATTTATTGTGTTGAAATTGAAACTGGAAAAGTAACAAGTCAGCATTCGTGCTGCCTGTCAACTACCAGAATTAATAACAGAGACAGTGATTGGACCTTCATGGGCGCTTTATTCAGATGGCCAGCAATCTGAGAAGACAGAGGTTATATATATTCTCTAAGAGTCCATCTTACATTCCATTTCAAATCTACCATTTTTATAAAAATGAAAAGTATAGGTAAGGAGTTTGGAATTCAGGGAAAACGCCAATCAGATAGAAGCTGCAGCATTCTCGCCCTGGCTGGTGTGGCTCAGTGGATTGAGTGCCATCCTGGGAACCGAAAGATCATTGGTTTGGTTCTCAGTCAGGGCACATGCCTGGGATGCGGTTCAGGTCCCCAGTTGGGGGCACATGAGAAGCAACCACACATTGCTGTTTCTCTCCCTCTCTTTCTCCCTCCCTTCCCCTCTCTCTGAAAATAAATAAATGAAAGCTTAAAAAAAAAGCTGCAGCATTTTTGTTGACTGGTGACTCTTTATCTGTGTCCTGGATGGTTTCAGTTCCTGAAACAATAGCTTTTACATGCATTAATTACTAAACTTAGTAACTATATTAAAACTAATATTTTCAACTCTTGAGTTCTCTCATTAAAATAATAACACTTTACCAAAATTTTTGCATATCATTTAATTTTATATTTATGAACATAATTTTATGAACAACCTTAGTTTGTGGATAGATAAAAATAAATTAATTCAAAAATATAACAAAACTCAACATTTTTAGTGTTTTCCATTTTTCCTAGTTACAGAATTTTGTTAATTATATTTGGTTAGACAAAAAGTTTTTTTTTTTTTTTCCTGTAAGATGGCTTTAGTAATGCTTAGTTGTCCTTAACTTCATTTGAAAAAATTTTACTAGATTATAGTGTGACATCTGTCATATCAGCATGAAATTAAAAAGAAATTTAGTACATGTATGAATGGCTCATAGACATGGACAATGGAGAGGGGATTGACTATGGGCTAGAGGGGTGGGCTGGGTGGAGTGGGGCAAAAGGGAAAAAATTGGGACAACTGTAATAGAATAAACAATAATAAAACATAAAAATTGGTGAATTTTTGTGTAGCCATTTTAATATTGAACATGGAAGAAAATAAGGGACATTTTTGGCACATTATGCTGTATTATTTCTGTTAGAATGTACTGGGGCATGGAGGACCTGAGCCACTGCCTATGCTGGAGCAAAGAAGGTCTGCATCACCAGGTAAATACCTGGCCACAAGATACCCCATTATTGGAAGCAACTGAGGCGCAGCCACCTGCATCCTACAGGAAACCAGTTTAATTCTCACTACCCCTCCTCTCTCCCTTGAGCTTTTCCCAGAAACAAGGCCCATAAATCTCCCAGACTTTCTGTTGCCAAATCAGCCTCCCTAATCAGAGGACATTGTCTTGCAAACACCTGTACCCAGGACACTGGGGGCAAATCAGAAGGGTGACCCAATCACCTCGGGGATCTGCTGCACACCCTTCTCCCCTTTCCATTGCTGCTATAGTCTGCTAAGACTCAGCCATTCAGATCACATTATCCGGCCTCAAATAAAAGCCCTTCATTGGAACTTTTTGGTTCCTGGTTCTTTCTTAGCCACCTTGGCTACCTAACAATTTCAGAGGGAACCCTCCCCCAGGGTCCCTCTGACCTAGGTTTGTCTTTGCTTATGGCTCTCAATGCCAGAGTTTGGTAAAAAGGAAAGGAACTATTTATTCAAAAGTTATACAGGTTCAGAGTAATGGAGGAATGTCACCATTAAAAATCTCAAAGTGCCTTAAAACACCCACAAACACACATAGTCCTTCCTTCCCCCCTTGCCCAGTCAGGTCAGTCAAGCCAGTCACAGGTACTGTATGTATCTCAGGAAAAGAAATAGAAGTCTGTGGCTTGGCTAGACTCTTGGTTCTTCCCAGTAATCTGTGCTTGGCTGGTAGACTTCCTGCAGTCCCCAGCACCATCATCTTTGCTGCTAAGATCTCCAGTTCTTAATCCCAAACCACATGGCACCTTTTCATGGCCCACCAGTGAGAGTCCTTTCACCCCTTTCCTTCCTGAATGGTTTTGCATTGTCCCTCCTTAAAGTTTCCGTCCCCAGTCCTGCATTGTCTCTCCTATATTCTGTCAAACTGCTAAGAGAGAGCTCTGCATAGCTGCTGCATCTTGCTTTCCTGCTTCCTAAGCCCTGTGGTCAACAGGGCCCCCTCTCCACTCCCAAAACTGCATGGTTAAGATCCACCATGGCTGCCACACCTGGGTGTAAATCCCAGTGTGAATCTTCCTCTGTGACCCCATTTCCGACTCCTCCCACAATTGGCCACACCTGCCAGCACCCCCATATTTTCGGCCTTTCTGGGCTGCCATAGTAAACCGGGGCAGGTGGCCCAGTGTCATGGAGCAAACCATCTCCAAGCTCTCATGCAGACGCTAGAACCAGGAGGAGCTGCCTCCTAGTTACATCACGGGTCAAAGTCACTCCCATCTCCCTAGATAGACTTGTTGATATACAAAATAACCATTTTTGCATAATAGGTATGAAGCTATCCTGCTATTATTGATATGCAAAATAACTCTCAAAGGCCCTGCTTCTTGGGTCCCATCCCTCAGTCAGATTTGTGGGGGTGGACACCCCATATTTTGGATCCCATTACAGGTCCTTTTTGGGGGCACCCTGGCTGTACCCCATTAAAGAACCACTGTATGATAATTCTTCTACCAGAACTCTAACTAAACACATTGCCTATTTTCACAATTGTATATTAATCTTTACCATGTCCACACAAATTTATATAATTGTGTTGTTCAATGCCTTATTTAGATGTACATGTAATAGGGTATCATAAATTTCTTCTTCCTAGTCTTCACAATGTTCAATTTACCAGCATAAAAACTGTATTTAAGTTTAATCAAACCAGTAATTTTCAAAGTTTAGTGGGCCCCAGATCACCGTAAGGGCTGGTTGAAACACTGATCACCTGGTCCTCCTCTCAGGGCTTCTAGTTCAGGAAGTGCGCAGTGGCTCCTTGAAATTTTCATTTCCAGGTGATTCTGATGTTGTGGAACTGGGATCGCACTTTGAGAACCAAAGTATATTATTGTGCAATGGGATATTTATAAATGGTTTTTACTATATATTATATTGCATATTTGCAATTCCTAGGCATCTACTCTATTCTGATGTAGTTGTTTTCTTTTATAAAGGATGACAATTAAATTTGATCTGTTACATTTTAAGTTAAAAAATGTAGATTTTAATCCAGATTGATCTAACTTCCATTTTTTTTAATATTTTGAACATTGAACAAAAATTTTTAAGTTTTTACTAATGGTTAGTTATTTTTTACAATTATAGCCTCTCTCATGGGAGCCAGAAATTTGAACACTTTTTACACAGACTACCTCAGCATTTTTTTATAGTATTAGAGTTTTCACATCAGAGCTTCCTAGTGATTATATCCCACAAATGCACAAAAAATTTGGTACTGGGGGACAAAAACATCAATATTTACTCACATAATCTAATAAATATTTATTTTATTCAAATATTTAACAATTGTTAATTCACATTTGGTCAGTGTGTAAAGCTGATATTTGCTTCTGCTTTCAATTAATTAAAAATGGAATTAGTTCTCAATAGGATCCCAATTCAAATATCTGCGTTGGTCCTTTAAAAGTAATTAGATCCAGGAGTAGCAAAGGAATCCATTTTATCATAATGGATTCCTCAGCATTCTTGTTGTAATCAGGTCATTTACTACAATTCTTACAATTCCAGAAACACACTTTCTAATTTAAAAGTTTTATTCATTTGAGAATTAATTCATTGACTCATCTAATATTCTCTACTGCTACTGTGTGCCATGAACTAAAAATATAAAAGCAAAAAAGGAACGGTCTCCTTTTCTCAAAGAGCTTATAAGCTATGGAAAGAAAGACAAGGAATTATTACACTGCATAATGATATGAATACAGCGGCTGAAACCCTGATATGCACAAAGCAGCATTCTTTCAAGAATTACCAGGTGTTCTGTGGCATAGGCAGGGAGGGAAAGAAAAGGAATGTGAGCAAAGAGTAGCTGATGCCAGGAGGTCAGGTCTAGTTTGGATTTTTCCTGAGGGCAATGGTATGAAATTGAAAGATTTTTAAATGTAAAGTGTCATTCATAGAATCTTCCCACCCAACAGCTCCTTCTTAGGTAAGCAGACAGCGAATGCCTGAGGCGTATTCCAGAGTGAGACTATTGTGTCCTTTATAGAAGTCATTGTCATTGTCGCCCTGGAGACTGCACCCCACCTGACTCTCAGGGAAACCAGCACTGCCTTTTTTCTCAACGACTGAGAAAAGTATCTTTCTGGGAACCTATAAGCATATTTACTCATATATCTGGGGAACCAAAAAAGAAAACCCAGAATTTGTTTATATAAAATTGTGTATTTATTCTTACATGTTTAAGCTTCAGTCACCTTCCAAGTATTCTGTATTTGATACAACTCACTTATTGAGACACTTATTCCTTTCTGAAAACAGTTTTTCAACTCATTGATTTTGATGTCTTTTAGTGCTTCTGCCATTTTCATTCCACTTTTTCCACATTGGCAAAATATTTCCCTTTAAGGACTTTTTTTTTTAATCCAGGGAAACAAAAAAAAACAGTCACTTGGGGTGAGATAGGATGAATAGGAAGGGTGGGGCATGTGGTCATGCCATTTTTGGTCAAAAACTGCTGAACACTTAGTGTGGTGTGGACAGGTACACTCGTAAATCACCTATCATGAAATGGGCAAGCATACTGAAAGAATCTTCAAAAAAAATCAGTGACGTTGAAACACACCCTCTCACAACAACACCAGCTGGTGTGCTGATACAGATGGGTTCCTAGAACCCTCACCTAGTGGGGGAAGCCTGTACTGTAAGGGGCCCATCCTCCAGAAGATAATTCCAGTTTTTTTGTATGGTCCCTTCTCATACATATAAAATTTGCTCTTTTTCTCTAACATTAAGACCCAAAAAAGCCTTTTTCAGTGGAATGTGCCTCATCGTGTCCTAGATGCTTCCAAGAGCTGTGGGTTGGTGGAGAATGCAAGGCAGTTCCCATTCAAATTTCTGACCTTCCACATTTTCTGAAGTAGAAAAAATGCATGTGTGATGGAGATGGTGATCCCCACCAGAACCGAACTGTGAATGAAAAAGGGGCCACATACTAAGCCTGTCAAGCTCAGGGGAGGTCTGTGTGGCAGCCTTAGAAAGTCAGACTGAAAGTAACCACATAGAATGTTCTGAAATTAAAACTTTTTAACTAAAATAAGAGCCATGGAGAGTAGTCATGTCCTAGTCCAGTATCTTCCTTGACAAAGGTCAATCTTTATTTTAACTGGGCTGATTGTTGTCTTTTTGCATCTAGGATAACATATCTTTGGAAGTCTGAGTAAACCCTTTTTCCAAATCCCGCAGGGCACAGTGTCCCACCAGAGCTTGACAGGGGAACCTTTCATAGAGATCTTCTCCCCCGACACCACACACACCATCTCTTTCTAAGTGTTCATTGTAACTGTCCCGTACCAGCCAGTGTAAAAGAAGTACCTGTCTCTTCATTTATTCTGTATTCAATCTCAGAGATTTCCCTGCTTTGCTTTCTCCTGCCTCCCTCATTTATCACCAAGGGATTTCACGTAACCCCCTTATGCCTCTTCCTTCGATTATAGTGTATAAAAGGAGGTACAAAACTGCCATTCTCTGGAGCATTTTCTCAATTCACTGAGATTTTTGCTTCCTGGCAATTGTCATCAATTTGGTTTAAAAGAAAAAAAAACTAAAAAATTATTACCAGTTTGAATGTTTTTCATGTTGACAGAGCTCACAAAGCAAGGCAGAAGCTGGAATTAGAAAGACACAAGAAATATTTAAATAATCTAGATCCATGATTATGTTAATAGGAAAAAATGCCCCAATATAGAATCAGAAAGGAAAGTTGGAGACAATGTTTGAGTGATTCATTATATCCACCAAATGTTGCTTCATTTGTTTTTGGGCAAAGTGCACCAAGGAAAAATTGTTCCTAATCAGAAAACTTTAGAGATTTTATTTCTTTATTTATTTGTAAATATGGAACGCTTCACGAATTTGCCCAGGGGCCATGCTAATCTTCTCTGTGTCATCCCAATTTTAGTATATGTGCTGCCGAAGTGAGCACTAGACCTTAGAGATTTTAAATTTCAAAATATTTTGACAAAGCTTTACATACCTTGCCTGAAAATATGATATTTCTTTTTTATATTCATTTACCCAAAACCTCAGAGATTGTCTATATGTGTCTATTGTTTGTTTCTTGGTTTTCTTTCTTTTTTCTTTTTTATAATATAACTTCAATTCCCAACTGATTGCTAGTAAGCTGATGAAGAATCGATTAATTTAGAGAAAAATAGGACCTATTTCATAATTTTTTTTTTGCTTACCAAAATAAAGTTGTTTTTGGTTGTTGTTTCTCTCTCTGTAAATTTTCTCAGTTTTTAGCAAGATGCACCCTTAAAAAATACAAAGTATAAAATATTAAACTGTATTTTTAAGCAGGATATTCTTTAAACATTATATGATTGATAAAAGAATGTAATAATTATAAATATTTAAATTGATCCATTGAGTCTTGGGATTGAGAGCTTTTTTCTCTTTACCATATTTTTCAGACCATAAGACACACCTAGGTTTTAGAGGAGGAAAATAGGAAAAAAAAATTTGAAGCAAAAAATGTGGTAAAATATTTAATAACATAAATAACATAATATTTCACCAATGTAAATGTGAAACAGGGTGCAGCCAAGAGGAGGGCCCCAGATAGGGATTTGTAATGGGGTCTAGAACTCAAGGTGTCCAGGAAATATGAGAAAAATATATATAGGATGCCCTCACCCCCACAAGCCTGAGCTGGGGGAAGGGACACATGGAGCAGGGTCATTCAGAACTGTTTTGGGTAGCAACAGCTTTGCAGCTTGCCCCTGGCATGGTCATTTAACATATCTATAACCTTTAACTGGTTTCATAGATATGTTAAATAGCTGTGGCCACGCTTTGAGCCAGGGGGATGGGAGTCACTTCCACCCAAGATATAACTGGGAGGCAACTCCCCCTGGTTACAGTGCCTGCCTGAGAGCTTGGAGAAGATTGGCTCCATGCCATGGGACCATACCTGCCCAGACTCACTATGGCAGCCCAGTAAAGCTGGAAGAATATGTAATGCTGGCAGGTGTAACTGATTGTAGGAGGAGTCAGAAATGGGGCTGCGGAGGAAGACCGGAGCTAGGATTTAAACCTAGGCACGGTAGCCTTAGGGAGAGGATCATGTGGTTTTGGGGTGCTCCTTTTTGCCACGCACCTTAGGCAGCAGGAGAGACTTTGCCAGGATGAAAAGGGGAGAAAGGACTCTTGCTGGTGGACCCTGAGAAAGTGTGACATGGCTTTGGATTAACTGGAGATTGCGGCAGCCATACAGCTGATGGTGCCAGGAGCCTGAATCACGGACTTCTACTGCTTTTCCTGAGATACGGTACCCCAGACTGGGCAGAGGGAGAAGGAAGGACTGTGTGTGTCTGTAGGTATTCTAAAGGACTTTAGTATTTTAATGAAGACATTAAGTCATTGCTGTAAGTCTGTGTAACTTTTAAATAAATAATTCCTTTCCTTTTCACCAATCTCTGGCATTGAAAGAGGTCTTTCCTCTGGCAGTGGGCATTTTGAACCTAGTAGGTGTGTGTGTGTGTGTGGGGAGGAACCTCCAGAGAGAGAAAGGGGTGATCCTTTCTGTAAGAATTTTTCAGGAACTACCCCCCGTCTGTTCTGTAACAAATGTAAGCTACATTCGGACTATAAGATGCACCCCATTTTCCTCCCAAATTTGGGAGGGGGAAGTGCATCTTATAATCCAAAAAATACGGTAGTTTGCTTTCTTTTATACAGAGAGATATTTCATAAATTTTCATGTCACTTGACTAAAGGAGTTGGTTTCCTGTGCGTATCAAAGCCCAATACATAAGAACAAGAGTTTGCAGCAAAGAAAGTAAGGGTTTATTTTTAGAAAGTGGCTCTGATCCACAGGTGAGCTAGTGCTCAAACACCTGGTTCCCTGATGGCTTCCAGGAGATGTGTTATGTGGGCAGAACATCATTAATCATGGTGACTAAGGGAGTTAGGGTTATGATTAGGGTCTTAGTCACCACTGATTGGCTGTCACTATGGTAGGGGGTAGATGATCATCCCAGCTGGTCCTGATGTCAGCCATGGCGATACCCTGACTGACCTTGGTGCTTTTCTGGTCCTGGAGCTGAAACCCACCTGAGACCTAGATGTTATCTCTAGTTTGACCAAATGTCTGTCTCCAAGGTCCTTAACAGTCAGAGGCTTTGCTACCAAGATTATTTGATACTGATTAAAACCTCACTGTCTTGAGGGCTTAATGAGTAAAGGAGTGGGCACGCAAGGGAGGAGGAGGCAGGTGAGGCAGGGTGCTGGATGAGAGCAGTTTGAAACCAAAGGAAAGAAAGAAAGGTCATATTAAAGAAATGAAGTTTCAACATGGTTAGATTCACAAAGAATAGACATACTTTTGTTATTTTTTTCTTTCTTATAAACTGGCTCTTATGTTCTATGATTGCTGTTGTAGATACAATAAAAGATAAGGCCCAAAATATCAAGTGTTATTTTAGTGTTGAATTTTGATAGCTGTTGCTATAATTAGGATGTTTTTATTTCATTTTTCAAAAAGGAGATAAATGTTTTCCTGGAAAAATTTTTTCCTTTCAATAAGAACCTACTCTATCATATATAAAGTATATATTTATGATATATATATATTAATCATATATATACCCTAACCCTAAAATCTGTATACTTTTTTTCCCCTCAGTAAATATGAGAATACTAAGAAGCCCAAAATACTTCTATCATTCTCAGTTGTTAGGGTGACCATTGATGCAGGCTGTGAAAGAATTCACAAAGAGAGGAAAATGCAGAGGGGAAAGTTGTGTTCGCTTTCCGAGGGACGAAAGGAGTCAGGCATGGAGAAATGCATCAGCACCAAAAGGTTGGGACTGTGAGCTTTTATTGGATTATAAAGGGTCAGGGTTTGCTATTGTGCGGCTGCTGGGCTGTTCGGAGCGTTACAACACAGGAGGTTTCAGTGGGTTTTGAGTAAACTTTAGTTTTCTCCATTATCTTTTGCCTGCAGCTGTGGGGTGTAGTTAGTCATGTTCTGTTCTTGCTTTTCCAGTAATTTTCTAGTCCTGGGGACAGAAGCTCAGAAGAGTGAAATGGCAGTCATGTTTAACAAGGTCATAGCCCTTCTTGGAAAATGGTGCCGCGATAGCAAATGGTGCCAGCTTCGTCCTTTCATCAGTGATGAAAGAAAGAAATCTGCATTCATTTTGATTTCCATAAATATAGAAAGGGAAAGAAAAATAATTGCACCACAAAACCAACAACAAAAATTCCAATATTTAGCAACATTTGTTTTTTAAATTTTTATTTTT
Organism: Desmodus rotundus; assembly: GCF_022682495.2. Lineage (NCBI taxonomy): Eukaryota > Metazoa > Chordata > Mammalia > Chiroptera > Phyllostomidae > Desmodus > Desmodus rotundus. The sequence continues at coordinate 63,728,343 of NC_071399.1, read as the reverse complement.
ATTGACTTTTAATGAAAAGGAGGAAGGGAAAGGGGGGGAACAACATTAGTTTATTGTTCCACAGCCCAGAAGCAAATCCACGACCTTCATACTTTAGTACAATGCCTACCTGTGCAACCTCCACATTTCTGGATGCTGCTCTAACCAACTGAGCTACTCGGCCAGGGCAGAACATTTATTTTTCCGGAATAAAATATATCAGTGTTGACCTTAATATTTGTAAAATACTTATACACTCTAAAAGAACATGTATTCTTTTTTAATACCTGAAAACAGACTGTAGTGGTCTTTTACATTATTTCATACAGAAATTGACAGTACATTATATATTTATACACACATATACACACAAACATCCACACATTAATATGTTTAGTACTTTCCCATGTAATTATCTTTAAATGAAAATATTTGTAAAATATTTGTATATTTGGAGACCCCTTTTCATGGCCTTTGTGCATTACTATTATCAGCATTTCAAGAATATGTGTATAGAGAACAACACAGAAACATAGATATATTTTTTTCTCTTCAGAGAAAGGGCTAGATAGCTTTCATAAGCAGATAACAAACTGAGCTAACAAACGAAATAGGCAGTCTCATAGAGAGAGAGCAGGCTGACAGCTCTGGGGGGTGGAGAGGTGAAGGGCTCAAGCAAAAAAAAAAAGAGAAGCAACTAATGAGCACAGACAACAGTGTGGTGATTGCTGAGGGAGGGGGGAGGAGGAGAAGGCGGGAGGTGGTAAAGGAGGGATAAATGGTAATTTAAAAATCTAATAATAATAACAACAATAATAATAATACAGTCTCTTTGTAGGGCATTGTTTGGGCAAGTTTATCAGAAGCCTGCTTAGAAAATTGAGTTTCCATGGCTTAGGATTTCTTAGCTCTGACACAAATTCATAGTGTACATGTGGTATCTACCTGGCCACTCCATATCCCTTCTATAAGACTCGAGGATCAAGGAGAACTGATGCAAACATGCAGCTTATCCTGTCTCTTGTAAAATAGGTAATGAAAGCATTACTTTGACCTGGGGATCTCAATTCTCTACCATCACACATAACACATTGGAAGGCAAACTTGTCAAGTTACAAATAAGCTAAAATCTCCAGCTCTTAACAGCTCACTATATATTAAACTACAGAAGAAAATTATATAGAATGACATACGAGGACTGCCCAGAAAGTATCAGCCATGTAATATGAAAAATAGAAACATTTCTTGAAGAAGATAAGATATATATATATACAAGAAACATTATGCGCAGGACAAACACTCAGTCCCCTTCAAAGTTGGCACCTTGGGGCCTCACACAGTTCTCCCATTTGCCATCAACTGACCTATCATATTTTCCTGAATCTCATCTATGGTTTGAAACCTCTTCCCTTTCAAAGGTGACTTGAGTTTTGGGAAAAGCCAGAAGTCACAAGTTGCCAAATCTGGGCTCTAGGGGGATTAAGTCGGCTGGGTGATTTGATGTTTTGCCCAAAACCTCTGCAATGAGACTGGATGTATGAGCAGGTGTGTTGTCATGATGGAGCTGCCAATCAGCAGTTGCCCACAGCTGTGGCCTTCTGAATCTTCCAAATAGTTTCCATGCAGGAATGTTTAAGCTTAACACAAAATTTGATGCAGATTCATTGCTCTGTTCAGTTAGTCATTTTGAACGTGATGGCCATACAGTACACATGGTCACTCAATGGTGTCTACATCCCCCACTGACTAGTGCAGTGAAGCTGTCGTTGTTCATGCACATGCATTCCGGTCCACTCTCCTTGGCTGCCACAGTACAAGAATGTTCTCATTGTATTAACAATGTTTGGACATTTTCTGGACAGAACTCTCATATACCTTGTGAATTTTCCTATTGCTGATACATAGTTACATGAATAAAAACTCACTTGTAAAAGTATAATATGATCAGTTTTGATTATTGTATATCTAAAAAGCCCCCCCAAAATATACCCAAGTTTAATCACTTTAGCATTTTCATTTGTATCCTTTTCAACCATCTTCTACTGTGAACCTTTTTAGGCAATGATTGTTTCTTATTTCTATCCCCATAAATTAGCTTGCCTCTTCTTGAAGTTCATTTGAAAAAAATCATTTTGTGTAGGTTCTTTATGGCTTCTTACTCTCTAAATAATGTTCCTGAAGGTCATCATGCTGCTGTGTAATTATATATTTTTAAATTATTGCTGACTAAAATTTCATTAAATATATAAGCACAATTTGTCACCCATTCTGTAGATAAACCATTCATATTAGTTCTGGTTCTTATGAATAAAACTGCATTAATGTTTTGTGGGTCTCCTTGTAAATATTTGTTGGGTAAATACCTACAGGTGGGATGAATACATCATATGGACTACTATAAAATAAGAATATAGGGGGGACCCCCCAAAACTGGAATTATCTTCTGGAGGGTGGGCCCCTTATAGTCCAGGCTGTCCCTGCTAAGTAAGTGTTCTAGCAACCTATGTGTATCACAGTACCAGCTGGTGTTGTTGTGAGAGGCTGCGTTTAGCTTCAGCTAATTTTTTTGAAGATTCTTTCAATGTGTTTGCCCATTTCATGATGTATGATTTATGAGCATACCTGCCCACATCTTACTGAGTGTTCATCAGTTTTTGACCAAAAACTCAGCATGACCCCCATGCCCCACCCTTTCTATTCACCTGGGATGAAAAATGTCTTCAAAGGGAAACATTTACAGATGTGGAAGAGATGAAACCAAAAAATGGTAGAAGCACTAAAAGGCATCAAAATCAATTGGGTTCAAAACTATCTTGAGCAGTGAAAAAAGATAAGTGTATTGCATCAAATGGAAAGTACTTTGAAGGTGACTGAAGTTTACATATGTAACAATAAATACATAATTTTTATAAGTAAATTCTGGCTTTTGGGGGGTCTCATCTTGTATGGCATATGCTTAACTTTTCAAGAAATGATTAATTAGGTTGCCACAGTGTCTCTACCATTTACACTCCTACCAGCAAAGTATGAGGGTTTCAGATACTATTTATACTCTCTAACACTCTAGAGGTTGTAAAGTGATATCTCATAGTGTTTTAATTTGCATTTCTATATAATAAACAATGTCAAATAACTTTCCATGTGCATTTGTTATTGGTATATACTCTTGTGAATTCTCTGACTATATTGTGTTTCTAAAAACATGTTATTTATCTTTCTATAGCTTTATTGAAATATTTTGTATCTCTTTTACACACATATATATGCTTATACTTTTTTGTATACTGTATACATGTATTAAACACTTTTGATTTATAGCTTTCATTTTTATGTTCTTAGAAATGAATTCTAATATGTCCTTTTTAATTTTTATGAAGTTCTACTTATTTTTCTAAAATATATTTTTGATAATCATGAGTGTTTAATCTGTGGACAGGAAGGGGTCACACACTAAACCCGACAAGCTCAGGGGTAGCCTGCATGGCAGCTTTCCCAACTCGGTGACCTGAAGTGACCAACAGGATGGCCTGCAATTAAAACTTTCTAACGAAAAGCAGGTCATGGCAGAGAGTCAAGTCCTGGGCCAGCACCTTTCTTGACAAAAGTCAATCTTTACATTAGCTGAGCCTGTTTTATTGTCTTTTTGCATCTACGTTAACATACCTTTGGAATGTCAGAGTAATTTCCTTTTTCCAGACCTCTCAGGGCATAATCTCCCATTAGAGCACCAAATCACCAAAACAAACCACACTGTTTTTTATTGTGTTAATTGTTAATATCCTATACCCACATGTGTAAAAGAAGTAAATGTTTAATTGTTGTACTTTTTATTCACTTCCACAGATTTCCCCACTTTGTTTTCTCCCACCTGCCTAATTTATCACCCATGAATTTTACGTAATCCCCTTATACCTCCTCCTTTGACTGTAACCTATAAAGTAAAGTTCGAAACACCCATTTTCAGGAACATTTTCTCAATCGGTTGAGATTCTGATCCCCTGCAATTGTTATCAGTTTGGCTAAAATAAACTAATAAAAATTCTTACAGGTTTGAATGTTTCTTATATTGCCAAGTCCATTCTGAACTAAATTACTGCTATGGTTTGAGGTATGGCTTATAGATATCATTATGTGGTATTGTTTTCTTTACATGCATTGTTTTTCTTAAATGATATCCAGTCATTCTGACATCTTTATTGGTGATTTGCCATTTACATAGTTATATGCCTATAACATCCCACAAGTCACAAACCATAGTGCAACCAAATAAAAATGAAGGTTCATCCTCCTGTTGCTACAAAAGCCAAACTTGTGAGGGAGATGCTGGTGCAAAAGGAAAGAAGTTTTATTTTGGTGCAGGGCAACTTGGGAAATGGCAGACTCCTGTCTCAAAAGCCATCTCCTCTTTCTGCCACAGAAAAAGTCCAACCATGACCTCAGCAAGACCAAGTAAAAAGCCAGTCTCCTGAGCTCCTGCTCCATTGTAAAATACAGTCCTTTAGAGTCTGCAGGCAGCTGCTAAGGGGTCTTGTAGCCGGGCAGACTGGGGTCTGGCCACTTGCCACTGTGTATAAGCATAACATGAAGATTTGTGGAGAAGGAAATAGGTTTTTACTAACAGGGTACTCAATTTGAGGTGACAAGAGAGCATATGAATGCATTGTCAAGAGCAACACCAGGTGTTGGGGGAGAGAGTGACAGAGAGAGAGACAGAAAGAGAAAGAGAGAGACAGAGGTTCCCACCTGGAGGCAACATGCCATGTGGCTGCTAAGGCCACGTGGCCAGGGAGAGAACAGGCCAGGGCACCGTGTGAGGGCAGGTCACGAGCAAGTAAGTGAGTGAGCTTCTTTGTTCCCCTGGGATTATACTATCTTGGGTGTGGTACAGACCAGGTGCTTCTTCTAAATGATGAAAACCCTTCCCAAACTTTTGTGTGCTTTGGTTGAGTCTGCCTCCCAATTAACCCCGTCTTTCCCCAGGCTAGACTAACAGACTTCTTTGGCCCAGCACCTCCCCCTGCACCATATGTCTTCTAAGGCACATGTGCCTGCCTTCCCCCAGTCCCACTCCCAATTTGGTACCAGGGGGTGGGGGGAAAGGGCTTTTATTCTATCTAATTATCTTGCTAGTTTTTGTACACTCAGTGTAAGAACCTCCCCCTGCTGCCATCTTGGCCAATGGGAGAGGCACCCTGGCACTCTGATTGATGGTTTTCTTATAGCAGCAGGTGTGATATTTGTTGGTATTTATAATTTTGGTTATGAATTCAGTTATGAATTTACTTGTGCTAGAATATACTATTTATATATCAACCCAGAAGCCATTTCTGCAGAGAACAAGCAAGTTTTCAAATAAAGTTTTAGTTTTAGTCTAAAATACCTTGTTCAGGTTGTACCTTGATTGCCTCAAAATGTAAAGGATATTTTACAAAAGCAGTATATCAATAACTTTAAACGTATAGCTACATATTATTTTATTGATCCGAGCTCATTTTATATGAGAAATTAACATTAAAGCTTATATTTATTGGCTAATTCCTATATCTCTTTTTTTTTGAAACAAATGTGCATAAGTTTGAAGTAATCTTCCATATAAAACATAGTATTTGTATAGACATGCTATAGAGAAAAGACCATTGAAAATGTGATTTAATAAGCTTATGGAAAATAAATACATTTACCAGTACAGATGCAATGTATAATTCTTCCAAAAACTATAGGGATCTTTTTAAGGTCATTTTAATGCAGCATAATATTGACTCCTGAATGAAAGCTTTGGGGAACAGGTTTTTTAAATTCTCTTTTTATAAACCATTCAAAACTTCCTGATATGTTTTACAAAATTCTAGAAATATTACAATGCTAGTGTGTTAATTTATAGTTCAATAGTTGAAGCCCCTCTAAGGGATGTAGTAGATGTTATCCATCTCTAACAGGCATTTTCCATCGCATTTTAGAAACCCACAGAATGCCACAGGAGGTGATAATAGGCGTGGAGGCCGACATTAACATTAATGAACTTTCTCCATGTATTAGACACTTTGGGTAGAGTTTTTGCATGGTAGACAAGAGCGTGGAAATACAACTCTAACTGGCCTTAATTAAAGATGCATAATTAATTCTCTTCATTCGGTGCTAAAAATCCCACTGTCTGTTCTTTCAATTGGCCTCTACATATGAAGATGAAAAAATTGTATTACTTTGATAATGTTTATCAATATAAACTTTAAAACATAAAATACTTTTTGTAAAATATTGATGGTTATTTTATATTGATCTAGGAATTACTTTAGCTTTCATTTAAGACTAACAAATTAATATTTAAAGATATTTATTGTAAGGATGATTACATAAACTTTCCTTATATATACTAGAAGTTTTACAAGTTATTTGTTATAAGAGCATAATATGGTACAACTTATAATGAATAAAGTGAAATTGAGAATTGAGATTAAACTTTTAAAAAAGTATTAAAATAAATCTATTAAATGTATTAGGTAATATAAACTACTTTAAGATGATTGTCAATTCTGAACAAATTAATAAAATAATAATTGATATCCCCTATTTTGTTATCCCTCCAAAACACTAAATTATAAAATTTATATTACTATCATACTGGCATGAGAGAAATTATAAATTAAAAAAAAGCATGATTATGGAAAGTAAAAATAAAAACAAAACATGATCTTGCAACTATGAAACCCTTTTAATTTTATTTCAAATCCAATTAAATGCATTTCTAAATAAGGGAATTGACTATAATCAGATCACAGTACATTGTAATTCTCTCACTGAGTCTAATATGGCAAGGGATTGTTAAAGGTCATGTCTTGTATATTATTAATTTGGGAATCAGTTTTTGAATAATCTTGTTGATGCCTACAGACAAATTTATGGTCTCTAGACCATAAAGAATGGGGGGTATATATATTTTTCCCTTTAGGCTAATTATAATTAAAATACTTGTGTTTGTGTTAAAACAATTATATATGTCTTATCTTTAAAATAACAAAAATCATCAGTATTTTACCATTAGATATCCTTAAGTTTTTAAAATAATTAAATCACTGAAGGCATAAATAGAGTTTGTATTCATACTGTATATTTCTATCAATATTTCCCATACAGTATGTTTCTATCAATATTTCTATGCAATTTACCACTTCTGTAATGTAAATGGTTGAAAAATTATTAAGTATGTTTTAACAATATAGACAAACATTTTTTTTTGATTCCCTCAAAGAAGGTGTTTTCCTTTTATTGTGTCCCCAATTCCTCACATACAAAAGAATGGATTATATTTTTTTTGTCCAAATTTCCTGGATAATTGCTCTAACTAATTGATTAACCCAACAAAAATAGATGTATATGTCTATTTCCTTCTCCAGATTGGGGGAGTTTTCCTTCATTATTTTTTTCAAATAAGTTTTCAATTTCTTCCTCTTCTTCTTCTTCTCCTGGCACCCCTATGATTCGAATGTTGGGACATTTAAAATTGTCCCAGAGGTTCCTAAGCCTTTCCTCATTTTTTGAATTCTTGTTTCTTCATTCTGCTCTGGTTGAGTGTTCATTTCTTCCATCTGTTCCAAATCACCAATTTGAACCCTGGATTCCTTCCCTTCACTGTTGGATCCCTGTACATTTTCCTTTATTTCACTTTTCATAGCCTTCACTTCTTCCTCTATTTTGTGACCATACTCAATCATTTTTGTGAGCTTCCTGATTACCAATGTTTTGAACTCTGCATCTGATATGTTGTCTATCTCTTTGTCACTTATTTCTTTTCCTGGAGTTTTGATCTGTTCTTTTATTTGGGCCATATTTCTCTGTCTCTGCACCTGTTACATTGTAAGGGGCAGAGCCTTAGGTATTTTCCAGGGCTGGGCTACCCACTTGGCTGCGTTGTATGTGGGGGAGGGGTCAGAGAGGGAACAATGCCAGTTGCTTCGCAGTCACCCCACTTTCACTCACTTCCCTTGCTTCCCAAAACCAGATTGTGCCTTTCAGGTGCTGATTCCCAAGTAGGTGGGCTTGTGTACTTTCTAGAATCCTGTGGCCCCTTCCAATGGACCCTCCTGTGTGACTAGGAGTTTCTCCTGCCACTGCAACACCCATAGATTTCTACAGCCAGAACTTGTAGAATTTAGTTTTCTGCACTGGAACCATGGATTGGGTGCTCTATCTAGCTCCCCAGGTGTCCCTCCCAGCTTATCTGAACTCGAATGTGGGATATCCCAGTCCACCAGCCACCGCCTTTTCCCATCCTCACTGCCCTGGCTTCCAGTCTCCGCCCCATGTACCAGTCTGGATGAATGTTTCTTTAATTCCTTGGTTGTCAAACTTCCATGAAGTTTGATTTTCTGGCAGTTCTGTTTTTTTTTTTTTAATTAAATTGTTTGTTATCTTTCTTTTTGGTTGTGCGAGGAAGTGCAGCATATCTATCTATGCCTCCATCTTGGCCAGAAGCTCCTATATGCCTATTTTATAAACCTCATACCCCAAATCATTGTTTATAATTCTCAGGTCATTCTGTAGGTGCTCTTAACACTAACACTTTTAAAATAAACTCTTCTCTAAAACAATATAATTTGTTTTTTTCCTTTTTTGTTTAATTTATTGGGGTAACATTGGTTAATAAAACCACATAGGTTTTACATGTACAGCTCTATACTGCATCATCTGCATACTGCATCACGCGCTCACCACCCAAAATCAAGTCTCTTAACACCAACATTTATCCCCCTTTTGCCCTCTTTCACTTCCCTCACTCGCTTTTGTCTCTGGCAATCACTGTTTTGTACAACATAACTTTTAACTGATGTAAAGTATTAAGTATTTTTCTGCTACTATTTAGATATAAAAATTAAAACATTGTATCCAATAGTTGTAAAATTGCTATGTAGTCATTTAGTTAAAAGAAATATTAAAACATTAATTTTATCATCAGAGAATAAAACAAAATTATTTTTAAGTTTATGTATTAAAAGTCAAAAATCCTCTGGTGTTTTGATGGGTTAATTCAGTTTCCTTCTTTCCTCTATATAGTTTTCTTGCATGATCTGACTGAATCTTTTTCTAACTTCAGTAATACCTCCAAATATTTGTGCCCAATAATGAGATCAAAGAATGTATGCATACATTTTTTCATAGTTCTTCTCCTGGCATAGTATTTGTACTGTGGTAACTTTGTATGATACTTATTTCATTATTTCTTCTGTTACTATTCCAGACTAAATTAAGCCACAGTTTGAGCTTTCAGTTTATGCAAAGATGATGACACTATTCAGCATATAATGGTCCCTTGTCTCTTTTTTTAGTGTCTGTTACTGATAGAGTATGAATAACAAGATCATAAACATTCCTAATTAAGCCATAAGACATGACAGCTGGTGAATTGTGTTGTAATATTTCACACATAGTGTATTGCTAAGCATGAGGCTAAAGGCTCTGAGCCATCAACGCACCTAAGCGTGAATTAACAAGGTACAATTCATGCCCTAGAGTATCTGACTTTGATTATGAAAGAGTGAGTTTAATAGTTACAAAAATAATTTTATTTTGTTTCCACCTCCTTGAATTTTTTACATACAGGTTAAACAATATCAATTTGTTTACAAAAAAAGATTTTTTTCTAATAATTTTAGGATAAACCTGAAACATAATATTTTGAAACAAAAAAAAACCCACTATTGAAATTTACTTCTTTGAACACACTTATAAGCAAGCTGGTCACTTGTTATCTCAACATATTCACTTTGACACAATTTTGTGAAAATGGTTTTATAGCCTTTGAGGATAAATCTTGCCTGATGCCCATCATAATGAAATGCAGTTTGAAATGATTCTATTTTACTCAGTTATTACCTTAATGCTGTAAGTGTACACAAAGTATAAAAATGGAGGGTCACAGTTAAAAAAAAGCACCATTAGAAGTGGATAACTTCTCAAATATAGCACAGCTAACATTTAGAAATTAATATTTCAGTATACTTTGTGCTACTGTGATAGTGCTCCTTATTATGCATGCACTTTGGAAATAAAATTACTGAAGACATAATAACTATAGTATAGACCTGAACACCTTATCTTTCAAGTGACTAAGCATAATACAAATATACATGTAATATAAATTATAAAAATTGATTAATTCATAATCAAGAAATCAATATAGGCAACTTAGGTATACTTAAAAGAAATTATGCTGATAAGACAAATGTTTCTTTGAACTTTGCCTTTATTTAATATTATCTTGCTGTTTCTAACAGTCCCATGTTAACTATAGAATCACAAAAATGCACCATAAACTATCCTAGATTCCAAAGAAGATATATCATTATTTTTAACAACGTAAGTTTTGATGTTAACTATCCAAACTGAAGTTTTTTTTTTTTTATATTGCCAATTAGAATCCTTTCATTTCAGCTGGAATTACTTCATTTAGCCTTTCTTGGAAAGCAGGTCAAGTGGTAATGAGCTCCCTCAGCTTTTGTCTGGGGAAGTCCTTATCTCTCCTTATTTCTGAAGGATGACGTTACCAGGTGAAGTATTTTCATTACCAGATTTCCTCCCCCCACCTCCAGCATGTTGACTATATTCTCCCTCTCTCTACTGCTCTGTAATGTATCTGCTGAAAAATCCCCAAATAACTAAAAGGTGCCCTTGTAAGATGGGAGTGTCTTTACTCTTGTTGTAATTTTTTCTTTGATTTGTGGTAGTTTCATAATAATGCATTTTGATGAAGGCATCTTTGGTCTGAACCTGTATGGTATCCATAAACTTCATATACCTGCATGTCTACAGTTCTGCTTATATTTGGGAAGTTCATCCATTACTTCTTCAAGGAAGCTTTGTGCTCCTTTCTTTCTCTTACTGGGACTCTCATATTGCAAATAATGTTTTTCTTGATGGTATTCTTTGATTTTAATTTATAATTATTGTGTGCCTTTTGTGAAATCATCTTTCCTTGATACCTTTACTTCCGATAGACTTGTGTTAGTATCTGTACCTTTAATGGAGCAGGCATCTCCTCCAGACTTCTTGGGCTGCTTTTGGTGGAGAAGTATCACCTGTGTGTGGCTGTGAGTCATCTGCTTACATTGTAAGGGTAATATCTCTATAAATGTTTTTCCTCTTTACCCCAGAAACCTTTGCTCATGTATAGTTGCATTATCATAGGGGCCCTTCCTTATCTTCTTTGACAGGATTTTCTCCAAAAGAAAGAAGAGGTAGATATGGCTGCCACTACATTTAAGCTCTGAGTCATATCATTTTTTTCTCTTCCTTATGTGGTACAAAATTTGCTGCGTGTTCAGATAAGTATCTGGCTGTCATTGCATCACCATGTAGGGAACCAGAGCATGAGGAGCCCATATAAAATGTGTGTGGTCTTTATTTGAGAAGGCTGTATGTCTGGATTTTCGAATTGTAGCCATGGGTCTGGAGTACGGTACTTAATAATTATATGACCTTTGGAAAAATAACTTACTGAATTATTTTTCTGTTCTATCTTATGCTCCTTATCAAATATTTGAATTACTTGAACACATTTTAACTTTCTTCATAACCTCCACCCTTAGGTTATTGTCACGACATTAAAAATAATTGTTAGGAGGTAGAACTAATCTGGAGAGATGTATTAATGATTTTTACTATTTTGCATTTGACTTCACAGAACTCAGGTGAAGCTATCAATTGGGCCATTAGAAAATTAAACATTTATAATTGGTATTATTTTAATTTTATAAATTACTAAGAATGAAGAGGCTATTATGTATGTCTGAGGTCACATGACCAATGAGTCATGTATGAAATCAGCAGTATTTCCAGAACCCTTTCTTTTATCCCTTACTATATTCTTTTTTTTCTAGTATGAAAAATAAACTTTTTTATTATCTTGGATCTAAATGTCAGGTGCCATTCTTTTTTATTTTTTTTCCTTTTTTTTATTATATCCCCTACTGTATTCTGACTCAAAAACTTAACCCCCCAATAAGGTTCTTGAATATTTCCCATCAGAGAAATTAGCAACAGAAATAACTTTTATTCAATTGTCTAAGAGTCAAAGCTAAGAATCATTCTTGATTTAGCTTAAATGTATATAAAATGTAAGTATTTTAACTTTTTAGCAACACCATTATCATTCCTCCCCTCTTCATTTCTAGTTATAATGATGTAGAGAGAGACACTTGTCTTTTCTGACTGGACAGTTGCAATAAGGTTCTGTTTATCACCAACCTCATGTTTGGATCCCTTCTTGTACTGCTACTTGAAGTATGACTCACGCCTAATGACCCAAGACTAATGCCAGTCCCAAGATTGTTTGTGACATTCTACACTAGATAATTCTTAAATGTGAGATTTCATAGTTCTTTGATAAAAATAATTTTATGTTCATTGGATCTAATAATAAAGGGTTTGTATTATATGTATTATTTTAATTTCATTTATCCAGTACTTCATATACGAAATACCTCTTTATTGTATTTTATAAAATTATGTGTTCATGGTAAATGAGAGGAAAAACACTGCTTCTCCATTACCAAGAAATTCAGAAGCACTGACCTATTCTTGTTCTATTATCTGAGACTCTCACTTGTTTCCAAAGAGATGTTCAGTAATCTCTGGTATCCATGATCTAGTCTCTCTCTCTGTCTCTCTGTCTCTCTCTCTCCCCTACTCTCCCTCCTTCCCTTGTTCCTTCTTCTTTCTCTCTCTTCCTCTTTGTGCTTTTATATTATGACAATTTGAACCATTCATTATAAATTAGAATGGCATGGCTCAGAACGCTAATACTGAACTGCTTGCAATTTCCAATACATATCCATACATTTATGCTACTCTGTAATTTGAATGCTGTATTTCCAAAATGCCCCACTAACATGGTTGCACACTAACATGGTTAACCTTCTCCAACTCAATACTTAGGCAGTGACCTTTTTTCCCTGTAATCCTATAATGATTCCAGTAAGCATTACCTCTAATTCTTATTTTCCCCCAAATATCTCTTTATATTTCTAAAATTAACTTCATCCAATACATTGTTATATTTGCATGTTTCCAATTAAGACATTTGTGTTAATAAGACATGAGGGAAGAAAGTACATTTAATTCATCACTGTGTCCAGGGCTTAGTGTAGTACTTAGAATACAAAGTTTGAAATTAGAAGAATATAATAGTAGAGGGATTGGATGAAGGTAGTAAAACTCTAAAAGTGTATCTGTTAAAGACAGTCTTTAGAATATGAGGAGAATCAAGTTAATATTCTACAAAAAACCGCTTTAAACATAATGAGTTAAACTAAAATAAATCAGTACTTTTCAAAGGTTCTGAAGATCAGAAATTTGTGCAGGGCTTGAACTGAAAGCATTTTATTTGATATAGAAAGGAAGCCTAAGATTTCTGTATTTATGTCCCTATCTGCGATCACGCATTGGTACTGCACAGGTGGTTGGGCTGATCTGAACGGTGTGAGACAGCTTCATTCCCATGTCTCTTGCATGAAAAGAGAAGGGTGAAAGCTGGCTAAGATGGAACATAGTTAACTCAGTGGCTTCTTTGCTATGGCAGTCTCGGGGCAGTTGGATTTCTTGCATGCCAACTAGCTTTCCTCAAAGTAAACAGCAGGAACAAAGTGGAAGCTGACAGGCTCTTTGGAACTACTTTTGGAAGGTATACAGCTATCTTCTCACATATTCTACATGTCAAAGTAGTTATAAAGTTGTCTAGGTTGAAGGAGAGGTACATTAATTTCTACCTCCTATGGGGAAATTACAAGTTCACATTAAAGAACAACAGATGGATATGAAATGTTCAAATCTTTTAACCTGGAAGTGGGTGAAAATGCCAAAGTAAACTAGGGAAAATAGAAGGCTGATGTTTTAATTTTGAAAATGCTTTGATTTATCAAATGGCAGGAGAAAGGGAACCCAGGAGTCAGACATAGTTATAATGAGTAAGTTAGGAATAAAATTAGGAAATTCAATCAAATAGAAAAGAAAAAGGCCAGTAAATAATTATGCAGAGGTATATAGAAGGAGAAGATGATGATAATTATTTAATTAAAGGGACCAGACATCTGATATTAGCTTTATAGTAGCTCTAGTAAAGGATACATAAAAAAGGAGAATTCTCAATTTTACTGACAATACTAAGAATCCTTTCCCAAATGCCAGATGCTAATCTCAGTTACTCCACCTAATAGCTACAAGGACTTGTCTAAAAACTGTGTTCTTACCTCATTTTCTTGTTATGAGGATTAACAAAGTTCATATATGCTTAGAGCAATGCCTGGAAAAATCATAAATATATCACATATACATAGTTTTTGTTCAATTAATATATGAGTAGGCAAAAGTTGGTTTGCATTTTGAGTACATAAAACAGAGGTTATATTTGTATTATTTATTTATTATTATATTATTTTCCATACAAATAACTATAAATGTACTTTTAGCCACCCTTGTGTTTTAAAAGGTTTTCAGTTTAGTTAGTTGTATTCATTACTTGCAACCCAAGTTTAGATGTGCAATACAAGATTTTTTAAAATGTTTATTCCCTGGGGGTCGAGAAGTATTTTGTATGATCTTGCTTCAATGATATATTAAGACATCTTCAGTCCCCACCTCTGATATAGAATCATCAAGTATATGTCACAACGTATATAATATAATCAATTGGCAATCTACTTGACTTTTCTATGATATTGAAGAAAAGGGGGATAATTAAGACTTTTTAAGGTGCCCATTCACAAGTCAAATATCATGTCACCTCTACAAACCCATCAAATAGTTTTCTTAAACATCTGCTTTTATTAGTATCAATTACACCTTGTTGTCTAATGAAAGTAAATTATGCAATATTAGTTCCTTACCCACTTGGGCGCTATCCCAGACAAGTATGTTCTGCACTACTTCAGCAATTATAGTTTATTTGCTACTATGGCTAAATTAGTAGAAAATTTGGAACAATCACACAGATTTTACTTTTCATTAACACTGATATTGTTATGAGGCATCAACCATTTGACCTAAAAAGGGCAGGTGACAGCTGCCCTCCATAAAGTAAGGGCAGATTTTCCTGTGTATGTCCTACCCATTGCGATGTAATTAAACTGCCTCCCAACAGTATAGCCACTAAGAAAAAAAAAATGACCTTGGTTTATCTTAGGAGCACATCCATTTCTCTTATGCTTGTCTATTAATCATGGTATAAAAAGTTTTGGACAAGGTGGAACTGTGGAGAGTTTGACTAAAGCAAACCTTATTTAGTATTGTAATATACAATAAGGCATTGGTTGCTAAAAAGTTGGTTTTAAACCAGCAGTATCAGCATCACCTGGGAAATTGTTAAAAATACAAATTCTCAGTCCCACCCTAGTAGTCACCTCTCTAGGTGGTTCTGATACTCTCTTAAATGCAGCAAGGGGGTAGTTTTCACTGGAATATGGAGCCACCCACAGGATCTTTAACAACATATTGCAAATTTAATGCAAGTAAAATGTACACTTCCAGAATCGAGTGTATAAAATAGTACCTATCTTTGTATCTATTTTTTAAGCATAAATAATGAGATCTGATTTTTACTAATTGCAGGATAGTTACTATTGCCCATTAAAGAAAGATTAACGATGTTATTCATTTTGGAACTGATTTCCATTTGTTTTAACTGCTTACTCAATGCAGTGTTTTCCTGGGATTTCTCTCCCTTCATCTTTATATTGCATGTATGTGGATTTACATATTTCTTTACCTCAAGTGGGAAGGGAGTAAGTAGTCTCATAGTAATTTTCTGTCTATGCTGACTTCTAAGAAGGATTAGTGTACTTAGTCTTACTCATTATTGATACCGTGGGCCTAGTAGGTCCTCAGGTAGCCATCTCCACATTCTACCTCCACCTTATCCCAATTCTAGAAGATTTAGGGAGATCTGACTAGCCCCTATTTTCATGCCTTTAGAGGATATTGAGAGATTCAAAGAAGTGTCTTTACTGTACTGTGGTTTGCTGGACTCTGCAGTCTGCCCTGGTGTGGGGGGATGAAATTTGCCTAAACAATTCCATCTTCAGTGTTACTCTTCTTTCTGACAATGTGCTGAATGTAGGACTTCTCTAGATAGTAACACCTCCGGCCCCTAAGTTATTGGTCTTTTATTTTATCTTTTCCATGTGCAGCCAGGGATCTTAGCCTTCTCAAGCTAGTCCAGACTCCTCAGATCATCCTCCTGCCAGCTTTTAAAATTTGGGAAGGAATTAATTATAAAATCAGTTTACATAATCCTTTTTTTTTCTTTGTCAACAGCATAAATTCTATGTACCTGATCATTCAAGTTGAATTATTTAGTGCCTGTACCTAGATCTTTGGAATTGTGTTTATTATACCCTAATCTTGTCTTTCAAGTTTATACTCTTAACAGTCTCATTTTTTATATAGAACCTTCTTTTTCCAATACATAAATTAAACATTGGGATTATGCAATGTTAAACTCTGACTTTAAAACTATTTTCTCCACATTGGGTTTAAAAACAATCTAGAGAGAAAGTGTATTTGTTCAGTCCTTGGGACAATGCCCATAGCTTTAACAGCATCAGGGACCGTGGTGGGGAGGGGGGAGCACCTAAAACTCTTTAAAATCTTTCTATTTTGGTGTGGTACATCAAGAAGAAGGAACCTTGGGTTGAAGAGCAGAGGATAATAACAGTATTTTCATTTATTTAATCATTTAGTACAATACACACTGATTTCAACAGATCATGTTCAAATACTGGTTTGAGAAATTGGAAATATAACTGAAGAAAAGTTAAAACAAATAAAAATCTTCACCCACAGGTACCTTACAATTTAATAAAATCTGAGTGAAGGAATGTCGGCTCTTTGTGCTACTGGACAATCATTACTGCTAACTTTCAATGTTCTTATTGCCACTTCGAGAAATGATGTACATGCTAAAGGAGGCAAATCTACTTCAAAGTCATTGCTTTATATGTTTTCTCTGTAAAAACTAATGCATTTTATCCAGGCCTTGCCTCTTTGACAAGATTGCATAGAAACGCCACAATATAATCTATATGTTTAATTTATGTGCATCTTTTGATTTCTGATAGGGACTACATACAGTCCAGTATGTGAAAATCTAAAACTATATTATGGGAGAAGTTCTGATAATTTAGAACTAACTTTTATGTTTTATAATAATTACTAAAGTATTGTCATAAGAGGAAAAAAACTACTCATTGAATTATGTCACCTTCTTTGCTGTGAAAGTGCATATACTTAAGAAAAATGATGGAAAATATAAATTATATAATCTCTGTATCATTGAAACTAAAAGTGATATATTAAATTATGAAAAATATGATGTATGTTTCATTCTGAATCATAGAAAATACCAATAAAGATTAAATCTTAACAGCAAAAACCATTATCTAAAAAATTTTGAGGTATATGTTTCCATTTTAGAAATATGTTTTTTATTTAAGTACTACCATACATTTATTTCTTATAAATTATAAGCTATTTTCTACTGGGCTATCACTATTTACTTTAAAAACAGCTCATATTACATTCAATTAGGAAAAAAACCTGCAATTCTTCTCATCGTGAAGCTTAAAATGTTTTTTTAATGACAAGTACTTACTATATTTTAAAGTCTAATTTCAAGAGCAGGTAGTGCAAAGAGGAATAACATGTAAACTGTATATTTTGCTGGTGGTGCAAGCTCGTCTGAAAGAACAGACAGGCTGAAAACAGAAGAGTCAGAGGAGGAGTCAGTGCGCTCAGAGCAGGATGAAATAGACCATGCGCAGCCCATGATTAGTAAGCAGACAGTTCGCAGCAGCAACCCTACACAAAATACAGTTCGTGTCTCTACTGTTTGCAGAAGGAAGGAATCTGCAGACAACAATTCAGACTCTCCATCTAATTGGGGAATAATTGGGAAAATGAATTAAATACATAATCATATGTAAAAATTGGGTGCAGGAGATGCTATTTGAATTCTTTATTGTCATCTGCATTATTTTAAAATATGTTTTATGAATAAATGTTTCAATTAATTTAGCACTTAGAAAATATCAACTTCCTTGTGTTGGATTAAGCTTTAAAAAAAATGCCTGTTAAACATTCATTCTGTGTAGCCTCACTGTTATTTTCCCCCTTTTTAATGTATAGATTTTTGAATTTAACAATGAATGACAATAACTTCAAACACCAAGGCAAACATTTTTGGAGACAATTTCTAATGTGTTTAATATGTTCTAATTAAAATCTAGATATACATATTAAATTTATTCTTAAATGATCAGCATCATATAACTAAATATCACTTTGTCTAGTGAAATACATTTGAGTTGTGATCCTATATATGCAAATTTAAATGTAAAACAGGAAAAAAATAATAAAGTTATAAAATCTAATTATAACTAAATCACATGGCTCTCTTTATATATATATGTTTATATTGTTTGTCCACTTAACTGTCTTATGCTCTTTCCTCCCTAAATTCATTTCTTTAGAAAAGAATAAAAAAGGACTGATACCTGAGGAATATTTAATTCATTGAACAAGAGTGCTGGCTAGAATTATCAATGAGGGAAATTCCTATTCCACACAGTCACCTGTTTGTAACCCAGCACCTCGAGAAATGTTTGAAGACTCATATTATTTTCCTTTACCTCTTCACCTCATCAAACTAAATTTCAAGGAAATTGTATTTTTATCATTTTTAGGCATAAATGCATACTTTGTCACTGTTAAATATAACAGCCTATCCCTATGTTTAAAAAAATTAAAAGTCCGACAGTTACACAGAGTTTGGAAAGGCATTTGTGTGCGGGAGGTCCTTTCTATTAGTAATGGCTTGTGCTGCACCGAAGCATAGTTTCCCTGCTAAAACGATATTCTGCACAGGTTAAAATCATGGCAGTATAATCAACGTGCTGTTATTGTAGCGGATGCTGTTTTTGTCTATCTAGCATTTGTTCCTCCCTACTTTGTTTCTAATGTATACTCATTTTCTTTCAATTTCTGCTGGATGCCAACGGAAGTTCCTAAGTCTTGGAAAACTTCAGTCCCCTGCTCCTGACTCTAGAAGTAGACGCAGATAATTAAACCAGTTGGTGCATGGGCAAGATGATCAAGAAACAATCAGTTTGAAAGGAAGGATTCCCAATTCCTGCTTGAGCAGAAAGGCTTTCGCATTTCTCCCTGGCTGTGGCCTAGGTCCCAAAACGTAGTTTCTGGTAGTTTCTGTTTCTCTGCCCAATGCCTTATGGCAATAAGGGGGATTAGTGGTGAAGCTTTCATTGACTAAAAGCGGGAAGAAAGAAAGAAACTGGGTTCTTTTCCTTCACTGTTTATTGAAAACTACACTGTTTACATTTTTAAGTTGGAATTAGTTTCTGTTACTTGCAAACAATAGCATTTTAATCCTTATAGAGCCAGGTCAGCCTTTAAGATGCAAAGCCATTGACATCTCAGTTCTAAGTTAGCTACCTAACTCCCCAAGTACACAGAGTGGTAGCTTCGCAGTGACTTTAGGTATTTGAATTATACAATGTTAAATGTCGCAATACAATACAGAGGTACTCTTACTCTCCCAGCACTTTTCAGATGGATGGTCCTAAAGAACAGAGTGATTGAGTTTAATTCAGTGCCACAGCCAGACTTAAACCCAGGCTGTCCGAATTCAGAATCCATTCTCTTTATGAGCCTTCCAGTACGTCCATTTATAAAAAGTACGCCCCATAAAAGTTGTTTAGTATCTCTTGTGAATAATAATATTATGGTGGATAACATCTCATCTCTGGTACAATCTATATATTTCTAATAACCTTGATTGGCACTTATTTCTACATTTGTTTCACTGAATAACAACAGATTGGAGTGATAAAATAAAAAATAAAACCACTTAGTGTTTTCTCTAGCAATCTTTTCCATCTAATCTCTTTTTTGTTGTCACAGTGTTTTCAGTTCATTAATTTTGGCTGACATGGTTCTAATTTTATTTTCTGATAAACTCATGGCATTATACTTTTATTATTCTGTAAATATACATATTGGGTAGGAAGAGAAATCGAAGCCAGGAGGAAGTAAGATTCTTTAGAAACTACAGAGAAAAAGCAAAATAATAATTAGAAAATACTAGAGGGAAATTGGTCAACATTATATTGGCTGCATAAGAATAAAGAGCATTTTGTGAGTGTTTTTTGACTCCCAATCAGAGAGAGTTTAAATAATCATTTCTAAAAAGATGATAAATCATAATTTGTAATGATTTCCTGGGCTCTATGTCTTTGTGTCCTATTAATCTTGAATTTTGGAGCACTTAATGCCATCTTATGTTTCCACCTTTCCCCAAACTAAATGGCCAATCTGACAAAAAGAACAGTTACATAAAGAACTAGATACTTTATTCATTAAATCTCCATCAGTTATTCCCACTTTAACTTGAAAGGAAGGACTCCAACTTTCTGCTTGAGAAGAAAGGCTTTTCACATCTCTCTCTGGCTGTGACCTAGGACCCAGCAACTGGCTCTAAATCATCTATAATCAAGTCCCTGTCTTTCACTAACTTCTCATATTTCTTAACTCAATCCATGCTTGCAAGTATCTGCTTTGTTCAAAGGCCAGTTGCCTGATTTCTCCTGCATTTTGATAGAAATCTGTCATAAAAATACAACCTGATTATTTTATCTGCTAAACGTCAGCGTTCTATAACTGGGTCTGGCCCTCACACTTGTGGCCGTATGCATTTCTGAAGCTGTGATCCCAGTGACTTTCGGGATCTATCCCCATCTCTCCTCTTACGTCTCTTTGAGAGCAGCCGCTAGACAATGAACTTCATTCTACTGTCTGGGGCTTAAGATTCCGTTGAAATGGAACTTTCACACATAGCTCAGTAATATCTCTTTGACCCGACCAGCAAAACTCTACTTAAGGAAATAAAAATGTCACAGAGAATAACCTCTTCAGTGCCACATCTAAAACAATTTCAACACACTTTGCTTTCTTTGCCCAGAGAAATGGCTATACATGAAAAAAAGCCATATACAGTGTGGGAAAAAAGGAACCATTCCTTCATCACTAAACTTACATGAAAAGGAAAATAATATTAATGTTATTGAAAGCAGAAGAATACTACTGAAATAATATTAATACTAAGAAATTATTAATTATCATAACATTGGATCTTATATATTAAAGCTAGTACCTGTATCATGTAACAACCAATGCATAAAACAATATATTTATAAATTAACCAATTTCAAAGAAAGGAGATAGAGAATATGACAGAGAAAATCCTGATGTGCACATGCAGATACACTACTTTTAATATTAGCGATTATTTCTTTAGGAGTTTTTTAGTAGATGAAGTGAAGATGCTAATCCTGACACCCAACAACACTGAACATAATTGCTTCAGGCGCGCAACCAATCAAATGACTCAAACTATACACTTTGAGTTTACGGTTGTGAGCTTTTCATTCATCGGGCAAGGGTCACCACCAAACTCTGAATGTAAAGAATCTGACAGAAAGTATCCCAGACTTTGTGGGCCGCATGATCTGCAGTGTCCTTGCAAACTACTCAGCAGTGCCATTTAAGTGCGGAAGGAGCCGTCGACAATGAATGAATGAATGGGTATAGTTATGCTTCGACAAAGTTGCATTTATAAAAAATAAGCACCAGGCCAGATTTAGATGGTGGATCCTAGTTGGCCAAACTTGATCTGTAAGACCTATAAGACATTTATAGAAAAAATTGGTTGAAAATTATATAAAATAAAACGATCTCATTTCTTCTTAATGATATTTCATACTTTCTGCTTTACTCTTCATCCTTAAATGCTAGATTACTATTTCACAGGTGTCATGCTCCTCTCTTTCTAACATGTGAATGCTGCATGTGGATGTTTCATTGGGTAAGGTGCACAGTTGCTGACTAGGACGAGAGCGTGTCTCTGTGTTATCTAACCATGCATTCTGATATACAGGGTGAGGCAAATGCAGATTTACCGCTGTGAGCTCACGAAACAGTTATTCTTATATTAGTGTTTATTAATAATTATAGTATTTCCATGCAAACAGCTGTAAACCTTTTACTGCACCCCGTATCCTTTTCCAACACCATTTATTTTTTTAAAGAAGAAACTTTTATTTATTTTGTTCAGATTTTTTAAAAAGATTTTAATTATTTATTTTTAGAGAGAGCAGTAGGGAGGGCGAAAGAGGGGCTAGAGAAACAGCAACGTATGGTTGTCTCTTGCACACCCCCACCTGGGGACCTGGCCAGCAACCCAGGAGTGTGCCCTGACTGGGAATTGAACCGGCGAGCCTTTGGTTTTCAGGCCAGCGCTCAATCCATTGAACCACACCAGCCAGGGCTGTTCAGGTATTTTTAACACTTACTGAACCACTAATATATTTTGGGCACTATAAATGCACTAGGAATACAAAGATGATTAAGAGAATGTCCATGCTAAAAGGAGTTTACTGTGAATGGCATCCTTATTTCTCTTTGGAAGATGAGATAGGCAGAAAATCATTTGTGTGAGCAAAGCCACAATGGTTCAAAACAGATGAGAGCCTCTACAGTAAAGGATTAACTTAGCATTTCTGGCTTGTCCCAATTCTGTACATTCCAAAGAAAGCATTAGCCTTTGCTCGGATTCTGGGAGAAAATCTCAAAGCACTTGGACTACCCAACCTGTTAGAAATGGCTTTCCTTATCTGAGGTCTTGGCCATGCCAGATCGTTTATGCTAATGATGAGGTTCCTGGTGAGGCCTTGGACCATATGGTATTAATTAGTCTGACCTTGAGAGAAGCTGGATACTGAGTAACGAAGGTCAAATCTGTAGGCAGTCAATCATGCTTACCTCGACCGATTTCCAATAAAAATCCTGGACACCAAAGTAGGACGACAACCTACGAGACTTCCAAGGCTGTCAATACTCCCGCAGGTTGACACACACCGCACCTCGGCTGGGAAACAGCACTGTCTGCGTCACTCCACTGAAGAGGACAAGTAAAAGCTTGCCCCTGGTCTCACCCTCCCTGTGCCTTTTGAAACTTTTGTTTGTTGCTGATTTTACTCTGTATCCTTTTGCTGTAGTAAACTACAACAGAGTGTATAACAGCTTTGCTGAGTTCTGTGACTCCTTCCAGTGAATCATTAACCTGACTGTGGGTGGTCTTGGTAATCTCTCATCACAGTACTTTTAAGGAAAGGTAAGCTGGTCAAAATACCAAAGTTATAAAGTGAGAAGCAGAGACTAGTAGTAAGTATAAATGGATATACTTGGGCAGGTACTGGAGTGTTTTGTAAAACATTCTTAAAATTGTGGATTTTTTCTTATGCATTAAGTGTTGTAAACACTGCTGTGCCGTTTTGGGGTTTTTTTTTGGTGTGTTTTGGGGTGTTTTGTTTTTTTTTTGTAAACAAGGATTGTTAGGATACAGCCACATGTTGTATGTAACTACATTCCTTCTACAGCAGTTACATCATTGTGGCAGAGAGTGCATGGTCCATAGAGCTGAAAATAGTTACTATTGAATACTTTACAGAAAAAGTCAATGATTTCTTATATGTAATGAGAAGTTACTGAAACATTTAAGCATGAGGGAAATGTGGATAAATTTTAATTTTATTCACAGAACTGGATGTTGGTTTTAATTTGGTCTAGATTCCTAAATAATGCTTGTGAAAAATATTACTTATGTTAGATGTGGTATTAAATGTGGCCAAAATAAAAAGGTGACAAAGTGAAATAAAACACATTTCCCCATAGTCAAAAACCTGTGTTAATTTAATAAAATTAATTTGTTTGCATTTCAAATGTAATTGAAATATATAATTGAAGAATGACTCATCATATATTCTCTGCCATTTAAACACAGAATCTTTGAAAAGGTGTTAGAAAAAGTATGGTTTCCGTATCTTTTGTAATTGTAAGAATTGTCTAGTTAACTATTTGTACTCTTGTCACATCTAAAACATTTTGATGACAAATATTGTGTTGAAAGATTTTATCAAGGCCCCTGACTTTGAAATTTAAAAATCAAGCAATCTGGCATAGATTTAGCAAATATACATTAAGTTTTCTTTTTTTCCCAAATAACAACAGCAAGAAAAAAAATAGGACTTCTAGTTTCTGGCTCCCCATGTAACAAGCTTTACGTCTGTACTCCATCATAACAACAACTAAAAAGCTGGACAGACTGAAAATCAACTGTTATTAAACCCATAAGGGAGAACACAGAGCACACCGCTGCCTCCGAGATTGGAGAGGCAGACAAGTGAGCACAAAGGGCACGCGATCAAAGAAGAGCCTCCCGAACGGTGACTGCTGGGGAACCAGCGCAGAGGCCGAAAAAACTCGACTGTGATGCATTGACGGAGGCTGATTGGAGACGGTTCTTAGAGTTAAAAATTCCCGAGGACCTAGTTATAGGATATTCTTCATGCATGTGTCAGTTTTATGTCCAGAAGCTTAACCAGGTTCTAATAATAAATATGAGGGGAGAATTCCCTCGTATTTCCAGCAAAGTGAGGGAAAAGGAACCATTTGGAAATATGCCAGGACACTCGGTTCTTAAGAAGGCCTACCGCCAGGGGGAGCTAGTTAACCAGAGCCTAACCTGCGGGGATATTAGTGAGCCTACTGCCCCAGGAAAGCAAAACGCCCAACTTCACTACGCTCTAAGCAATCATTACTCGGAAAACTGGGCTTTAGGAACCTTGCAGCAGAGGTTCTAATTTAGGGCTCGTGACTTACACAGATATCTTGAAATACCATTTAAAGTCATTCTCAATAATCCTTTTAAAGTAGTTAATGGAAACACCACAAGATCTTGATGAAGAAGCTTACACATATCATAACAAATTTACTTTTTCAATATTTTGTAAACTATAATAGTTATATTTGTAATAATGTTATATATTATGTATTTTATTAATTAAAAATTATTATTCCCTGAAGGAGTCCACAGGATTTTACTAGGGTGCCAAAGGGCTCTGTAGCACACAAAAAGAGTAATTACCTTTGTAGGCTGGGGGGTTGGGAACTTTGAGTCTGGGGTGGTGGCCTGGATAATCTGAAGCCCCCACACTAGCGTCAGCACCGGGAGGGTAACCTGACGCTAAGCACACACATCTGCAATTTACCATTGTATCTGCAATAAACAATAGGCAGGATAGTGAGCTGTACATGTCTTCTGGAGCCAGAACGCTGACAGTTAGAATCCTAACTTCTCCCCAGTAATCTTTTTTTTTTAATTTGATAAAAGGTAATAATAATATCCATGTAGAACAGTAGAATTGATTTAAGGATTATGTTATTTAATACATGCAAAGTCCTGAAAAAACATATGTTTTATGGTAATCACACTAAATATTTTTCGTTATTATTTTTCTGAAGAAAGAATGTTTTCACAGTATCTATTTTATTCAACCATGTATGATTTCTACCCCAAAATTTGATATTGGAGGCTCTTATTAAAATAAAAAATATTTACATTTGAGGAGATCATATTTTACCCTGCATTTCATAGGTAATGAGGCTGGTCTTTTTCAGTTTTTCACAGCATTTCTTGGTTTGTGAATTATATTTTTGTCATTTGCTTATTTTTTGTATTATAGACATACCTCTTGTCTTGCCTTATTTATAACAATTTTTTATGTGTTTTGGTGTGAAATTCCAGGAAACAATCTGAGGCAAAGGTTCATGTGATGTTATTTATTTATCTATTTATTTATTTATTTTAGAAACTGTAAAATTAGAGAAGCAGAACTGAAGGACAAAGGGACAAGGAGAGAAAGGAGAACCAATGAAAGGCTGGTTACCACTTGATATTAAAATATATGCATAACACATAGACACAGACAAAGGTGTGGTGACAGCCACAGGTAAGGTAAGGGGATCGGGGGCTGGGTGCAGGTGGGCAAAGCGGGGAGGAATGGGGACATGTGTAATATGTCAAAAATAAAGTAAAAAATAAATAAAATATACTGACAGGTTGATCACATGACATTCTTCTGAATAGCAGTAAAATGAACTCATCCTAACAAAGACCATTTGAAAGAGAAAGGGGTAAGAACTTACATGCTGGCTCCTAAACCTATTTGTCAAAGATTTGCACTCCTGGATTTGAACCCACCTCCAAATTTAAGTTGCTCATGAATATGAACTGAGACATTGTATACCTCAAGGTCAACAGGAAAACCCCAGGTTTGGGGGCAAAAAATATATGTATTGGGTGTTGCTAAAGGCCCACCTGCTTGAAATCAGGGACAGGAACCAAAGTGCCAGTTGCTACAGAAATACCTTGGCTGCAACACTGTCCAAGACCAGGAAGACAGGGGAGGGTCTGAAGTGATGCACTAGGGACACTAGTTCCTATGTTATAAATTTAACTTTTCTCAGGTTTCTTTTTATAGTTGCAGCATAGAAATATTCAAATGTATATAGTCTGACATCTCTGTTTTAAAGATATTTAATTGGGTTGATTATATACCTAGTTGTATACATCATACTTGGTTACTTAGCATAATCTTACAGCCTTTACTAAATACCAAATTAAAAAAATTACTCTTACTATCTGTTAAGATTATATTTCTAATATATTTAAATAAAAGTAGATTCAAATGGTGATACTTTGCTACTATTATCAAAAAATAATCAGTTCAACAATACATCTTCACTGAAATGGAGCTAAATTTAACATAACATTTCTTGACTACTAACGGTTGTGAATTAAGAACAAATTTTATAAATTTAAATAAATGAATAACGTTTTCCACTAGATATTTTTCTAATACTACTAAGTAGGAAATTTTCTTATTTTCCTCTCTTTCTGAATCACATTTTAAAATAAAATGCTGATGATAATTACATAATTAAATTATTTTCCCAAAATAATAAAATAAGCATTTTTAAAGAAAAAAATCATTATTTCTTCCTATGAAGGGCTATAGAATTACCTACTCCTTTGTTATACATGACATTAGAAATGAAATTGAGTTCTAAAATTATGGCTATAAATTCTTGTCTTTTATAGGAGGGATATTTTATAGTTGATTGCAAGTTCAATGTCCCATATTAGCAATTCATCATTTTACAATATTAATATTCATTTTTACTAAATATGGAAACCTCATATAATCAGCAATTTCCTCATCAAATTGGGGAAATCAAATTCATTATTAAAAGTTAGTATAATATTAACAGCAAAATGCCATCCCTGCTTTAAAAATAAACAAGTCTTATTGAAGTTAAGAACAATCTAACAATGGACAAGGTGGAGTAGGGAGGGACAGTGAGGAGAGGGGATTACAGGAACTACTATAAAGGACACATGGACAAAATCAAGGGGGAGGGAGGAAGTGGGGGAGGGACGGGGTTTTGGCTGGGGTGGGGTGGAGGGATGGGGAGAAAAGCCACACAACTGTAATTGAATAACAATACAAAATTAAAATTAAAAAAATAAACAAGTCTTGATTTACGTATTATGTCTCATTTTATATGTTATAAGACAGAAAATTTATAATGTAATTTGAAAATTATTTTAAAGGATGTCCAACTCATTCAATCTATGTGTTGAATGAGAGAAAGAGTGTGAGAAGGAATGAAGAAAGGGTTAGAAGAAGAAAGGAAAGAGGAAAGGCAGTACAATCCAAAAATAAAGTTTGTATTTTTCTTTCCAGTGACCAACATAAACAAACACAAATGTGCCACTCATATTCTAAACGTAGACTTTACCCTTAGTCAATTTCGATCTTATTTTGGCCAATATAAATACAAAATTAGAACTTAAATCTATCTATTTATATAAGAGAAACATCTAGAATTTTCAGACGAAACTATGAATAGAGAAATGCCTACTTACATGCCCAGGGGACACATGGCTGGGCCGGGTACAGTTATGTACATCAGGATTAAGCAAGGGTCTCAGGTTGCTGGAGCTAAACAAGAATAAAGTGGTCAGAATTCTTTCACAAAATCTTCTGTGGGTATATATTAATATCCTCCTGCCCTATTCTGTGATTACTAATTCATAGTTAACTAAATTGTAGTTTACATTAAAAAAATATAGTCTCTATGCTTGTTCATAAGGTAGGTTCCATGCTATAGCCTAGAACTCAAAATAGTCTTTATTCCACTTGAAAAGGCAAGCAAGGACCTCCCCAATGAAGTATAATTCTAATTTATAACAATGATTTACATTGTCTATACTTAAAAAAAATAGACTGAGGGAATCCATAGGAAGAATATAATTTTATAAGATAATCATGAAGCAAAAGTGAATTGATTGCCCTACATCTAATGTTAAACAAATTCCTCAGTAACTACTCAGTGTTTTAATATACTTACTTTTATTTACCTTGCTACTAAACTTGTAATTTCACATATATTTAATATTTAATATATTTAATATATTGTCACCTAATATTAGACAAGGAAGCCAAAAATACTCAATGGAAAATGCATAGTCTCTTTAATAAATAGTGTTGGAAAAACTTGATAATCACAGACAGAAAAATAAAACTGGACCCCCGCCTTTCACCACTCACAAAAATTATGCCCAAAATGGATTAAAGACTGAAACATCACACTCAAACTCATAAAACTCTTAGAAGAAAACATAAGGGAAAAGGCCCTTGACATTGGTCTTGGCAATACTATTTGTTGGATATGACACCAAAAGCACAAGCCACAAAAGCAAAAATAAATAAGTAGGACTACATCATACAAACTAATTTCTGCTGAAACACAATAAATAATCAACAAAATGAAAAGACACCCTGTGGAATGAGAGAATATATTTGCAAACTATGTAACTGGTAATATCTCAAATGTAAAAGAACTCATTATAGTAATAATAGTAATTATAGTAAGTATAATAATAATATAAAAAATCTGATTAAAATGAGTGAAAAAACTGAATAGACAATTTTCTAGAGAAGATATTGAAATGGCCAACAGGTGTATTACAAAATATATGATCTCATTTATATGTGGAATCTAAAAAAGCCAAACTTGTAGAAACAAAGTAGGATGGAAGAAATGGGTAGTAGGTATTGTTCAAAGGGTATCAACTTCAGATATTAGATGAATAAGTTCTAAGGATTTAATATATAACAATGTGACTATAGTTAACAAATCTATATTATGTACTTGAAAGTTGCTGAGAGAGTAGATCTTAAATGCTCTCACCACAGAAAAATATGGTAATTATGTGTGATAGAAGTGTTAACTGAACCTTTGTGTTAATAATTTTGCAATATATATGTGTATATCAAATCATCACCTTGTACATCTTAAATTTATACAATATTATGTATCAATTGTATCTCAATAAAACTATATTGGTTAAATAAAAAATAAATAATATAACATTATTATGGTCAAATGATTGGGTTGGTCAAAATGTTTGTTTGTTTGTTTGTTTGTTTTCCATAAGAAGGATCTAGTAGCACTTAGTTGTCTTCAACTTCATTCAAAACAATTTTGTTAGATAGTATTGTGACAATTGTCATATCAGTGTGTTAAAAAAAAAAAACAAACTTATCAAGCTCTGGATGGTGTGGCTCAGTAGATTGAGTGCAGGCCTGCAGACCAAAGGGTCACTGGTTTGATTCCCAGTCAGGGCACATGCCTGGGTTGCAGTCCAGGTCTTCCCCCAGCCCATAGGGGGTGTGTGAGAGGCAGCCACACATTGATGTTTCTCTCCCTCTCCTTCTCCCTCCCTTCCCTTCTCTCTAAAAACAAACAAAAAACCAAACAAACAAAAATTATCAAAATTTGTAAAATTTTGTAGCCATTTTAATATTGAAGATGGAAGAAATTGTGCAACATTTTTGGCATACTATGCTTTATTGTTTCTGAAAGTGCAACTGAAATACGCACAGAAAATATTTGTTTAGTGTATGGAGGTGTTATGAGTGATCGAATGTGTCAAAAGTGGTTTGTGAAGTTTCGTGCTGGATATAATTGTATTGGACGATGCTTCATGGTCAGGTGGACCAGTTGAAATTGATAGCCATCAAATTGTGACATTAATTGAGAACAATCTACATTATACAATCTGGGAGACAGCCAACACACTCAAAATATCCAAATCAATAAAGTTATTGGTGAAAATGCAAAATGTATCTTTTATTTTATGGAAAAAAACATACAAATTTTTTGCTAACCTAATGAAAGATAGCAAGAAAGCAAAACAAAAAGCACAGAGCTAGCTCCACAAGTAAACTGATACTTGCTATAAAGTTAGCTTTTCAAACCTGTATTTCAGAAATAACAATTTATTATGTGACTTGGGACAAAACTGTATCCATAAGGGATAAAATGAAACTAAAACACTGCCTCACAATATGTCCAAAAGTATATTACAGATTTATTAATTATGTTAAAATTGTAAGCCTATTTAAAAGAAATCTCTTTAAGATATATCTTAAGAATTGGTATAGAAAAGGTTTACTTTAAAAAGCATAAGTAATATAAATCATAAAAAATAGACTGAATTTTACTACAATAAATAAATAAATGACATTAAAAGGCATAATATTACAAAACCAGAAACAGACAAGAAATATATACACACAATGTACAAGAGTCAGTTTTGAAGTAGTGAGGAAAAAAGTCCAATAAATTTGGACAAAGTTAATAAACCAAAATTCACCCAGAAATGCATACAGATGAGCAAGGTATGTGAAAATAATATCCAGCTGCACTAGTCAGGAAAATGAAATTAAAGCAAGTCGCAATTTTCACTTTAAAAAGAAATGTTAAAGTATACTAATGTTCAATGCTGGAAATGGTATGCTTTTGGAAATACAACTTTTTATAGCCACTTGGGATATAAATTGGTACTATCTTACAAACTTGTAAAGTTGAAAACGCACATTCTTAAACCAGTTCATATATATATGTATACACGAGAAATTCTTGCTTTGTGTATTAGGGAAAAGTGTTCTGAAAGTACATAGTGGTATTCATTATTTTCTAATGTCCAAACTTGGAACTAACCTATATAGGGAGTTTAAAAAACCAGTAGAAGAATATATTCATGTAGCGGTACTCAAATTGAGAAATAAAATAAATAGAGTAGATCTATAATATATGCATCAAAAATGAACACATTATAACAAAAACTGTAGTGAAAAACATAATTCCTATGAAGATATATATAATTTTAAATGTATGCATTATTAAATATCATGAAATATACTTATATTTGTGGGTTGAGGAAATGATTTCAAAATTCTTAATGGTAATGGAGAAAGGGGAGAAAAATGGGAATTAGTAAAGATACAAATGGTATGTTATGCCTGAATAAAAAAGGTATTAACATACACAATATCAAAATTATGTCCTAAATATGTTTGTATGTTTTGAGAATGATTTCTTCTTCCTTTCTTTCTTCTTTCCTTTCTTCTTTTTCTGTTTTTTCTCTTCTTCCCTTCTTTCCTTCTTTCCAAAAAACTTTACTAAGTGTGTGCTATCTATAGCTACTGTTATAAGCACAAAAGATTTGGCACTGAATAAGTTCTCTAAATTTAAGGATTTAATATTTTCTTGGGGTAAAAGTACAATAACAAGCATATAAACAAGATATCTATTTCATCAGATATGACAAGTTCTGTGAAAAAATTAAGGGGGAGGAGGTAGATAATATTGAATGGGAGGTGGAAATATGATATTTTAGTGTTCAGTCAAGTGCTTGATTATAGAACATCAGTTCTCAGTATTGTTTATGCATTTTTATGAAAAATTAATCTACATAAAATAAGTTTATGTAATTCATAAAATATTGCCAAATTGTAAGATTTAGTAATTAAAATTTGTTTTTTTCAATAATTGCAAATGCTTACATAAAAATATGCTATGACCCAATAAAGCACCATTCATGATTAATGATAGTTTTTGAATGAAAGTTGCAAGTGCAGATGGCTTCTGATACAATATTAATATATCTCTTAAAAACTTTTTTCTAATCCACTTATGATGTTTTCATTATAGTGTCCTTCCAAGAAATGAACTGAAGAAATTGTATTCCCGTCTGCTGCACTATCACAGGGGTCTTTGAAGGTTATATTGTATTTCCTGTAGGGTGGAATTTAAAGCACTTTAATAATTTTAATCCTTGTGTACCACTAAGCTTATTAGAATTTGGCATGTTAGTAGTTGATGCTCAAAATTGTATTCTGTTGGAAAGTTACATGCTTATTTCTTTCTGTTTGTTTGTCAATCTGGAAATAGCTATAAAATAATAAATACCATGATAGAGGAAATGACCTAGTCATATGAGAACAGTATTCCACAGCCTAGCTAAAGAGTATGCTTTTAAAGTCATATTTTTCCTATCCCTTTTTCCATATATGTGCTTTCGGTGATTTAACTCTTAAATTTGGAGATTAACTCATGTTGAATAAATTGGCTATGTTTAAGCCTATTATGTTATTATTAAATTGCAATCCATGTTATTTTGTTGAACTATACAAAAAAATCATATTTACTAATTCTACTACAAATGGTAGTAATACTAAAAGAATAGTAGTAATACTATTGCTATTAATGCTAAGATTGACCTTAAAACTAAAACAAAGTCTAATAGCAAGCAATTGACTTCTAAGAATAGTACTTTGCATGGGTTAGCCATTATTGGGGGGCAGAAGATGCTTTATATCTATTAACTCCTATTTCAGGTAGTGAGTGGAGAAATAGTTGCTACAGTCCACACAGTAAGTATGTATGATGATGCTGGGATTGGACCTTGTGACCACATATTGAACACTGATCTACAATTACTTTTTTAAAGATGTAATATGAGGCCTAAAGTATTTACTATAGTTCCTAAAAAGCCAACATCATTATGTTTAGAACCTGACCTACCAAAATGAGATTGAGAAGCAGAGATCTCAGGAAGTGTCTGCTGGTATCACTTCTGTCAACTGGCCTTTCCAAGTTAAATGATTTTATAAAGTTATTAAGGGCATTAATAAATATGAGAATCTAAATTAAGTTCTTGGGTAAGCTCTTATTCTCATCAATGTATATACTTTTGGTATTTTCCTCTCTAAAACAATTTAATTATCAATAGTTTACCAAGAAAATCAACAAAAAACAAGTGAGAATATAAACACTTAAATTACCATTATTTTATATTTTATGGAAATAAAATTTCCCACTTAAAGTATAGAATTCAGTTACTTTTAATACACCCACAAGAGTTGTATAGCCATCATAAATATCTAATTTTAGAAAAGATCCCTATCCTAGAGGAATCCACATGCCCATAAGCAATTACTTTTCATCACTCCTACTCCTAGCCCCTAAGATCCACTACTCTGTAATAGCTTATATTTGGATTTGCTTATTTTTAGAGATATTACATAACTGGAATCACACATATTTAGTTTTTTGTGACAAACTTCTTTCATTTAAAATAATATTTCCAAATTTTATCTGCACTGTGGTATGTATCATTCCTTTTTATTGCTGAATAATGTTGTTACGTGGATATACATCATTTGTTTATGCATTATCAATTAATAGGTATTTAAGCTCCTTGCACTTTTTGGCTGGTTTGAATAATACTGCTATAAACTTTCATTTTGATGTTTTCGTTTGACATATATTTCTATTTCTATTGCCTATATGGACATGCATTTCTATTTCTATTGCTGAGGAGTGGAATTGATTGGTTGTGTGAAAACTTTATGTTTCACATTTTGGTAATTAGCCAATCTGTTTTTTTCTTTTCTTCTCCCCTCTTTTCTTTTCTTTTCTTTAATTTTTCTTCTTTTCTCCTTGTGGAAGGTTATGCCTTTGTTTTGTAAAAACAAACAAACCAAAAAAAAATCCATAACACTTGTGAAGCTCAATAAAGTGAAGCAATGGAAGGAGGTACCCACCCGTACCCAGTTCAGGACTTCCTGATTTCCTGGTGAATAGTGCTGTGATGATCAGTGCCATACCCTATGAATTTGTCTCTTTACATTTTCATCAGTAATATATGAAATTTCCCATTTTCATATATCCTGGGCAACACATGATTTTATCTGTCATTTTGGTCACAGGCATCTTAGAGAAGATGAAGTGATATTGATTTGCATTTCCCATATGGTTAATGATGTTGAGAATCTTTTAATGGTTATTATATGTTTTTGAAGAAATGCTTACTCAAATATTTTTTTCTATTTTAATTGGGATATTTGTGTTTTTATTGTATAGTTGTAAGAGTGTTTTATACATGGTGAGTCTTTGGTCAGATTTATGACTTGTAAATATTTTCTTCCATTCTCTGAGTTGTCTTTTCACATGATGATGTCCATTGAAGCACAAAAGTTTTTAATGTTGAGGAATCCCAATTATGTATATTTTCTTTTCACTTATTTTTGTTATCATATCTAAAAAGAAAATGTACAGATATGGACATATGAGAACAAAAAAATAATACTTTTCCATTACTGAATATCTCTAGAATCTTAGTGATATTCTAGCAATTAAAATTATTACTGTCAGGCAATGTGGATTCATAGAATTATCATGGCCTTTAGAAAAAACATCAGTGATAAATGACAAATCTTTTACTCATAATACAAAACCAAAGTAATGTACCTTTTTAATTTTTTCCCTTTAATTTAATTTTATTTTAAAGTATATTTTATTGATTATGCTATTACAGTTGTCCCAATTTATCCTCCTTTGCCCTCCTTCACTTGGTTCCCTCCTGCGATTCCCCCCTTCTATAGTTCATGTCAAATGGGTTGTGAATGTAAGTTTTTTGGCCACAGCCAAATGTTCTTAACATCTTCCTGTGTATTCTGTACCTACCAATTATGCTTCTAAATCCCTGTACCTTTTTCTCCATTCTCCCCCTTCCCCCCTTCCCATTCCCAGTTGATAATCCTTCAAATGATCTCTATATCTCTATATCTATGATTATATTCCTGTTCTAGTTGTTTGCTTAGTTTGTATTTGTTTTGTTTTCTAGATTCAGTGGTTGAAAGTTGTGTTTGTTATTTTAATGGTCATAGTTTTGATGATCTTCTTTTTCCTAAATAGGTTCCTTTAACATTTCATATAATAAAGGTTTGGAGATGACGAATTCCTTTAGCTTTACCTTGTCAGGAAAGCACTTTATCTGTCCTCCAATTCTAATTGATAACTTTGCTGGATAGAATAATCTTGGCTGTGTTCCTTGCTTTTCATCACTTTGAATAATTCTTGCCAATCCCTTCTAGCCTGTAAAGTATCTCTTGAGCAATCAGCTGATAGTCTTATGGGAACTTCTTTGTAAGTAACTCTCTGCCTTTCTCTTTCTGCTTTTAAGATTCTCTCCTTAACCCTAACACTGGTATTTTAATTATGATGTGTCTTGGTGTGGACCTCTTTGGCTCCAACTTGTTTAGAACTCTCTGTGCTTCCTGGACTTACATGGCAATTTTCTTTGCCAAATATGGGAAGTTTTCTTTCATTAATTTTTCAAATAAGTTTTCAATTTCTTGCCCTTTCTTTTCTCCTTCTGGCATCCCTAAGATTAAGATGTTGTCATGCTTGGATGTATCCATAGTCTTCTTCAATGCTCCTCATTTTTTTGATTCTTGTTTCTTCGTTTTGTTCTGCTTGACTGTTTATTTCTTTCTTATGTTCCAAAACATTGATTTGAACCCTGACTTCCTTCCCTTCACTGTTGGTTTCCTGTGGATTTCTTTTTAATTTCCTTTAGTAGAGTCTCCATTTCTTCCCTTAGTCTTTTGCCATATTCAATGAGATTTTGAACATTTTGACCATCAGTGTTTTAAACTCTGTGTCTGATAGATAGCTATCTCTTCATTGCTTAGTTCTTTTTCTTGGGTTCTGTCTGTTCTTCATTTGGGCCACATTTCCTTGCCTCCTGGTTTTAGAAGCCTCCCTGTGTCTGCGTACTAGTAGAGACACTTTAATTCTGTTTTAGTGCACCTGTTATTTCATATGTAACAGAGTCTTGGGTATTCACCATTGTAGGGCAACTGTGGCTCTGTGTGAGGGGGAGGGATCAAAGAGGGCACAATGCTGCTGCTGGCTAACTTCTGGGGGGTTGCCTCACCCTTGCCTTGTTTCCAGTCACTTCACCCATTTCCCACCTGTGACTGGCGCCCCTCCAGCTGCTGCCCTGGTTGTGGTTCCCAGGGTGGGTGGGTTTGCGTACATTCTTGGCTCTCCTGAGAAGCCTGCAGTTTCTTCTGCCATCTCAACCCCCACTGGGTTTACAGCCAGAAGTTATGAGACTATTTTTCCCTCAGCTGGAGCCCTGGGCTGTGTGGTCTGGACTGGGGCTGGGCTTGCTCTCTCACAAGGCATCTCCCAGATTTTTATCCACCACATGTTTACTGAATATTTTCAGTAAATATTTTCATGTTTTCTGAAAATATGGTGTCTTACTTTTATGCAACTCTCTATATTATGAAAAGAATCAAGTGCTAGCAAGGATGAGGAGAAAGGGGGACCTTTCTGCACTGTTGGTGGGAATGCAGACTGGTGAAGCCACTGTGGAAAGCAGTATGGAGATATCTCAAAAAATTAAAAATGGAATTGTCTTTTGACCCAGTGATCCCACCTCTAGGAATATATCAGAAGCAACTCAAAACACTAATTCAAAAAAAAAAAAACGTAAGCACCCCTATGTTCATTGCAGCATTATTTACAATCACCAAGATCTGGAAGCAGCCAGAGTGTCCATCAGTAGATGAGTGGATAAAAAAACTATGGAACATTTACACAATGTAATACTATTCAGCCATTAAAAAAAAAGAAGAAAATTTTACCCTTTGCAACAATATGAATGGACTGGAGAACATTATGCTAACTGAAATAATCCATCAGAGAAAAACAAATACCGTATTATTTCACTTGTATTATTTCACTTGTATGTGGAATCTAATGAACTAACAAGCAAAACAGGGACATGCTTATAGTTGGAGAGAAGACGGCAGCTAATGGTGGGGGAAGATTAGGGAGTAGAGGGGTTGAGCAAAGAGGAAAAAGGACTCGTGGACATGGACAACAGTGTGGTGATTGTTGGGGGAGGAGGTGTAAGGGAACTAAATGGTAATGGAAAAAAATGCAATAAAGATTAAATGAAAAAATAATTATTCACTTTCTCTGGTTCACAAAGCATTCTTTTCATAATAAAGGAAGCTACATAAAGTACATTTTCTAATCCACTCTTAATATTAAAAATCACCAGCTTGACCACTGCAATAGACTCTAGACTTCACAGCAAGTCAGGAATTTTAATGGCTTTGTTGGATATCGTGACATTTTTAGAGTTCCAAATAATTTTCCAGTACCAGGAAAGGTCTGTAGGGCTTATTACAGAAATCTGACTCATACTTTGTGATTACTGAGATTAGTAATTCTAAACTGACATTTAGATAATTTAGAGAAAATTAGTTTAAATAAATGCTTTTGTTATGCTTTAATTTGACTACATTAGCATTGTATCACTGACATAACTTACATAAGTTTCCTTAAAATTGAAAGCATCTGTTTTGAAGTTAGATCTTTGTCTCAGACAGGGTATCAGCATGAAATTGATGGCACAAATTAGAATACCTCAGGGAGTTTTTAATAAGAAAAATATTTATAAAGGTATAAGCAGAGTATAGAAAATCAAAAAAGATGATATGATTCTAGGGAGTATATAACAGCAAAGTTATTACTCACCACTTCTAATAATAACTTACCACTTTTCTAGGACAAAGAAAGGAGGTGGGAAGAGTTACTAAAACCCAGAAGAAAAGAACACGTAGCTTGTGGCAAGCAGCAAACATCAATCATGGAGCCCAGCCAAACTCAGGACCCTGCAGGGAAGGAGCCTGAGGAAGAAATGCCCTTACTTCAAGCTTTTAAGACTCTCATTGACTGAAATAAATAAACATTAGTGTGCAAACAAAAAGTGTGATGATGGTATACATGTAAGTCAGCCTTCCAGGGAGGATTTTTGGGTGAAGAAGGGCAGGGCAAGCATTTTGAAATTAGGTGAAAGGGAAAAACTAAGTTGGCCATAAAAATAGTAAAAAGAATAGAATAGAAATATTTACCATTTACTTTATTTTATAGCTATTTTTGTGACAATCCATTCTAGTTTACACCATTCAGTGACTATTGTTGAACAACAGATATGGCCAGACTTTCTTTATAATGATCTGGTCAAAGTTGACAGAAATACTACAGTGTATTTGAGTTACTATTGCTGTAATCACATTTCCAATAAAATATCAATATTTTATGAAGCTTATTTGATATATACAGTGAAATTTATTTTATTTATGACAATAAGTATGCTTTCAAGGAAATAATTAAATGTCATTAATTAAAGTTACCAAAGTTTATGAAATAAACTAGTGTCTCATGGTCAATATTTAAAAAATGTAAGTTTCTAAAAGTTTCATAAAAATTCTATGCAACAGAGTTGATTTCAATACATGTAACATCAACAGATACATGATTGCTGTGTAAATGCTCTTTTCCATATATCAAGTAACACTGATATTGGCCCCGCTTTATGATCTTATTTAGCTTTAATTATCTTCTTTAAGCCCCTACCTCCAAATACAATCACATTGGAGGTTAGCGGTTCAGCATATAAATTTGGAGAGCGCAATTCAGTCCATAATATGTGATATTTTATTAAGAAAAATCTGTCTTATTAGTCAGAAAGCATGACTACTCTCATTTACAAAGCCAGTTAACAATGCTTATTAGTATTTTCATAAACACAAGCTTTGAAATTTGAGATAAGGAGTAAAAGGTTTTGAAGTTACACATCAATGTTTTCATACTGAATTTATTCTTATATTTACTTATTTAAAAATTTTGTTTTTATAGACGACTTTTAGTTTAGGATGTTCTTAAATTACATAGCTGAAGTTCAAAAACAAAATGATAGAATAATTTTTACTTCTCTTTTGAAGGAGTAGCAGTCTACCTTTTAGATTCTAAAACTGGCAAATGATTACTTTGAAGTAATTGATGAGAAGTATTTTTAAAATCCTTATAATTTGACAAAGTATTTTAATTGATCTTATATTATTATGAGTTGTACATTCTTTTTTAAATGTTCAACTATTAAATGCTCATCTCTCTTTGGTGTTTATAGAAAATGTCAAGAATTAAAGAGCTCGGGGCTTCTGGTCAAGATGGAGGCATAGGTAGACATGCCTTACGTCATTGCATAACCATAAGAAGGAACACACCCAACTTAAAAATGAAAAACACCCAGAACTGTACAGAAGTCTGATCACAAAGTATTCAAAGAAGCTATAGTCACACAGTAGGAGGGGCAGAGACAGGGGGTCAGGGCCAAGAGGACTCAGTACAGCAGAGGTGAGCCAGGGGTAGAGAGGCAGCTGGCGGAAGGGGTAACAGTGATAATAAATCTCCCAGCCAGTGACAGAGACCCATCTATGTCCTGACATAGAAAAAGTGTTCATTGTACAAAGAATATTCGTGCTGTATCTAAGGACATATGATTAGATTTTGCATTTTTATAAGATAGCATTAGCTGCATAGCTGGTAATGTGGGTCTTATTATTACATCAAATGAGAGCTAGTAGAGCAGAGTAATAAGAAATGGAAATGGAAAAGCGATGGAATACAGAACACTAATTCAGAGACTGAGTACTGCGGGAAGAAGCAACAAAATGAAACCTCCATTCTCGCCACTGTATATGGTCCACAGTCACATAATAACTGATAATGAAACCCGGGGAAATATCAAATATTTTATTTAAAAGTTTAGAAAGAACATGTAACAATTATTTTACACCTTTAATTTTTAAATTTTTTAATTTTGTTTTGTTTTTAATTATTTTACATCATTAAATCTAGATATGCTAATAATATATACTTCTTAAAAATAAAAACAAATGATTTGACACAATTATAAAAATAAGTGGGGAAAAGGAAGCTAACAAATTTAGGTTGGGGAATATTAAAGATTAAAATGTGTCCATTAGTCTATAGTGTGTGTTTTGTGGTCATTATTTAAACACTCAAAGCCTACATAATGTCTGGATTATGCACACACACCCTGTTACTTCATTGCTTGGGCAATAGCCTCTAATAAATTTATTAATTTCCCTGTGCCTCAGTTGTCTCATCTTTTAAACAGGCATAAGCTTCTACCTACAGCCTCATAGAGTCCTTGCAAGAATGAGTAAACACGTGCAGATCATAAGGAACTCACGCTACTCACCCATGATAAATTTACACTAACAAGTAACTTTCCATAAATGTTATAGAAGGACTTATGCCTAGTTTTCTCTCTGTGATATGTACATGTATATATAGTTACATAATATATACCTCAATGTGTGTGACTGTGTGTGTGTATAAATACATGTATAACATGTATATGTAATGTATATCTCAATGTCTCAATATAAGGACCAAAACTTCACAATGAGCTTTGCTCAGGCCTACATTGCATCTCTGTTCCTTTGTCTGTACTTTTAAAAATTGACGAAAAACAGTTACTGAATAATAAAATTTTTTAAGTATTTCTGAATGTCCGCTAAACTTGTAGAAAAGTTGAAGTACATTATAAATGCAAAAAGGACCATTGTAAACATCATCTTAGAAAAAAGACAGAAAGCTCCTAAGTGACCTAAAAAGGACCCAATGTACACATTCTAAAGCTTATTATTATCAGTTTTATGCACTTATAAATTAATGATACACATAAGTCTTTTGTAATTAATTAAATATATCACAAAAAGCCAGATGATATTGTCTAAACTCTAAATATTCCAATGATGCATTGAAGTTTTTATAAATGTTGCTGTTCATAAGAATGACAGGGGTATTTCATAGAGAAAAAAAAGGGAAAAGAAAGAAAAAAGAGAGAGAGAAAGATATTGCCTCTTACTTTAAAATTGAATTTTTTAAGTGGCTCTACATGTTTAAATGTAGAGTTTAGCCTAGGCATCTTAGAATAATTTTTATTTAGAAAGAAAGCATGTTTTAATTAAAATTTTTCCTTAACCTCTTGCTCAAGCAGTTAAGTAATCAAATTACATGAAAATTTCTTTTGACTCTATTTCTTTGCTAATGCAAATTCCACTTCATTGGCACAAAAATGTATATTTAGGTATATCTGTTGAAAATATAGGATGTAAAATAAACATAAATAATATTGATATAATCTAATGTAGTCTACTTGTCATTGGCTAAGGAGTGCCAATGAAAGGAACGTTTGATTATCATTTTTTTGTTGGGTAAGAGTTCGCAATTTGTAATGATCATAATACCAAAAACATTTTTTTCCTCTAATTTTATTGTTGTTCAAGTACAGTTCTCTGCCTTTTCCCCCCACCCCAGCCTAACCCCCAGCCTTCCCCACCTCCCTCCCATTTCCACCCCCTTAC
This sequence comes from Desmodus rotundus, assembly GCF_022682495.2. Lineage (NCBI taxonomy): Eukaryota > Metazoa > Chordata > Mammalia > Chiroptera > Phyllostomidae > Desmodus > Desmodus rotundus. The sequence continues at coordinate 63,686,950 of NC_071399.1, read as the reverse complement.
GCCCATTATTGTCCATGTGTCCTTTATAACTGTTCCTATAATCCCTTCACCCTTTTCCCCTGAAATTCACTCCCCTCTCCCCTCTGGTCACTGCCGGCCTGTTGCAACTACTGGTAAATAATCTAGTTCACATACAATGGTTTGCAGGTTAGGAAACAGTTTGAGACAAGAAAAGTGGTTTGTCTCCCAGGGACTAGAACTCAGGTCATTGTATCATATTAAATGTTTATATGTTATAATCTTAATATGTATCAATGCATATATATTGGAAGTTGCTCAAACAATGAAACTAAATATTATAAAAAACAAATGATTTAAAATTAATCCACAAAGATTGTGTTATATAAAAAGTTTTAAAGGGCAGTTTAATTTTATAATATGCCTTTTACAATTTTTAAAGGATAGAAATGATCGTAGAAACACATCATATAGTCGTAAAGATTTATAAGCTGTTAAATGAACTTCAGGGCAGATGCAGAGAACATGTAACACCTGGCATGATAGTATGCCTAATGATAATACAAATCTTTCATGGAACATTAGCACCTTCAAAAATGAATAATGTCCTCAGATTAATTCCACAGAAAGTTACAGATGAGGGTCGAAGTAACACGTAATTTTATAAAACAAAATCAGCAATAGAATTCATCTAATGTTCTGTTATATCTGTTGCCATTAATATATTTCAATAAACATAATTTAAGGTGTGTCTATGATGGATGATATTTATTTCTTTTAGGATCTGGGCCATTTTTCTATTTATCTGAATTAGAAATATTATATATTCTGTTCCTCATTACCTGCCTAATTCACTGTATTAAAAATTCATCTTACTTTGTTCAGATCAGGCAAGCTAAAACCTTTTAATTTCATTGTGCTCAAAAGTTAATTCTTCCTATTACTTTAAGGGCAAAGACCTTCTCTGTATTATTCAAAACCTCAGAAAAACATAATATCCTTCAGCTTTTTCTGTAAAACTTTTAAAAAGACTTTTATGAAAGTCTTTTCATCTTGCAAAATATTCAAACTTAATGATGGATAGAATAGCTTAGAATAGAAAACCAACTAATGTAATATATGTGATTCATATGTGACTTTTCTTGTTATTGTATTATTGTGCAGAGAAATGTAAAAAATATAGCTAGATTTCCAAAGAATTAATTCAAATGTTTTAAAAATAGAAATGAATACTTACATTAAATTTTTTATACCTTCCCTTTTATAAATATTTAGAAAGTTTTTTCTTGTGAATTTGAAATCTATGAATAAATTGGAACAGAAAAATAAACTTTGGTTATTGAATAGCAATAATGTATCATAGAAAAATATCACATAATATGTATTTGAGTAATGTATAAGGGTTCTTATAGGCAACACCTTAAACAAATATCTATTATCATCTATCTGTCCCACAGAAGCATTTAACTGTAGAGTTGTTCCATTACAGTCTTCTCACAATGACGGACTAGTTCATTGTTACTATGGAGTTAAGGTTTTAGTAAAATCTCTGCCCTTGACTGTTCATACAACACATATTATTTTCTTTGAGTGATTCTAGAGCCAACAATTACCCATTATTTTGAAGACCTGAGTGTGCAGAGTAGATAATACACATGGAGTCAACTCTTTAGGTAGATGGAAGTCTTCCATTAGTGGAGAACTAATTTTTGGTTAAATTGAACACATTTTTATTGCGGTTGTATGAACTTGCTTTTCAATATCTTGTGTACTTGTCTTCTTTCCTTTGAGTTCATAGCTGCTTATGATTCCTTTCATGTGAAATATCCAGAATAGACCAAACAGTGGGGGCCAAAAGTAGATTAGTGGTTGTCAGGGCTGGTTTGCAAGATAGGGAGGGAAAATGAGTACAATGTGTATAGGGCTTTTGGAAAAGTGATGAAATGTTCTAAAGGTAGTTAGTAATGATGATCACACAACTCCATAGATATACTAAAAACCACAGGATTATACAATTTTAGAAGGTGTATATTTAGCATGTGAGTTCTATCACAATAAAACTATTATGAAAACTATAATGTCAGACTTCTTCTGACATTAGAACTCAGTAAAGATGAGAGTAAAGATGTGAAATAAAACAGTGCAATATGAAAAATATAATCTGGCATGAAACTTTTAGTATGTGGAAGTGGACATTTGAAACTGTGCAAATTAGTAAGAATGGAGCAAGAATACAAGTATGTTGTATAATGAAAACCATAGCTCATGATCTTTTTTTTATAGATAAGACAAAAAAAATGGTTTAAAAATGTAGTTTGTGCCCTAGCTGGTGTGGCTCAGTGGATTGAGCTCCAGACGGCCAACCAAAGTGTTGCTGGTTTGATTCCCAGTCAGGGCACATGCCTGGGTTGTAGGCCAAGTCCTCAGGAGGGGGCGCTCAAGAAGCAACCACACAATGATGTTTCTCTCCCTCTCTTTCTCTCTCCCTTCCCCTCTCTAAGAATAAATAAATAAAATCTTTTTAAAATACTTTATTTAAAAAATTAAAAAATAAAAACATTTTGTTGTGTCTGGAAATCTTAGAAAAATATTGCAAGCTTTATGCATGTTGAATACAAGGAGCATATAATGGACCAATTCAATTATCTATAATTACCTATATAGTATTCAACTGGAGAATTTGTTGTGTTATCATCTGAAATTTGTAATGGCTAATGGAGATATCTATACATTTTCATGTGTGTGTGTTTGTGTGTGTGACAGAGAGTGTGGGTGACAGACTATATGTGTTTCAGTGTATTTGAAGAGTGGGAAATGGCAAAAAAAAGTTGGGAAGATGGAAGCTAGAGCTTTGCCTTGGGCTCACACATTAGTCATCTGCTTTAGAAATGATACATTCAAGGGTAAAACATTAAATCAATGAATATGACAGAGAGAAGAATTTAGTATTGTGAGAGCTCTATAGCCTGACAAAATTTAAGAATAGAATAAGGTTGTAAACAAGGAGAAAGATCAAGTTCACATCCCAGTAATATTCTTAATTTAAATTTATTCCCTTCAAATAACTTTTATAATTTACACTTTTGCATTGAAAATCAGATATTCTCTTCAGCAAGTTCCTTATATCATATCTGACAGGAAGCCTGTCTGGCACAGTGGCTGAACCAAATTTATTATTAAGCTGTTATGCCTTAGGGTTATAATTTTTAGGCAAGAAATTAAATTTAGGAACAGAAATTCAGTTGACTTTATTGCTTAATTAAAGTGTACATTTTTACAGAGAATCTGAATCTGTAGAATGCTGATATTTATCACCCTATCCCCAAAATTGAATATAAATGTCATAATGATACTGGACCTAACCAATGAAAGTGAAAAAAAATTAGTGATTAAGTTAAGTGTACTGTAGTTTTGTATCATTGAAATTAATTTACTTTAAGTACTAGTATATCAATCAAGTTAGATTGCTATATGGTGGTTAGCAAAATTTAACTCAAAACTCATTGACCAAAAACAACAAAATTTATTTTTTGTTTATATCACATGGCTGAGAAAGGAATACATGTCTCAAAGAAATGGAGGCTAATGGAAGCCCAATGTCAGTAAAATTATTTACCTGCTCTCATGCAGGGAAATGTGCACTGGCACTGAAAACTTTGACAGGACACCCTCGTTTCATTGGCCGTGTAATAGCCTTGCTTGTCTTCAAAAGAATTGGTGAAGTACAATCCTATTATGTTTCCAGAAGGAAAAGAGCAAGGGCTATAAAGTGAAGAGCTTTAAAGGATACTCTTAATGGTTTCTGAGATTGAATTTTAGTCTGCTAAATTAAGACTAAGAATAAATTTTCTACTCATCTATCTTGTAAAAACTTGAGAATTTGCAGAATTAAAAATAATTATTGTTGTTCAATTACAGTTGTCCCCACTTTTCGCCTATTATTCTCCCCTGCCCTACCCAACCCCCACCTCCCACATTCAATCCTGCTTTAGACAGTCATTGATAAAAGCTCACACATCATACCATCAGGAGAATTTTTGGTTAGGGTTGAGGTTAGCGTTTCTAAGTAGAATCTAAGAATAACTAAAACACTTTTTAAAAATAAATAATTAAACATGTGTTTGCATTTTATTGTATTTCAATCAGAAAAATAAAATAAATATATCTAAATCATTGTATTTTAGTGTGCTAAATGGTGTGAGAACAAATTCTTTCAAAAATAAAACAGAAAAATTTTATCTATTAGCTTTTAACATGCTAATTGCAATATGGTTAGCAGAGAGCCCCCTCAAAGCAAATTGTTTATTAAGTAAAAGCTACAATTATAAATAAAACATTTTAACAAACATTTCTTATCTCATATAAAAAAGCAGAACTTGTTTTTCCAATGTAGTATTGATTTACTGTAGTTGCTGTAAGAAATTTTGGTGGCTTAAAACAACAGAAAATTAGTATTTTTCAGTTATGGATGTCAGGAGGCTCAAGTTCCGTGTATTGGCAGGCTGTGCTGTGGATGCCCTAGGAGATAATCTCTTCTCTTGCCTTTTCCAAATTTCAGAGAAGCTTCTCTTGACCCATGGCTTCCTGTCTCTATTTTCAAGGGCAACAGTGCAGTATCTGCATCTCTCTCACCTCTGCTTCCACCGTCCTGGCCCCTGCTCTTTCTCTGACTGTTCCTGTCGTCCTTCTATCAAGGGCCTTGTCATAAGGATAACTTGTGAGCAACATATTATATTTCTTTACACTAGTTTGGTTTTTGAATTTAAAAAGTCTATAAATCATTCACAATGAAACTATTTGTCTCTAATTATAAGAAAATTTTACTAGAATTTTCATGTATGAGGTTGTCAAATTTAACCATCATAACTTGTTATTGCAAGCTTTTAGAAAGATTTAAATGTACCAGAGGATTGATTAAATGAAGCAATAGATAGTAATTCACGTTGTATTTTCTTCCAATGAACATTTTATATTATTTTTAATAATTCTGAGAAGAGATTTTTCTCTCAAAAACAAGCAAGAAAATCAAAAGCATCCAGTAATTGTTTAGCAGAAATGCATCAGCTTGTCTCTATTACCTTAAGGATAAACAGACATACTGCACAAAACAAGTGTCCATTGATATAGGAAACTTAAGTCAATAATGTGAATTGTTCTTGGGTGTAACTAATGACCTGTGGTCATTGATGTAATACATTGTCTGCATTGCACACTTTAAAATATATATATATTATTGATTATTCTATTAGAGTTGTCCCATTTTTTCCTCCCCTTATTCATCTCTACCCTGTGCCCCCCCTTTCACCAGCATTCCCCCACTTTAGTTCATGTCCATGGGGCGTACATATAAGTTCTTAGGCTTCTCCATTCCCTATACTATTCTTAACCTTCCCCTGTCTATTTTGTACCTACTATTTATGCTTCTTATTCCTTGTACTTTGTCCCACACTCCCTCTCCACTGATAACTCTCCATGTGATCTCCATTTTTGTGCTCTGCTGTTTTGTGATTCTGTTCCTGTTCTAGTTGTTTGCTTAGTTCGTTTTTGGTTTTGATTTTTGTTTATTTTAGGTTCGGTTGTTGACAGTTGTGAGTTTGTTGCCAATTTATTTTAATGTCATTGATCTTCTTCTTTTCTTAACTCCCTATAACAGTCCATATAATAAGGGAGTGGTGATGATGAACTCCTTTAACTTGACCTTTTCTGGGAAGCACTTTATCTGCCCTTCCATTCTAAACGATAGCTTTGCTGGATAGAGTAATCTTGGATGTAGGTTCTTGCTTTTCATGATTTGAATACTTCTTTCTAGCACCTTCTTGCCTGCAAAGTTTCTTTTGAGAAATCAGCTGATAGTCTAATGCGACCTCATTTGTAGGTAACTGTCTCCTTTGCTCTTGCTGCTTTTAAGACTCCTTATCTTTCATCTTGGGTAATGTAATTATCATGTGCCTTGGTGTGTGCTTCCTTGGTTCCAACTTCTTTGGGACTCTGGGCTTCCTGAACTTCCTAGAAGTCTATTTCCTTTGCCATATTAGACAAGTTACTTTTTTTCAAATAAGCTTTCAATTTCTTGATCTTCCTCTTCTCCTTCTGGCACCCTTAAGATTCAGATGTTGGAACATTCAAAGTTGTCCCAGAGGTTCCTAAACCTCTAATTTTTTGAATTCTTATTTCTTCATTCTGTTCTGGTTGAATATTTATTTCTTCCTTCTGGTCCAAGTTGTTGATTTGAGTCCTGGTTTCCTTCCCATCACTGTTAGTCCCCTGTACATTTTCCTTTATTTCACTTTGCACAGCCTTTACTTCTTCCTCTATTTTGTGACCACGCCCTACCATTTCTGTGATCATCCTGATTACCAATGTTTTGAACTGTGCATCTGATAGGTTGCTTATCTCCTTGTCTCTTAGTTATGTTTTGGAGCTTTGATCTGTTCTTTGATTTGGGCCATAATTTTTTGTCTCAGCATACCTGTTACATTCTAAGGGGTGGAGCCTTAGGTATTTACCAGGGTGGGGCAACCCACTTGGCTGTGTTGTGGCACTGTAAGTGGCAGACGGGTCCAAGAGGGAACAATGTTTCTTGCTCGGCTCTCAGCCTGCTTTCAGTCACTTCCTCTACTACCCACATAAGCAAGGTGGGTGGGTTTGTGTACGTTCTAGGACCCCGTGGGTCTCTCCAACAAACTCTTCTGTGTGACTGGGAGTTTCTCCCACAACCACAACCCCCACAGGTTTTTTTCAGTCAGAGGTTTTGAGGCTTTATTTCCCTGCACTGGAACCCTGGGTTGTGTGGTCTGTCTTGTGCCCCAGTTTTCCTCCCAGTTTATCTGCATGCAAATGTGGGTTTGACAGGTCTGCCAGCTGCCACCTCACCCACCCTGGTCCTCCATCCACTGCCTTGCCATGGGTTCTCTCCGCCCTGGTTGCCGCTCCTACCAGTCTGGATGAATGCTTCCTCTTTAACTCTTTGGTTGTTGGACACCCATACAGTTTGATTTTCTGACAGTTCTGGTTATTTTTTGTTTTTAAATTTGTTGCCCTTCTTTTGGTTCTGTGAGGAGGCAACGTGTATCTCCATGTCTCCATCTTGGCTGAAATCTTCATTGCACACTTTTTACTTTTGCTCTGATATCTAAGTTGATCATACTTCATGCTAATGAAACAAGGTGATGGACTCAACCTCTCTAAAATCTACAAGAATCACTTCTTCACTATGAGTGAGTCTACATGAACATTCTCATTATTGCATTAGATATAAGTTAATCTTGTCATAAAATTGTTATTAAACTGTTACACATGATGCAAATATTAACCTTATAGTTGTACAATTAGTAATGGGTTAAAATGCATCTAGACCACAGGGGATTCCATAATGATTTAACACAGATTAATGGGTTCAGGGGTGGGCCTTAATTTTGAGAATGATATAGAATACATACCATATCCCATCAGGCACTATGCAAGGTGGTAAATGATGTGGTATCAAAGAGAAGGTTAAAATGTTAATAAGTAAATCTCTGAAATTTGTCATCCAATTAGGAAGATGTGACTAACGATGAGGAAGCATTTGGAAACTCATCAAAGCTCAATGCTACTGCACAGACAGTAAGTGCAATATAAATTGTCTGAAAATCCAGAAAGAGGTTCGGAGCTACTTTAAACATAAAAGATGAAGTCTGAATTTTCCGAAATGTTTTTTTTTATGAATAATGTCTAGGAGATGATTTTAAACATTTTATTTATTCATTGTTAGATAGAATGAAAGGGGAAAAGAAATAGAGAGAGGCAAACGTTAATGTGCTAGAGACACATAGATTGCTTGCCTCTGCATGCCCCCAACCATGCATCTGGCCCGCAGCCTAGGCCTGTGCCCTGACTGGGAATTGAACTGGTGATCGTTAGGTTTGTGGGATGACACCCAGTCTACTGAGCCACACCAGTCAGACTTAGGACACAGTTTGTTTTGTGTGAATATTCATTTTTGACTATATACCAACAGTTTGTTCAGAATTATATGCATATATGTTTCAGTTACTAGATTACAATGAGCATGATTTAAATTGGAACAGTTCTTCTTGCAAAAATACAGGGAAGTTAATAACTTTCCCAAAATTATTGTGGAGTATGTTCCATCAATTTTTTTCTACATCTGGTAACTTTAGAAAACTTAGTTTTTCTGATATGTGCATCAACTGTTCTTTCATGAATATTAGTAAGGCATGTTCATTTTATATTTAAAACACCGAGACCAATTTACATATACGCATAAATACATGCACACTGTTGCCAGAGACACCACACAATAAGTTTATGAATACTTAATGCTTTTTTTTAGAACGTACATAGATTTCCTAAAGTTCCTCCATTGTTGTATAAACAGTCATAAAATCAACACGATCTGACTGTGCAAGTGCTTTTTAAAATTAACGCAATAGTAAATTTTAATTATTTATCCCAGCTATATTGTGCTGCTTACATTTTACCAGTGGAGTTTGTGACTGGGCTTATGTTCTTATACAAACTAACTTATTCAAAATAAAATATGTTTACTTTAGTTTAGTATGTTTGGTTTATGATATCAGCATGCTATGATTCCTTGGTCCTTACTGCAAGTAATTAATAAAAGCATACTGCTAGAGTAATTTTTTCCAACAGCAAATGCATACTAAACTCATTCTGTAAAAAGAAAAGAGGAAGAAAAATACCACCTAACACTTTTATTGAAAGGTATCCTCCATAATGACCATGATTAGATACGTTTACTTGAGCTATACTTTCACCATTTCCTCTTCTGCTTGTTTACCATTAGTAGGCAATTGGATTATTTTGTTTGATAGATCTATTTCCTGACAGAAAGTCTACATTATATGTCAAGAGCTCATTGAGTGAATAGGAATCATGCCATAGCAAAGGAGATTATATACACATAAAATATATATATACAAATAGTGATAAGGGTAAAACATACTTTTTCAGCATTGTTAAATTCTACATAAATGAAAAATTTCAATAACGTGGAAAATAAGTCAGTTGCAACTGACAACAAAGTGATGGTACTGTTGGAGAAGACCTGTTTCAAGAGAAGAAGATAATTTAATTGGAATCAACTTTCATAAATTGAAATATATGAGGAGAATTCACAGAAGAATACAATTTGAGTGGTGATAACAATTTCTGGTAATATCTACTTGGTAATGGAGGCTATTACACAACTTCTAATATAAAGTTCTACTGAATGCAGTCAAAAGCCATTTAAGCTGAAAGATGCTTATATGTCATCATGCCATCTGTCATGATTTGATGGAATCAAAAGCCAAAAAGGAGTGCATTTTCAATGAGAAAAAGATTGAATGATAATTCTTAGATATCTGCATTTAGAAAGATTGCCCAATATTTATATCCTCAGCCACTAATGCTCCATTTGAATCTAAACATGGAAGTTACTTTGTTTACAGTTATAGAAATGCAATAATCTAAGTATTATGTTACTTTGCATATTATACAATAATTGGCACTTGCAAATATTTGAAGATACTTAATCTTTATCAATGACTGATAATAAAAAGTAAATAAATTTAGATTATTTTGAATATTTTATACCATGACTGACTAAATTTAAACTTATTTGTTTGTTTTTCAAGCCTATGTATACAAATCTTAGTCTGGACCCCAAATCAGAAAATAACATGTCCCAAAACCAGTGGTCCTTAAGTTTTGCTGTACAATGGAATAACCAGGAGGATGAGGGAGAGAGATGTCTTTAAAAATATTCACAATGATTCTTGGCTCTTACCTTCAGAAATATAGATTTAATTAATTGGCGGCATGATTGTGTCACCCAGAGTTTTAGAAGCTTGCTATATGATTTCATAATTGAGTAAGATTGAGAAGCTAAAGCTCTATTCCTACTCAAAGATCAGTTTTGGAGCTACCTGAAAGGAGTTGAAAATTGAAAACAACACTGAAACTTGTTTACATCACTATAAAATTATGCCTTTAAGATCACTATGACTTCTGAAATCCCATAACTAAATTATTAATGATGAGAGAGTATTTAAAATAATCAATGATTCAAGCCCTGTTCATGACCCTCTAAAATAACACCATGTCTGGCCTTGCCTATCTTGATCAAACCCAGATTACATTTTTAAATGTTCAGAAAGTTACAGCTAAAACTCAATGATTGTTGATTCTGCTTCAAAGTAATGACCAGAAATAGCATGGTGGAAAGAGAGAAACTATTAAGGCTTTATCATATTACTGTGCACCCTCTATTTTGCAATGTTCTCATAACAATATCATGTATTAAAAATAAATTCATACCATTTGATAGATAAGAAATGAACATTTTAAAGTATTAACTATTTTGTTCAAAGTGTGGGCTCAGACAGGAATCATAAAAAGTCTGCTGACTCACAAAGCTTTGATATTTTTTACTTGATGGATATTAATTTTAGTCCCTTCTAAGAAACAATAAATCATAAAAATTATTGATAGAGAATTAAAAGTGAATAATTTGGATTATAGTTGTATTTAAACCTCAGGATGAGAAGGTCTCATAGAGTGAAAAGTGTGTGGAAGAGAATAAACATATGTATGGATGAACTTGATTGATACACATCTCTTAACAATGCCTTTGATAACTTAGCATCCGAATTAGTCCAGCTGCTTGAATCTAATGGAATTATTCACTAAATTATGAATTCTACTTGGTAGTCTATTTTCCTTTATTAAATCCATTGATATCATTCAAGTTGCATCCTATGAACTCAGTGAAAACCCTTAACAATTTGACTGTAAATTTTCATTCAAAATATGTTGACTGTAAGTCTCCTAAAAAATTATGAGCCTGCATATCTCTGTTCAAAATAATCCCTCTCTTCAAAACACTCTCTACTTCTCCCTGCCTATCTCAGTTTAGAAATATAATGTTCATATTTTCCTGAGTTACTTCTGCAAATTCTTCTAACTCAAGACAGAAGTAACTTCTGCTTCCTGTAACTGTCATCCCCCATGATATTCTTTGCTTAGAAAGGCCTCGTAATGGGAAGAACTAAGAAAATTTTCAGGTACAGAACGTTAACATTACAAAGCCTGGCTTGAAATCTTGGCTCAGCAACTTATTAAGTATTTGATTTTGGCCACACTGCCTCAATTAAACATTGTCTTTTATTCATACTAATTTAAGAGTTAATATTTCATAAAGATGCTAGATGCTAAAGATTTCATAAAGAAAAATAAATAAGCTGAGGCATATAAAGTATACATTGCATTGTGTATAGTAAATATATATAGCAGCCTAATTTGAATTTTTATGGTAAAATCAACCTTTAAAGTTGACTTCATTACATATTCTCATATTAAATATAAAATTATACATATTTCAAATATATGAATGTACTTAAAACATTTTTAATCTATATTTTCCATTTGTTTCATCAGTGGAAGAAAATAAATTCAATAGTTTAGGCATCTCTTACCAAAATATGATCTGTTGTTTTCCAATATTGAGAGATTTTCCAACAAGTTCATATTGTTTCAATCAACTTTCATTTATATATACACATAAAATATTCCTGTCCTTTCCAACTACTGTGCTTATGGACCAAATTCAAATTCACTATTTACTGACTGTTTAATTCCTGCAAAATTATGCCACTTGCTCACAAAGCACAGCATTACATTAACTCATTCTGATTATACTGCAGACTGCAAGTGTTGATGTAAATAATGAGTAGGCACATCTTCAAAATATTTTCTGCCAGAATATTCTGTGCTCTATGGATATATTTGTAAAGGTTTCATTTATGTATTTCATGAGAGAGGGGAAGGAGGGAGCAAGTGAGAGAGAAACATCTATGTGAAAGAGAAACATCGATCAGTTGCCTCACACACATGCCCCAACTGGGAATGGAACCGGCAACCCAGGCATGTGCCTGATGGGGATGGAACCTGCAACCTTTTGATTTGCGGGACTATGCCCAACAAACTGATCCATGGTCAGGGCTCCATGGATGCTTTTAAGTGACCTATGTGTTGATAGTCATTCAAGGAACAGTAAAAGTATTAGCGTAAATTAAAAACTCAAAAAATAGGGAAAGCAACAAAGAAAAGATGGCCATCAATAATAAGAAATCTTATACAGAATCTGAAAATTTAATACATAAATAATCATACCACACCCTTCCTAAAGATAAAACTGAAAATGCATCATATAATGATCTCCATTTGTAGTTGCCTCTTCTTTGATCTGCTTGATTATATCAATACATATTAGAGGTTATGCAAACGTACAGACACAAATTGAAATGATAAATCCTCAACTTTCATGATCTTAGTTCATTAGCATATTACCAAATCATCTCATTTTTTGTCATTAGAAAATATATATCCCACTTATAGAATGATCTTGATTGCCTCAAGAAACAAAAACACCATTTGTAAATATTGACTGAAGGTATACCTCATTATCATATATATAGTTTGGAAGGCATCTTCAACATCTAAAAGGAGAACATAAAACAAACAAATAAACTTTCTATCCACCAGTTGAAGCTGTATGGTTCAACTTTTTCCAGTTTTCTGTGAAATTGATCACGAGCTCTGACACTCCTCGCTCGTATCAAACCACACTTACCACTGACTGTCACATAATTTGCTTCCTAACATACATTTCTCTGTTCACTTACTTCCTCACTTATGAAATTCTTCACTGTTCTAGCTTAAATATGAATACACGCTTTAGCCCCCATTGTTATAAGTACCTCCTATAATAAACTCATATTTATTTGTTTCCTTTTTGTAATTGTGGTAAGATACAGACAACAAAAATTCACCATCTTAAGCATTTATAAGTATAAAATACAATAGCATTAAGTACATTCATAATTCTGTATAACCATCACCACTATCTTTTTCAAAAACTTTTTTATCCCCTCAAACAGAAGCTCTACCTCTTAATCATTAACTCCACTTTCCCCTCTTCTTTAGCCCATTAACAACTTCTGCTTTTTGTCTCTGTAAATTTGACTAAGTACCTCACACAAGTACATAGAATCATACAGTACTTTTCTTTTGTGACTGACCTATTTCATTTAATGTAATATCTTTAAGGTTTATCCATATTGTAACATGTGTCAGAATTTCCTTCAATTTGAAAGTTGAGTGATATTTTGTTGTATTTCATTGTATCCCACATTTTGTTTACCTATTCATCAGACAATGGACACTTGGGTTGCTTTGCTTCTACCTTATGCCTACTGTGAATAATGTTGTTATAAACATAGGTATACAAGTACACACATGCGAGTCCTGTTTTAAAAGTTTGGAGTACATGCCCAGAGATGGAAATGCTGAGTCATGTGTAATTCTATTTTTGAGGAAGTATCATACTGTTTTCCATAACGGCTGCACCATTTTACAGTCCCACTAAGAGTGCATGAGGGTTTCATTGTTCTCATCAACACTCGTTACTTTTCTTTGATAATAGCCATTCGAATAGGTATGAAGTGGTATCGCACTGTGGCTTTGATTTTCAGTTCCTTAATGATTAGTGATGTTGAGTATTTTTCATGGGCTTATTGATCATTTCCATATCTTTTGATACATGTCTTTTCAAAGACTTTACCCAAGTTTATTTTTTAATTGTGGTTTAAAAAAACTCAAAACATTTATCATCTTATCCACTCTTTTTAACATTATTGTGCAACAGATTTGTAGAAATTTTTCATGTTGTAATGCTGAAACTCTATACCCACAAAACACTATCTTGCTCCTCCCCCCCAGCCCTTGGCAACCACTTTTATTTTTCTATGATTTTTATTACTTTAGAGGCTTCATAAGAGAGGAATCATACAGTATCAGTTCTTTAGTGACTGTCTTATTTCACTTAGCATAATATCCTTGAGGATCAACCGTATTGTGTCATGTGACAGAATGTTCTTATTACGGCTGTGTAGTATTCCATTTTATGTACATATTATATTTTCTTTATATGTTCATCTGTACACGAACATTTGGGATGCTTCCACCTCTTGGCTTCTGTGGATAATGAATGCTACAATGACCAATAGTATGTACACAGATATCTTTTCAAGATCCTGCTTTGAATTATTGTGGGTAAATACTAAGAAGTAAGATTGCTGGATCATATTGTAATTTTATTTTTTTAATTTTTGAGGAACATCTACACTGTTTTCCATAATGACTGCATCATTTCACATTCCCACACATACTGCAAAAGGATTCCAACTTTTCTATTTCCTATCAACAGTCATTTTCTGTTATTTTGGTGATGGTCATCTTGATGGGTGTGATGTGGTATCTCATTGTGGTTTTTATATACATATACCTAATAATTAGTGACTTTGGACATCTTTTCACATGCTTGTAATTAATTTGTGTGTCTTTGGAGAAATGTGTATTTAGGTCCTGTGGGCATTTATAAGTGACTTAATTTGTTGTTGAGTTGTAAAACTTCCTTATCTTCTGGATATACACACCAAATATATGTCAGATATATTTTTGACTATTTTCTTCCACTCTGTGGTTTGCATTTCACTGTCTTTGTTGTTTTCTTTGACACACAGAAGTTTTTTAATTTGACGTACTTCTACCTAATTATTTTTTAATGTGTTGTCTGTGTTTTTGGTGTTACATCCAAGAAATTATTGGCAAATCCAATGACCTGAAGTTTTTCCATATAATTTCTTCCAGGAACTTTATAGCTTTAAATCTCACATTTATATCTTTTGTCCATTTTGAGTTAATTTTTGTATATGGTATTAGTGAAGGGTCCTAACTCATCCTTTTCCATGTGGATATCCAGTTTTCCCAGCACAATTCGTTCAAGAAATGGTCCTTTCCGTATTGACTGGATTTGGCACCCTTTTCAGAAAAACATTTGACTTATATCCAAGAGTTCATTTCTGGGCTCTCTTTTCTCTTTAATTGGTCTATGTATTTGCATTTGTACCACTACAACATGGTCTTAATTACTGTTGTTTGGTAGTTTAGTTCCTCTACTACTTTGTTTTCCTTTTTTTCTTCTGGGATGCTCATTAATGTACTAGTTGTTCTTCTTGATGATATCTTATAAATCCTTTAAACTACCTAATTTCTTCATTCTTTTTTCCCAATGTTTTGGTAATTTGAAAGTCCTGTCTTTATTTCACTGACTCTTTTCTCTAATTGGTCAAGCCTGTTGTAAAATTTTCAACTCAGTTATTATAATCTCTAATTCCATAATTTCAATTTTCTTCTTCATAGTTTCTATCTCTGTTGATGTATTTATTTCATGCATTGTTTTTCTGATTTACTTAGTTGTCTATCTGTGCTCTTTCATTTCATTGACCATCCTTATGATGACAATTTTAAATTTGTGTCCGATACTTCATATATATTTATTTCATTAGGATGAGTATCTGTACATTTAATTTGTTCCTTTATATGTGCTTATGTTTCTTCATATAGGAAGTTTGTCTGGAAAAAGTCCAGACATTGCTAATATAACAACATTAATATAACCTGGCAGCCAAGAAGAGTAGGCTGGAATGTGCATGAATGAAAAATGATGACTTCACTGTACTGGTCAATGGGGGTTGTAGACACCATTGAGTGAGCATGTGTACTGTGTGGCTGTCACATTCAAAATGATTGAATGAGTAGGGCAACGAATCTGCATCAGATATTGCATTAAGCTCGAACCATTCCTTTTCGGAAACTATTAGGATGATTCAGAAGACCGCAGCTGTGGGCAACTGGTGACTGGCAGCTTCATCACGACAACGTGCCTGCTCATGCATCACATCTCGTGCAGAGTTTTTGATGAAACATCTAATCATCCCAGTGACTCAGCCTCCTACAACCCAGATTTGGAGCCCTGCAACTTTTGGCTTTTCCCAAAACTCAAATCACCTTTGAAAGGGAAGAGATTTAAGACTGTCAATGAGATTTAGGAAAATACAATGGGGGCAGCTGATGGTGATTGGGAGAACTGTGTGAGGTGCAATGGTGCCCACTTTGAAGAGGACAGAGACTTTATTTTCCTACATATATTGTTTCTTGTATCTTGTATTTTCTTCAATATATGTCTCTATTTTTCAATTTACATGGCTGGATACCTTCCAGACAGACCTCATATTTTGTTATTGCTTGTTTTGTGGATTTCAGCATTTGAAGAATCAGCCAACCAGCACTTGAAGAATCAGCCAACTCTCACATACTTTGCAGTCTGGTTTTATAGAAAAAGACTTTTCTCAGTTATACCAATATTGTTTTGATGCTTCTGGGAATTTTGCCTCTCTGTATAAACTTCAGAATTAGTCAATATCCATGAAATTACTTCCTGAGATTTTGTGTAGGTTTTCATTGAATCAATAGATTGAGGAGAATTGACATCTTAACAGTGAGTCTTCCTATCCATATTACAAAATGTTATCTCCTTAATCATAACTGTGTCAGTACCCTCATTTGAAAGGAGGGACCACACACACACACACACACACACACACAAGAATTATTTTCTGGAGGATGGGCTCCTTATAGTATAAGCTTCCCCTGCTAGATTAGTGTTCTAGGACCTTGTCTGTGTCAGTATACCAGCTGGCGTTGTTGTGAGAAGCTGCATTTGGTGTTGGTTTTGTTTTTGTTTTTGGAAGACTCTATCCACCCATTTGTCTGTTTCACGATGAGTGACTTACAAGTCCACCTGTCTGCACTGTACTAGGGGTCAGCAGTTTTTGACCAAAAACAGCATGACCCCTGTACCCCACTCTCCTTATTCACTTGGTCTCACCCAAAGAAACTTTATTTTTTGTTTCCCTGGTTGAAAAATGTCCTCAAAGGGAAATATTTTGCTGATGTGGAAGAGGTGAAACAAAAAACAACAAGCACTAAAAGGCATCAAAATTGATGAGTTCAAAAACTGCTTTGCGCAATGGAAAAAATGTTGCAGTAATTGTACTGCATCAAATGGAGAGTACTTTGAAGATGTGCTTGAGATTTAAACATGTAAGAATAAATACACAATTATTTATAAATAAATTCCAGGATTTTGATGTTCTCCTCATAGCTTCTGTACATATCTGTAGATTTATAACAATTTTTTATTTTCTATTGGTGCCAATATAAGCGGCATCACGTTTTGGAATTTGAATTTTATTGTTCATTGTTGATAGAGATTTTACCCCTGTTTCTGCATCTCTAAAATAGGATCGAGGCTGAACTTTTATGGATGCCAATTAGAAAATGTGGATGGGCTAATCACAGAGAATAAAATGTTTGTAAACTCAGAATAACTCACTGTTCTCACCATGTCCCATTAATCACCCCCTCCCGTAACACATTCCAGTACTTTTTCACTAGCTCACCCTGGCACTGAAAAATTCTCATGCCACTTTTGTTTCAGCAGAGTTGAATTCAGTCTTATGCCCTTACCAATAACCTGGAAGAAAGGTTTTTTTGCTTATTTAACTTTGTCCAGTAGAAAGTTTGCTTTGACACCTATAACCTTAATTGTCCAGTTGAATATAAGAAAAGTCATTGCCTGTTAATTGTTCAGGCTTTTTATTTGAAGGGAGGACTTATGACTTTCAACCCTTTTACATGTTGGAGTAGAAACTGAAAGTCTAGAGAAACTAATACTTAATTACACACATTCTAAATTGCATACAACTGAGACAATGGATTGTGTGTCTTTCTAAAAAAGGTATTTTGCAAACACTGAAGTAGTAATTGTGAATTTACTAATAGAATTTAATAATAGAGAATTCCAGAAATATCTCTGAGCCCTGGGAATTATCTGGATCTATCTCTGTTAAAACCTAATAGATTTTGTGCAGATACATCAAATAGAAAGTGACTATAATTTAAGAATGTTAATATAAATTTGATCTAACTTGCAACTTTAAACTAATAAAACCCATAGATTGCTGATACTTTGTGGCTCATATTTCTTCTTGTATTTTCTTGTATTTTACCTAACGTGCCACAAGGGCCACCTCTTGTTGCCTTCATTTGCCATTCATACAAATGCCATTCATTTGTATGCCTTAAGTCACCTGGATTGTTAGGGTCAGTCAGTTCACAGTTTACTTTGTTTATAACTTTCATTGAAACTTAAAGACATCCTAAATTATGAATTTCTGTAATTATAGTCACATACAAAACTTTAATATTTAGATTAATACTGACAATTCAAATTATGTTTATTTTTACTTAATCATATTAACCTTAAATTCCATTATTTTATATTATAATATAATTACTTTTGTTGTGACACTAATTATACTATACAGATCATATTTGAATTGGACTTCACAGCTATTTTTGTAAGAGTTTAATTTAGCAAATAAAATAAGAAGCAAAATACCACATAAAACCAAATATTTAACATTTTAGTATTTATTTATGTAAAGAGTTCTCTATATTAGTCAAAATTTCAGTTTAAACATACTTCTTATATATAAATTTAAAGAACATTTTGAAAATTTTATTTGGCCTATTTTAAAATGCATGCTCTTTTTTTGGTAGAATAGTAGATCTTATTCATTTTGTACTTTTAGATATTGTAAATATAATTCAAAGGGATATTACATTACCTTCTATAATCATATATTTTTATGTCTTGAATATCTATGTAAATTAGCCTCAACCATTCTTTGTCTTTTATAAAAGATTTTATTTATTTTTAGACAGAGGGTAAAGGAGAGAGAAAGAGGGGGAGAGAAACATCAATGTGTGCTTGCCTCTCATGTGCCCCCAAGGGGTCCTGGCCCACAACATAGGTGTGTGCCCTGACTGGGAATCAACCTTTTGGTTCACAGGACAGCACTCAATCCACTGAGCCACACCAGGGCACCTCAGTCATTCATTTAGCAGAATTTTTTATGTAGTCTCTATTATTTACAGATAACAAAAATAAAATATTTGCAACTTAATTATGAGTATATGGAACCAACATATTTCCTCTTAGTCTAAGGTCATTATTAAAGTGGGAAAATCTTTAAAGTATTAATCTGTACAATTTGACAATTTCTTGTTTACTTCAACAAAATTCTTGCCTTGAAAATTTGCTGAAAACAATTTAGATAATCATGACAAAATCTTGATCATATTTCCATTGAGACTAAACCAGATAATAATATGACAAAATTTAATTGTCAGTATCAGATTTTCTTTACACCATTTGATGTATTTTACCAATAAGTAAATATGTATTTAAACAATCTGTCACAACTACATTTTGGGGACAAATACATAATAAAGCAATCTCAAACTTCATAAATATAACAATGTACAGAGAAACTTTCTGAAATGCTACACTTCATGTCACTTCTCAGTGGAGCTAAGTTTTGCATCTCTGTGATACACTTGCATTTGTCTTCCCATCTTTTGTAGAAAGTGTATCTTTAGCTGGGGGCCCTGTTATTCATGTTGAAGGCTGATAATCAGTTTCTCACTTCCGAGCAACAGCTACTCTGTTTATTTTAAAGCTAAATTAAATAATCAGGATAAAGTTTGATCTATTTCCCTTAATAGACTCTTTGGCACTACCATTGCATTCATCTATAAAAGAGCAAGTTTTTAAATCATCTCTATTTTAAATTTTCTAACAAGTAAATCTTTATTCAATATTAAATGTTTATCCTATACCTATAAGTTTATATCTATTATTGAAAACATGAGACAATCTTTAACAAAATTAAATTGACAACTGCTAATAACATCAACACAGTCATTGTACTTTGCTGTAATTGCCTATCTGAAGTTCAATACAGTTTATATTCTTTGCACTTACATTTTGATTTTCCTATATATTTCTTTGAGTTGTAAGAAGCAGCTGCTGAGACACATTGCTTTTGACTACAAATAACTTCAAATTAATGGAAAAGCTGATTTAGACAGCACATTCAATATAAAGGCCTCTAAGATGTCGTGGGGACAGACCTTACTGATAAAAATTCCATGTGTTTTCCTGCATATTATAAAATAGAATTCTCTATTATAATTTTAATTTCCTACAAATTAAAGTTTGGATTGAAGATTATACATTAGTCTCTGGAATAATCATATTTAGTGTAAAACTATTTCATGTAATGGAATATGTTTCAGAATAAATTTAATACTAAAGTTAAACATAGTTATTTAAGACTTGGCAATAAAATAAGAAAATTAAAAACATATATTCTGAAAATAAATTTGGAAATTAAAAATATCATAGATATTTATTGCCAAGAGTTATTGTAAATAAAAGAAATAAGTAACTAATACCTATTTGAAGAAAGAAAAAAAGTAGCTCTTAAATTAATGCAACTTCACAGTCTTCTAATGTCCCTAATTAACAATGTTAATTATCTCTCTGGAAAACTTAAGCAATAGAATTACCATTTGTTTATTGTGGTGATATTTCCAATCAAAACTTGTAAAGTTTTCCTTAAGAAATTTAAGTAAAAGAGGTAGATAAAAGTTGTAATTATGTTACAGTTTTATTGATAAATAAAGTTTTCATTTTTGGTTTGTGTGTAGACCAAAAGATGGAGATGGTATACATCTGACATTCATTTTTATTTCCATGTCACTAAGTTTTCTACTTCTTCGTAAAGGCTGACTGTAGAATAATTAAACTTAAAAAAAAATCTATAATACATTCATCAATGTAATTGTGTTTGCATTCCTCTATGTTCCTGGTGTGGGAAGAGATAAAAAGATTATTTAAAAACCCAAATAATAATATCAACAGTTCAGTTTAGAGTATAAACTTTGTGATCAGAAAAAAAAGATAAATAGATATGGACTTAACTAAGCTAATATTAATATTATAGTAGAAGTAGTAGTAGTGTAAGTAATATAGGTGGTCAGGAGTAGTATTAGTTTTCCAAGTGAAAACACTTTAAAACTTTTGAGCAGTACTAATACAGGATGATAAATTTTGGTTTAGTGGATGTGGAGAATTTAATGTAAGCAATTATTTTTAAAATGATACTGTATAATGCATTTAAGTTTGATCAATACAGTAAATTTATGTTTGAATATAATAAAATGCATTTTAAATTTTTAACAAAGGCCATTTTTATTGGCTTCACAACTTCTTTGTGATTAGATTTTCCTACAACAGAAGCGCAGAGGCCGTGTGATTTCCCGTTCCGTGGGCGTGTCTCAGGCCTGCAGCGGTGGACGGGGGGTGGGAACCAAGCAAGAATCCAGTCCCTCTGGTTCAACTCTGACATTTTATTTTAATTTTTTTTGTAATCTAATGAATAATTTCCATATGATTTAGTTACAAACTTGCTTACTGAAATGGTTTATCATTGTTGGTACTCTATTGAAACATACTATAAAATACTTCAGTAATATGCATTCATGGGAAATTTTAAAAATGTAAGTATTTGAAATTCATTACAGAAAACAAGAGGAGTTTGATTTTTATCAATAATAATTTAAATTTATATTTGTAAGGTCTTATCCTAAAACCCATCAATACATGTGGAAATGAAAAATCCAGAAAATCAAGTAACAAGAAATTCTTCCTTGAGCAGAAATAAAGCACTGGGGTAGTGACACCTAACTTACTTTCCTGGTTTGACTAAATGAAGAGTCTTTTGAGAGTGACCATACTCTGGGGGAAGGAGCAGACACGAGCGTTCTCATCTGAACTGTGTCTGGGCTCAGACAACAAATAAAAGGGGAGACAATGCTCCATGCTGGTTGCAGACCATGGTGGTTGCCACTCTTTGACTTGCTACTAAATTCTGATCAGGTGATAGGGAGGCGGGAGATACTTAAAAGTTAAAAGTCAGCCATTTTGATGGACAAATTTTACTTCCAATATTGATTAGTAAGAACATAAAATAATAAGGATGTTTCATTCACTGTCCAAAACAAAGGGAGCCACATGGGTGATTTTAGGTTTTTGTAGTAGCCACATTTTAAAAGGTAAAAAGGTGAAATTAATTTTAATATATATTTTACTTAACAAATATGTCTAAAATATTATCATATCAAATGTAATGACTATAAAAACTAATGCTATATTTTTACATTCTTTTCTCAGACTAAATCTTGAAAAACCAGAATGTCCAGTATGTATTTTAGCTTTATAACATAGCTCGGTAACCACACGTGACCTGTGGGTCTATTGTACCACAGCCTTGCACTCATTATTATCCTTTGAAATGTTGGCCAGTTTGGTGATTGAAGAAGAGCATTTCATCTCCATATCCCTAATAGTTTACTATCTTTTGCCTAGTCACCTGACAGTTATTCTAAAACCTCCATTACTGAAAAAAGATTATCTTAATGTAACAGTCATCTTCTCCCTGGTGCCAACTTCCTAACGACATTCTACAAAGAAAGCTTTTGCTTTTTCTTCTTCACTTTTTCCCTGGGGAAAATTATTCAAACTTTTAATAATTAAAATATTTTCTTAGAAAATATTTTGTTTTTTATCTGTCTCTCCACTCTACCCTGAACAATAATAATCTATATTTGATATCATGTTTTTCTAAATGTATTCCTGTCTCTTCACTTGAAGAATTACAAACATAATAAGCTACATGTAGAGTATTACTTTTTGATATTCTTTTATCAAATATATGTTTCTCACATAAGCTCTCACAAATTATAATAATCTTATTTAACAAGTGAAGAAACATTGCTTCAGAGAGAATGAGTATTTTGTTCAGTTTCCTACACGGATTATTACAACATTTGCATGCAAGGCTTTTCATTCCAAGTCCTATAGTTTTAGATTGTGACATGCTTTAATTTATCTGAATGTGTTGGTTTTCATTCCTTTTTCTTGTCTCTTTATGTTATCACAAACTGCCAAAACTTAAAATGTGTTTCTCATATGAATTTTGCCCAAATTTGCATCATCTGCTGCCTTTTTTATGTGTTTTGGATCAAACTTTACAATGGTAGCCCCCATATTTTCATACGCATGGTTCACTCGCCCACAGCAGCACTCATCACTTCCACCCATAAGGTGTCTTCTCTCATATTAATTAAACGTGACTTAATACTAATTGAGCATCCAAATTCCTGGCACTGAAATGGTTGATAAAACTGTTACTTTAGAAATTTTCAATTCAGTGGCATTACATTCACTTCATAGAACTTTATATCTGAATGTGTACGTGAGGAAATAGAGAAGTGAGAAAGAGCAAACAGTTTCTCTCAATCCTGATCGCACAGTAATTACCTGGGGACACTAAACATCCGCTGATGCCCGGGACCACCCTCCAGGAGTTCTGATTTAATCGTTTTGAATGGGATTCTGGGAATGTTTTTTGTTTGGTTGGTTCAGTTTGCTTTGTGGTTTTTCCTGGGTCTTTTAAAAGTCTTTACGTACTTTTTATTATATCATAATTCCTTCAAAATCAATAATCCAAATGATTAGATTTCCTTTTTTGGTAGAGGTAAAGTGTTCATGGTTTAATCTTACGTGTTTTAGTTTTCACGTTAAATTGCGGTAAAATGTATACAATATAACATTTACATTTTACCATTTTACAGAGCACAGTTCAGCGGCACTCAGTGCATTCACACTGTTGTGTGACCATCAATCACCACCATCCGTCCCCAGAAGCCTTTCTATCCTGCAACACGGCACCCCTGGACCCGTTAAACGGAACTCCCAATTCTTCCCTCCTCAGTCCCTGGAAACTACCACTGTGCTTTCTGCCTTTATGAATTTGACCACTCCCAGGTACGTTACGTAAGTGCAATACAATTGTCTTCTTGTGACTGACTGACTGACTTAGTGTTGCTTTGTGTTTTCTGTCTCTTTGTTTAAGCTTCCCAGGTGCAGACAGGGATAACAATCATTAAATTAAAAATGAATAAATAGGCCCTGACTGGGTAATTCAGTTTGTTAGAGTATCATCCTCATAGCTGACACTGCAGGTCTAATCCCAGGTCAGGGCACATACAGGTATCAACCAATGAATGCATGAATTAAGTAGAACAGCAAATCCATGTCTCTCTCTCTCTCTGACCTCCTTCCCCACCTCTCTCTAAAATCAATCAACCAATAATTAAAAATAAATAAATAAATAAATAAGTAGATCAAAGAAAAATTTCTAATTTGGGAGACTAAGAAATGTGTTTGTAAATAGCATACATAGGAAATAACAGCAACAACAAAAATCTAGAATGATGTCCTGGCTTGTGTGGCCCCAGTGGATTGAGTGCCGGCCTGGGAAACGAATGGTCACTGGTTTGATTCCCAGTCAGGACACATACCTGGGTTGCGGGCCAGGTCCCTGGTTGGGGGCACACAAGAGGCAACCACACATTGATGTTTCTCTCCCTCTCTTTGTCCTTCCCTTCCCCTCTCTCTAAAGAATAAATAAATAAAATCTAAAAACCAAAAACTAGAATGAGATAATAAATTGTAAATCAGAACAGTTGAATGGGGAAAAGTAATATTTCAAATATATAGTTGCAGAGATAATAAAGATTAACAAATGAGACAGATAATAATACCATAACAGAATCAACTAGATAATGTTGTGACTAAAGAAAATAAGAAATATAAGAAGAAAAATATAAACTTTTAAAAGGCATTCTGTAAATTCCAAAGTACATATACAAAACTGACGATATCTTAACTTTATTTATCCCACTGTGATGTAGCGTATTATGCCATGTATAATGTTCACTTTGCTGCCCAAATAAGGATGTGCATTATACATGGGTAGTACTAATTCTGTACCTATATAAATGTTTTTAATTCATTTATTTATGCTTATGCATTAAACATGTAACTCTAGAAAGCTGTAAAGATATTTGTATGCAAAATAATATGGTGGAATGTGATAATCAATTTAGTTTCTAAATATAAATTATTACAACATTGAATTAAAAAATTAAAATGAAAGAGTTTTTCCTGAACGTTTTGGCCAAAACCATGGGCGTACAGTATGCGTGGGAGTGCGTCATACATGGTAAAGTATGGTAAGTAGCTATAGTTCAGAGATGGGGCAGAAAGGGAGGCATAGAAAGACTACTATGGCCACCTGAAAACATATATATATATATATATATATATATATATATATATATATACAGTATATTATATAACAACATATCTTACTACATTCATAACATATAGCACTATATTGTTATAATATATTAATATATAACATGTACAATATATATTATATAACATAGATCAAAAAATATAATATATCACTAATATGTAACATGTAATATATATATATACATTTATATGCATGTGTATATGTATATATGTGCATATATACACACACACACAAACACACATACAGCTTTCAAATAATTCCAGTGCTGATTTCATGTGACCACTGCAGGCAGAAATCGGAGTGGAGTGGAAGATATTTAAAGCAGCTGGGCAAAGTGCTTTAGAGTTCAGGTTAGCGATAATAGAGAGTAACAATGTGGCTTGTTTCATTGTCTGAGAGCAGGTGATACTTAAGTCAAATATAAATGCTGAGAGCATAGACCTCAAAGAGAAACACTAACTGGAAAAGTGCTGGCTTACAGGGCACAGTAAGTGTTGATCTTTACTAACATCACTAGTATTGTTATCACTAACACCATCACTCTCTGAGGATTAGAAAAAAATATTTAAAATGGATTTCTAAGGCGAGAAAAAACTTGGGTCAGACATTGAACTGAATTTCTGATACTAAGAAAAATACTTAGAACTAATACAATAAAGGAGAATTAATAAAAGGCAGGTCCTAACCTTTTAAAACCAGAGCTACTTATATATACTCACGTTGTGTTGATGCTGGGTAGCCTTGCCACACCCTAGTCACACCACAGTCCTGTGCCTTTCAGCAGCAGTCTCAGGTGGGGCTCATGAGTCCCTCAGCCTGCGCATTGCAATGGACAGCTTAAGGATTGCTGTGTTGTCATTCTAATTTCACTGTGCAGAGGAATGATCGAAATTGGTTTTTAGAATGATTTATTTGACAACATTGAGGAAAGATCTAGACTCAACTCAGGAGTTGACTGTAAATGAGGACAAAACAAAGATTATTGTTCCTGGATAATGAGGATTTCATTCAAAGATACAAAAGTGAGTTGATTACTCTAGGATAACACGTTATAATATCTACAGATAAACACTTCAACAAAGTAATTTATAAGAGCTCAGAATAATTGTCCAAGAGTATTTTAAATTTTTTAACTTGTTAATATGTTCTTGTATTATATTCTCTGTCAGATGTAATATATTGCCTTCACCATTTTACATTCCTGTGTGATTATGTGTTAGAGACACCTTGCAGGCAGTTAGAAATTCCAATTTGTCCGTTAGGAAAAAGTTAGGAAAAGATAAATAAAGAGCCATCTTGATGGAAGTGACTGTTGAAAATTAGACTAAAGAGCATAGAGAAAAGGCAAGAAAATTAGAGACAGAAAAATAATTTAAATCATTGATATCAAAGAAATAGTAAAAATTAAATTATTCCTAAACCTAAGATATATGGATACATAAAGCATTTTGTTAAGTAGTATACATAAGCACATCAGGAAATTAAAGATTGTGGTTTGAATTTATCAGACAATAACATGATGTGCTTTTATTTGTCTTAACCACCCTTCTTTCTACAAAACGTAGCTACTTATACTTTGTTCTGCTTTTTTTCACAGCCTTAGCTTAACCAGATTTTTTTTTTAGTCTCTTAGTTTTCTTTCCATCTCAAAAAGCAGGCATTAGTGCCCTACTCAAATATCTTTTTTCCAAAATTGATTTAAACATTTCAAATATCATTTAATTATAGTATGACTTTCAATGAATCAGATGCCAGTTTTAATCTTCTGCTCTCTAAGTATCTGAAATGAATTTCATGTCCCCAGCAGCATTGCTACCCCCTTAGGCCAGAGTCTATTATCTCTGTATTGGAGCTCTGCACAGCCTCCTCATGCCTGCAAGTCCCGTGTCTATTTTCTGCTTTCAGGTCTCAGATTAAACTGCATCTCCACTGAGAAACCTGCTTTGATGGTTCTCCTCCATTAAGTCATGCCTATCCCTAATAATTTTAAAATATGGCACATTCTTTGTTTCCTTCATAGCACATACCACAACCTTAAAATATGTACGCATACATTTATTTCTTACTATTCCTTTTCTCCCCCCTCTCCAATACTGCAAATTCCATGGTGACAGAAACTATACTAATTCCTTTCATTTTTATATTTCTGGTATCTAATACATATTCTGGTACATTGTGGGGAATCAATAAATATTTGAATATAGAATGAGTGAAAGAAGAAATTCAATAGAAGTTTCAAGCCAAGTGAAAAATGCAGTAATAAAAAAAAAATAGATCTCTGAAACACGTGTATAAAAGCATCCGTATTGGAGAAATGTGCTAGCTTATAAGCATGTTATAAATAAGTGGTAATAATGTAGCTGCACCAGCACGAAACTACTGCTACCACTGCTGTGACTCTGTGACTAGTAAGAGACATAGAGTTGCCCTGGCTAGTCATTGCATTCCAGGCAATGTGCAGGCATAGTATAGACATTAACTCATTTCAGTTCTAGAAAGAAAGTTATGATCAAAGATCTATTATAAATATTTCAATTCTAGAAAGAACCTTATGATTAAAGATCTATTGTAAATATCATTTTCCAAATGAAAAAAATATTGATAATCTAGTAGATTAAGCAATTTATTTAACTCACAACACAGGTATCAGAAAATCTGATGTCAGCATCTATGCCCTTACCTGGTGCACTCCACTGGTAGTTTGAATATAAAAAAATATGATTATACAAATTTATAATTATGTAACTAATTAGTTAATATATAGGACATGCATGTGGTAAATTTTAACAATGCTTACAACAATTTCCTGACTTCTTAACTTTTTCACCATCCAAAATGTTTAAATATCATTAAGTTTATGCTTTTCAATTGTGTTATATATTGGGTTGTCCAAAAAGTTCATTTGTTTTTTTCCTGTAAGGCAGCTCTAGTAGTGCTTAGTTGCCTTTAACTTCATTAGAAACAATTTTGTAAGATTGTATTGTGACAGCTGTCATACCAGCATGCCTTTAAAAAAAAAAACATCTAAATTGGTGACTTTTTTGTGTAACCATTTTGACATTGAAGATTGAATAAAATACACAACATTTTTGGCTTATTATGCTTTATTATTTCAAGAGAGGCAAAAACACAACTGAAACACAAAAAGAGATTTGTGCAGTGTATGGAGAAGGTGCTGTGACTGATCAAATGTGTCAAAAGTAGTTTGCAAAGTTTCGTGCTGGAGATTTCTCGCTGGAGGATCCTCCGTGGTCCAGTAGACCAGTGAAAGTTGATAGCGATCAACTGAGACATTAATTGAGAACAATCAACAATATACCATGCAGGAGATAGCCAGCATACCAGAAATATCCAAATCAATATAGTTTTTGGTGAAAATAAAGGATGTGTCTTTTATGGATGTCATTTTATGGAAAAAAAATGCTGACTTTTTGGTCAACCTATTTTCTTATAGTTTAATTTCAATTTATGTACAATCATCCAAGAGGTAAAATTAATCCAGCAGTCTGAATGATAAATACATACTTTATAGTTATTACTATTTCAATTTTATTCATTCCTTTGTGGTAAGAAAACATAATCAATATGACTTCAATCATTTATAATTTATTAATGATTCTTTAAACAGTCTACTTTGGTGAAAGCCTACTGTGAATTTGAAAATGCAGTTTGTATTCTTCTTAGTATATTCAAATTTCTCTATACATAGTAATCTACTTATATTGATCAACATTCATATCATCTATAATCAATATCATCTATATTGATTATTGCTTTATTTGTTTTGAGAGTTATGTGTAAAAATCTTCAATTATACCAGTAATTGTCTTCTACTCCATTTAATGTCCTGTGAGTTATCATTTCATACATTTTGATACTCTGTTAATTATATACACATTTAAAATTGTTATTATGTTACTGAATTAACTTTTTATCAATCAGAAAAGATAACATTTCTCGTTCTTATTAGTAGAATTTGGATGGTACGTCTCTTTCCATACATTATTATTAACTTTGTTTTTCATAGACAACATAGTTTTGTCTTGTGTACACAGGTTATGGAAATCTATGCCGTTTATCCAGAGTTTTTAGATAACTTATATTCACTGTGATGTGGTTGGGTATATATCTGTCATCTTATTATTTTTGTATTTGTTTCATCATTTTTTCTTTCTTTCATCCTTCCTCCCTCCCTGCTTTCCTCCCTTCATTCCTTTCTTTCTTTTTCTGAACAGGTTTATTACACACAGAGGGGATAGGGCTCAGTACTTCTTGGCTGCTGCCTCCCTCACGGCTGCAAGAACATTGTTCTGGTTCTCTCTCTTCCTCTAGGCGCAGATGTGTGTCCCCATCCTTTTCTGGATGGATTTTAGGGCCCTCACTCTCAGAGACCTTGAGCAGCTCCATGGCACGCCATTCATAGTGGTCACAGTCACACACTCCTGGGATCATTTCCCCCTAAAAGTCGGTGCACTTGGTAAAGCTCCTGTGGCCACTGTGTCTGGGCTTGCTCACTTTCTTGGTCTCCTTGCGGCCCTTGTTGAGGTCACGGCCAAGGAGGAACAGAGAGCTGTGGCTGCTGCTCCTCAATGGCTGCCGGGCCGAAGGACTGTTTCCTGACTTTTCTAGACTTTTTTCCTCCTTTTCCCCAGAATATTTAAATTAATCAAGAATATTTATTTTCATATCCTTTTATAATCCCAAAATTGGCTTATTGGCCATAAATCTTTGCTTTTTGAGGTGGACATAAACACATATATACACATTGCACGGCATTCCACATTCAAATAATGTAAGACCACTTTATAGGTAATGAGGCCATGATAAAATGCGGTACCTGTCCTTGAGTCAACATCGACTCCAGGTGACCCTCTGAATGGGTTATGTCCCCAATGTCCCATCTTCAACAGTTCCGCTCAGCTCCTAAAGACTGATGTCTGTAGTAATATATTTATGTCTCTCTTCCCATCCTTCGTGCTGCTGTTGTACATCTTACCTTTATTTATAACGCCCCCAATATATTATTATTGTTTTTGCTTTATATAATCAGTTATTATTTAAAGACACTGCAGTCACAAATATTTTTATTTGCACTCTTCGACAGGTGTGGCTCAGTTTCCCGCAAAGTGAGAGGTCACTGTTCAATTCCCAGTCAGGGCACCTGCACAGGTTGTGGTTCGGTCCCTGGGTGGGGGTGTGTGTGAGAGGCAACAGATCCGTGTATCTCTCTCACATCAATGTTTCTCTGCCTCTGTTTCTCCCTCCCTTCCCCTTGCTCTAAAAATAAATAAGTAAAATCTTTAAAATACATATTTTTATTTGTGCACGTATTTATTATTTCCAGAATTTTATAAATTATTTTCCATAGATCCAAGTTTTATCAGATAACATTTATTTATGTATAAATAATTTTAACATTTCTAATATGGCAAGTCTTCTAGCACTTCATTCATTCAGCTTTTGTTTGTTTAAAATAGTCCCTTTATTTTGAAAGGTATGTTTGCCAGTTATGAAATGCTAAGTTGAGAGTTTTGTTTTTCAAACCTGTAAGGATACCATTCCACATTTTAATTTGCTGAGACTCCTCTTACAAGAAACCTGCGATGGCTCCTGTCTCTGCCTCCATACCTATAGTGGCTCCTTTTCTCCCCACTCAGGCTGATTTTTCACTTTTTCTTGTGATGTGCCTCGGACTGGTTTTCTTTGTGTCCATCATTTATTGTGATTTATTTATTGGACTTTGTGGATCTATGTGTTATGCTTAAAAAAAAAACCTTGAACATTTGTGTCAATTGTTTCTTTAAATGGTACTTCCTTTTCTACCTTTAACCTCACCCCCGATTGGGAATCCAGTCACATTATATTAGGCTATCCCAATGTTTTCGAGGCTCTGTTTATTGCGTTCACTCTTTTTCCTTTGTGTGACTGAGTTTGGAATGTTTCTGTTACTGTATCTTTAAGTTCAATGTTATTTCATGAAGTTTGGAGAAAATATTTATGACTGTGGGTTGGACAAATATTTCTTAGATGCAACAACAAAGAATCATTAACAAAAGAACCAGCAAAATAGAGACAGGATGACAGTTTGAGGGAAAGGGGGGCTGGGGCCATGGAGGGATTGAAGAAAGAAAGAAGAGAAGGAAGAAATGAAAGAAAGAAGGAAGGAAGGAAGGAAATCATAGACTTGGACAACAGAGTGGTAATTGCATGGAGGATAGGGTGGGTGGAGGTGGGAGAGGGTATGGGGGGATAAGTGGTGATGGAAAAAATAAAATATATAAAAAATAAAAAGACAAATAGAAAAACTGTAGTGCATAAAATTGTGAAAAGCGTAATTTCATAAGACAATGTAAAGTTAATACAAAGATAAATCACAGGCTGGGAGTTAAGTATTTTCAGATTATATATTTAATAAAGTGTCAATAAAGAATATTCAAAATTCAACAATAAGAAAACAAAGAATACAATTTTAAAATGATCCAAATATTTGAACAAAAACTTTATCAAAGACCTGTGTGGACTGAAAATAAGCATATCAAAAAGTACACAACATCACTACTAATTAGGGAATTACAAATTAAAATCACAGTAAGATATTATTACACATAGTAAAAAACTTAAGTTAAGAAAACTGACCATATTAAATGGTGATGAGAATTTGAAAGAACTGGAGCTCTTATACTCTGTGGGTGGGAATGCAAAATATTACAAGGTTTTTGGAAAAGAGTGTGGCAACTTCTTATACAGTGGCACATTGAATTCATGCCTGAGTCAGCCGTTCTACTCCCAGGTGTTTACCTGAGAGCCGTAAAAGCATATACCTGCACACAGGCTATATTTTATTTTATTTTTTAGAGAGAGAGGAAGGGAGAGAGAAAGAGAGCTTAGAGAGAGAAACATCAATGTATGTTTACCTCTCACACACCCCCCACTGGGGACCCAGCCCACAACCTGGACATGTGACCTACACTGGGAATCAAAGTGGTGACCCTTTGGTTCACAGGCCTGCACCCAATCCACTGAGCCACACCAGCCAGGGTTGTACAAAGGTTTTAATAGACTGTTTATAGCAGTTTTATTTGTAGCAACTGTGAGAAACTGGAATAACTCAAGATATGTGTCAATATGCAAATGGATAAACTGTGCTATTGTTAGGTAGCAGCTAGGAATGAGTGGCCAGAGGGGAAATAAAGGTGGGGCCCTTGCCATTACATTCTAACAAAAAAGAAGGCTGGAAGCAAAAGGAAAATATGTCTCACCAATTATAACTCAGCAGTCCTGAGCTGGGGTTTGATCAGATTGCCAGGTGTCCTGAAGATTCCAAGCAAATAGCATGGGAGGAGGGGAGAGGCCTTGAGGCTATGCTGAGAAAAGGGGCTTCTGCAACAATATTACTAAGATTGCTGGGTGTTCTGAACATCACAAATAGGAATTGCACAGGAGAAAGAGCGGAGGTTTATGCTGGGAAAGGGGGCCTCTGTAAAAATTTCACTAAAAGATCCTTTATTAACTGAGAAAGGAAGTCTTTGTAGCTGTATGTTGTTCCCAAGATTTAGAAGGGGAAGAAGGAGGGGTACCTCTGGAAGCTGGCTGAGGTATATATCCCCTGAACCTCAGTAGTCAGCATACTTAGATTAGCTAAGCACCCACTTGTAACCTTGGCTCACGTATATAGAGCAAACTTACTAACAACTTTCTTAGCTTTGTGCTTGTATGTGTTTCGCAAATACACTTGCTATCTCATTTCCACTATATGTGTTGTCTTTCACTTGGATTCATCTCTTGTGGTGAGACGAGAACCGAGGAAGGGTTACATAACACTATTATATAATAAAATAGTACTCAGAATAAAATCAATTGACATATCGATATACATGTCAATATGGAAGAATCTCACAATGTAATCACGCCGAATGAAAGAACCCATACAAAAAAGAAACACTGTATAATTTTATTTATGTAATAACCTAGAGAGTGCAACTTAATCTGTTGTGTCAGAAAGCTGCACCACTGTTCTCCCGGGATGGAAAACACGGTGTGCTGGTGCAAGGAGGAATGAATGGAAAGAGGAGAGTATGAAGGCAGACAAGGAACCCTATGTCGTGTTGGGTATATGCATTATCTTGATTGCTGTATTATTTTGCATGAGCACACATTACATTTGCCAAAGCTTTTCAAGGTTTATAATTTAAAAATGTGTATTTTATTGTGTGTTTGTTACACCTCAATAAAGTTTTTGAAAGATGGCAGTGATATGCTGAGTTTAATGTGGCTGATATAAAAGATCTTCATAAATGATGAATATGCTTTTGATTAGTTAACGTACATTCACTTGATCAGTCATCATAAATGTAACATGAGTGGCTTTAAAGGGGTAGGTCAGATGGGAAGCTGGATGGAAGAGCATTTGTAGGGAATCCCCCTTAGGAGTTTACAGGTAGATAAATGAATAGAGATCAGACAGTAATAAAAAAAAGCGAAGTTGAGGAAATGTTCATGTGACTGGTCTATTTTGAGATTAGCATTCCTAAATGTATCTCACGATGTTTCATTAGAGAGATTTGGGAATAGAAGTATAGAGTATTTTATTATGCAAGGATGCTAAAGCATATACACAGTATTTGAAGTAGCATTTGCAAAGTATTGAAAAAGTTTTAAATTTGTATTTTGAAAAGTATGCATTTTTTTTATTCAGCTGGATCGGGTGATGTGGGCACTAATGGAGGCACTGTAATTTGCTGAAGCACATCATTAATGCATTTTGTTGATCAATTTAATTTTGTAATCAGGTAGTCATGTCGATAAAGCTCTGCCCAGACTGCCAGACTGTGGCCTCATAATGTGAAGAACACAATTGCACTTGAACTGAGTAACTCAATGTGGTTGGCAACTGACAAATCAATGTAAATTTTGCCCTCCATTTAATACCTAATATAATTATAAATAATAATGAAAAATAACTTCCAGCGTACTCTTCCTACATTTAAACAAACTCATCTCAAATGCACTTTCTTTGATTTTGATAGCAGGAAAAACTGGCAATTAAATAATACACACAAAAAATGTATCTTTCATTAGTTATGATATAAAATCTTCCTTCTTCGTCTGAATACACTTTAAATCACCCAAAAACTTTTTCAATTTTATAAATCTTATTTCCAATCACTTGTGGTGACCCACAAAAACAGTATTTAACACAAAAAATGTGAAGGAATGACTAAAAGTAATAATACTCAACAAGCTAATTGCCAACAACAATAATTTCTTAGTTTTCACATTATTGTGTAATTATATTTTCCCCTAAATCTACTGTGATTCATAGAAAGAAACAAAAATTTGAGATGTTGAGACTCACAGAGTTTCTGAATGAACTTTACTTAAAAATATTCCCATATGTAGCTAATGAAATTGTCAAAAGTAGTTCAGACATCATGTATATTTTTTCATCTGATCTAGGAAAATGTCATTATATACATTATTTAGTTTATTACTAATTTTAAATTAAGCATTTGGAGACTATAGATTTGCATGCTTGTGAGGAGTTTGAAATTTCTCCAGTGTTAATCAGTGAGTATGTTCTTTGAATTTTCTGGTTGCATTCTTCAGCTTACTATATAACACCTAAAATGGTAACTAACAAATGAAAGAAATGCATCTTCCTACAAAACCATGGGGAAAGAGCATAAAACACAGCAAGTGTTGTTCAAAAACCTAAATATCATACAATTCATCAAATTCACTTTTTCATAAACCTTTTAATCACTAAAGATGTGTTGAAATTACTTTCTAGAGGGCTCAGATGATTTCAAATCCAGTTTCCTTGGTGGGTCATTCCTGATGTTTATGGGTCTCTCTATGAGAGAAAATGTTTCTTGACATTTGTTTTACATGCTTTTGAAACCCATTTGTGGCGCATTGGTTTGTTGATGGTGGAAATAGAAAGTATCAACTTGAGTACATGATGCTTTTCAGAAATACTGTTATGAAAAACTTATTTGCTCTTCTCACTTTCAAGCCTCATTTCTTAAAGCAACTTTTCCTTCTCCTATTTCTCATTGTTTATTCCTCCTTTGCTGCCTATTTCTGTAAGTCAGCAACTTTCAAACTTTGTCATCTCATGGCACACATAAACTAATTACTAAAATTCTGCGGCACACCAAAAAATATATTTTTTGCTGATCTGACAAAAAAAGGTGTAATTCCAATTCATTCACACCAGATGGCTATGGTGTTGTATGTCGTCATTTTTTTTAATGTGACAATCTAAAGGAAAAGAGGTCAGTGTCCATGACTAAGTAGTCAAAGATTGCATGTTTTAATCATTCTTGCAGAACATCATTTGAAAATTGCTGCTATAAGTGAATAATCCTCACTCTTTCATAAAGCCAATCCTTTCTGCCAGGGCTGAATCTTATCTTCCCCTGTATCTATTGAAAAACATTATTAAATCAAGTTTTCCTTCTCTCTCTCAGAACACCTGACACATTTTTCTCTCTTTTCTTGACTATTTTCAGTGGTGAAGAAACATGTTTTTATTTCTATAATTTAAGTAACAACAGCAACAATCTCATTTGACCCTACTTGCCCTGATTTTTAAAGCTCTACTTTATATTTTTCCTTTGCCACCAAGGTTGTGAAAAAAGTTTTCTGTATCGTTCCCCAGTTTTGGCCATCCCTTTATTTCCTTAAATCCATCCAAATACAGATTTGCAACCATTGGTCTAAGTAAGGGAATTGTTTTTAACAACGTCAGCAATGGCCTCCAAATTTGCTAATCTGGTGGTGATTACCATTTTTTTATCTTATATTTGACATACCATCAGCATTTAGCTCTTTTTACCTGGCAGTGTTAAAACCTCATCTCAGTTGTCTTGTTATAAAATCAGCCTCTCCTACTGAGTCTCTGATGTGAGTTCCCCTCTTTTCCCTTGATCTACGTGTTTGCATGTCACATTCATTACTCCTAGCTCCACTTTTTTTCTCTGATTTGCAAGGTATAAGTGATCACATTCAGTTCTGTGGGTTTAAAAACCACCCCTAACCTGAAGACTTATATCTCTCTTTTTGGAGCAGATTCTGTCCTGAAGTCCAGATTATTATTGTAATATCTAGTCACCTGCTTGATATCATACTTGATGTCTAATAATATCTGGCACTGATCATGTCCAAAAGGGAACTTCTATTTTTACCCCTCAATCTGTTGTAACCCCAGTTTCTTCCTATCTCATTGATGGCATTTCTAAATTTTCAGTTATATAAACCAATCACTGGACATTTCTCTCTTACAACCCACATCCGATTAGTCACAAATCCTTCTGTGCTTTATCTTCAAAATATATATATATATATATATATATATATGTATATATATAGGATATAGCCATTTCCTATCGTCAGCACTGCTACCACACCATGTCAACTTGATTCCGGAGAGAGTGTCCTCACAGGTCTTCTTACTCCCACTCCTACCTTCTATAGTATCTTCTCAACATTGCACTGAGAGTGGTTCTTTAAACCTAAAAATCGGATCACACTGTTCCTCTACTCTAGGGGTAGTGGTTGGCTGGCTACACCCCAGAGCCCAAATTTGATGTTTGTTTTGTAAATAAAGCTTTATTGAAACACAGTCATGCCTACTCATTTATATATTTTCTAGGCCTACTTTTATGTCATAACTGCAGAGATGAACACTTACGAGAGAGACTGTGTAGGCTGTAAGTGCCAAAAATACTTCCTATCGGGCTTTTTACAGAAGTTTCTGAATCCTGCTCCACTCAAAACTTAGGGTGCCCAGTCCTCATTCACTTAGTCATGCTAAATTCTCCAAACATTTAAATAAGCTAGAAGGCCTTTCATTACTTGACTCTCCATTACCTCTCTGCTGTTCCAGTCAAACTTGTCTTCTTATTGCTCCCATTTAGAGTTGTTGCATTGTATGTCTACTTTGTCTGGACTAACTTTTCTTTAGATGATCCCTGACTTAAATCCCTGAAGTCATCCAAGTCTTTACTCAACTGTTAAACTAATGTGGACTACCTTGGACTGTCTTCCATTTGCAAATAACCCCATCAGCATTATGTCCTCCATTTCTTGATTCTCTTTTGTTGTTCTATTATTGCCATAGCATTTAGATTCTAAAAACTGTTATTTGTAATATGCTTCAACCACTCAATAATAAAATGTAAGTTCAACTCTACCAGGATTTGGCTTACTGGACCATTCCATAAACCTAAAATAGTTTTGGACCCAAAGTTGGTGCTCAACACATATTTACCTAATAAAGTTATGAATCTTGTGTTTTGAATGGCCAATAAAACTGGTAGGGACCAGGTATATGAGTAGATAAATGCATGTGTGCATTGGTGAATGAAGCAAGAGTTTCACAATGGAGACCTGATGGCATATAATGGAAGATCACTTAAATTAGTGAGAAAATTTAAGTTTTGTTGTATACTTAATTGAATTTTCAAATCAATAATAAATGAACATTCAAAATCCTTATATTTAATACGTACAAAATACTAGTTGAATTTTTAAATAGTAAATACTTTTCACATTCTAGCCATACCCAATCGTTCTTCCTTTATTTCAGCGTCACAAGTATATTCCCACATGTAGCTCATTTTGTTCAAATTAGATGCTTCCCTTTTGTAACAACCTTTGTTCGGCTAAATGTGCTTGGCCTTTAGATTACAATTTAGCTATTCTTTGCTCAAAAGCCCAAATTTTCCTACCATGTAACCCAAAGAAGTCTGCATGTTTTTATAACCTATGCTTCTTTTAATTATTTATTTTCTAGATTTTTCATGAGTTTGTAACATCCATGAAGACCTAGACCAAGTTTATCGTGTTCA
The DNA here is from genome assembly GCF_022682495.2 of Desmodus rotundus. Classification (NCBI taxonomy): domain Eukaryota; kingdom Metazoa; phylum Chordata; class Mammalia; order Chiroptera; family Phyllostomidae; genus Desmodus; species Desmodus rotundus. The sequence goes on along the minus strand of NC_071399.1, from coordinate 63,649,095 downwards.
CTGCTCTCCCATCCCACTCCACTAATGCCTGTAAAACTGTGTGCACTTAGCTTGTAGTAAATGAATGTGGCAAGAATAAATTAAATGCAATTAGTCATGCACTGGAAATTTTACATTTCTCTTATATTAGCTACCATTTTATGAATATACATTTATCATTTGTTTAATACTATAATAAAGACTGTTTATTTATTGTATTATATTAATTTACTTTTTTAATTTAATCTTTATTATATTTTTCAATTACCATTTAGTTCCCTTAAATCCCCCATCCCTTTTGTATTACCAGTGTGCACTTCAAAAACTAACTTACAAACAACAAAATAATATAATTCAATAAAACTACCAAGTAATATTGCCCCGAATTTCAGTGTATTATTTATTATTTTTTTTACAAGCTAACGTTAGGTTTATTGGTTATTGGCCTTAAAATTTTTATTAGATTCAGATTCAAAACCCAGCTACTAAGTGTAATTTTGTTGGGAATATGTACCCATGCTTAGGTACAGGTTATATTAATGTACAAATTTAAATTTCAAACTTGATAGAGATGTGATAACAACATCCAAAGTACTTTGACCTTCTAGCTTCTAGGACTCCTACTAGTTCTACCTTCCTGCAAACTACAATATTAAAGGAGACCACTGGTTCATCTTAGTGTTCTTAACAATTCAGTTAGCTTGTCATATAACATCTTCATAGATTCAAATGTGGGCACTGATGAAGAAAGTAGTGAAAATTCTCCAATGCCCTGTGGCAGCAGGTTTTGTTGTAGGCTTTCTAAAATATTCAGTTCTTGAGTCAAATAGATCACAAAAACAATGTGCATATAATGTGGAAATATTTGCTTAATGGGGAGCACATACACAGTACAGTACTTCTAGAGAAATATAGAAATGCAAGTTGGTTTTATAATATAAATATCAGTAAAATTTTAAAAAATTAAATAAGACAAAACCACTGTGTCATTGTTAAATATACTTCAAAATGAAATTTAAGACTCTTATAGGGGCTTTCAATTATCTTCATTGTATTCATTGTCAATAAATACTAATTCTTGGAATCAATTTATATTATACTTTTCTATTTTTTAATATATGCGCAAAGAAAAGGTTGATTACACAATTTATTTTATATATTTTGAGAACTGAATGTATCAACTCATTGCCATTGTTTAAGAAATGCTAGGGATATTTGCATCTCTCTGATGGCTAGTGACATTGAGCATCTTCTTGTATATATATGGGATGTCTGTATGTCCTCCTTGGAAAAGTGTCTATTCAGGTCTTTTGCCCATTTTTTTAATTGGATTGTTTGTCTTCCTGGTGTGGAGTCACATGAGTTCTTTAGATATATTGGAGATCAAATTCTTGTCTGATGTATCATTGGAAAGTATTGTTTCCCATAAAGTCGGTTCTCTCTTTTCATTTTGCTGATGTTTTCTTTAACCGTGCAGAAACTTTTTAATTTGATGTAGTCCAATTTGTTTATTTTTTCCTTTATTTCCCCTGCCCTAGGGGATATATCAACAAAAATACTGATACAAGAATATCTGAAATTTTACTGCCAATGTTTTCCTCTGGGACTTTTATGGAACTTATATTCATGCCTTTAATCTATTTTGAGTTTATTCCAGTGTATGGTGTAAGTTGGTGGTCTAGTTCCTTTTTTTTTTTTTTTTTTGCATGTACCAGTCCTGTTCTCCAAACACTGTTTATTAAAGAGGCTATTTTAACTCCATTTTATGTTCATGCCCCCTTTGTCAAATATTAATTGACCAGAGAGACATGGGTTTATTTCTGGGCTCTGTATTCTGTTCCATTGACCTATTTGTCTTTTCTTATGCCAGTACCAGACTGTTTTGACTATAGTGGGCTTGTAGTATAATTTGACTACCCATCAGAGACATGCAAATTAAAACCACAATGAGATACCACTTCACACCTGTCAGGATGCCCATGATAAACAACTCAACAAACAAGGAGTACTGGCAAGGATGTGGAGAAAAGTGCACTGTTGGTAGGAATGCACATTCATGCAGCCACGGTGGAAAAAAGTATGGGATTTCCTCAAAAAACTAAAAATGGAACTGCCTTTTGACTCAGCAATTCTGCTGCCAGGAATGTGTCCTAAGCATACTCAATCACCAATTCAAAAGAACTGATGCACCCCGAGGTTCATAGCAGCACCATTTACAATGACCAAGTGCGGGAAACATCTTAACTACTCATTAGTAAATAAATGGATCAAAAAACTGTGGTACATTTACATAATGGAATACTATGCAGCAGAAAGAAAGAAGGAACTCCTACCTTTTGTGACAGCATGGATGGAACTAGAGAATATTATTCCTAGTGAAATAAGCCAGTCAGTGAAAGACAAATACTACATGATCTCACTTATAAGAGGAATCTAATCAACAAACTAAACTAATGAATAAAATTGTGCCACAGGCATGGGAACATGGAACAGACTGAGAGTGACCAGAGGGGAAGGGAGAAGGGGGTAATGTTGGAAATAAGGGGAATGGACTAGTCAAAGAACATGTACAAATGTCCCACGGACATGGACAACAGTGTGGGAATTAAATGTGGGAGTGAGGGGTGGGATGGGTGGAGGAGAGCAAAGGAGGAAAAAAATGGGACAACTGTAAGAGCACAACAATAAAAAATTTAACAAAACAAAAAAGAAATGTTAAATATAGAACTCTAAATATCACCATATTTTGCACATAAAGTTTTCAGTGGTGCTAAATTTTATCTTTGACAATAAATTTTATCTGTAGTTTACTATACTTTATCATTATTATGTTTTAAGCTTGCCTTGGAAGCAAGGTATCATATTATTGAAAAGAGAAAATAAATGAATAACGTTATGGCTGTTTGGATGAGATGACATTTTCAACAACTGGAGTGCTTGGTTCACCTGTTTATTTATTTGTTTCACTGAGATAAATGAGTGTTAGTATGGCATTTCCAAACACCAGACAACAATTTAACAACTTAAACTGAAATATGAATGAGAACACTCGCAGAACGACTTGATGAGAACTTGTGGAACATTTTCCTTCAAGTAAATGTTTAATTAGAAAATAATCAGATATATCACCAAATTTCAGATGTATTTATTAGTAAAAATATGATGATTTGAAATATTAAAAACAACTAATTTTAGATATCTAAAGTCATATGAACAAAATTTGCATTATAATAATTTGCTAATTTACTTAATGTGTTAGTAAGAGGTGAAAAAAGTCCCTATTGGATTTTCCAAAAATTTAAGATAATATTGTGTCTCTAGTATATTTAGAAGCTAAAAGAACAAGAAGATGCATTACAAAATGTATTATCCAGAAACCTCTAGTTAGGCTTTGAATCCAGACAGCAACATTAAGCCAACAAATTGTTGACTGATTGTTGGTACATTTATATATAAATGCATATATATGTGTATATATATTACAAGCAAATAATAATAACAAAATACTTGCTATAATCCGGAGGAGACCTATACCTCTACTTCCTTCTAGAGGTCATGTATTTCTTCCAGACTTGAGTAGTGTAGTAAGTTTAGCTGGTAGTTTCTAAGAAAGTATAGCAATCATATGTCATAAACCACATAATAGTCCTCTAAATATATCCACATCATAATTTCTGAAACCTGTAGATATATTAACCTACATGGCAAAGGGGAATGTGATAAGCTAAATTGTGTGCCCTGCAATTGATATGTTGAAGTCCTAATCCCAGTACTTCAGGATGTGAGTATTTTTCAAACTAGAGGTAGTTCAATTAAAATAAGCCAGTAAGGGTGGGTCCTAATCCAATCTGACTGGTGTCCTTGTGAGAAGAGGAAGGTTGGACAAACAGAGGACACCGAGGGTACAGCACACAAGAAAGACAGTGGAGGATCAGTGAGAAGATGGACATCTGCTAGCCAAGGAGGCCTCAGAAGAAACTGAACCTGCTAATACCTTGATCTTGGCTTCTAGACTTCAAAACTGGAAGGAAATTAATTTCTGCTGTCTTCAGCCATCCAGTTTGTGGTATTCTATTAAGGCAGTCCAAACAAACTATGGTAATATAAAGATTTTTGCAATTAGTTAGATTACATTAAAGTTCTTGAGATAGAAAGATTATCCTGGATTACCTGGGGGGGGCCCAATGTAATCCCATGGGTCCTCACAAGAGGAAAGGAGGAGGGTCAGAACCAGAGAGAAATGATGACAGAAGCTGGCTGGATGCCAAAGGTGATGCACTTTGAAGATGAAAGAAAGGTCAATGGACCAAGGATTACAGGCAGCCTTGAGAAGTTGAAAGAAGCCAGGATGGATGCTTCCTAGTCTATAGAGTGGATACAATTATACTGACACCTTGATTTTAGCCTCTAAGACTAGTTTTAAACTTTGATCTTTAGACCTGTAAAATAATGAATTTGTGTTGCTTTAAGCCACAAATTTGTGTTAATTTGTTACAGTAGCGATTAGAAAACTAATACACCAAGTATGTTAGTCTCCATAACCTAAGATAAAAATACTATAACAAAATAAAGAAAACAATGATTGTCCTATCAGGAACTAAACTTCTTTAATTGAACCTTATTAGGGGATTCCCTCCATTGCTTGAGTAGCTTTCTCCCCAGAGTGGGGGGCATGGGCCTTCCCCCAAGGGTGAGGGAGTCCAAAGTAGTACCAGGTTCTCTCTCTCCAGTAGGGCAAGGGGTAGGGGAGATGTGGGCTCTAGAGCTCTGGGTTTCCTCCATAGCTAGGGGTTTCTCTCCCAAGGCCTAGGCACGGCTCCTCACTCTGGGGTACTGGTGTTTTAAAGTAGCCCAGTGTGCCCACTTTCCCCTGGAGAGATTTTCTGACATGCCTTGGGTCCCAGGGTCCCAGAGTGTCATGGCTGTACCCTTCCCTGCATGTGGGGGTGTGGGTGGGTGGTCCCACTCAGGGGTATGGGGTTCTTTTAGCAATTTGGGAGGAGTGGGGGTAGCTCCCTCCCCACAACATGGGGGCTCATTCCCTCTGTTTTGTGGCACTAGGTTACCAAAGTACTTGCTGAAGGCTTTCACTCTAGCCGATGGGATTGGGAGATACCTTTTAAAATAAGAGGTTCCCTCTTAAGGATGAGGACTCCCATCTTTGTTGGGCTGGCCACCACTCCTGGCCAATTCTCAAATAGCCTGGGGTTCCCCAGTGAAGAATGCTAACGGCTGCCTTTGTAAAGTTAAGGTTTCTAACAGTTAAGAATTGTAAGTAGGTTGGATAGAAACTGAATGTTTTGGGTAATAGAAACTACAAGGTATGGAGATACATTTTTGAAAGAAGCAGGAAGAAAATTGTTGTCCTAAAGTTGGTTATTTCTGAATGAAGTAAGAAGTGGCAAACTAAAAGGGACTAGGAAAGTTGTAGGATGTTTATTAAAAGAAAGCTTGAGGAAATTTTCTATATGGTTAAGTTGAATAAGATTGGAAAAACTTTAATTAAGTAAGTGAATTTAAATTACAAAAGTAAGCTAATGAAAAGAAAACATAAAAAAGAATCTAATTAATATTCTGGCACTATTTAGAGTGTCCTATATTTTCCTATAAAGAATGTGTCAGATAATATACTCAGTATTCATAAGCAGTTATATCATGTTATTCATAAGTTTATAGAGTTTCTTAGAAGCTACTTGAATATAATATCAGTAAATTTTGTTAGCATTTTAACATTTTATAATATCATATTGATATCAAGAAAAGATTTTAAAATGTTTTAATATAAGGTCATGATCATAATTTCTAGAACCAAAAGACTGTTAAAAAGGAATATCTTAAAGATTATACTTCTTGCTTTTTAAAACTCTCCAATTTAGAAAAAAAACCCAAATATCAAAGAGATTTTGAACTACCTTATAAATTTTTGCTGATACTGCAAAACGAATGTTTTATTTCCTAGCCCCTGAGTAATATATTTTAAAGTACTAAGTGGTCTACTTGACTGATTATTTTGCTAGATAATGTTGACATTGAATACAATCTACCTTACTTTACTGATACTCAGTATTTTTCTAAGACATTTGATAATAATAATATTTTTGTAGGCTTATTTGCTGGCAACAAAATAAGCCAAACATCTTTGAATATTCTGTCTCTTGATAGTTATATACTTCACTTAAAAATAATTAATATTATTGAGTTATAATAATTCAGTAGGTATTCTTGAATATCTACCATAATCCAGTGTCTGTGTTAAAACTGGAAAGTTGTTGGGAACCGTCCTGCTTGGTTTCAGAAGCTGTAACACCCCATGACTAAGGCTGAGTGAGAGACCTTGGGACCACAAGCCACTAAGGAGACAAAGCTTATCTCCCTGGCAGGTGCACCACCTCTGCCCACTTTACTTCACCCTGCTTGGCCCCCAGTGCATAACTGGTTAGCCACTGATGGGTAAGATTCCTCAAGGGAGGGATGACCTAAGACAGGCACCATTGGGAAGAGGCCCTCAGGGAAGGACTTGGGGGGCTATAAAAAAGGGGGTGATGGACCCTTGCCCCTCAGCTTTGACAGAGCCTTAGTCCTCATTCTGTCTGCAAGAAGTCTCCTAATCTCCTGGCTGCCTTACTTTCCCGTCCTGCCTTAAGCCTGAAACAATCCCTGTGCTGGAAAGGGCAGATTCCCTGGGGTGATCAAGCCCAAGAAAATGCATAAAATCCTTTGAAACCTGCTTTGCTAGTACCCTCAATTTAAATGATAAAGATCCAAACACGAAATGAGTTTGTTCCCCAAAGTTTTATAGCCCTTTAGCTATCTCTGAATGTTATCTATTGTTTGATCATTACTGCCTGACAATGATTGAGCTTTAGTATATGCCCTGTATTCCTATGCAAATTAAACCCAATAAAAGCCCATTGAGGAAAGGCTCTTGGTCCTTCTCCTTTGGGAGATCAGCCACCTTTCCTCCCCAAGGATCGTGTCTTGGTAGACTTATTCTCATCCACGGCAGCTGGGGGGATGGGCCCTGTGTGTGGAGCCCCAGCACAGAAAGTAGTAATAATTAAAACTTTTAGAGGGGGAGATTAAAAAAAAGAAAATTGAATACAGTAACCAAGTTTCAATAAGATTTTATAGCATATATACATAGAAACAGAGTGCCCAATTCTAACATTGATTTTAGTGAATTTGCCAAGCTGTATAACCATAAAATAAATTCAAATTATCACTCTATATAATCCTTGAAGAAGGTGATAGATCTTAGGTAAATTTGTGTTAATTTTTTTAAGAACGTGTCAAACTCTTTTCCAAAGGACCTATACAATTATATACTCTCACTAACTAATGTAAGAGAGTTATTTTTCCATTATCATCTGTTGTTTTTAATTTTATTTATTATAGTCATGTAGAATGTAATATTTTATAGTGACTCTACAAAAAAAGATTTTTAAAATTTGCAAAAACTTAAAAACATTGTGATGTTTTATTAATAGAAATTTGCTAAAATATATCTAAAAATAAAGATTATAATCAACATATGCTACCATTAAATATTTTATATAGATGAAATAGATGTTTTATTGCTGTCTGTTTTTTGGGATAATATAATCCATTAGTAAATTTGATATAGAAAATATCAAATAGAACATTTACATATGTTGCCTTAAGTTAGACATCTTGAAAATTACTTTTTGCATTTTATTCTCATAAAGAAGGAAAAACCATATCTCATTTTAAAGAGGACATCATTATAAAATTTGGAAATCAAATATAGAAACAAATTTCTATATTTATTCTATTTTTCTCAATCATAACAGAGAAAATGAATATGTGTATAGGAAATTATTTTAGCATGCAACACCTTTGAGAAATGTCAAAGTGAGTGTTTAAACTACTTACAGCTGTCAAGATTATAATTTGCCGTATTTATATAAAACAATTTTCAAAATATGTTGATGTTCTTAGTAGAAAAAGTTCAATTTTATCTCAGAATACCCAATCTGCCCATGAAGCAACTGACCTGCTCTCCATTTCTAAATTACATTAAACTGGATAATGCTGCCTTATCGTAATTACCTCGTGTGATTACATGTTAGTGACTGGTGTTATGTTCCTGAAATTGTACAACCTTGCTCTGTGACCCAGGGCTAACCCCATTTCTGTACAAGTATCAGAGAACAGCCCAATGTTAAATTTACCAAGATAGATATAGAACACTAATGGGAGGGACATTTTTTGTCAGTGAATTTTAAAAAGCATAGTCGCTAGTTGCTAGTATAAAAAGCAAAATCGGCTCAAAGACTGGCTGATTTTACATGAGAATTTATTTCCACTTTGAAAACACAACAAAATTATGAACCCTTAGCTTTAAAAATATTCTAATCTACTTCTCCATGTTTGGACCATAATATTGGCAGGATTATTTTTAGCACTGACCAAAGGAGCTGGCTCTGAAGCTTAAGGTGAAACCAAAGCCCTTAGGAAAGTATGCCCTGTAACATTGTGGGATTTTGAAATACATTAGGGACTCCACACACCTAGTAAGGCTGCCTTCTGTTCCCCATTAGGACAGAATTGAGATAAGAGCTTAAACTCTCATCATTGATGTTAAGTATGAGGTTGAGAGTGCTAATAAGAAAAGCCTAAAAGTTTTTTATAAGTTCACTGTAACTATAGAGCCTGAATTTGAAGCTAGGCTCTGCTATTTACTAGCTGTATAATTTTGAAGAAGTTAACACTTTGATTCCCTACTTTGTAAAAAGGCGTATTGAAAATTATATTATGAGGATTTCATGGAAAAAATATATACATGTAAAGAAATTAGAAGAAAAAGTGACATAGTAACTAGTGTTATGTAAAATGCCTGATAAGAAAACAATTCTGAGATGTCCTGAATTAAATTACACCAGGCCAGAGGGTAAGAGAAAGAGACAAGAATAATTAACCAGATATCAGCTGTGGGCCAAATTAAAAAAGAATGCTCTCATTCCTGAATGTGTGTTGGAACTTTGAGTCAGCTTCTGTATCAACCACCAGAGGACACGCCGTGCTGCCCGCACGTAAACATCTATCATTGTTGCCCACCACTAATCAAAAGTGTGGTAGCAAAAATTTCTTCCACGTGGACTGTACACTCATCCTTAGAACTGCTTCGGCTTCACCTTTCTCCACGCCCCTTATCTGTAGCTAATGTAAATTCTTCTGAAACACAAGTTACATATTTCTTCCCCAAAACATAAAGCGTGAAAGAGCCTATCAACTCCAGGATGGTGGACACGTTGCCTTCTCTACTTAGCCCTGCTGCTGGTGGTGTAGACTTCATGCCCCTGGACCTAGTCCTTCTGGCTAGCATTTGGCTCAATATACACTTTCTTTCGGAAAATCTTTCAGCCATGAATGTTTCTTTCTGTAACATCTCTTTGTTATGCCTGGTATAGTTTATTACTAGTGAGGACACAATATTGGTAATAGAGTAATATAAAGATAGGTGAAATAGCTGTGGCTGGTGTGGCTCAGTGAATTGAGTGCTGGCCTGTGAACCAAAGGGTCACCAGTTCGATTCCCAGTCAGGGCACATGCCTGGATTGTGGGCCAGGTCCCTATTTGGGGGAGCGGGAGAGGCAACCACATGTTGCTGTTTCTCTCCCTCTCTTTCTCCCTCCCTTCCCTTCTGCCTAAAAATAAATGAGTAAAATGTTTAAAAATAAAAAAAAATGTAGGGCCTTATCTGTAAATCAATGACCACAGCTAGATATTCTATGTTCTCCAAATACAAACTTAATTGTCTTCACTTCATCAACAAGCTTGGCAAGGTACTACATGGCCTATATAAATATTCCAGACAAAATTACAGATTGATCCAAAATTCTCTAGGCATTATCTCTACTAATTGGAAAAGTATTTAGCTGATGAGTTTGAAAAATATTTCTTCCAGCAGATTTTTAGATATGCACATTGAAATTAATTCTGAAAACTCTTCTTGATAACATTAGTACAATGACAAGTAATATTTATCTTCATTTCATAGTTAAACTTACTGAACATTAGATAAGTAGAAGTATTCAAAAACAATATTGAATTTAAAAATCTCATTCTACGCAGAACCCAGAACTCTTTATCAGAATCAGTTAGCAATTGTTCACATTTTCATATGCAGTATAATATTGTGATTCTTTTTACTTCTTTGGATATTTTTAAATTGATGCCCCCTAAGCATTTTCGGTGATAAGGCAAAATATATAATAGCCTCATGGGTGTTTATTAAAATTGAAAAAAGTCATATGTGATAGTGAAAGAAAAATAAAAAATATTTGTAATACTAATGAATAAAATGTGTGGTCATCAGGAAAAGTTTCTGAAACTAGCATCTGTTTTGTGAATATATACTATGTAAGGGAAAAGATACATTAAAAATAGAGGACTAATTCTTGCTGTTGTAAATAAAGAGCCTTCTCCCTCTGTTTTCTTAGCATTTACTTTAGAAAACATGTAATATGTTGCTGCATCTCTTTGAGAAGTATTAAAAACCTTTTAGAAATGAAGAAGGACTTTTGATAGCTTTGTGACTCAGGAAGGTCTTTCTCAAGGACTCGGGCCCAATCTCTCTGAAATGGAATATCAGGGAAGATAGCACCCCCTCTCCCAGCTTCTGTGGAAGGGCAGGAGCCTGATGTCAGTGGACATCTTATTCCAATTGGCAAACTATTCCTCTCACTAAGATGGGAGTTTATTCATCTTTTGTGTACAGACCATTACCGTGTGAACTTGGGTGTAAAATCAGGAGAGCATTTGTCAAGTGCTCTCATCCAACATCTAACCCCTCATTGCTTACCGGGGAATATGCATGTAATTGGTTGTATCTGCTTGGTTGTATAAAGGGGTGTGATTTCTTTTTGTCTTTTCAGTCCCTTAGTATATTGCCTGGGATGCACACTAGAAACTGCTTTAATGCTCATTCAATAAATAAAACCATTTTTTCCTCTACTACTTTTGTGGAAAGGATTTTTAACTTGGGAGAAGATAGTGTTTTTAATTATGTTTCCCTATGTATCTCTGTTTCTCTGCATCTCTGCAGCCACCCACCCATCTATCTACCTATCTATCTATCATCTTTTAAACTTAGTGGGCCAATTGGAAGATCACATGTTAACTTCTTTAGAAAAACATGATATAGTGAAAAGGACATTGAATGATACAGGGAAAGCCTTGTTTCATGTCCTGCACTTAAACTCAGTTTGTATTGGCCTAAGTTAACTTGTCTGTGAATAAAATTTCAATGATCTATTATGTGAGCCTCACTAATTACCAACACTGTTTTCCAGGACAAAGGGATAGTTATAAACTAGAATCTAATAATGTTTAATTATAATTGCATTAGCACTATTCTTGCTATCACTTGCTCATCTGAAGAATTACGCTTAATGCCAAGACTATCGCTGGATTCATAAAATTAAATTTGTTTTCCTTCATAAATATCCATCGATTCTTCACTCAAGGCAACATGACTTTAGAAATCTGTAGAACTATAGACAAAAATATTTTTATATTTCTTCACTGTTAGGGTTTTCTGAGAAATTCTTACTGAAACTTGTTACCTGTGCTAAAAACAAGCTTTGGGAAATAATTTATAACTGATTACATAGGGGGAAAATACCAAAGATATTACCTCCCCAAAGATACATATTTACATTCCATTGAGTGATGAGACTCTGGTTATATTCTGGAGTTGCAAATTTGGTAACTCGAATCCTATTTTTCCATTCGAGAGATTTATTTATATACCAAAGACATAGAATAAGAAAACTACAATCCTTCCAGTTATGTATCAAAGGAAACATTCTTATATGGGGTGGGGGGAGACAGCTACTTCTTTCTTTATATGTGCAGAGGAAAATCATTTTGGGGTGGCTTCTTACTTATAATGCAGAACCAGTATGTGTAGGGCAATATCTGGATTCCATCATGTCTTGCCAGAGGTAAGAATCAAAACACAGGGGACCCCTAGAGATATCTTTGCTCTAAGGAAATAGGATCAATCTGTTCTGTTCTGGAAACCTTGTATATTTATTTAGGATAATTTTAATATAAATACTGAAAACTTAAAATCCCATGAATATGATTTGTGCTCATTCTATGAATACATTTGAATTTATGTTTTAATTTGAGTAAGTCTACAGATGTTTTAAACATTGATGCCAAAAATAGGTATAATGATTGTTATTGAAGCAAATAAGGAATTACAGTAATATTTTCACCATGTATTTGTGTAAGTTATATTGTATAATGACAAGCATGCAAACTTAACACTAAAGCATTTTAAAACTCACAGGAGGCTTTCAATTATTTATATGTTTTAATATTTTAATTTTCATTCTTAACTACATACACCTAATGGGGAGCAAGAAGAAAGCTTAAAAAGACATGAAGGATGTAGTTGAGCTTTTAAACATTAAAACAATAAAACAATTTATAGTATTCTTCATGCCTTATATCTATTTCATTGATTTAATTAACTTGAGTGTAAATGTTTTCAATAATGCTACTTTAAAACACTTTCATCTCTTTTGTTTGAAGAAGATATTTGCTACATGTGCATGAAGGTGTGACTAAAATAGCACAGTCCAGTTCCTGCTTTGGAATTCCTGAGGCCACAGATATACATTTTCGATTAAGAGAACATTTTGTGATGCGAATCCTTTATTTTTCTTTCTCTCTGTGCTATGCCATTGCAGAGGGCCTTATTTTCATTGCCCTAGGGGGGAGATTCAGTGGTCAGGGAATACAAGCTGCTTATCAAACATTTTCTTTTTTTTCTTCTTCTAAAAATGTTTCTAATTAGAGACATTTGAAAGGTATAGTTTTCATTTCTGTACCAGCTGAGGGCCTAGACTCCAGTTTCAGTGGGGTTTGTCTGTTTTCCCTTCCTCAGCATCACACTGCTTCATCCTAGTCTTACTGCTTGTCAGGTGACTGATCCAGAGAATCCAGAGAGGTGTGTGTGTGTGTGTTGGGGGGAGTGGAATGTGATATTCTGTCAGAACACCTGCCTTTTTCTGCTTTTCTTTGCATAACTTCTCTAGCCCCTCCATCTTCTTTCAGTTTCTCTTTTTTCTAATATGTTGTCATCCTCCTGAAGAGATGGAGGGTGGGGGCCATGCCCCAGTTGGCTAAGTTTTACACTGTGTCTGGACACTCTGCCATGATGTATTTCTCTACTGATGAGTGAAATCTCATTGTCTGGAATGCTGTGAATATCCTCAATAAAGTAAATCTTGACAGTTCTTAACACTGTTTATTTTACTCTTATACGAGTTCCATTTACATACAATAATTTGCACAAACCTTAAGTATATCACTCAATAATGTTTTACATATGTATATGGACCCCAAACCTCCACTTATATCAATATTAAACAGTTCCACAACTTCAGATAATTTCCACATTCCCTATACCAATCAATATTCCCATCCCATACTAAACTCAGGACAATAACTATTTTGACTATGTCACGATGGGTTAATGTTGAATTAAATTTAAGGTCTTTCTCTTAGTCACCTCACAATGCAGGTGACTTCTTAAAATACCCTCATACACGACAGCAAGTTATTCCTCTCAAGAAAGTAAAAGAACTAAAAATATGACCTGCTTACAATGACATTTGGTTACCCATTTTTATAAAAGATGGCTGACTGTCCAGTTTCCCTGTAAAGATACATTATTAAAGATTTTATTTGTTTATTTTTTTAGAGAGAGGGGAAGGGAAGGAGAAAGAGAGGCAAAGAAACATCAATGTGCGGTTGCCTCTCACACGCCCCAGGCATATGCCCTGACGGAATCCAACCGCTGACCCCTTGGTTTGCAGGATGGCACTCAATCCACTGAGCCACACCAGCTGGAGCAAGATTTCTTAATAGATAATCTCGAGCCATGCGCAGTGAGCTGCCAAGGAAATGACATTTTCAAGTGTGCAGTGCATGAGAAAGCAGAAGTAACAGACCAAATAAAAAAAAAACATAAATCAAAACAGACATCATGCAAAAAAATGTGGGATATAAATTAAAAATTAACTTCAGAACATACTCTATTATCTTCAGATATATCATAAAATATAATAAATATCTGATACGAAATAGAATGCTATGACAAAAAAGGACAGTGAGAAAATAATATGATTACATAAACATAAAATAATGAGAAAGGTATTAGGTAAAGATAACAACATCTTCCAGAGAATGGAAAGAAAAGATAGAGAACAGCAGTTATTGGAAAGATACATTGATGCAGGGATTTCACATCTGCCAACACATAAAACCATGAGTAATAAATAATTAAAAACATAATACACAAAAATCACCTGTACCGATGGCTGAGTGCCCAGCCCCCCAAATATGGCAAAATCTACACTGAGAAACATTAGTTTGTATTTTTAGAGACTAAGAAATAAAGAAACGATCTCAAAAGGTTTTTGAGAAAAAAAGAGAGATAGGCAAAAAAAAAATTTGGAGAAAGATTGTGTATAAAAGCATTGATACAGAATGGTGTGAGCAGTTAAAATATAAGGAAAATATTACTTCTTTAAAATTCTTTATGTGATAGATAAATACTTGTAACTTTCATTTCAGCTGGAAACTATTCAGACGTGCAGTAATAAGAGGGTCTTGTTGGCTGAAGGGAGATTGCCATGTTCTGTGTGTACATTTGCATGTTTGCATTCTGTTTTTTTTTGTTGTTGTCGTCTAAAGAAGGGAGATATTCAAAGATGTTTTTGGATTTACTGAAAAACAATAGAAAATATGACATTGTTAATATTGTGGATTGGGAAAGATAACATATTGCACGTCCCCTTTAATTTAATATTTAACAAAACTAGTTTGGATTTGATTAATATATTTATTCCAGTTTTATTTATTTAATATTTATGATTATTACCTTTTAAGTACTTCTCACTTACATATGTAGAAATTATTTTCAGATATACTCATCCAAATCAATATTAGAGCATATTCATACAAGATCTATGTAAGAACAAATCATTACTTTTTATAATTAAGAATATATAAAAATATACCATACAGATGTTTATTTTTTGTTCCATCTTAATTATCATTAAACATTCATTTCTAAGAAATACATGGAGCTAAGCAATTACTAAAGTTCTAACTTGGAAGAAGAGTCTTTATTCATAATGCATGAGAGAAATCAAATGCATCATTAAATGCTTATGTATGGGTTGGCAAGTTTAAGAACTTTTTAAGGCATAGATTCCATGTGCCAAATATTTGTGGTAAAATATAACCTTTAAGCTACTTATGAACATTACAAATAATTCTCATGAAAACAACTATATTTGAACCACTACCACAGATTTTGTTTTGCAGTTACCTGTCTTTTTCAATTTCCTCTGCTTTAGCTCCCAAAGGAAACTGTTATTTCCATATTCTTACCTGTTTGCTACAACTCAAAACAAGTTGATGGTAAATCAGTGAGCAGGGCAATTTTCTAGCAGATCAAAGATAAACACTAGGCATGGAGTGCACTGATAATACTGTTTGGTGTCTTTCCTGTTTCATCATCAAAAAGACCTATCATCACTAACGACAGACATAACACAGTGAAAACTTCACTGGGCTTGACTTTCAAAAGACCTGGGTCGCAGACCTGCTTGTCCTCACTTGTGTGAACTGGATCAACTCACTGATGATTTATGAACCTCTTTGCTTTTTATATAAAACTTGAATGATGTTGGGTCGAACTATATGAAATTGTCTATTATTGACCATTTTTTGACCTACAAGAACAATAATTTCAGATGATTCATTCTTACAGAAGTACCTCACTCTATTCCTCTGTATACAAAATCAGAAAATAAATAGGAACAAGTTTAATAAAATGCCATCATGGGTGACCAGTAAGTTAGTCTATTTGAAAATATACTATTTAAATGTAAGCAATATTGTCAGCATCACAATTCTGGTTAAAGACTTTTTATCCAAAGTCAAAGATAAGAAAGCAATCAATTAATAATATATTCTTGTGTTAAATTATTACTATTAAACTTAATTCACTGTGGAATTATTAAAACAAAACTTTAGTTATTATATCTTATTGATGTGTAGCATAATTTAGGAGAGAGTATTCAAGTATGTTAGAATCAATTAGATGTGGGCTCAAATTCCTGCTTTGTCACTTATTAGTAGCATTATTTCTGATTCTAGCCTTAATATCTTTTCTTAAAGGGAAAGTAACCGGGTCCCCACACGATCACCTTTCCAAGGAAAGACTGAATGTATTCTAATCATTCTTCTGCAACTCAGTTACACACAGTGATTCAATAGATATAAAAGAATTTCCTTTTTTTAATTTTTGAAAGTTTCTAAATTATCATGATATTGCTGACATACATTTTAATATATTAGAAGAAAATGGTAACTTACATTTACATAATTAGATAATTTAATGTTAATGGTGAATTTATTTTATACTCTAGGAAAAATCTATCTGGTTCATCTACTATGTTTTTTTATAAATGTAATTTAATTTGTCATTTAATGGATTTACTCTTGAAAGAGTGAGAAACTTGAAGATTTGGCCCTGTTAACTTGCTTCTACTTCTACATATGTAGAATTCTCCCCTAAGGTTAACAAATTCACATGTTTGCTGAAGGTTTACATAAGATTTATATGATAGATTAATAAAGGTCAGTAGTATTTAGAAATTTAAATGTTCTGAGACAATTCAAACGTCTAGATTTTATGTCCATATGTCAACAGTCCCTTGCCTTCATCAGTACCAACACAACTATCATATTCATGTCACATGTTCATGCCATAAAAATAAGTGCACTTACAGGATTTTATTATCTTTGTTTTGACTCGCAAATGTGGTCTGAAACATACATCTGCAGACAATATTGTCATCTGTCCATGAAGAGACTTGGAACGCTTACATATTTGGAAGGCTGCTGATGGTGCAGAAGTCAGAACCGCGGGGAGTCTGCAAACATCTCAGGTACAGAGTGTAGGCCCTGTCAAAACCCAGGGCTGTCTTCCTCCTTTCAGGTCAACTGCTGGGAGATGACAGCCTCTGGCCTTCAACATCATTTCCCTTCTAATTCATGCGGCAGACTTTAGCAGTGTAGACACAACAGCAGTAGACCTGCCATTTAATGAAAGATTTATGTATGTCAAAAATACAACTGTCATTACAAGGGCACTAACAGTGTGTGCTGATATGGGGTCCAACAAAGACACTTGCAGCCTCGCTGGCCGTCCCCTGTTTCACAGTGCAACCTTACTGATAAAGCAACCAGATTCAGAGGGTGCCTGGAAGGAACTACGGTGATGGTGTGCTGTATCGAGATGCCATATATCTTTACAACTTTGGCTCCTAAACTGAGATCATTTTTTAAATTACATATTTTGTACCCAATTAGAATGTAACAACTTCATATAGCTTCTATTCAACTATTCACCCAATTAGATGAAAATGTAACACTTTCAACTGTTAATGTGCTAAAGGAATATGGCAAAATCATTTTTTTAAACTTTTATTTCAGTAGTACTTTGCCCTGAAAACCTAAGATTATTTTCCTGGTAAAAAAAATGTTCACTCCTTAGTACCAGGCTATTTATATGTACTCATATCCTATGAGTATGCATGCATGCATAGAAGGGAAAGTTTGAAAACACTTTTCTGCCTGTTATAGAACTGCAGAGAAAATTCCTAGGTAATATATTTATCCCCATCATCCCCCTTAACCTTGACATAACCATCTGGGTTAGAATAAGATGTGATAAGAGAGTCAAAACAGCAAATGAAGAAGAGTAGTATCTTGTCTACAGTCAAATTTGGGATATCAGGTAAGGAGATGAGAATCCATATAGAAGTCAAAAATAGGCAAGATGATTTGATTACAACTCCTTCTCTCTTCCATCAAACCTAAGGCATATACTTAACTATGTTTATTATAAAGCTTACACCTTCAAGGCTTGAAATAAGAGACAAATCATTGAAAATAATCTTCTTATTGTGCCTTCATCAAAAGAATCAGATAACTTATTCCTAAAGTAATCTCTGATCTTACAGTTAATTTTTTATATAATCCAGAACAAACAGCACTTTTGAATATTGCTCGCCTGAATTTGACTTACCAGATAGCAACCTATTCTGATCCCAAACATGTGATCTATCTTAACACACAGCTATCTTTTTTCCCTAATCCTCACCTGAGGATATGCATACTGATTATAGAGAAAGACAAAGAGGGAGAGAGAGAGACAAAGAGACAGAGAAACATAGATATGACAGAGAAACATCAATCAGTTACCTCCCATACAAGCCCCTACCAGGGATCAAAACTGCAGTTTAGGTTTGTGCCCTGACTGGGAATCAAACCATCAACTGTTGGTGTACAGGACGATGCTCCAACCAACTGAGCCACCCTGCCAGGGCAATACATGGCTATCTTAACTCCCATTCATACTTGTTGCTATAGCTGAACTTCAGGTTAAAATCCATTTCCTTGGCTAGGTTTCTTATAAGTCTATTAATCATGCCACTGCATCCATAGGAGGTAAACAATTTATAGTATGGAACTTTTTATTTATTCCATCGAGTTAAACATTTAACTGAAAACTCTGTGCAAATGGCTGCCATACATTTTCTTTGAAAGTAATAGAAATTCATTTTCATTTTATTACTTATTTCAGTAACTTACCTTTCAGTGAGGCACATTTATAACATTTTGTTAGATTTATTACGGCAAATATTCTTTAGGAGATGCAGACCCCAGACATATGCACTAAAAATAACTTCCTCCAAAAGGTATTGTAAACAGTAGTAAAAATAAAATAATAGAAAAACAAAAAAAGTCCACTTAATTTCTAATTCAAGAAGTGTATAAAAACTAAGTTGAAATATTTTATCTTTCACGAACTAGCAAATATTAAAATAATCATAGCCAAAATATAGCTATTAATAAGCCATTAATTAATAACACCCTGAGAGACTGTGACTGCACTGATATTCTTATACACTTAATAACATTTATACTACCTTTTAGAGCTATGGCTCTTATAAATATATTTCTGATACAAGTAGTTTGATATATTTACATTGTGTATATTTTGTTCTATACTAAGTTTGTGTTATTTTGCCCTTGAAATAGAAGGTTTTAGTACTGATAAAATTCAATGTATCAATTTTTCTTTTTTCATACAACTTTTGTGAATTTCCTAATCCATATTTGTCTAACCTGAGGTCACAACAATCCTTCTAATTTCTTATTAGAAATATCTTAGGTTTAGATTTTACATTAAAGCTTATGATCCATTTTGAGATAATTTTAATGATTTGTTTGAGAAAGGGTTTGAGGTTCATTATTTTCCATATGGATATCCTGTTGTTTCAGCATAATTTGCTTGAAAAACTATTATTTCCCCATGAATTGACTTGGCATTTTGTCTAAAATCAATTGACCATATATGTGTGCATCTATTTATGTTTTTTCTTCCATTAATCTCTTTTTATCTTTATACCCATTTCATATTATTTATATTGTATTAGTTTTAAAGTTACGTCCTGGGATCAAGAAATACGTTATTCAATTTTTTCAAAATTATTCTATCCTAGCTTCCTTGCATTTCCATGCAATTTTAGATACAGTTTGCCAATTCCCATACAAGAAAGGCAGCTGGGATTCTGAGTGGGACTGTGGTTCATGACGGATAATTTTCAGAGAACATTGACTTTTTAACAATATTGAGTCTTTTAATCCAAGAACATTGTTTTTCCCTAAATTTATTTATGTCTTATTTAATTTATTTAAAAAATCTTTTGTAGTTTTTAGTGTATTCATTTTTATATAACTTTTATGAAATTCATTCCTCCTTTACCGAGGGATTTCTCAGTGAGGCTTTGAGAATATTGAATTTAATTTTGTTTTCCAATATTTCCTACCTGGTACATGTATTAAATATATACATATAGTCTTTGTATCCTGGAATATTCCAGGATGTTTATTTTTACCTGTGTTATTTATTATGTATCATCGGTTTTCTGTGGTTTTATTAACATTTTTACACAAAGAATAATGTTTAACTATGTTTAATTCATCATTTTAAAGTTTCCTTGCACTGGCTAGATAATCTAGGAAAGATTACATGTATGCAGTAAGAATTGACATTTTTGCCTTTTACAAAAGCATTTATACTACCTGTACATGTCCATAGGAAGTTGAGAAAGTTATCATCTTCTATTCTTAGTTTGCTAGAGTGTTTATCATGAATTCTTAGTATATGTTTGATTAAGCGGTCCTTACAAATGAAAATGTTCATATGCCGATAAAAACCAATACTCTGACACATAAAAAGAAGTTTACATTTATTGAAGAAGTGCTCCTAAATGTTTCTAAGGAAAGAAGTGAGGCATGCTCTTGGAGTCCTGAAGGGATCTTGGGGAATTATTTACACTGCAGTAGCCTCAGGTGGTAAGAACAAAGGTAAACCTCCTCAGGACGAAGTCAGATGGGTGTGGCAACTTTAGAGTAGGACATTGTACATGGTGTGATTAGTAAGGATATATCTGAAATAGAGGAGAAGTTGATATCATTCAAATTTTAATTTCTCCATTTTGGCATATAAATAAAAGGCATCTAACAATTCAAGGACTTTGTTGTTTTCAACAGAGAGATTTCAGGGAATAAACAATCATAGGCAACTGGAGGGAACAGGCCTTCCCTTTCCTCACTGTTAAAGGGTTATCTCATATAAATACCCCTCGTGTGGCTGCAGTCATGAGAAGGAACACCATATAATAATTCACTAGATGCAAAAAGATTGACATAGCTTGGCATGCTTTCATGTTCCAATCACTCAGAAACCTAAAAATGATTGTGACTTTCTTATATATGAAAAAAAAAATCTAAGAAACAACTATATATATTATATTCTATGGTGAAGACTAAGTGATTTCCCCCTACTGTTAGTATCAAGGCAAGTTTTTCAGTTTATATTATTTCAACTCAACATCATGCAAAAGACCTTAGCCAGTGCAATAATGAAAGAAAAGAAATAATATAGACACTGGAAATAACAAACAAAACAAAACCTCTATTTGAAGATTAGAAGATTGCCTTCATAAAAACTCCTAAAGCATTGTGGGGGAAAAAAATTAAAAATAAAACTGAATTTCAGAAGATTGTAGTATATAAAGCCATTTTTAAAAACAATTATATTTAAACATATTAGTAGAGAAGTGAAATCAATCAGTCAGAGAAAGATAATTACCATGTGATTTCCCTCTTATGTAGAACCCAATGAACAAGCACAACTAACAAGAAAAATAGAGACAGATTCATAGAGAACAGGCTGACATCTTTTGGATAGGGCCTAGGTAGGTGAGGAAGGAACAGAGCAAAAAAAGAAAGAAACAGAACTCATGGAGATGGACAAGAATGTGGTGATTGTTGGGAGGCTGGGGTGGGGTGGTTGGAGGAGGGTGTTGGGGGACAAATGGTGACGGAAGGAGACTTGATTTGGGGTGGTGAACACACAGGACAGTGTACAGACGATGTCTGACAGAACCATTCACCCGAAACCTGAATGATGTGTTAACCAGTGTCATTCCAATAAATTCAGTCAAAAAAGAAAAATTAATAAGACTGAGAAAAAGGTAAATAATACATACATATATATGTATATATATATATGCAGAAGACAATTGAACATTGAAATCAGAAGAAACAGTATCATACATTTGCTCCAAGAATCTTGAAATATGTACATAGGAATATAATAAAATAAATACAATATTTATATACAGAAAGCCACAAACTATTATGAGGGAAATTAAAGAAAGCTTAAATAAATCAACTAAAACAGTGTTAATGGATTGGAAGACACAATACTAACATGTTGATTGTTCCAAACTAGTCTCCAAATTTAATACAGTCCCAATAAAAAATCCCACTAGAATATTTAGTCAAAATGGACAAACTGACTGCAAAATTTATGTGGAAAAGGAAAGCACTTCAATAGCCAAAGCAATTTTGAGAAACATAAAACAAAGTTGGAAGGCTTATACTACCTAATTCCAAGAATCACTATAAAGCTACCACTAAGGAAAGTGTGGTACAGATGAAAGGGTAGGCGCGTAAATCAATGAAACAGCATAGGGCCCAGAAACAGAACCATTTGTACACGGTCAATTGTTTTTCCACAAAGTTATAAAGACAGCTCAGTGCGGAAAGGATAGTTTGTTCAACAAATGATGCTGAAATGACTAAATCTCCATATGTAAAAAAAGTGAATGGAAGAAGAAAGTTGAACCGTATCTTGTGTCATATTAAAAATTGTATAGAAATAAGTCATAGACTTAAATATAAATCCTAAAATCAAGATACTTCTGAGGAAAAAACAAAAACCTTTTTTTTTTGCTATCCTTGATTTGTTAAAGATGTTTTATCTGATACAAAAAGCACAAAATGTTAAAAAGTGATAATATCAACAAAATTAACACTACTGCTATTCCAAAGACTTTTTGAAATGAAGAGACAAGCCAAAGATTAGGAAAAATATCTTTAAAATGCATATTTGATATGACTGGTGTCCAAAATGTGTAAATTTCTCTCGTAATTAAAAGAGAAAAACAATCCTATTTTAAATGGGAAAAAGATTCACACATAACATAAACAAGAAATATTGTACAACCTCATTAATCATGAGAGAAATATAATTTAAAAAACATAGAGAAATAGCAGTATACACCCGTCAATAACATTTCCAAAACAAAAATAGCAATATGAATTATTGGCAAGAATATAGAGTTATTTGGAACTTATTCAGAATGTAAAGTGATACATCCACTATGCAAACCATTTTGGCAGTTTCTTACAAATTTAAAAATACACCCAATGTATACCTAACCATATGTGCTCAAAGGTATTTACTCAAGATACATGAAATAAATATTCACGTTAAAAACTGTGCATGAATATTTATATCACCTTTATTCATAATTGCCCCAAACTGGAAATGTTTACCAACTGATGAATGAATAAGTAACTTACGGTTCTTCCATACAATTAGACTCAACTCAGCAATGCAAAGAAACAGACATGCCATAATATAGGAGACTATTAAATTAATTATTCTGAGTGAAAGAACCTAGGCCAGAAAATATACAGATTGTTTGATTATATTTATTTAACTTGCTGTAAAAGCAAAACTAGAGGGACAGAAGAAAAAAGGTTTGCGGCAGGCAGAAGGTAGGCAGAATAGTTGCCAGCAATGAAAAGTAGTAACATGTAAATGCAATTGTGCATGACTAACATACTCAGTGGTAAAATTACCACCATCAAAATATCGTGGTGTGCATTACAAAACACTGGTGGGAATCATTTTTTATTAGGAAATGGTGATGATATAAGATTTCTGTCAAAATATCAAATACAGATTTCTTGAACATATCCAAAATAAGAAAGTTAGAGAAGTTCAAGGTAAATATTATCTTATTTAATTTTTGAAATACTATGATCATCTGTGCAGTGCAAGATAAAAAAAAAAAGTATATGCAAATGACTATACAGAGACAAAAACATACTCATAGAAATTAGTCAGGGAGTTATTTCAGTAGGCCAGGCTAGCCACCGTTAGTACTTGCGAACAAGTGTAGCATAGTAGCCAGATATGGTATTTGTTCTCAGAGGTGGAAATGACAGAGTTTATAGATAGATTCTTTGTGAGATCAAAGAACCGGGTGGGATGAAGAGTAAATTTGAGATTATAGTTTGAAAAACTGTATGTAGTAAGACACGTACTTACTTTCCACATTCAAAAAGTAAGATGTGGTAGAGGTGTTGGTATTCATTTGCTTTCATTTTGTTCAGAGGATAACTGAGGAGTTGGTTGAGAAAGAAGGGAGGAGCATTTCAAAAATTTCCTTTCGAACGTGGTACATTTGAGATATCAGTGGGAGATACATGTGCAACTGGAAGTACACAACGTGCCATATGAAGCTCAAGATGAATGGAAAGGTTCAGATTGAAGCTTGTTATTTAGGAGTAATAAATATATTATAAAAATGTTTTATTTTAAAACATGAGCCTGCATAAAACAAGTTACATGGTGTAGAATGAAAAAAATAAATAAAAGGAGATTCAGAATAAACTCTGGAAACTCTAAAATGTGGATGTTTGGTAATCCATGATTGAAGCAGGGCAGTCAATCAAAGAGACAGAGGAGAAGCAGCCAAAGGAATATTAAAGAATAGAGTATCGAAGAATCCAAGAAAGAAAAATGTCAAAACCTTCTGGGAATTCAAATAATATAACATTAGAACATGTGTTTGCTGAATTATCTAAGGCCACAAACTCTTTGGCACTTCTTCCCTCGTGAAGTGGGTTGATTCTCTATGCCCTTGAGTCTGAAGGCATTGAGTGCTTTGACAAGCAGAACATGGCAACAGTGGCCCTGTGAGAGCGGGTGAGCCTCTGACTTAAGGGTCTGGGAGCTTCTGCTTATCTTAGCATCTTAGAACACTCTTCCTGGGAAAGCCAGTCAACAGGCAAAATGGTGAAAATCTACTTACCCTATGGCCACCATACTATGGGAGAACTCAAGCTAGCTATCTATAAGACCACCTTAAGAGAAAAATCTCACTTTAGAAGCCTGTAGAAGATTCAGGTCTTGCCACATGCTGCAAGGATTTCTGAAAACCTCAGCAAGAACATCCCAGCTGAAATACTCAGAAATATGAGATGATGATGAATTGCTAATTGAAGGTACTAAGTTACCGACTTTAAAAATTAATCCAGTATAGTAGGGAAATTCTTTGCATCTTAATAACCTTTTAAAAAACACTTAATTAATTTAATCTCAAATGTTGCCAAATACTTTATTTATTTATTTTCTTCTAATTTCAGTGACTTTTTAAAAAAGATTTTATTTATTTATTTCTAGAGAGAGGGGAGGGGAGGGAGAAAAAAAGGGAGAGATACATCAAGGTGTGGTTGTCTCTCCCGCTCCCCTAGCTGGAAACCTGGCCTGAAACCAAGGCATGTTCCCTGACTGGGAATCAAACCAGTGACCGTTTGACTTGCAGGCTGGCACTCAATCCACTGAACCACACCAGCCAGGGCTAATTTCAATTACTTTTCTAAGTAATATGCATTTTTCATTGATAATATTTATTTTCAGTTTCTTGAGTTTCAAACTCTATTTTTCCTAATTGTTAAATTACATTTTATTTTCAACTTAATTATGATAATCCTATTACCAAAGTAGTTATCTTTTATTTTATGGTCAATATGAAATACAATATATTGTATTTTTTCTCTCTGATGCTTATTTTATTTTCCTCTCTTCTTTCATGACTAACTGCCTTCTTGTTAAACAACACACTTTATGTGTTTCTCCAGAAGGGTAGATGAATAATGTACCTGATATGCAATATTTGAAAATTCACCTATGTTATTAAATGTTGGCAGGTTAACTGGATACAACATTTAAGGTGGGATATGCTAATTTTCCCAATGCCTTTTTAATCTATAAATCTTGTTTTGTTTTAATACAATTTTTATTTTTCTGGTTTTTTATCACCCCTTCACATAGTTTTCATTGCTTACCTTAGTTGCTTTCATTTATTTTGAAGTCCTATAGTTTCAAGGCAATGTAATTAGTATGAATATGTTTACTTATGTCCTCTGATTGAAGATTTAACCTAGAGTCACCTTAGTTCCTCTTTTTCTTTTTTAAAGTTTTCTTTAATAGAAGTTAGCTCTTCAACTTTTATTATCTTTCATTAAACATTATATTTTCAAATATGCATTTCAGAAGATTAAAAGCCAATTGTTTTGTAAATGTTTCTTTAGGTTTGCCTATTACCTTCTCATGATTATGTTTAAATTGTTCATTTTTTGGCAGAAATGCTATATTTATGACATTGTGTCTTCACATCAAGAGGCAGCACATGAAATAGTTTGTCAATTATTGATAATGTAATTATGATTGCATACTTATAATTGAATTCCAACCTTATGTCAATCCTTGACTGTTATATATCTCTATTTTCTTATACTGAGATTTCTAGCTCTAAACATCAATCCATTTACTTATTTGCATGATCTTACAATAAACAAAAAATAGTGTTCATACTGATATAGTGATACCACTATTAAAAACAAAACCAAATTCCCTGGCTGGTGTGGCTCAGTGGACTGAGTGCTGGCTTGTGAGCCAAAGGGTCTCTGGTTTGATTCCCAGTCAGGGAACATGCCTGGATTGTGGGCCATGTCCCCAATTGGGGGAGTGCAAGAGGCAACCACACACTGATATTACTCTCCTTTTCTTTCTCCCTGACTTCCCCCTCTCTAAAAAAAAATAAATACATACATATATACGTACATACATACATACATAAAATCTTTAAAAAAAAACCCTTAAACAGGAAAAAACAAACAAACCCAGAATGCCAAAACAACCAAAAACCTGTTCTAAATGGAATCACATGTATGTTGAAAATTACCAATATTGCTTATTATATTCATAGTTTAAAATATTTCATAATGCATACACTTAACATTTAAATAAGAAAAGACATTCAGAAACGAAAAACAGTCTCATGGCCAGAACGGTCATCAGGGGTTAAAGCCAAACATGGCCAGGGAGGGTTTGGGACAGCATCTACTCCCAGATGTTAATTTTCCCCTGACTATAAGCTCCCAGGGCATCAAGGAGCAAGAAATGAGCTTGTTACATAAAGCTAAGTGGAAGCCTCCTTCTATTTGTCAAAACAGAGGCACAGTGCTGGAGTTGGTCATCTACCCTGGTTTATAAGAGAATAATGGAGGCATTCACTTGGAAACTAGATTTTATTTATATACGCTGTAGGACAAAGTTTAAATCCTCCTACCCAATCAGGATGAGAACCCCTAACTGAGGTGTGATGTAAAGCTTGGTTTTGAACTGATGGTGTTTGTGGAAAACTGGCGGAAGGAAAACCAAAAATCTCCCCTAGGGACACTTCCACACACTGGAGCAGCACATGCGTTACTCCTAACAATATACTTCTGAAGATGAGTTTACTTCCGTAAATACAGAGTCCATGGGGAAACAGCAGTCCTAGCACACAGACACATTTCACAGCATGAGCTACTCTATAAATAAAATAAATATGTACCACCGTCCACGGAACGAGCAGGAAAGTGTGATTTACGATTTTTATCACAGCCACGTGGTAGCAGCCTGAGTTCAAGGTCTGCCTTGGCTATACGTATCATGTGTTCTACTAGAAGGAACAAATCCACAAAAAGTTTCACATTTCAAAATAGTAATTATTACATAAATTCAAGTGTTATTGTTAACAGTCTGGTTAAATAAAGAATAGAAAACTTCTTGTATTTCCTAACTGTGAAAACATCTGACAAGAGAGTTAGTTTTTGGTACCAATGCAGTTGGCATGTTTGTAATACATTTTAAAGTAGAGTAGATGAATTCATTGAATGTTTACAAAATTTGTGATTTTCTGCTTAAAAAAGCTTTTGTAGTTTACTCTGATCTCCATATTAATAGCCTGATTTGCATAAAATATAACTTTCCTCTTTTCTATTTCTTATTTGTGAATGCTTTTGAAGCTCCTCTGAAATCTTTTCTACAGGAGCTTGAAGGTAACGTTTGTTATCAAAAAAGAGGAAATAATAAATGTAAAATCAGCAGAATAACCACTGTATCTCCTTTAAAGACATCTCTCCCTAAGACATTATGTGAATTCCAGGTGTAGAACTGACTAGGGTAAGATTCAAAGACTCGTTGATCAAATAAAATGTTTTTATATTGGTTTCAATATGAAATAAATGGCCTCTCAGATCTGTATGCTGTTATGCTTCAAAGTTCTATTTAAAATTTCATGATACAATCTCCAGATAAAATTGCCTAATTGTTCAAAAATAACTGGGATAAAATATATAAAGTTTCTTTTCAGTTGCTTTAACTGTGATACTAAATATCATAAATCACATAGCCTATGGAAAGCTTGAGTTTTTGTTATTTCTTCTGGATCTTGGAATGGTTATAATGTACCTGATTGTTCTCAATGACTTGTATATAATTCAAAATCTCATTATAATTTTTGTTTTAAACACTAGCGCAAGAATTTATAAACCCAGTGGTTATAGCCAATTCAAAGCCTGATGACATGGGGCTGAGTAAGCAAAAGCAGTACTGCAGTATTTTCACATTGTTAAGGAGAAACTGTTCTGAATGAAATTGTATTGACATTGTACACGTGTTAGTAAATACCTGCATTCAGAGAATACACTAAAATTACATTCTTAGATAAGGGATAAATTCATTTCCATATTTCAAATATTAAGGGGGGATTTAGAATAAAACATTTCTGCAATGAAAGTGTCTCATTGTTTGTGAACTGACTGACAAGATGCAATCATGTTAATGAGAATACTTTTTCACAAATCTGCCTTATGAGTGCTATTCTTCCATACTGATAGTGGTGTTCAACTATTGCGATCATTTTCCACTTTTCTATGGTCATATTTTACCGCTTAGGTGTTTTTCCCCCTTTTGTCTTGCCCAAGATAATTAAAAAAATTTTTGTCAATTATGTCATTGCAGTTGTCACCATTTTTCTACATTTGCCCCACTCCACCCAGCATCCCTACTCATTCCAATGATCCAGCCTCCTTTCTTCATGTCCATGAGTCATGCATATAAGTTCTTTGGCAACTCTATTTCCTCTACTTGCTGTTAACATCCCCATGCCTATTCTGTAACTACCAATTTGTACTTCTTAACCCCTTCACTTTTCCCTCCATTCTCCCAGAGCCCCCTCCCAACTGGCCTCTGTACCTGTTCTCCATATCTGTGATTCTGATTCTGTTATGCTTATTTGCTTACTTTGTTTTTTGTAGATTCAGTTGTTGATAGTGATATATTTATTTCCACTTTGTGATATATATATTTCCATTTTAATGTTCATTACTTTCATCTTATTCTTTTTCTTAAATAAGTCCTTTTAACATTTCATATAATAAGGGCTTGGTGATGATGAACTCCTTTAGCTTTACCTTGTCTGGGAGGCACACTTTATCTGCCCTTCAATTCTGAATGATAGCTTTGCTGGATATAGTAATCTCAGTTGTAGGCCCTTGCTTTTCATCGCTTTGAATACTTCTTGCCAGTCCCTTCTAGCCTGCAAGGTTTCCTTTGAGAAATCAGCTGACAGCCTTATGGGAACTTCTTTGTAAGTAACTCTCTGCTTTTCTCTTGCTGCTTTTAGATTCTGTCTTCTTCTTTAACGTTTGGCATTTTAATTATGTTGTGTCTTTGTGTGGTTCTCTTTTCATTTATTTTGTTTGGGATTGATTGTCTGTGCCTCCTGAACTTGCTTGTCTATTTCCTTTGCTAAATTAGGGAAATTTTCATTTATTCTATTTTTCAAATAGGTTTCTAATTTCTTATTCTTTCTATTCTCCTTCTGGCATCCCTATGATATGAGTGTTGAGATATCTGAAATTTTCCCAGAGGCTCCTTAAACTATCCTCAATGTTTTGGATTTTTTTCTTCTTCTTGCTGTACTGATTGGATGTCTTTTGCTTCCTCATGTTCCAAATCATTGATTTCAGTCTCAGCTTTATCCATTCTGCTTTTAATTCCCTGTAAATTGTTCTTTATTTCTATTCATGTCTCCTTCATTTTTATGCTTTTGAAGTACCAACTGATTTCCTTGAGCATCCTTACAACCAGTGTTTTGAACTCTGCATCTGATAGATTGCTTCCATCTCCATTTTGTTTAGTTCTTTTTCTGGAGCTTTATTCTGTTCTTTCATTTGGGCCATATTTCTTTGTCTCCTCATTTTGCCAGGCTCCCTCTGTTTGTTTCTGTGTATTAAGTAAAACTGCTTTGACTCTGTGTTTTCGTAGCATGGTCTAATGCAGTAGGTGTCCTGTAGGGTCCAGTGGCACAGCCTCCTCTATCTCCCAAGGTGGGTACTCGAGATGCACCCTCTATGTGAGCCGAGTATACTCTCTTCTTGTATTTGAGACTTAATTGCTGTCAGCAGATCAATGGGAGGGATTTACTGAGGCCAAACAGCTGGTAAGCCTGGCCGTGACCCCTGGTCAGCAAAGAGCTCCCTCTATGGCTTGTGGTGGTGGTTGGGTGGTGGTGCTGCAGTGTGGTCTATGACTGTCCACTGGAGGCAGAGAGGCTCTGGGGTTTCCCAGGTGGTACCAGCCAAGGTTAGCCACCATCTGTGTTCTGTCTGGGGCCCCTTGCCATAAGCTACAAAGCTATCTGGAGATGGCTGCTGCTAGTGCCGGGCCTGGGGCCATTCAGCAAGAGGTATGGGGGTTGGGCTCAGCTGTTGCTTGTTTGAGTGGATTTAGGAAGTTTTGAAGCCTGTGCCTAGCCAAGCCATTCATAGAGAAAAACCACTGTCACCAGCTGGGTGGGCCTGTAAGTTCAATGGGGCAGAGCCTTAGGTAATCATCAGGGTGGAGTTAACTGTGTGAGCCAGGCTGATGGAGACGCCAGTATAGCTGCTGCACTGTGGCTCTGTGTTGGGGAGACCTAAGAAAGGAATAATGGCCACTGTCTACAGATCTGTCTAGGAAGAAGCTGTTCTCCAGCTCTCACCCTGATGCCAGACACTTTGGTCCTCCTTATATGCCACTGGTGCCCTTCAAGTTGCTGCCTTGGTGCTGGAGCCCAGAGGCAGTGAGTCTGAGTAAATCCATGTGTGGGGCCCTTTAAGAGGAGATGCCTGAGAATCTCAGAGTTTCTTCCACTGATCCAACACCCTCTGGTTTTTACAGCCAGAAGTTATGGGGATTTATCTTCTGGTCATTGGAACCCTGGGCTGGGTGGTCTGTAGTGGGGCTGGGATCCCCAACTCCTGAGATATCCCTCCATTTTATATCCACCTTATGTGGGTTCGGGACCAGCCCACTCTGCGTCTCTGTGTCTTTGTCTGTCCTACCCTTCTGGAAAAATGTGGTTTCTATAATTCCTTAGTTGTTGAACTCCCATGTAGATCAATTTTCTGATGATTCTAAGTATAGTTGTTCTGTAGTTTAGCTGTAGTTTTGCTATGGTTTTGTGAGGAGGCAAGCTACACCTCCATCTTGAGTCACAATTGGCAATAACATCTTTTTGTTTTGTACTAGTTTTGTGTTTGCTAGATGGTAGTCTGCCTGCTGGGAATACTGATGGAAATCACGCCTTGATGCATATAGACGAGTCCATGCAGACATACTTAGCATCTAGAACAACTTCCTACAGTGCTAAAAATGATTCTCTAAATCCATTCAGTGATAGGCATGCTTTTAAGGTGAAAGAAACCTTAATGGATTTTTTATTTAACAATATTTAATTTGTGAAATGGCATTATACTCAAATCACATAGACTGGTTCTCCAAAGGAAAAATGACTGAGAATATGTGACAGCTTGATTTGTTTAAAAAGCCACTAAATGAGGCTTGGAATGCCAATTCAGATGGTATCTCCTAGAGCAAAATATAGCTGCTGATGACAAAATGAGCAGGTCAACATTGGGAGCAGTAATCAACTCAGAAAGAGGGATGTATGGAACACATGATAATGCAAACCCACTCTGTGCCCATAGTGGCCTTTTAATTCACTGGAAAGCCATTAGTCATACTAGAAGGAGACTTGGCTTGGGGTGGTGAACACACAATGCAATATGCAGATGATGCATTAGAGAATTGTACACCTGAAACTTACATATTCTAATTAACCAATGTCACCCCAAACACTCAGTTAGAAGGAAAAAATGGTGAGAATTACAATTGCATATTATTGATAATGATACTGATACTCTCCGTACTTTATGGGACCAGAAAATTTGCAATGATTTATGGCAGAGGTGGCAAACACAAGGCCTGCAGGTGGAATCCGGCCCTCCACCTT
This sequence comes from Desmodus rotundus, assembly GCF_022682495.2. Lineage (NCBI taxonomy): Eukaryota > Metazoa > Chordata > Mammalia > Chiroptera > Phyllostomidae > Desmodus > Desmodus rotundus. The sequence goes on along the minus strand of NC_071399.1, from coordinate 63,617,179 downwards.
GTTTTATTCAGCCTGGCACCTTGTTTCTACCCAGTGGCAGAGCCGAGCTCTTGTTTAACTGTTAAGGAGTAGTTACACTTATACAGTCCTAAAGTTACATTCAGCCCTTTGAAGGCAACTGCAAGGCTGATATGACCCCTGGTGAAAATGAGTTTGACAACCCTGATTTATGGAAAAAGAAAAAAAAATTAGAAAAAAAGAAAATAGAAATTTCAACTTGGCTGGAACACGTGCAACTAAATTCCAGAGTATAATAGTAGCATAATCTCTCCTAGAAGAAGTAAAGTGACCAATGATGCTCACAGAAACGTTTGTTCCAAACAACAGAATCAACTTGCTGAACCCAGTGTGCAGAGGAAACAGTATGTTGCATTATTGTCTGGTGCTGACACCTTCTTGCAGTGAGACAGATATACATCCTAGACCTTAGATTCTGACACCAGGTAATGGTGGGGATGTTTAGAAGAACTTGGTGAGGTTATTTACAACATGAATCCAAAAAGGTTTTGTGGATGGTTTTCAATCTGGGTTGCGTCATTAGAAAGTGACTGATGTCAGAGTGTTTTAGAGGAGTCTTGAGATGCTTTTCAAATCCGGGAAAGGTTAACAGCTCTCCAAATAACTTGTGCCTGGAGTGATTTTAAGAAAACTTATTAGAATGCCACTGATTCATTTTGAGAGACATGTGGGTTTCCACTTAAATAGTTCATCAAGTCTCAGAGCAGATTTGTATTTTTCATGTGTGTTAAGGTTTCATGTGCCTCCAAAGATTTCAGCTCACTTTTTTCCCCTAAGAATTCCATTTATTTTTCTGCTTCTTCTACACTCTGGGAATAAGAAAGACAGTGAAAACCGTGTTCAATTTGGAAAAAAACAAGATATATTGAATTAGCTTGAGAATCGAAGAGAAGCTAATTTAGCTGGAGTTTGTAAGGGCTTGACAAATGAATCATAGCCAAGATATACTTAAGGGAGAAATAATGTGATATGGTGGCAAGTCTGTAGCCCAGCTATGGCTAGATAATATCAGCCACATGGAAGATATGACAAAGAGGTCATACCATAGATATTCTACCCCAGTTAATAGAGTCAGAAATTGCTGGTTTGATCTGTGGGCTTGCTTAATAAAGCAGTCATAGTTACACAATCATTACGGGAATATGTACGAAAACAGAACAAAATATAAGATTATCAATATACAGAATTCACATAAACCTAGGAATGAAACCATCAAGTCAAATTTATTTCATGGATGCAGAGAGACAGAAACAAAATAGAGAATGAGGATTCACAAAACCCCTATTGTAATTTGGTCCACAAAATCATGTCCTTTGGCTAGAAGCAAAGACATATGAGCTGTCAAGGTAAAATATTCACACACACGTACTAATGTTTTTTAAAGGAAATATCAGTGAAGTTAGGGGCTTATTTAGTGACTTCAAGAATAGATGAAAATACTATTTTAATTACACCTAAGAGATCTGTGAAAAGTAGGTACACTTGCTTCCACTTTTTTTTATTACAGAATATTGTGGCTTTGTAAGAATGACAATGCCCTTCTACAGGAGAAAAATCATTGAACGCCAGTTCCCTTCCGAAGATGATACTGAGAAGGACAAGCTAGAAGGATGCTGTGGAGCCTCTTCTACAAATAAAAATTATGTCACTTAAAATTAGAATGATTAAAACTTGATGATAAACTTAATTGATTTTTTGTTTCTGAAAAACAGAATATGTCTGCAGTTCTAACTGAAAAGTGAGTAACATTTAAGCCAACTCTTCAAAAGAGAAGGTATTTAGATAGATATCAATTGATAACCTAAAGGTAAAACATTTCAAATGAGTGGTCACACTAATGTGACTAATTTGTAAATAAGAAGAAATACATAATAAAATAGATTTAAAGGCATAAAGAAGTTTGCAGATGGAAATTAACTATATGGTTAGAAAACATCAGCATGGACAGTATTAGGAAAAATGAGCATTTTTTTTCCTTCATGCAATATAATATTGGTAGCTTCATTGCTCTTGAGAAAACAGATTTGATCAACAGCAATTTTACAATGGAAAAAAGGAGTTTCTTTCTAGAAATGTGAGTGGCTAATTTGAAGTCTGATTTCTTCAGGCTTTCCTTACATACATCTCATGATCACGGCACAAATGCCCCCTTTTCCATCATATTTTGGAAAAGTTCTTTAATTGAACTATTGCACTCTTTTTGTTTCATTTTTATTGTTTATGCTATTACAGTTGTCCCAATTTTTCTCCCTTTGCCATCTCTTACCCCAGCTACCCTTTCCCACAGTCAGTCCCCACACCGTAGATCATGTCCATAGTGATGCACAGGTGTTCTTTGTCTAAACCCTTCCCCTTCTTCCAACCAGCCACCAGTCTGTTCCTTGTATCTGTGCCTCTGATTCTACTTTGCTTGTTGATTTTGTTTCTTAGATTCCACTTTTAAGTGAGATCATATGGTATTTGTCTTTCTTTGCCTGGCTTATTTCACTTAGCATGATAGTCTCCAGTTCCATCTATGCTCTTACAATAAGTAGGAATTCCTTTTTTACTGCTGTGCAGTATTCCATTGCATAAATGTACCACAGTGTTTTGTTTGTTTGTTTGTTTTTATCCGCTCATCTATTGATGGGCACTTAGACTGTTTCCAAATCTTGGCTATTGTAAATAAAACTGCTATGGACATAGGGGTGCACAGGTTCTTTTGAATTGGTATTTCAGGATTCTTTGGATATATCCCTAGAAGTGAAATTGCTGGGTCAAAAGGCAGTTCCATTTTAAATTTTGTGAGGAACCTCCACACTGTTTTCCACAGAGTCTGCACCAGTTTTTATTCCCACCAACAGTGCACCAGGTTCCCTTTTCTCTTAATCCTCACCAGCCCTGTTATTTGTCGACTTATTAATGATGGCCATTTTGGCAGGTGTAAGGTGGTATCTCATTGTGGTTTTAATTTGCATCTCTCTGCTAATGATGTTAAGCATCCTTTCATATGCCTATGGGCCCTCTGTATATCCTCTTTGGGGAAGTGTCTATACAGGTCCTTTGCCCATTTTTTAATTGGATTATTTGTCTTCCTGGTGTTAAGTCATATGGGTTCTTTATATATTTTGGAGATTACTTCTTTACATCAAATCCTTCTTATTCTTGGAAGTCCTACATCATGTTCATCAACAATTAAAATTAAAATAAGAATTTTCACATTCCATTAACTTAGCCTTTCTCTCTCTTTCATTTTGATCACACCATTCACAATGATATGGTAATTTTTCCATGAACTTTGCTAGACAGCTTCTCAGACTACTGAAATAATTTTAAATTTCTCTTGAAATTTGAATAAATAGCTTGGAAACAATAAGATATCGAAAACCCAAAAGAGGATTTTCAGAACAACACCACAAACAAAAAATGTGTTTTAGGTCTTAATCAGCCTATCAATTTTTTCTATTTGCTTTTTTAAAAAACTAACATTTTATGAGTAGAATGTAAAGAGTACAATGCCTTTACCTATTTATCTTTCTCTGCTTCTGGAAATTTCTATACTCCTAAAGGATTCATTTATTGGTCAGTCTAGGTCTACATATCCTTGGCAGAATTTGTCTGCTGGGAAAATAACTTTGAGCAATTTAATATGATCTGGACAATGAGATTTAATTGTCATAACTGTTTGTAATTTCTCTAGAAAATGTTTAGGGTTACTGGAAATTTGGAGAAAATTATAGACATGGAGTTGTATAGGTCTGTGGCAGTAATTTAATCTGTTGTTAATCTGTTGCAGAAAAGAGAACATACCCCTGAGTATTCGTAGTGATTATCTGTGAGAACCCTGACTTGGCCCCAAAGGCTTACATTTAATAAGATTTCCATTCACTTATATGTAAATGTTTGAAGCAGCAACCATATTTCCAATCCTGCCATGACATACCAGGTGAAGGGAGATTTTTGGTGGTCCTGTTTCAGAAAATACAAAGATTAATCTACATGTTTTGGAATGAGGGCAAATTTGGGCAGAGGGTGAGTGAAGCAGCCATAGGAAGGAAGGAGCTACTCATATCTCTGGATGCACAGAATGTAATTGACAGTCCCAGCTGATATGCTCTGGAAGTCCATTGCCGTGAGGTCTTATTTCTTACAGGTCATCTCCACCCATAGCTGAGTGTGGCAGGGGAGGTAAAGCAGTGCTGTTCCTGTGAGTTGCCAGGCCCTTCTAATCGGGCATTAGCTCAAAGATGCCTCATTTGCTTTATTGAAATTTTAGTTGGAATTGCACGACAGTTAACCACGCTGTCACTGTACCCTCCTTCCTTTTTTCTTACCTTCATTCTAAAGTCAGATCTCTATGCTCTTAGCTCTCCCAGCCACTGCAGGCCCCCTCTCGGCTTTTTTCCAAAGACAGCCCCTAATAAATGTGTTGTACATCTAATTGCTTGTTGTCATTTTCTTCTCAGAAGACCTGAACTAAAAAGCACTGGAAAAATTTATGGGCCATTATTAATTTTAGAGAGGTGTGGCCCTAAACCAGTCTAAAAGACTGCTCTAGGGATAGGATGTGTGTGTGTTAGGGGTGTGTGTTATTGCCTTTAAGGGTCTTCAGAGTTGTTGTACGTGTGGATTATGCCTTCTAGTTGACATAAAAAAACCATGTTTTTTAAAAAGTATTCATCCACCCCCCCATCTGTCTCTTTCTTTTTTTTAATAAACTACATTTTTTACTGTTATGCAATTACAGTTGTCTGCATTTTCTCCCCATCCCTCCCCCCCACCCCAGCCAAGCCCACCTCCCTCCCCCACCTCCACCCTCCCCCTTGATTTTGTCCATGTGTCCTTTATAGTAGTTCCTCTCCCCACCATCCCCTCCCCACTCCCTTCTTGCTATTGTTAAATTGTTCTTAACTTCAATGTCTCTGGTTATATGTTGTTTGCTTTTTACTCTTGTTGATTATGTTCCAGTTAAAGGTGAGATCATATGGTATTTGTCCCTCACCGCCTAGCTTATTTCACTTAGCATAATGCTCTCTAGTTCCATCCATGCTGTTGCAAAGGGTATGAGCTCCTTCTTTCTCTCTGCTGTGTAGAATTCCATTGTATAAATGTACCATAATTTTTGGATCCACTCATTTGCTGATGGGCACTTAGGTTGCTTCCACTACTTGGCTATTGTAAATTGTGCTGCTATGAACATTGGGGTGCATAGGTTCTTTTGGATTGGTGTTTCAGAGTTCTTAGGGTATAATCCCAGCAGTGGAATTGCTGGGTCAAAGGGAAGTTCCATTTTTAGTTTTCTGAGGAAATTCCATACTGTTTTCCACAGTGGCCACACCAGTCTGCATTCCCACCAACAGTGCACTAGGGTTTCCTTTTCTCCTCATCCTCTCCAACATTTGTTTGTTGATTTGTTTATGCTGGCCACTCTGAATGGTGTGAGATGGTACCTCATTGTGGTTCTAATTTTCATCTCTCTGATGGCTAGTGATGCTGAGCATCTTTCCACATGTCTCTGGGCCCTCAGTATGTCTTCCTTGGAGCAGGACAACATGAAACATAATAATATCCGTATAATAGGGATACCAGAAGGAGAAGAAGATGAGCAAGGGATAGAAAACCTGTTTGAAAAAGTAATGATGGAAAATTTCCCTAATCTGATGAGAGAAAAGGCCACACAAATCTAGGAAACACAGAGAGTCCCAAGCAAGAGGAACCCAAAGAGACCCACTGCAAGACACATCATAATTAAAATGGCAAATTTCCAAGACAAAGAGAGGATCTTAAAGGCAGCAAGGGAGAAACAGGAAGTAACATACAAGGGAGCCCCAATAAGGTTAGCAGCTGACTTCTCAATGGAAACGCTCTAAGCCAGAAGAGAATGGCAAAAAATATTCCAAGTAATGAGAACCAGAGGCCTGCAACCAAGGCTACTTTACCCAGCAAGGCTCTCAATCAAGATAGAAGGTCAAATAAAGAGCTTCCCAGACAAAAGAAGTCCAAAAGAATACACCTCCACCAAACAAGCTCTGCAAGAGATGCTAAAGGGACTGCTTTAAGGAAAGAAAGAAAAAGAGAAAGAGAGAGGAACACAGGTATGAAAAAATGGCAATGAATAACTACCTATCACTAATAATCTTAAATGTAAATGGATTAATTGCTCCAATCAAAAGACATAGAACAGCTGAATGGATAAGAAAACATGACCCACACATATGCTGCCTACAAGAGACCCACCTCAGGACAAAAGACCTGCACAGACTGAAAGTGAAGGGCTGGAAACAAATTTTCCAAGCAAACAGACAGGAAAAAAAAAGCAGGGGTAGCAATACTCATATCAGACAAAATAGACTTCCAAAGAAGGGCCATAAAGAGAGACCCAGAAGGTCACTTCATAATACTGAAAGGAAGAATCCACCAAGAAGACATAAACATTGTAAATATATATGCTCCCAACATAGGAGCACCCAAATACATAAAGAAAATCTTGGAGGACTTCAAGAAAGATATTGACAGCAACATAATTATAGTAGGGGACTTTAACACCCCACTATCTCTTTCTTTTTAGAATCTCTTGTTTGTAATTCTATTTCCTTAATGGGGTTCCTTATACCAATTAATCCAGTATGACTGATGAACGAACTGAGTTTTGTCTATAGTTTTCTAAATTATCATGAGGTGAGAAAAAACTGTCAAAACTGTAGAACAACAGAGTGTACAGCTGTATTCTTCATCCCAATCATTAGTGATGGAACACTGATCAAAACGAATCTGATCTATAATATTCCAGTGCACAAATGAGGTTGACAAGTGTGTTTTAATCAATCGGACAACAAGGAATAAGGCTGTTAGCACTGATTATTTCAATTATTCAAAGTTAATTTAATGTTGAAAAATTCAATCATTTCCATAATTATTAAATATGAATGAAGCTTAGTAAATTTTAAAAGAAATTGTGATTTTATAATATTGTGTGCTACCCACAGTACGAGTTATACTTTTATATGTTTGAGTCATCATTTATACATGTATTTTCCCTATATATTTGCAGAGACACAATTAAAAGACTTCTCAGGGCAAAAACAAAAGAAAATACAACTTAGTTTTCAGTTTTCACTAACACAAATTTTGATCGAAATATCTCCCATATTTTTGGTTGATAAAATTCTTTGCTCTTTCTTTTTCCACTCAAAGAAGCTTTGCAAGTTGTTGCTGACCAGATAGCACATTGATTCTGTTATTTAAATTAATAAAATAGTCGCCTATGTCAACTCATAATTAAAATCAAGGTGACTTCTCATATTTGTAACAAAAATATTCACATTTTCTATCATAGTTTGCAAAAATGCAGAACAATGATGGAACTGTCACTGTAATTGTCAGGTTAAAACAGGCCATGCTCTCTGCTTTGCTCTATGCAAGGGGATTTACACAGTTCAAAGAACAACCTAAAGTTTCACATAGCTCACAATTTAGCCGAAGTTTTATATTTTCTCTTCAATTGATGTTCATACATAAATTAATAGCAAGTAATTACACAGGTATTATGATTATATATTGCAAATTAATATTACAAATAATTAGAAATTACCAAATAATAACACATTAATAAGATAGATTGATAGATATGGAAAGAATATAGTCCCAAACTCCTCAGTTTTTCAAAGAAATAAGGTCATATTGTCATAAAGTGAATAAAAAGTTTTTTGATTAGCTTTTCCTGGCTTGCCTCTGGGTTTTTGTTCATACATAATGAATTAAAAGTTTATCTAGATACTGATGTAGGCTTTGGAGTTATAAAGGCAGGTTCATAGGCCAGAGGAGGCTAACATGTAAGCAAAACTTATACTAAATTACTTCAACTCTGTATTTAGAAGGTTTTTAATACGCATAAGTTAACTATCAATTTAAAATATTCAAAGCTTAAAGATATTTGGTGACATGAAAAGAATAATTGCTTAAATCTATATATTTACAATACTTGTGTATTTTATCTAGTATTTGTTTTGTATATACTTTGTACCAAGTTCGATGTTAGATGCTTTGTATATGATGTTGGATAAGATCTAAACTATATCTCTAAATAAAGAGTGTAAATGAGAATAAAAAAGTGGTATATTAATTACGATTTATCTAAGGAGAATTAGATTTGAGTAATCACTTGGTGTAATGGAGAAGATGTTGGAGATATCTACTTTATCTGGGAAATTCATAAAAGACCTCCCAGATAAAATACTGAAACCAGACCAATTTTTTTCCTCATATTGTTCTTTCTATGTCATTAATTCAGTATGACTTATGCTATTAGACTTCAACAAGTAGAAGCCAGAAATTGTGACTCTTACAGAAGATAGGGGCACAGCATTGATTCTATAGATACATTTCCATGTAGTTACTATTGTTGAATGGGACTAAGCTTCTCTGTGGAGTTGTCTTTGCTACATTTGAATTTTAGTGGTGAATAGTGGTGAATAATACAAATTATTTTTGATGATTAATCAAATTTATCAAAAAAGAGGGACATACTGGCAATATAAGTAAAGCATTCTCATTTGTTTTTATACCTTTTTTCCTGTTTTATGACTGATAATGTATGTTAACTGCTGATTTGTACTTTATTTCTATATGGATGATATTTTTTCAAAGTTAGTCATATTGTTTTAGGTATCTTTTTTCTTGCATGTTTTAAATTTATCTAGTGCAAATCACAGTAATATATATATAATTCAAAAGTACTACAATGTCACTTCAATCTAGAGTAAAATAAGCACTGATGCACCATAAACTATGTGTTCTGAAGTCAATGTGATTTTAAGAGATATAAAGCTCAACTATTGAAAGTTATGTGAAAGTTAGTAACAATTAGAAAATGTTAAGTCTTAAAATGTTCCTTTAGAGAGTAAGCATACTTTTAAAATTACAGTTATTAGGTACATATTTGCCTTAATTATCCATGCAGTCTTATCTGGAAAATTAGCTTTCTTAAAGTTAATTTACAATAGAGTTTCTAATTACCTTAATGTTATTACTGAATATTGTTTTCAATTAGAGTAGCCTAGCACATTTAGCGGATAGATGTTATCACTTCATAAGGTTCATGTTCAACACTACGCCAGGCTTTTTATTAGCACAATGTTACAGACTCAAAAGGGGGGAATTGCCTCGAAAAGAAACTTGTCATTTAAATAAGTTTCTTTATAAGTTACATAGGAAAGTTCCACTGCTTTTGTTTTATGTCACTACTTTGTTAATTTATTTATGAAACCTGAGGGAAAAAAATAACAGACTATCTATTGGAAGTTTATTTCAACCAACAATATGAAAACATTGTTGAATTAAGCTATAATGTTTATGTGGATCTTCTATTCAATTTTATTTTTATTAAATGATTCCTGTTACAGAGTAGGAGAAACAATAGGTAAATAAACAGGCCTCAGCATATTAACTGTATATTTTTTCAATATGGTTTATCCAAACTTTTAATTAGGTATTATTTTCTTCATCTCAAAAGCGTATATGATTTAAAATAAAACAATAAACTAAAATTAATACTATTATGGGTGAGGAGCAGCAGCATCTATTAAAACACTTAGCAGTAACAAATGACAATTATTCACTATACCGTGCATGTTAACAATATACCCCTCTGTACACTAACTCTTAGTAGACTGATTTGTGCTATTGCTGATCTGTATTATTATCAATAATACAGATTTAACTTCATGTGCTAAAATGCAAATTATTCTGTGCTCCCAACTTAACATTATTCCTCACTACTACTCACACAGAAGAAAGAAGGGAAAGAGGAGAAAGAGAGAAGAAGCAAAAACAGAAGCAGAAGCAGAAGAAGGAGGAGGAGGAGGAGGGGAGGGGGAGGAAGAGGAGGAGGGGAAAGGGAGGGAGGGAAGGAGGGAGAAAGGAAGGAAGGAAGGAAGTGGGGAAGAAAGGAGAAAGGAAAGAGACAAAGACAGAAAGAGAAAGAGGTTTTTTTTTTTACTTTTTTTAACTTAAATTTATTGGGGTGACATTGGTTAATAAGATTATATAGGTTTCAAGTGCACATTTTTATAATACATTGTCTGTATATCGCGTGGTATGTCCACTACCCAAAGTCAAATCATCTTCTATTGTCATATATTTGGCCTCCTTTACTTTTTAGTGCCCCCACCACCCTTTCATCTGGTAACCACCATCCTGCTGTCTGTGTCTTTGAGTTTCAGTTTTATATCACACGTATGAGAGAAATCATATGGTTCTCAACTTTTTCTGACTGATTCATTTTCACTTAGTATAATATTCTCAAGGTCCATCCATGTTGTTGCAAGTATATATATATTTCTTCGTTATCCAATCATCTATCAAAAGACACTTTGGTTGTTTCTATGTCTTGGCCACTGCAAATAATGGTGCAGTGAGCATAGGGGTGAGCATTTATTCATCTTTGTGGATAAATGTTTTCCAATTTTTCAGGTAGATATCCAGAATCATTGACATAATTTCTACAACACAGTTGTGTGTTATATACAGTTAAACTGGTGATGTCAGTTATATAAGTATTTGAAACCTGGCCTTGCTCTTGGCTGTACTATTTTTTTCAAGTGTATTACCTGATTACTGGAGTAAAGATTTTTCAGATAATAGGTACAAGATATAAGTTTTTAAAATCAAATGCCTAGAAAAATAATTGGTATACTGAAAAAGCACATGATATATTGTTTCTTTAACAAAAGTGCCATATGGTTTCCAGTGTCTTTATGTGATTCAATAAATCCTAAACAAAATAGGAAAGAATCTAAAAATATTTTATAACAACTATAAGTTAATTTAGAAATGCTAAAAAGATTATTTGAAACAGAAAAACCTGAAATATTGTTGTTCTAAGAAGATACGATACAGATTTGAATGCAATGTGAGTAAGTAGAGTATGTTTTTAAGTGGGAAGAGACTCCATTTTAAAATTAAATACTGTAGGGACTGATGGTTATGCAAACAAAACAGAGTTAACTCCCAAAGGCAAAGATGATGGCAGAGCCTAAGGCCAAGGGAAGAAAAACCAAGAACTCTGATCAAATAAAGATTTCCTCTTCTCCCCTCCATATTCCCATATTATATTGATAATTTAAAAGTGAAAACAAAAGACTCTGTCTAAAGTAATACAGGAATAAAAACTAAATTATCTCTATCAGAAAACCAAAAGCAGCACCTAAATTACTAGTGAAATACCAGAGTGTTTTCATTAAATTCAAACAAAAAATAGAAATAGAAAGTATAAATGTTGCAAAAGAAGTCATCATTTATATAATCTATATAAACCAAGATAATGAATTATTGCATTGTTAGAGAAAGTTAGTAAATCAGTAAATTGACTTTAAACAAGTACATAATGTCAAGATATTTTTAGTCCAGTAATAATCAATAATCAATGTAATAACCTCAAAAGTCATTAAAATAACAACAAAACATAAATTAAGTAAAAATATATAAATGAATTAGAAATATACGGAAATATACTTGAAGACTTAATTGAACAATTAGTTCTTAGATATAATACTAAAACCATGGGCCATAAAAAGAGAAAAAACAATGAATCACTTTGCATCAACCATTAAAGTTTTTTCTCTGAAAAATACAATGCTGAGAATGAAAAGACAAGCTAGAAATGGGGTAAAATGTTTTCAAATGACCTAATGACAAAGGAATTATATCCAGGCTATAAAAAGAAAACTTATATTGCAATAACAAAAAAAGTGCATACAAAAATGGTGAAAAAATTGAACAGACACTATATCAGAGAAAACATACAGATAGCAAATATTTCTATGAGAAGATGCTCAACTCATTATTCAGAAATGTAACATGGTAATGAGCTAGATATCACTAGAAACCCATTAGAAAGGAGAAAAAATGATAATGTCAAGTACTGGTGAACATACAGAAAACAAGAATACTCATACATTGCTAGTGAGAATACAAAATGGTATATCAAATTTGGAAAATAGTTTGGAATTTTAGTGTAAAGGTGCATGACCATATGACGCAGAAATCCCACTTGAAGTTATTTTTGTTTTAAGTAAAATAAAAGCCTATGTTTACACAAGGTACACACATAAAAACAAGCAATTATTCAGTGTTTGTAATGGCTTTATTCATTACTGTCCCAAACTGGAAACAACCACAATTCCCATTTACAAGGGAACACATAAATGAACTGTGGTATATTCAGTTAACTACTCCTCAGCCATGAAAAATAAACAAACAAACACTGATTAACACAACAATATAGATGAGCTCAAATGAGTTTTGCTAAATACAAAAAAGCTCAGAAGGCTACCTATATACTCTGTGATTCCAAATTTGTCATATACAGAAAGACATAAACCTCTAGTGACTCATAAAAGATCAGTGGTTACCGATGATTTAGGACAGAGAAGACTTGAATTATAAAGGTGGTAGCATGAAGTGATTGGTGTGGTAATTATGAAACTGTCCTTTATCTTAATAGTGGTGATGACTGCATTTGTCAAAACTCACAGAACTACATACCAAGGGTAAATTTTTCTATGTAATTTTATAACAGTTTGAACAAGTATTATACATATATGCATTTGTTTATGTATACTATACATATATCTCTATATATGTATATAAAACACAGTTGACCATTGAACAACTCGGTTCTTCTTATACGTGGATTTTACTCAATAAATATATAGTAAGTCCTCTATAACTCTTGTGTTTCAAGTCTGTCACATCCAAGGACTCAGTCACCCGTGATTCAAAAACAGCATTTTGATGGAAGTTTGGGGATCTGCAAACACACAGGGACCACTTTTGCATTGTTCTAATGCTACTTTATAAAAGGAACTTGAGGATTCATGAATTTTGGTATGTGAGCGTGTGGATGTGTGTGTGTGAAAGGGTCCTGAAACCATTTCTCCAACAGATGCGAAGGTAACAATGTAGTTAACTTTTCAGGGTGTTAAAATTTATATGCAGATTTTCAACTATGGGATGGGATTTCCCTAGTCCCTGGGTTTTTCCAAGGTCCACTGGATATATTTATAGCTACTGTAAAACAATACAGTGACATAGCCAAATACGCCAACATCTAAATTGAAATGGAAAATTATAAACATTCAAATAATTTCAAATGAAGGCAGAAAAAGGAAGCAGAAAAATCAAAACCTGAGAAGACAAATGCAAAACATATCCCAAAAATGGTATTCCAAAGTCCCACCATGTTAATAAGTACTTTAGTAAAAATGAAATAAACACACAAGTTAAAATATTGAGGTTTTCAGGGTGGATTCAAAATATGACTTAATTACATGACACAAATTAGTTAAGTATTTTAAGAATGAAAATCATATTTTTAAAATAAAAGTGAAAAAACTAAAATTGATAGACTATACAAATATAATCTAAAGAAACCTAGAATGGCTCTAATAGTATCACCAACATAGTCATTAAAACAAGGAAAATTACCATGGATAAAAAGGTTATTACTTGCTTGTGGGAGGAGGGTATAAGGGGACTAAATGGTAATGGCAAAAATACAATTAAAATTAAATTTAAAAAGTTGTTAAAAATGATGAAAAGGATCAATTTATCAAGAATATATAACAATTTTAAACATGCATGCAACTAACAACAGAGTTCCAAAGTAGATGAAGCAAAACCTGCTAGAACTTTGAAAGGAGAAATAGAAAATACACAAATGTCTCTTAGAATCAGTAGAACAAGCAGGCCAAAATCATGAAAGATGTGTGAGACCTGAACAACTCTCATCAACTCACTTGATCTAGCTGACGAGTGTGGAATACTTCTTTCCTAGCAGGGCGCTTAGACAGAGGAGCCTCAGAGAAGCTGTGAAGAACAGGATCAGGAAGACTCCATTCAATCTGGCCTGGAGGACAAAGGGTTATAGCTACTAAAGACAGGCACTAACCGTGCAGAAGTACATGTCTCCTCAATACCTAAAAGGAAGTAAGTTTGTTTAGCCGAGTTCTACATCAGTGATCAGAGGTTTTCCTAGTCCCTGTTTGTACATACACACTTCTGATCAACTGTGGTCCTCTACTCCAGCGGTCCCCTGCCCAGACGGCGGACTGGTCCGTGACCTGTGAGGAGCCGGGCCACACAACAGGGGGTGAGGGGCAGACTAACAAGGGAAGCTTCCCATGACCGCCCGAGCTCTGCCTGCTCTACCCCCAATTTCATCGGTGGAAATATTTTCTTCTGTGAAACCTGACCCTGGTGCCAAAAAGGTTGGCGACTGATGCTCTAGTGTACTGACTAGTAGACAAAGTGTTTAGCTTCTTAGAATGGGAACATAAAAGTAATATGATGAAAAAAAATCAGAAAGAAACTTTAAAAAAAACAAATAGTACATAACTTAAAAATGGAATTGAGTGTATTCTAAATGTTCTTTTCCTAATGGTATAAACAACGATTTAAAATTTTAAATAAAATAAAAAGGAGTCAATACAGAAAATATATTTCAGGAAAATTTTAAATAATATCGGGTATAGCCAGCAACAAAATCAAATAGTCTTGTTTTTTATATTTAATTTTAAAAATTGGACTCATCTGAAATAGAGAATTTCAAAAAAAAAAAGTAAAATAGGATAGGACAGATTTGGAAATCTTTCATATATGGTTAAACATTGTTGAAAAGACTTAGAAAGTAAACAAGCTTAAATCAAAGTACGGAGCCAAAACATCCTCTCCTCTAAAAGTCAGGATATTGAAGATATGGCAGCAGTCAATATTATAAGTGATACCCATTGAAAGTGATGCTCATATTTGTTAAGGATAAAAAGGACAGATGTCCAAAATGCACCTAATAATATTTCTTTAAGGAAATCATAGAACCAGATGTCCTATCAAAATGGAGGTATAAGTAGAAATGCATCACCGCCTTGCACAACCATAAGAATGATCACAACTAACCTCAAAAGAAAATATACCCAGAACTGCCAGAAAATCAAACTGTATGGAAGTCTGACAACCAAGAATTTAAAGAAGCCATATTAATCCAGAAGTGTAGGAGGGGCAGAGATAGGGAGTCAGGGAAGAGAGGACATGGCACGGTGGCAGCAAGGCAGCATCAAGGTGGTGGCAGATGTGGCAGCTGGTGGGACAGGTGGTCCCGCATTCACATGTGGTAGATACAAATCTGAAGGGATACCTGTGGAGCAAGTGAGTCCAGTCCCAGGCAGACCACACAGGCCAGGGTTCCAGCACCAGAAATAAAGCCTCATAACTTCTCGCTGTAGAAACGAATAGGGGTTGGGGTGGGGAAATAAATTGCCAGTTTCTCAAGAGAGTCCTATTAAATGTCCCGTATGTTCCTAGAACCTGTGCAAACCCACCCTCTCTGGGAACCACCACCAATGCAACAGCTAAAATGGTGCTAGTCACATACAGGAAGCAGGTGAAGTGACTGGTAATGGGGTGAGTGTGGAGCAAGCCTCCAGCAGCCAGGCAGTGGCACTGTCCCATCTCTGACACCTATCCCCCAAACAGAGCCAAAAAGCAGTGACGTGGGCTGTTCCACCCTGGAGAACATACAAGGCTCTCCTCCATACAATTTGACAGGTGCGCCAAGACAGGGAGTCCAAGCAGCTCTACCTAATACACAGAAACAAACACAGGGGGGCTGCCAAATCAAGGAGACAAAGAAATACAACTCAAGTGAAATAACAGAACAAAATCCCAGAAAAAGAACTAAATGAAATGGATAGCCAACCTACCACATGCAGATTTCAAAACACTGGTGATAAGGATGCTCAGAGAATTCTGTGAGTGTAGCAAAAGCATAAGGGAAGAAATTAAAGCTCTACTAGTGGAAATAAAGAAAAATCCACAGGGAACCAACAGTGAAGGGAAGAAAGCTGGGGTTCACATTTATTTTGAACATAAAGAAGAAATAAACAGTTAACCAGAACAGAATGAAGAAATAAGAATTCAAAAAAAACAAGGAGAGAATAAGAAGACCCTGGGACATCTCCGAAAGTGCCAACATCCAAATCATAGAGATGTCATAGGAGAAGAAGAAGAACTAGAATTTGAAAACTTATTTGAAAAAGTAATGAAAGAAAACTTCCCTAATTTGGCAAAGGAGATAGACATACAAATCCAAGAAGCATAGAGTCCCAAACAAGCTGGACCCAAAGAGGAACACACACCAAGACACATCATGATTAAAATGCCAATGGTTAAAGATTTTCATTACCATCACACAGATGTTCTATCACCAACCATGTTTCTATAATTAAAACTGATTGTCTTAAGAATGCTTTAAATAAATTTGTACTGAAGTGATTTAGCTACACATTAGTAATTCTGCATTTGATACTGCTTTGACTAGTGACTCACTGTCATAAAAAGGTTTCTACTTATTTCTGAAATAAAGAACCACCAACAGAACTTTCATGGTTTCCATCATTCTTGGTCATGTCATATCTTTTTTCTTGATCTAATGAAGACCAATATCCCTATCACATGTAATTCATTCTGGCACTTGAGGTCACCCTTTCTTCCAGGATTGAAGTCTGGCCTCTAAAATTCTGTTATTGTAACTGGAAACCCGATTCTGAGTCCTTACTTCCTTGATCACATCAGACAATTGTTACCACTGTTATAGGCAACCTACTGATTTTTTAAATTGTTCTTGCCATAACTATTTCATATACAATATATAATATTTCATATAATTTTATTATAATGTTTCAAGTTGACTTCTGTCCTCTGCTTTCTAATTATGATTACTTTCATATTATTCATTTTACTAAGCTTTATTGTAATTTGAAAACTCAAGTTTTACATTCTTCTAATTTCCCTTACCCCATCATAGCTATTCCTTATGCAACATGCAAATTTTTAAAAAATATCCATAGGTATCAAAGGTTTAAAGGCTAATTACATGGAAACTTTAATTCTAGAGATACATCAGGTCAAATAACATGTATTTCTGAATTGTAATCATGTTTATAATTTAGAAAAAAGGCAGATACCTATCATTCCAAAGATATGATACAATTGTGAGTCTTTGGGAAGTAAAAGTTTGGGAAGAATAAATGGCAATGCCTATTGTCATGTTTTATTTATTTTTTCATCATGTTCAAAGCAGCAAGGCTGGAAATGATTCATTAAGTTTAGGGATCATTTAGACAACAAACAAAAATTATGTATTCTTTTTATTTTTTAAAAGATAATTCATGAATTTTTTCTTCTATACTAACATGTCTTGACTCAAGTGTATTTTTTTCATGAGTTTCAAAAACAACATATTAAATGCACTTCAGTATGTAAACTATGACATTAAAAAGAACTCATTGTATTTTTTTTAATTTTAGGACAGAAAGTTATACATTTCAGGTGAAGAACACTTGAAGAAAGAAATCTATGACAATTATTCGGTTGACTATTGTAATTACTAAACCTCTCCAAATTTTAATTTGCTAAACTGTAAAATGGGACTACTGATAATATAATTTGTCATATAATTATTTTGAAGATTGTATCACCAATATATGTAAGTTGCTTAATAAAATACTTGGAACCATATACTGAACAAAATGTGTGTGTACATACACACTGATATGTATTATACAGTGTTTAGGTTGCATTTGATTGCAAGAAAGCTAAAACATACTCAAAGTCTTTCATAATAATGAAGAAACTAATTTTATATGGCAGGTATACCATAAATATAATAACTCTTTAAGATCCCGACATTGCCACACCCCCCAAAAAACACCCAGTCTGTCCTGACTTAGCCTATGCCCTTTCAACTCTAAGGGTAACTCTAAACCTCTAGAGTCCCACAAAACGAAAAGTGGGATCGTAAAGATATACAAGCCCTAGAAAGAATGCTATCCCATGAGAAAATCATACATGGCTGTAGGGAACTTTGGAGAAGGAAATCCTCTCAGGTAGTGGAGCCAGGGTTCATGGAGATGAAAGGACAAATCTAGTCAACACATTCAACCCCGGAGAATGAAGTCACCTTCTTCTGAGTCACACTGAATAGTGCAAGAGATGTGAAAGAAAGCAAGGCCCTACTAGCAAAGCACGCGTGTGAGAAATGTATGTCGAACACGTGAACACAGGTGTTTTATATATTAAATAAACACTATTTTACACACATTATCTACTTTGATATTTCATTTCTAATTTGAATTGCATAAGTGTACAGTGACTTATAACCTTAGTATTTATATCTGTACATATTCTACTGTACTCTGTCTCAGTGGTGTGGTTTACCCCAAAGGTACTTTTCATTGTAGCTACATTATTAGCACAGTTGTTTACCCTCCTCTCGTTTGCATCTTTCATAGAATCAGTACTTTAAAGTGGTAGATTAAGAAGTATTTCATAGAAATAAAATGGAAAACATAGTTATATCTTTTAAGCTTCATAACACAAGATAAATCTTCCCAAATACTGTTGGGTTATGAAGAGTTGCTAGTTATATTTGTTCAAAGCCCTGATATTAACAAAAGCCCAGAAGATAAAATAAATAAAACCACACAGAACAAATGGAAAAGTATAGATCATTTTGCAAGTGGTAGTTTGCATATATCTTTAGAAACACATTTGATTTTAAGAATCTCTATAGATTTATTAATAAATAACTTCAAAAAATACAATGCTTATTGTAGAAATACATTAACTTATAAATGATAATAAGTAAATGTTAATATTATATTTTTCTCTATAGAAAAGAGTTAAATTCTCCCAGGCAATAACTAAAGGAAGATAATTAAAAATATCTTTATAATTCTCAAATATGTAGCCAAAATACTTTATGGCTTTACATAGAATTTTCCCAAATGAGTTAAGAAACTGAAGTTAACCAAATAACATTAATATTACTTCAGTTAACTAATAATGTATGTTCTAAGTTAAAAGGAAACTAAATATCATAGTATATGTAATACAGCTATCCAGATATAGACACTAGTTACTTGAAAAAAAACACATTAAGAAAAGTTTTACTTTATCTTGTACAGTTTATTTTTCTTAAATTAGGGCCAGGCTTGGAGTTTGCATATGTTTTCTGTATTCTATAACAGTCCTACCTCCTCACTGATATAACATGGTAACCAAGCATATACTAGTTTACAAAATTTCAGATATTTCTGATATAATCAATGCATCTGTGTTTCCAGAATTGGTGATTCATTCACTATATACTTATATAAACATGTACAGAAAATTATAAATGGCTTTGAAAAACACAAAATAATATTATTCAATAATTATAGTCTATGTATTATAATAAATAGTCTGTTATAGATATTACTTATTTTTTAATTTATTGATTTTTGAGAGAGAGAGAGAGAGGGAGAAATGCTGAATTGTTTTTCCACTTATTTATACATTCATTGGTTGATTCTTGTATGTGCCCCAATCTGGTATCAAACCCACAGCATCAGGATGATGCTCCAACCAACTGAGCTACCAGGCCAGGGCCAGGTTATTAAACATCTAGCCTTTCATGTAATATTTCTCCCAGTTTTCAAACACAGAGTAGCTACAAGACACACATCTACATCTCATTTGTACCTGTCATCTTCTAGTAACATTTGTAAATGCAGTTTACGAGAATATTGTAATTTCTTTGCAAGTAACTTTGTTTTCAATATAATAATTACTAGGGCCATGATGTACATTTTCCAAGACTTTTTGAGCTACGTTTCTTTAGTTCTTTCTGATATATTCTCACTAATTTACATATAATCTCTTTGATAATTCCTCTTTATATTTTTTATTTTGAGGACTATGTATTTTTCATGCACTGCATTGTTTGATGCTATACTACTGGGTTTTTTGAAGAAATTATAACTACCCTGATATGCCGATTCTTGTTTTTTCTTTATGTTTCAAGTGGAAGGTTTATAAGTTTATCTTATAGATATAGAAATTTGAAATGAATGTGTTTTTTTTTTCAGATTGCATGCTACTATGAGTGCCAGTTGAAAACAAAATTACTTCTTTATACAGAGCTGCCTATTTCTTCACTTTAGAAATCTCACACCCACCCTTAAACAGTCTTTCCTAAAGACTGTTAGAATCAGTCAAATCCTACTTCAGCATGTTCATATTTTAAATCTTTATTGACTATTAAAGGTAGGTTACACTTGACATTCAACATAATTTTGAAGTCTCTACTTTTGGCATATTAAATTATCAATAAACCTTAGTCAATATCAGAATCTAATAAATATTAGGGATGGATGGTGGTTTATGTTCCAAAGTACATGCATTTTCAAACGTTATTTTGTCTGAGTTGGCAAGTCCATAATGTGTAAAAATGGATGAGTCAAGCAAATCTATTTTCAGAGATTATTTTTCCTACTATTAGAACTAATTTCTGCTGATGTGAAAGTATTATTTGCCTGACCTAGCAAGTGTGAGTGTTTAATGGGCTTAGCTGAGCTGAGGCTGTGAACTGGTTATCTAAGTTCTAAACCTCAGTGCTTGGCTAATTCACTCATAGATTTAGCCAACTCATTTCACCACTTTAGACCCAAAGTGCATTATCAATAAATTGGAACTCATAACACTGGATTTGCTGCATAATAGCCTAGGAAGAAATAGATAACAAATAGATGCTTCTTTATATAACAAATGATATAAATTAACACCCAATTTGCCCCATTCAGAATCATAAAATTCAGTTAGTCATTTATTTCAGGGTTCTAAATCTGGGGGAAAATGTGGAGGTTATTTGTTAAAAAGATATCTTGCAAGAAGTAAAGCAGGTGCTATGGTTAATGGTGCTGTAATTCAGCAAATTCCTGTTCCATCTCATGTATCAGCATGACATTAAATTTCTGATTTTTTGAGTCCATTATAAAGTATGATTTTCACACTAAGCTTTGGTATAAAAGCTACACAGTCTCCCCTCAAATTACTTGGAGAGATACTTTTTTCAATCTCTTACAAATAAAGCCCTATTGCTTACTATCTTATTTAAGAATGTAATATTTATGATGATATTTTCTTAGAATTGGCAAAATTGGAAAATTTCTTCAGTAAATTATTTAGATTGCAAAGTAAAATATATTTAAAACCATATGCCAAATCTTATAGTGGCAATATAATGTATGCAATTAATTTTAATCTAAAATTGCTTTCAAAGAGAAACTAGAAAGTGTCACAGATATTTTTATAGTATTTTGAAGCTAAAAAATTAATTCTAAAAAAGTCACAAGCATTTTTACTTAAAATATTTTTTAAAAGTCTACAATTTTAAAACATTTTCTTTCTTGAAATCATTAGGGTGATAAATATTTCCCTTATATTGTACCTGGAATAATTAAGATCTGATGATTCTTGGTTAATGTTCATTTTAACTACAAAACAAATAGAAACACTAGTAAACCTCTATTGTTAATTTTCTCCTGTAAAGATATTTTAATATTGTAGAGAGCAAATGAAGATACACCTGACTATTAATCCATCTAAAATTTGTACACACACACAGAGGAAATGATTGATTGCATCTTTTCTTATAGTTCATCTGTTGAGGTGCCAAGTAATTCCTTTATAATGAAACATATGAATAAAGAAGTCACACAGTAAGCCCATAAAGCTTAGCATTCTGTCTTTACCAAAGCATGAAAAATATTTTTACTACTGAAAAAATAATCTTTCTCCATATGAGAGAACATAATCATGAATGATACATCTGACAAGGGGTTAATTTCCAAAATATGTAAAGAACTTATATAACTCAACACCAGGAAGACAAACAACCTAATTAAAAATGAGCCAAGGGCCCAAATAGACACTTCTCCAAGGAGGACACACACATGGCCAATAGACATATGAAAAACCCTCAACATCACTAATCATCAGAAACATGCAAATTAAAACTATAATAAGGTATCATTTCATACAGGATGAAATTTCTACTGTCAATAAATCAACAAACAACAAGTGCTGGTGAGGATGTGGAGAAAAGGGAACCCTTTTGCACTGTTGGTAGGAATGCAGACTGGTGCAGCCACTGTGGAAAACACAATGAAATTTCCTCAAAAAACTAACAATGGAACTGCCTTTTGATCCAGGGATTTCACTGCTGGGATTGTACCCTAAGAATCCTGAAACACCAATTCAAAAGACCCTATTCACCCCTATGTTCAAAGCAGTGCTATTTACAATAGCCAAGATCTGGAAAGGGAGTTCCCATTAGATGAGTAGATAAGAAAGATGTGATACATTTACACGATGGAATACTACTACATGGCTCTAAAATAGAAGGAACTCTTACCCTTTGTGACAGCATGGATGGACCTCAAGATTATTATACTAAGCAGAAGAAGCCAGTCAGAAAAAGGCAACTAAAATATAACCTTACTTCTATGTAGAATCTAATGAACGAAATGACAAACAAAATCGGACCAGAGGCGTGGATACATGGAACAGACTGACCCATCTCGGGGAGGGGGCTGTGTTGGTGGGACTGCAGTAGACCAGCCGGAGAATATATACGCATATATGCATAGCCCATGGTCACAGACAGCAATGTGGTGAAGGGCAGGGCAGGGGGGTGAGGACTCTGTGGAGAGGGGGCAAAGTGGGGGGGGATAGTGTAATAACATCAACAATAAAAAAAAGAAAAATCATCTTTATCTTGATAAGATCATTTTATTTTATTGAAACCATGTACTAAATCCTCAGATTTTGGAAATCAACTTATATAAATGGAACTAAAGTATTAAAAATAAATTATTAAAAATAAAATAAACATGAGAAATAAATTACTCTAAATTATCAATTTGGCGTATAACATTTCTTTATATTAACGTACCCCAGATTAGCTTATCTCCTACCTATGCGCACATCGGTAGTTTCTAATCTACGGGTTACAGTGTTGCAGGAAGGATGCTTGTGCGCACATGAGTTTTCACATTTGTGTACATCTATAGCGGTACCGTATTGGAACTGGAATGGTTGGGTCAGAAGTGATGCACACACACGTGCTTTCATTTTTTCACGGGTGAATGCCTGGGAGTGAAATAGTTGGATCATATTTAGATGTATGTTCAACTCTTTAAAAAATTACTAACATTTTTCAGTGTTTGTATCATTATACATCTCCAGATGTGTATATAAAGACTTACACATGAGCATTGAAAGCTCTTTTATTTGTTATAATAAAATACGGAAATAATCCAAATACTCTTCGTCAGACAAATGGATACATTATCTCTAATAACACCCTAAAAGAATTGTTATATCTGAAAGCAATTATGCTGAGTGAACAAAATCAGACAAAATAAATATGCATATTGTATATTTTCATTTATTTAAGTTTCTTAAAAATGCGAAGTATTCAGAGAGCAGATAATGGCTGGCTGGGGATGCCAGAGCGGGAGGGGAAAATAACCAAGGGGCATGAGGGAAACTTGAGGGGTAACGGGTATGTTCATGGGGTTGATTGTGATGGTGGTGTCACAAGTGTGAGCATACATCATACCTGATCAGATTGGATGTGATTAATCTGTGCAGTTTGGTAAGGCAATTATACTTCAAAAATACTGGTAGAATGTATAAAAGTATAGTCCAGAACAAGGCAGAATGAAATTCCAAGAGTAGGTCCTTGTGAGAAATGAAGTCCTTTGCTGTAAGGCTGTAACAAATTAAAGAGTGCACACCGGAACGTAGACCGATGTCCTCTTCCCTTCACCAAGAAAGCTTTTCCATGAAAAGTATATATTGACTGGACTAAGCACTCAGCTTAATCACAGGCTACATATCTTGTTAAAGCCCGACATCAAACAGACACAGATCTGTCTGCCTATTTATCTATCTATTTAGCATCTATCCAACTCTATTTCAGAACTTAATGCCGTTCCATTAATTGTCTTTCCCTTCATGTTCCATTATCATACCATCCCAAATATTGAAAGAAATTATAATATCAACCAGGATTCAAGTATCTTTTATATTACCTTAGAGAAAATTGATATTCTTACATTGAAATTCCACAAGACTGCTTTCATAAATTAATTAATTCTTTCTTCTGACAGTAAGACTATTTTAAGATGCCTATATATAGATCCATCATACATATCAATATGACTTTTAAGAATTTAATTAGATGGCTACTAATTTTGTAACAATGTGGATAAAAATAATTTTATTCTTACCTTTAAAAATGGAATCACTAATTATATATTTCCTGACATGCTGTATATTAATTAATTAACCCAACAAATAATTTTTAGGCATCTATTATGTTTCTGGTACTATTCTGGGCAGTAGGGATAAACCAGAAAACAAAGCATAAAACATTTCTTCCCTCAGATAATACTTGGTCCATCAGTCTAACAGAAAATAAATGAAAAAAATATATATGTTTGGGGGTTTCAGTTTAATATAGGGTAGCCTAAAAATGCTTGACTGAGAAGGCGAGTTTGCAAAATGAACTGATGGAATGTGAAAAGTTGTCATCTAGTTATCAAGGGAAGGCTATCTTAGGAAGAATAAAGCACATAGTATGGACAGCATCGTTACCGGAAAGTCTGAGAAACATTAAGAAAGCCCACGTGGCCGGAACACAGTGAGACAAAGTATGTATAGGGTTGTGTTCTGGGAGGTAATCGGGGGTGGGAATCATGTCACGTCTGAGCAAAATCAAAAAGCAGTACAGTGCTTTGAGAAGCAAAGAAACAAGATATAATGCATGTGTTGAGAAAGTCACCATGGCTATTATATTGAGACAAGATTTCAGGCAGCAAGACTAATTCATGGAGAATAGTCATAAGGTGATTAAAATAGTGTTTTTTAAAGAGAAGTTGGTGATTTAAGTCGTATCAGTAGTAGTGGGATTGGTATGATATGGTCAAATCCTAATTATACTACCAAGGTGACAACTATTCAGATTGCTGACAGACCGGATATATGGAGTGAGGAAGAGAGAAAAATCAAGGGCAACCTCCAGTGTAAGTGCTTGCAAACAGAAGAGTGGTGCCGTCACTAGCTGTGATGATGGGAGACTATAGTGGGAACTGGGGTGGACCGTCATCCCAGACACTCTGATTGGGCATGCTATGCTTGAGAGTCCTACTGGGCATCCAAAGGGGAATGTCACGTAGGTAGTAACACATACTGATGTGGAGTGCAGTGTAGTTCAGAGAGAAGGTTGGAATCATCAGCATGTCAATGGTGTTTAAAACTGATAGACTATATAAGATAAACTAAAAATGGGTGCAGATAGAAAAATAATCAAAAAGCTAGTCACCGGAGTGATGCAAACATTTACAGTTGAGAGAAATAAAGAGGAAACAGAAAGGTCACTAAAATGAAATCATAAGTGTAGGCATAAATCGAGCTGCCCAGGAAGTCAAGGAAATGCATTATTCACAAAGGAAAAATAATTGGCTATACCAAATGCTTATAGATAGTTCAAGGAGGATAACGACAGAGCAATTACCATTCCTTTTAGCAAAGTGGAGGTAATTGCTGACCTTGATCAGAGCAGTTTGACTAGCATGTTGCAAATGAAATATAATTTAATGAATTGAAGGGTGGTTTATATAAGTTTTTCAAGTCGGAATGATAGAAATGAGTGGGTCATCGGGAGGAGAGGCAGAAACAAAAAGGATTTTGAGCTTTGTGTACTAATGGGGGTAATTCTGTGTAAAAAGAAAGAAAAAGTATAGGGAGAATTTCTAGGGTAAGAAAGCAAAAGATGATAGAATCTATGAAACAACAGAGGTTGATCCTTTCTAGGATCCTTTCTAGGATATTATAATCCATAATAACAAAAAGGAAGATCTGGCAAGTTTATAACCACAGACATAGATAGATGCCTCTAATAAATTAATGTCTCTGTAAATTAAGAAACATGGTTGTCAGCTGGAATTGAAAATGAGAGAAAGGATTTTGGACTTTGAAGAAAAAAGGGACGATATTTAAACAATGAGAAAGTGGACTAAGAAAATAGAGTGAGAGTATGGGGAGTTAGTAAAGCTCCACTGAAGATCAAAAATTAAGTGTAAACTATCTAAGTGATTCTCTGTGTGTGTGGACTTGTTTTGCTTTTGCTAGCCAAGTGCATCTCTATCAGGCCAGGCATTGGATTGTCAGAAAATTGAAGTTAACAACTGCTGTCTTTAATGAGTGAAATTACAAATTTTTTTTTCTGTAAATAATTTTATATCTGGTTGCAATGGACTAAATTTCATTCCCCCCAACTCCAAATTTGTATGTTGAAACCTTAACCCTCAACAGGTCTGTATTCGGATTTGGGCCCTTTAAAGAGAAATGAAGGTTAAATGAAGTCAAAATGGTGGGACCCTAATCAGATAGGATGGGTGTATTTGTAAGAACAGGAAGACACACCAGAGGCAAGGCTATGTGAGGACACAGTGAGGAGGTAGCTGTCCATACGCCAGAAAAAGAAGCTTCATCTAAAGACAACCCCGGCTGCACTTGGATCTTGGAGTTCTGGCCTTCAGAACTGTGAGGAAATTAATTTCTGTATTTCTGTGGTTTAAGTCACCATGTCTGTGGTACTTTGTTACAGCAGCTCTAGCAGATTCTTGCATTGTACACATTTATTATCTTATATTTACATTTAGATAGGCTCAGCTACACTGAACAAGAATTTGTTGTATTTTCAGGTTCAAGTGGCTGCACACTAGTATCAACAAATGAATGTGGTTTTGATTCACTCGAAACTCTCTGTCATTATTGCTAACATGTTGATTTAGAATCTGGGGCCAGAAGACGTAGTAGACTGTATTGAAGGAGAGGAACACAGAACTTGTGGAATGACCAATGATATTGTAATTTGAAGCAAGCACGCTCTTTATCTATGCATAGGCATAGCCTCATCCTTTAAAATAAGACCGTGTATTTCTGGCTTGTCCAGCAACAGTATGTAAGTAAGAATACTCAAGGATACTAGCAATTTGCCTCTCCCAACAAAGAGATGAGTTAAGAAAGTTACAATATAGTAACAAAAGGAATCAAATTTGTTAGTGTGGGACAATTATCTCTAGGAAAAGAAAATTAATGCCAAATACATGTATAACTTGGGTAGAAGTCTGGAGGCCTTATTTTGATACCTGCGAATGCAAGCATTTATCTTCCTCTTTAACAGAAGCATTGTAGAGTCCAGGCACACTTATATATTTTAAAAATCAGTAAGCTGTGGTGCACAGGCCAGTTGCCTGTTTTTGTAAATACAGCCTCCACCCACCTGTGTACAGTTATGATGGAACAGCCATGCTCTTTCATGTACTTACTGTCCACGGCTTTAAAAAAATAAGGACAGGGTTATCAGAATTATGTAACCTCAGCAGAGACTGGATAGCCTGAAGATTTAAACTACTCACTATTTGGTACTTTAAGTAAAAGTTTTTCCAACCTCTGATGTATAGTGACATGTATATAATGGGCAATGAGAGATTTAAAAAATCTGATATAATTCTTTAAATGCCTTTTTATGGTAGAGAACCAGATGATAAAATAGCTTTATATTCTCTATATTCTAGCTTTAATGAGGTATAATTGACAATAAAAGTATATATTTAAGGTATACAAAATATGACTTAATATTCATATTTTTGATATGATTGACACATTTAAGTCAATTAACACATCAATCACTAGTTATGCACTACTAACTTTGTGGTAAGAACACATAAGATCTACCATATTAGCAAATTTCAGGCATAATACACAATATCATTAACTACTGTCGCCATGCTCTAGGTTAGGACCCCAATGCTCACTCACCTAATAACAAAGTCTGTACCCTTTGACCAGCAGCCCCTCATTTCCCCACCCTGGAAGCCCTGGCAGCCACCATTCTACTTTCTGGTTCTGTGAATATGACTTATTTATATTCCACATACAAGTGAGATCACACAGTATTTGTCTTTCTGTGTTGGGCTTATATCCTTAAGCATTATGTCTTCTAGGTCTATCTGTGTTGTTCCAGTTGGCAAGGTTATCTTCATTTCATGGCTGAATAATAGGCCATTGCATGGCCGTGTGTATGTTTGTGTGTGTATGTACCAAACACAATTTTTAATCCATTCATTCGACTGGCAGACACTTAAGATGTTTTCATATCGTGAATACTGTGAATAATGCTGCAATGAACATGGAGAGGTGTAAAACATCTTTGCAGTCCTTTCATTTCCTTTTTTTGGGGGTATATTATTAATACGATTTTTTAATGTTTATTTTTTTACTGTCATTCAAGTACAGTTGTCCTTATTTTCCCCCCACTCTCCCCTACCTCAGCCATCCCCACCTCCCATCCCTGACCCCACCCCCCTTGGTTTTATCCATCAAAGTGGACGAAAATCATAAAGTGTCCTTTATAATTGTTCCTGAAAACCTTTTCCCCTTTGATATATACCTGAAAGTGGGATTGTTGGATTATATGGTGGCTCTAGTTTTAATTTCTTGAGGAATCTTCATGCAGTTTTCCATAATGGCTTTATGAATTTACATTACCTCTAACAGATTACAAGGGTTCCCTTTTCCCCACATCCTCACCAACATTCATCTCATTTCTTTTTGATAATAGCCATCCTAATAGGTGGGATGTGTTATCTCATTACTGTTTTCCCATTTCCCTGCTGATTAGTGATGTTGAGCATCTTTACATGTACCTGGTGAAAAGCCCTATTGTTTTAAACTGAATTTGTAAATTCATCTGTCTTTACATCTCTTAAGTATCTCGCTTAAGAGATACTTAAACTCTGTAAGAGTTAGGATGAACCATCAATGCTATGGTCAGTACATGATGGGACAGGAGATCATCAACATTTAGGCAGTCTGGTCATGCATTGTAAACTTGATCTTCAGAATCAAACTATTTTATCATGTGCATTTGGAATTTCCTCCATGTAAATTTTGACATAATATTTAAAATTTTATTCCTCTTTCTATTTCAAAAGTAAAGTCTTAATTTAGATTGGCAATTTGGATTTTTATATAATTTTTAAATAATAAATGAAACTGGAATATATACTAGATTCCTATTCTAGAGTGTATGTGATATATTTTGGAATATGTCTACTCTTAGAAATTTTGCAAACAACAAAAATATTTTCGGCTTAGTTTTCAATAGTAGTTTTATATCCTTTCAAGGAAAAATAAAGTAACTATAGACCACTCCTTTGATACTCACTTCTATTTCATAATTTTTCCCCATAGAAATACTATAGAAGCTTCTTGAGTATTCTAAGGAATTTTCTTGTTTCCTATTCCCAAAACCATAGATTTCACTATTTGTTAAACAAATGTTGAATAAACAATTATTTGGAATTCTTACCAGGGGGAATTTCATATTTTTAAAAAATGACTAGGAAGACCCCAGGGGTTATATTTTCTGACCTGCCATGTATTTTCTTGATGAGGCAAACAAATCTTGTTGCATTGTGGAGCTAGACCTCCTCTGTAGGGAAATCCCCATCTGCTACTGCATCCCTAACATGATGTTGCAGCCAGTTTTAAAATTAATAACCACAAAAAATAATCACATGCCTGATGACACTATTAAAATCTGCTCACTTTTGAATTGTTTGTTTTCCCATTTGTTATATTTATATCAGGTAACAATACATTTTAAATAAATTTCAAGTTTATTACATTAATATTTTGTACAAAATTAATGAATTAATTCAGTTAAAATACTGAGACTCTTTATGGATTTGAAAATACTGACACTCTTTATGTGTTTGAAAAGTTAATTCCATTTATTTAATCATGCTCTTATCCATAGAAGTGAGCCCAGGGCACAACCAACCAAAGAAACTTCTACAATTCTACCACTGTTAATTTTTAATTATTTTTATTATATTTAATAATATTTTTTCTTAATAAGGTTCTTAACCCATGGAGATATTATATCTCTTTTGTTTCTTTTTAAGTGCTACTCTTCTTATGTTCTCGTTTACAGAGTTTGTAACTATCACACTAACAGAAGCTGAAGAGACAATGTAAATTATGTGCTGATAACGTAAATACTTCTTGAAACAATTCTACAATATCCAGGTGAGATATATTTAAAGTATAGTTTAAATATGATCATGCAAGTTCAGGTAAATTCTGCTTTTCCTGACTGTCCTCTTTCCTCCATTTTCCCCCAACAAACATTTGGGACTGAATTTGACACATCACAAAAATGTTCTTTTGGTACCAATCAATACATGCTTTTTTATTGTTCAACTGCTATGCTCAGAATATGTTTTAATTGTTCTCTCTTTATGTAAATTTGCACTTGTCCCTACATAATTCTTCCCTGTGCTCTCAGACTACCACTCCACTTTAAGAAAAACTATTTTTTTAAGGCCAGCTCCTTTAAAAATGTTGCCTTCTCTGCATCTCTGTGAGAAGCTTGCTGTTTGTCAGTATGTCCACCCTAAGATGGTGACTTTGTTTTACAAGTCTGTTTAGTGGAGAATTTTTTTTTATTAATGTGGCTCTAAATTGCTTAGTGTAATGTGTTTTTTCTTGTTATTGGCTGCTGATTCTCCAAAATTTTTAAGCCATTTAGGTTCAAGCCATCTGGCTATTAACTCTTTTCTTCAGCAACTAGTTTAAAGACTTTCTTTTGAATTCCATTTCACCATCCACCTGGTTGATTATGTCATTTAGTAAATGGCCCAACCTACGTACAAGGCTCAGAGTTCTTCATGTGTTATGTGACTTTTATTCACTTCTAAATTATTTTAACAATCCACTGCCAGGATGACTTAGACATTTGCTGTAACTAAAAAAGTCCGCCAATTTGAAATCCTACTCTGTTAACTCCCTCCAATCCATCTAACCTGTCTGTTCATACATTTTCCATTTCAGTGGTATCTGCTTTTGATCTTTTTTATCCTCACCCAAGGATGTGTTCCCCTGAATTTAGACAGCAAAGGAAGGTGGTGTGGGGGAAGAGAGAAAGAGATAAACATAGTGCCTACTGAGGATCAAACCCACAAAGCAGACATGTGCCCGGACCGGGAATCAAACCGGCAACTTTCCGATGCCAGAACGACGCTCCAACCAACTGAGCCCCTCAGCCAGGGCTCCTCTTTGGATTCTTCCACCTTCTCCTTATACGTCACAAGCACTTGCAATTCCTTTTACATTAACACAACAGTAATTTATCCAATGACTGCTATAATTTATGCAATGGTTTGGTGATAAAATCAAAATTGAAATGACTATTCTTCCTATGACAATTAAAATATAGGAGGATATTGGCACTAAAAATTAAGCTCAATAATATGAAGTGTCAAATTTCAACTGTTATTGCAAGGAATATCATTATCCAAAAAGTAAAAATATATGATAATTTTAGCAAAATGGAAGGTTCTAAAATATAAAAATGTCCAGTGTATCAAATAAAAGAACCCAGGCTGTATGATTACACTTACAGATAATTTAATAAGCCCTCTGTATTTTGTGTGTAGAAGAAGTAGTAATGTTTATCTTTAGGGAGGAAGGATGTAGTGATTTGAAATGATGGAGAGAGGTAGAACGTTGCTTGTGTTCAACCTGATTCCTTGTTATGGCCAAATAAAAGTGTATAGATATATTACATATTGTTTATCCATTTACCTGTTATGAATATGTCAACTCTTTCCACCTTTTGGTTATTATAAACAATATGGCAATAACTATTTGCGTACAAGTTTTTGTATGGATATCTCTTTTCATTTTGAACTATATTTAATCATTAAGGAACTGACACACTGTCAAAACAGATGTACCATTTTACATTCCCATGAGCAGTGTAGGAGGGTTCTGAGTTTTTCACATTACAGCCATCACTTATCTGCCATTTTTATCAGGGCCATTCTTTCGGGTGTTAAGCAGTATCCCATCATGGTTTTGATTTACATTTCCTGGATAACTACAGATGTTGAGCAATCTTTTAGGTGCTTACTGGCCACTTGTATATCTTCTTCAGAGAAGTGTCTACTTAAGTCTTTTGACCATTTTCAAAATCAAATAATTGGTTTTTTATATTATTGTGTTTTAAGAATTCTTCATGTATTTAGATATAAATCTCTTATCAGATATATGACTCAAAAATTTCTTCACCCATTCCATGCATTATCTTTTTCACTTTCTTTATGGTGTTCTTTGGTATATGAAATTTTTAATATGGGTAAAATCCAATTTATTTATTTATTATTTATTTATTTATTTTAATTTTATGCCTCAAGCATTAATTAGTTGTCATATCTAAAAACACTTTAGCCACATCAAAGCTCATTAAGATGTGTCTTTTGTACTGGCTGGTGTGGCTCAGTGGATTGAGTAATGGCCTGAAAACCAAAGGGTTGCCAGTTCGATTCCCAGTCAAGGCATATGCCTGGGTTGCAGGCCAGGTCCCTAATAGGGGGTGCGTGAGAGGCAATCACACATTGATTTTTCTCTTCCTCTCTTTCCCCTTCCTTTCCTCTCTTTCTAGAAATAAATAAAATGTTTATTTTTTAAAAAGATGTAACTTGTCTTCTAAGAATTTTTATAATTTTAGCTCTTACATTTAAGTTGTTAATCCATTTCAGTTAATTCTTGTATGTAGTGTGTGGTAAGGTCCAATTTCATTATTTTGCACATGGCTATCCAGTTGTCTCAGCACCATTTGTTAAGAAGACCATGTTTCTTTCCTTTAAATGCTCTTGGCACACTTAGAGAAAATCAGTTGATCATGGATGCATGGGTTTATTTCTGTACTTTCTATTTTATTTTACAGATCTGTATGTCAGTCCTTGTGTGGGTAACACAATGTTTTGAGCATTGCTGCTTTGGGTAAATTTTAAATTGCAACATGAGTCCTCCTATTTTGTTCTTTTTCAAGGTCATTTTGGATCCATTACAATTCCACATCAATTTTATTTTTATTTTTTTCACAGAGTTTATTCTTTCTTTGAGTTTTATTTTTTTATTGTTTTTCTCCATTACCATTTAGTCCCCTTATATGGCCCTCGCCCCTGCAATCGCCACACTGTTGTTCATGTTCGTAAATCCTTTGTCTTTTTTGCTCAATCCTTCCACTCCCTATGCTCCCCCCACCTTAGCTGTCATTGTGCTCTCTGTGAGTCTGTCTCTATTTTGCTTCTTAGTTCAGTTTGTTCATTAGATTCCACATGTGAGTGAATTATTATGGTATTTGCCTTTCTCTGACTGGCTTATTTCACTTAGCATGATGTTCTCCAGGTCCATCCATATCGTTGCAAAAGGTAAGATTTTCTTTTTTATGGCCAAGTAGTATTCTGTTGTGTAAATGTACCATCAGCTTCTCAATTTCTACAGAAGTCAGTGAGGATTCTGATAAGGACGGCATTGAACTTGTACTTTGGTTAGTAATGTTGTCAGAAAAAATATAAAGTCTTCTGATCCATGAACATGAGGTGTCTTTCCTTTTACTTTGTTCTTTCTTTCCATAGTATTTTGTAGTTTTAAGAGTCAATCTTTTGCACTCTAATTGTTAAATTTATTGCTAAGTAATGAATTTTAAAAATTATTTTATAGAATTATGTTCTTAATTTCATCTTGGATTATTTACTGCTATCATATAGACATACAACTGATTTCCTATATTAATTATTTATCCTTCAATCTTTTAAAAATAATTTCTTAGTCAAACTCTCAGTAGATTCCTTTGAGTTTCCTATGTATATTAGATCATGTAATAATCTGTGTGAAAAGAGATTGATTTACTCCTTCTTTAGCAATCCAGATGCCTATTATTATTATCATTATTATTATTATTATTATTATTAATTATTTTGCCTAAATGCCCTGGCTAGAACTTTCAGTACACTATTGAGGTGGTGAGAGAAGATATCCTTGTCTTTCTCCTGATTTTAGAGATAATGCTGGTCACATAAGTGATTTGGAAAGGTATATTTTTTTTTGGAAAAGTTTATGAAGAGTTTGAATTAATTCTCTAAATGAGTGGAGAACTGAGAAACTAACTATCTGGCCTGGGCCCTTCATTGTGGATAGGTTTTAATTTCTAATTCAAATTGTTACAGAGGTAGTCAGAATAACTCCTCCTTAATCTGTTGTTGCACTTTGTGTCTTTTAAGGAATTTGTCCACTTCATCTAAGTTAAGTAATTAGCTGTTGTACAGTTCTTTTTATTATTTCTTCATGTTCATTTTATTTCTGTAAAGTTGGTAGTGATGTTCCCACTTTTATTTCTTATTCTATTATTTCACCTGGTTTATTTTAATGTATCTGCTGCAAGATCAGCTCTTATTCATATTGGATTATTTTGTAAGTGATGAGTTATTTTTCTCTTGTTCTTTTTGAGATTTTTTTCCTGTCTCTGACTTTTATCATTCTTCCTATATAGCATTTTATGGGTCAGTTTGCATTTATCCTACTTGGTGTTCATTGAGCTTTCTGCATGTGTAGGTTATTGTTTTTCAAAACATTTGAGGGTTTCTACCATGATGATATCTTCAAATAGTTTCTTCTGTTGCTTTCTTTCTTCCCTCTCCTTCCGGTTTTCCATTATGTGGATACTGGTGTTGTTGATGGTTACCCACATTTCTCAGAGGCCCACTGCATTTTTCTTTATCCTTTTTACAGTCTGTTCTTCGGCTTGCATAATCAGTATTGATCTGTCTTAACGTTTTCAGTTTTTTTCATTTGACAGTTCACATCTACTGATAAGGTCCTGCTGGTAAATTTGTTTTTAATTAATAAAGTTTACTATTTGTTAACAGCTGTAGGTTTACAGAAAAAAAATGTGTGGAAAGTACAGAGTTTCTATAACACCCCCCTCACACTCCATCCCCTCCAAGTTTACAACATTATTAACACCTTGCATTAGTGTGGTACATTTATCACAATTAGCCAACCAATATTTACACATTATTTTTAACTAAATTCCATAGTTTACATTAGGGTTCAATATGTGTATTGCAAATTATATGGGCTTGATAAATAAATAACAATTAGTTAGCATTAAAGTATCACACACAGCAGTCTCGCTGCCTTTAATATCCTCTATTATCTTCCTATTCATCCCACCCTAATCCCCTACCAAACATGTGCCTAAACTATTGATTTTTTTTCTGTATCTATTGTTGCCTTCCTCAGAATGTTCTGTAGTTGTAATCATACAATATGTAACCTTTTTATATTGCCTTCTTTTATTTAGTAATATGGATTTCAGACTCTTATGTCTTTACACATTCCCACCATCGATGAACACGAGTTCCTGTTATTCTAAATCCTCGCTCACGTGTCATGTTATCAGTAGCTATTCTAATAGGTTTATTGTGATTTCATTTTTCTTTTAATTGGCAATTCCTTAAAGATATATTTTTTAGCATCTTTCTATATACTCATTTGCCAACTGTTTATCATTTTGGTGAAATGTTTGTTCAAATCTTTTGTACATTTTAAATCCACATCTAGTTAGATTCTCTTTATTTTAAATTTGGGAACACAGTTTTTTTTATGAGAAAGTTACTCAAAACAATTACATTTAATTGTGACACTATGAGCTGAAAAATTTTTTAAAAATTGATTTTGCATAATTATTTAGTCTTCATTTATTTGAAAAATACTTATTGTTATAATTTTTACGATATCATTTCCCTTCCTTGTCTTTGATTTATTTAAAAATCAATGTGTTTCTGATTCTAATTTAGTCACCAAGTTTGTTTGTTTGTTTGTTTGTTTATATCCTGACCCAAAGACAGTTTTCTCATTGCTTTTGAAGAGACAAGGAGGGAAAGATATGAAAACATTGATGTGAGAAAGAAGTACCTATCGGTTGCCTCTCTTATGCTACTGGACCAGGCATTGGACCCACAACCCAAGTATGTGCTATGACTAGAAATCAAACCTGCAACCCTTTGGTTATGGGACAATGCTCCAATCAGCTGGGCCACAATGGCTAGGGTGGTCACCACCTATTTTAAATGATACAATCAATTCTTTTAATTTAACACATTCAAATAAAAAGGGACCCACTTAAGTAAGGACAAACCTTGAAAAATATTTTATCTTGCATTTGTTAATTTAAATTTTATTTTTGAGTTTAGAGGGGGTCAAGGAGGGACAGAGAGAGACACATCAATGAGAGAGAGAAACATCAGCTGGTTGCCTTCCATATGCACACTGACCAAGGACAGAACCCACAACCCATGCGTGTGTCCTGACCAGAATAGAACTGAGACCTTTCAGTTTGCCTTATGATGTCTAACCAACTGAGTCATACCAGCCAGGGCAATCTTTCCTTTTCATATCAAATTTTAATAGCAAATATCACTCGTATCTTTACTAATCTGTTTCTACCTAATATATCTGAAATAGCTATGTCATGAGTGATGATTATTAAGTATGTTGACATTAAGAAAAACATAAAACCAGCGGCCACAATATGAGGCATGGTAGCATAATTTCTAAACACGTTAATACTAGTGTCACGCTATCTAGGTTTGAATCCTGGACAGATTACTTATTATGTTTGCAACTTTATAGAAATTACTTAATGTCTCTGCACTACAGTTTCCTCATCTGTAATAAGAAATGAGCAATAATATTAAAGAAGTTTAGTGGAGAGGCAGTATGGCTTAAAATTGAATCCTAAGTGACGTAAGAAGGTCTATAGCTTGTCGATTAAAGATAACCCTGCATATTAAATGCCCTATGACTTATTTGTACCTGAAAAATTACATAGTATACTTAATTTTGAGATTAAACAACTTAAAAAAGGGCATTGCCAGGGAGTATAATTATTAGGGCTATGTGCTCTCCAAAATAAAAGGAAATTCTGCCAAAAATTCAAACTGTGTGTACATGACCTATGGGAAAATTAATTATATGTATGGCACTGAGAGAAGTATTTTTGGGATTTAAGTTATTGCTGACTATGATTCATCCCCCACCCCACCCCACATTCTAATAGTGACTTATCAAATAGAAAACATGGGTTTTTACTCAAAATTCAACTGACTCTATTTTAAGCATTAGTGTTTTCTGTGGGAAAGTCACTGGCATGTTCAGACGGGAGTCAGAAGTACAGAAACCGTTCTGTAGCAGCAGTAGCCGATTCCACTTCTTAAAATTTCTCAACAGTTCTCCAATCACAGGAAACCAAGTATGCAGAACAAATAATCCACCTGATTAGAATTCATTATGGAAAAATCTCAAGCAGCACTTCTGGTGAGACGGCACAGAGCCACCTGCCCTTGTGCCTCATCAGGACTCCGGCGAGTTTCTCACTGCCTGTGACGTGGGCCTGTGTAAAGAGGGCAGAGCGGTGTATCCTTCAGCATTGTGTCATAAAGATTGCCTGCTCTAATGAAGTGTGGAGAAAATCAGAGCCTCTTGTTTTATTGTGTTAAGCACACCATGAAGCGGAAAAATATAAGAGATAAGTACTTGGGAATATCTCAAATACTTCTTCAAACTGACTGACTGGGAGAGGGACTAGTCACATTAAAGCTCTCCATCTAACACCTGTGAAATTGCAAGGTATACTGACAGAGTCAATGTGCAAGATCTGTTTCAGCCAACAATTTTCTTAAGAAGTACTGAAATGTCACCCTTGCTTTTATTCTCCTAGTCTTAACAACTTCACTCTCCTTTTCTGACACAAAGTTGTGTGAAGTTCACTTTTATGGGTCACATTTAGAAAAAAAGTTTTCTCCAAGAGAGTTTATTGTGATCAAAACTTTTCAGATTTACCGTTAAAAGACCCATTATGATGTATTCCCTGACTTTCATTTAGGTCTAAAAATGCTCAGAATCTTAAGGACATTTCCTGTTTTTATAGCTGAACGTAGAAAGTATTTTAGAACACTTTCTTAGATGGATCTTTTATATTCCAGTGATACTTTTATATAAAACAAGTCACTGTTATACTAGTTGCCCATCCATATTCCCCAACAGGTCTCAAATCAAGATATTCTATCAATCCATAGGAATGGTGTGCCATAACTTGGGTTTTCCGTGCCTATAGATTTATCCGCACATCATGATTTGGCAGTAGGATTACGTAGCACACCGAGTACACTAGTAATCACTCTTTCTTGTGAAACTGTAAGAAGAACCATTTATATGTGACACACCACTCACAGGGGAAGAAAACAAAAGCAAAATCAAAGCACGGGGGACTCAGAAGATATAACTTACTGGCACCAACAAGAGAAACAAGGATGGCCCTTTCTTCTCTGGGAACGCATCCTGCCAAATGCAACTTTGAGATGCAGCATGCTACAAAAATTACATATGTGGAAAACATTCTTATTCCAACAATTATTTTTTGATCAGATATTAGAATTATTTATGTGTCTGAAGCTTTCTTTCTTTTTATCTATACTATTGTGAAACCTCAGTTCTCTGTAATGGTAACCCACAATCACAGTAAAATGAATATTCTCAGAGGAAATCACAATTTAGATTAAGGACACCTTAAAGATTATGAAGATTATTTTTTTTATTATGTTTCACTTACAGTTGTCCCAATTTTTCCGCCATTGCTCTCCCCTGCCCGGCCCACCACCTCCCATTCCCTCAGTCAGTCCCCATCCTGTTGTCCATTACCACATGTATGAAGGCTCTTTAGAGTGAAGTTGTTTATTTGCTGTGTTTCCTACAAGCGGAAGAATTAACAATGATTTTTCATGTTAAATGATGTTTATTGAAGACATAACAAATTTGAAATGTTTACCCATGTACTATCCTCTCTAAACAGTGAAAGGGATGTTTAGCTATCTGAAAGCAGATTGAGAAAATAAATTTATCATGAACAAGATTTTAAAAAATATGTTATTATCATAGCTATGAGATATTTAATCATAAAGCCCTCTTTATGTAGATTTATCTATTTTTTTCTTGAAGTGAAAGTATTCTTCAGAACAGATTATTAAAATGTTTCTACTGGAATGTATGACACATTCAGAGAGGTGGATAACAAGCAAACACTTGGATAAATAAAGGCCAGGGTGAGAAAGAGAACAAAGGTATCCCTGAAGATCTGTATTGTCCCTCCCTCTGCTGAGTGTTCCCTTGTGATTGTCACCCTCTTCATCCCTCCCAAAGATAACTAGTATCATAGATGTTTTTAGTTTTTCATTTACGTATGTATCTGTTTCACATTTTACTCTACTAAAATCATATTGGATACATTATTTTATGCCTAGTTATGTGTTTGGATTGTTGTGAGTTCATTTTCATTTGTTTCAAGGAATTTTTTGATCTCATCTCTGATTTTATTGGTTGCCCATTCTTTATTTAATAACCTGCTATTTAGCCTCCAAGTATTTTAATATTTTTTTACTCTTGATTGAGGTTGATTTCTAATTTCATGCCATTGTGATCTGAAAAAATGCTTCATATGATTTCAATTTTTTGCAACTTGTTAAGGCTTGTTTTGTGACCTAACATATGGTCTGTCTTCAAGAATAATGCATGTGCACATGAGAAGAATGTATATACATATGTGCAAAGAAATGAAACTAGATCACAGACTTAGACCACACACAAAAATAAACTCAAAATGGATAAAATAATTCAATATAAGTTGTAAAACCATAAAAATCCTAGAAGAAAATGTAAGGAATACAAATCACCAATATACATCATAGAAATATTTTTGTTGTTATATCTCCTAAGGCACTGGAAATGAAGCAAGAAATAAACAAATGGGACTACATCAAATTAAAAAGCTTTTGTACAGCTAAAGAAACCATTAGCAACACAAATAGGGTACCCCTTGTATGGGAGAACATCTTCACCAACAATACATCTGACAAGGGTTTAACCTCCAAAATATACAAATAACATACAACTCGACGCCATGAAGACAAAAAGTCCAATTAAGAAATGGGCAAAAGATATGAATAGACACTTCTCCAAAGAGGACATACAGAGTGCCTGTAGACTTATCAAAAACTGTTTGACATCACTAATCATTAGAGAAATACAAATTAAAGCCTCGATGAACTATCTCCTTATGCCTGTCACAATGGCTATCATTAATAAATCAGCAAACAACAAATGTTGGACACGATTTGGAGAAAAGGGAACCCTTGTGCACTGTTGTTGGGGATGCAGAATGGTGCATCCACCGTGAACAGCAATATGGGGTTACCTCAAAAACTTGAAAATGGAACTGTCTTATAAGCCAGCAATTCCACTTCTGGATATTTATCCAAAGAAACACAAAACACTAATCTGAAAGAATCTATGCACCCCTATATTTATTGCAGCCTTATTTACAATAGCTAAGATTTGCAAGCTGTCCAAGTGTCCATCAGATGAGTGGATAAAAAACTTGTAGTACATTTACACAATGAAATACTACTTACATGCAAAAAAGAAGGAAATATTACCCTTTGTGACAGTATGGATGGACCTGGAGAACATTATGCTAAGTGAACTAGGCCAGTCACAGAAAGACAAGTTCCACATCATTTCATTCACATGGAATCTAATGACAAAATTAACTACCAAGCAAAATAGAGGCAGACATACACAGGGGGAGCAAAAAAGTAATTTATTTATTAAAAATTGTGTATTTTTCTTACATTTTAACTTCATCACCTTCAAAGTACTATTCATTTCATATAATACCCTTATCAATCTGTTTTTCCCACAGCTCGAGTTTTTGAACTCCTCAATTTTGAGGCTTTTTATTTCTTCTGCCATTTTTTGTTTCACTTCTTCCACATTGGTGAAAACATCTCCCTTTGAGGACTTTCTTTTTAATCTAGAAAAATAAAAGCAGTTACTCAGGACAAGATTGGGTGAATAGGGAAGATAGGGCACAGGGTTCATGCTGTTTTTTGGTAAAAAACGCTGAACACTCAGCATGGTATGGGCAGGTGCACTCACATGAAATGGGCAAATACATTGTAAGAGTCTTCAAAACAATTCACTGAAGCCAAATGCAGCCTCTCACAACACCACCAGCTGGTACATGGATACAGATGGGTTCCTAGAACTCTCACTTGTGTGGGAAGCCTGTAATAAAAGAAGCCTGCTCTCAGAAGATAATTCTGAGTTTTTTAGGGGGGCCCTGCTCTTTGATAGCAGGCTGACAGCTCTTTGGGGGTGGGAGCTAGAGGATCCATGGAGGGATTAAGGGAAAAAGAAGCAAAAGAAAGAAAAACCTCATGGATACAGACAACAGTGTGGGGATTGCGAGAATGGGGAGGGGGATGTGAGAGGGTATGGGGGATACATGGTGATGGAAGGAGACTTGACTTAGAGGATAAGCACACAATACAGGATACAGATGATGTGTTGTATAACTGTGTACGTGAAACCTGTGCAATTTTGTTAACCAGTGCCACCCCCCAAAATTCAATAAAATGGAAAAATGCTTACAAAAATTAACTGAGTGGAAAGTATTACACTATAAATAGCACATATAACATAATCTCACTTGTGAAAAAAGTAGAGGGTAAACAATCAGCAGTATGACTATACTATGTTTTCATTAAATTTTGAATCCCATTACAGTTTCTCTGCTTAATTATATATTCTTCTTTAACAGTTATTTTTGAAATTTTCCTCCTTTCCAATATATTTTGCTTACATTTTCTCCTATGTCAATTGGCTTTTCTTTCACTTTATCATACCAAATTATATATATAATATATATTATATATGTAATATATGTAGTTATTTTACAAGCTACCCCAAAACTAATGAACCTAAAATGATAAATATTAATTATTTTCCAAAATTTTTTCAGTTGGTGACATGATTCTTTGGTGATATTGCCTGAGTTCATTTCTCTGGCTGAGGTCGCCTTGCACTTGGCTGCAGCAAGGTGTCTAAGATGGTTTAACTCCTGTGCTCAGGCATTTGTAGCCTCAGCTAGAACAATGTGAGCCTCTTTTTTCCATGTGGCATTTTTTCTGGGCTTTATAAGAACGTAAGTCTCAGAGTTCTTAAAACAACATGAGTGAATGCTGGGAGTTTCTTTGTCACTGAGCCTCAGCAATCACCTAATGCCATCTCATTGCATTAACCAGAGGGACAACACTGATCCAAAAATGGAAAAATAGATTCTGTCAATGGATGGAAGTATAAGTGGAGATTTTGTGGCCATTTTTAATACAGTCCAATATCTTTTATTATTTACATCTTTTGAAACAAATGTAAAATCAAAGTAACAATGATTCAAGTTTATATTTTTATGTAACATTTCCACAGCAGTACTAATTCAGTGTAATACCATAAATCATGTCAGGAATTGATTTTTTTTTATCACAAATGGGCTTTATATCAACTATGCCCATTTACATTCATCCTGGTCAATATTAGTTTAGTTGACTTTGAGAAAGAATTCCTGGCTACACTTAACCATACGTTGTTTTCTCGAACCCATAAACATAATAAAGAGGTATATTGCATTCCCATTTAATCAAGGTAATTTAATAAACACAGAGCTTTAATGAATAAGTATCTTTTAGAATTTCACTACAAAAGGTGCAGTGTATGCAAGCTAATAATCTACTAATAATCAAAGCCAAGTGCAAAATCGAATTTTGAAATTAAATTAAAATACAAATTATTAAAAAGTGAGATTTTTTAATATTCCATTGTTTTTTCTTCTTTCAAATACCATATATACTTTCTGCTTAACTAGTAAAGATAAAATTAGCATAATGTAAGTATATATATATTAAGTATATATGCTATGATTCAATGATACTTGGAATATGAAGAATGATCTTTGTAATGAGCCCTAGTAAAATTAACTTATTCAAAATTAAGTACTATTCAAACAACTTTAATTTTCTTTTTTAATTATTTCAAAACAATGTATCCCAATAAATGCACATTTTAAAATAGTGTTTTTTTAAATGTTGAATTAATTAATAACAAAACACAGGCCTGTATTTTGTGGATGGCAACAAGGATTATTTCTTAGATATAAATAGAATTACAATGTTTGCTACTGATGTATTGTATTTATCCTTAGATTAACCTGTAGGTGTTGCTACCCAAAAAATTAGATTGGGTGAATGGAGTGCCAGGTTAATTTGAACATTGAAAGAATTCAAGTAAATATTTTAAATAATAGTCATTTCATTTATGCACCACAGATACTGCTGAGTTGTATTTTATGTTATCATTTGGAAATATATTAGTTTCTCCTCTTGCATAAGAATGTATGAGAAAAGTAGATTTTCATAAAGAAGCTATTAAAACAAAACATTATATTTAAATTTCTTCAGTGCACAGAATGTGGTAGGCATTGCTCTGAGAACTAAGGATATGAGGGAAACGGGAGAGAAAGAATAAGTGAGAGTAAGAGAGAAGTGTTTATATAAGATTTATATAAGTTTATATAGTTGAAAATTCAACTTAAGATGCAATCATGTCTCCTTT
The DNA here is from genome assembly GCF_022682495.2 of Desmodus rotundus. Lineage (NCBI taxonomy): Eukaryota > Metazoa > Chordata > Mammalia > Chiroptera > Phyllostomidae > Desmodus > Desmodus rotundus. The sequence goes on along the minus strand of NC_071399.1, from coordinate 63,573,817 downwards.
TGAGCTGTATAAATTAAATCAATTTTTACTGGTCAAGGGATATATATGGCTATTTTAATAAAGGTGACATTAATCTTATCATTTACTTACTGGAGATCAGTACTCAATTTATAGGCATGAAATACTATTAAATATTCATGTACAGAGCAGCAAAGTGGAAAGAACTTAAATGTTAGAGCATAGGACTAAGATACCAGTTTTATTTGTGCGTTTCAAAATTTGTCTTAATTCTTGCCAAGAGCCTCGAGTTTGGATCTGGTACCACCAGAGACCAATTACAGACATTTTAATGGTGGTTTTTAAGAGACTCATATTTTATAATATCATTCATCAGACAGTTTTTGAGTACCTACTATATACTGATGACAGTGTGTTAGGAGTTGGAGGGACAAAGATGACCAAAGCTCAATCCATAACTTCAAAGATCTAATACTATAGTGGTGAGGGATACAGGCATCCTACCAACACGCTTAGGCACATGGACTTAGAATGAGAAACAAGTGAGATCAATTCCTAGTCTTGCCAACAAATAGTTGTACTTGTTTACCTTCCTTTAGCCTGGTGCCTGCTCCTTATGTTATGCTTTCAATGAATCCTTCTCCACATCTCAGTCAAGAATTCAGAGCATTTGAAGTGAGAAAGAATCATAGCACATGTCAAATTTCCACACTTTTATTTTTTATCTTTTTAGTTTTTCATTATTATTATATTACACTTGTCCCAGTTTTTTCCCCCTTGCCCTCCTCCACCCAGCCCAACCACCACTCCCACCATCAATCCCCAACCCATTGTCCATGTCCATGAGCCATTCATACACATTCTTCGACTAGTCCCTTCCCCTTCTTTCCATCATTTTAACCAGAACAGTCTTTCTTCTACCCCTTTGCATTACTAACTCTTAAATATCAATCACATATAAGTTTAATAATTATTTCCTCAAGAAAGCCAAGCCTGACTTCTCTGATTAATCAAAGAACATTAGCCTAGAACACCTTGAACTTACTAATGATTTCAAGTTGCATGTGATTATTGATTAATGTTATTCTTCTCCTGTGTAATGAGTGCTATTGAAGGGCAAGAGCTTGAATGCTATATTTAAAAATAAGGCCCTCGTGAAACACTTTAGAATGAAGACCTTTCATGTCACTATGTATTAGGTTTTTTCTCATGTTAACAATTCTTAGCACATAATAAATAAATAAATAATAAATAAATAAATAAGGAAACTCTGAGAGGTGGTGTATATATCTATTACCTGTTATATATATCTATGGATTGTAATGATGGTATCATGGGTGTTTGCATATTACCAACTCACCAAATTGTACACATTAAATAAGTCCAGTTCTTGCTCTGACTGGTGTGGCTCAGTGGATTGGATGTCATTCCACAAGCCAAAAGGACACTGGTTAGATTCACAGTCAGAGCACATGCTTGGGTTGTGGGCCAGGTCCCCAGCTGGGGGGGTGTGAGAGGCAACTGATCAGTGTTCTTTCATACACTGAGGTTTCTCTCCTTCTCTATACCTCCCTTCTCTTCTCTCTACAAATAAATTAAAAAATAAAATATTTTAAAGAGCATTTTGAGTTCAGACATATTTTGAAATAATTATTTTGGCCTCTGTGTGAAAATAGATTCTATGGGAGTAAGAGAGCAGAATGATCAAAGAAGGTGTGAGTTCCATATTTTAAGTAAAAAATTCAGATCATCTTCTTAGAAGTTAATATGAAGAATAATATTCATGTTTCATATACATTTTATTGATACAGTGAACAGAATTTCCAGGCATATTAGATAAAAAGGAATTGAGAGAATGTGAGGAGTCAAATATTAGATTATGACAGAAGATTAATGAAGTAGTTGTATATTAAAACATGAACTCGTTTAGAAGGAGGAAATTTGCATAGGATAATAAAGAGTTTGGATATGGTCACAATAACTTCATAATTATACTAGGACAATAAGCATAAAGTAGGGCTGTCCTGGACAAGCAGATATATGTATATATGTCACACTACTTATTAAACTTCGAGCAATTGTCTGGTGTTAAGAGGATATTGATGGAACATAAACATTTAATTTTACCCACATAAGATTAGATAGTGTTACTCTGGAAGTCAGTGTATACAGAGGAAAAAATAAGTCCATCTCAAGAGTATTAACATTAAAAATGTAGAAAAACAGTAGGATTTAGTAAAAACAAAAAATACAAGACCTTTTAGAAGATGGCAAAACAGAAGACAGCCAAGTGAAATAGGATCAAAATACACACACACACACATATGTACATATATGTCATCTATGTCAGATACTGAGAGTTTTCCAAAAGTGTTATCAATTTGTTATCAAGTGTTATCAAGTGTTATGAATGTTACATACTCCATCCCTATCAACCCTATGTATGTTTTATCCTGTTAAATATCTCTCGACTATTTCAACTTTACAAAATCATTTTCCCCCTAAATGTTTATTACTTCACCATTCATACTTAAATCTCCATTTATTCAAATTAATTTTTGTGTATAGTTGTGGTAGAATAATTTTTTCATCTCTTCTTGTCTTACTAATATCAATTATTAAAAATATTTTTTTCATCACTGCACTTCTCTGCTGCCTTTATGTGAAGTTGTCTTTTAACTTCCTGGTTGTCATATCTCATCATTATTTTGATTTGGACACCTGCTGCAGTTTCCCTCCCCCGCACATGCTCCCCTCAACATTTGGCTACTTTGTATAAGAGCTTCTCTAGTGTTGAGGCCCGAGACTGGAGAAGGCTGCCCCAGAATATGACACAATAGCATAGGGATTGCTCTGAATTAAAGTTACCTAACAAGTAGTCAATGCCAGAAGGACTTCTTGATCTTCCCTTATCTCTTTGAATGCAGGAAGTAAATCTCCCATGTGAAAGGTGCCATCCCTTTTGCTTGGAAGACACCCCTTACAGTTAGAATTGAATAACTCAAGAGCTCAAAAGTCTGTGTCATCAAATCTTATTGCCTCTTTTCTAATTCACTACTTTGTTTAAATTCCTCATTGCTAAATATCCAAACCTTGCTTAGAGTCCTTTCTAATGAGCACTATTTTTTTTGTCCTATGTAATTGCTCATTCATTGTTTCTTTGTCTAAAAAAGTACTAAAAGTTACCTATTTCAGTAATCTGTTTGAGGCTCACTTCATGATCTGAGCATGATAGTGTGGTTCTCCCATGAACATGTATTAAATTGATTTTTTCCTGTTAATTGATTGTTACATCAATTTTATTATTTTATTGCTAGTCCAGCCATTAGAGGTACAAAAGGGTAGAGGGGGAAAATTCTCCCCCTCCTGGACAGCAGACCTAATGCAATTTTCTTAGAATCAACAAATGAAAGCGTGCTTTTTCGACCAAAGTATTTGCAGTATGGGCCTCAGCAATTAAATGTGATGAGCAAAAGGAAGAACAGAAGGAGGGAGGAACATAGGGAGTAAAAGAAGATGGCAGGGAGGAAGGAAAGAGGGGAGGGAGGAGAGAGGGAAAGGAAGATGAATAAGGAAGAGAAGAGGAAAGAGAAAAAAACAAACTTTATCTTTGGACTGTTATTGAGGAGGCGCCTTTCAGACATATAAAGAGATTTATCTGTAGTCCGGTCAAGAGCTAAGATATCAAAATCATCAGGTAGTAGAAAAAAGTCTCCCCCAAATATATGCAAAATATTAATAATGGAATTATTAATATTTTAATAATTACAAAATTATACAAGTACAAAATTACCTGTAATAATTACAAAATAATTACAAAATTAATAATGGAAATAGCAGAGGAAAAGAGTTTACAGGGAAAAGCAAGAACTTTTATTTTCCTTCTATTGAATTTATTAGGGTGGCCCGTTAACAAAACTATACAGGTTTCGAGTACACAATCCACAGCCCATCATCTGTACACTTGTGGAGCACAGGACCGGAAGCCACGGCTACAGCAGGCACAGCAGAGTCATGACGCAGAGGGATGATACCCCCCTCATTGCACAGTGGAGTACGGCAAACGACGTGTGCTTACCTGAAGGGCACACCACCCTCCCAGAGAGCAATACAGACAACATAGTCCTATCAGAGATGACATAAACAACATGGAGCTTTCAAAGCTATGTAAACAACATGTGCCTACCTGGGCTGAGGAAAACAATATGTGTTTACTGAAATTGAAAAAAAACCACGCGTATGAGAAATTGTGCAAAAACACGTGACTTTTTAACCAGAATAAGCATAAAAGCAGAGGACTTCAGGCCATGGGCTACGCATTGAGAGAGCGAGTTTCCTTGAGATGTCCTTCACTTTGCACCTTCTGAGTGGGGAGAAAGAGCTCCGCCTCCATCCCATCCTTCTGACTTTGCCTTGCAAGACGTGTTAACCAGTTGCTTCCTAGCCAGATGGACGTGATTTGAACTCTTAGAACTTGGGTTTGTTATCCCCTAATTCTCTTATGTGATGTTATTGTTGTTTCTGAGTGATTGTTATTGTTATTGGGTTCTTATAGATTTCGATTAACTCTGCATTAATAAAAACTGAATGAATGGCATAACCACCTGTGTTGACTGCTACTCCTTGGTCCTGGTTGGTGTTCCCTGTAGGGCTGGTGGCCGTATAGGTGGTCAGGTGCTTATCATTCTTAGGGCCCAGGTTAGAAGACCCCAGCTGGAACCAAGGCCTGACTTACAGGAAAGACTGCCTCAGGAAACATTTGCTTGTGACAACACGGTATTGTGTGCTCACCACCCCAAGGCAAGTTTCTGTCCTTCACCATTTATTCCCCTATATTTTCCTCTGCTTCCCTCCACCCACATCCCCTATGTGGCTATCACCACATCGTTGTGCATTTCCATTAGTTTTTTTCTCTTATTTTTATTCTTTTTCATTCAATCCCTCCACCTTCACCCAGTCCCCCAAATCGCCTCCCCCAAGAGTAGTCAGCCTGATCTCCATCAATATGTCTCAATTTTACTTGTTACTTCATTTTGTTCATTAGATTACACATATGAATGAAATCAGATGGTGCTTGACTGGCTTATTTCAGTTAACATATTGTAATACTCTGCAGGTCCACCCATGCTGTCTCAAAGGGTAAGATTTCCTTCTCTTTTAGTGTCCAAGTAGTGTTCCATTGTGTAAATGTACTACCACTTTTTTTTTTTAATCCACTCATCTACTGACAGACACTTGGGCTGCTTTCAAATCTTAGTTATTGTAAATAACATTCCAATGTACATAAAGGTGCAGAACTTCACTTTAAAAATCCTGTGCAATTGAAACCGTAATGATAGAAATACAGTGAATACAACTTAGGCTGAGTAGAATGAATAAGCAAATAATAGCACCCCCTGAATTCTTTTGTGAACTCACTTAAACTTAGAACATGGGTTTTTCTAACCTACCTAGACACAAGATTTCTCTGGGATCTTTGGCCTTGGGAAAGAATGAGCCTAACTGGAATTATGATGAGCCACAAATAATCTATGTCAGTCTACTGTAGCCAATAGTAAATAACTTCCTGAAAATAATAAATATATAGAAACAGTTCATATTACCCCAATTGGTATAATTCAATGTTTTTTTTCTTTTAATTTAAATTCATAATGTTACAAAAACATTATGAATTTGTCTTTGAATTTGACTTTGAAAGAGAACATCCACTTTTCTTTGCATGCCAGTGTGACAAATCCATTTACTCTGGGCCAATAAACAACAGAAAAATGATAAGCCAAACTAGGAGATGATTTGGATGTAATATATTGTTTACACTCTACTTCCTTCATAAGCTCTCTTGTTTATACCCCACTTCCAGAATGAACAAAAGAGAATTGTCTTTCTGCAGGTGGTAGTGGTATTTCATTAGAACAAGGCTCAGGCTGTAAGTTCTAAGCAAAATCATACATCCGGGTTAATCTTCCTTTCATCCGGATATATAAATTTTATGAAATTTTTTATCATAAAGAAGAGTGACAATGCGTCCAAATGTATTGAAAAAAACCACAATTCACTCTTTCTAAAAATAAAGTTTTATAAAGCAATTCTATTGTCAGCTATTTTAAGAGTTCAAAAGATAAAAGCATTTCAAAAGTTTGCAATGAATCATCCCAAGTAAAAGAACAACCAATTTCATTTTTCACAGTTCTTTCTAGCTGTGCAACCAAAATTGCCTTGTGTAAATTAGAATGAGATTTTAGTTGGGAGAAGCACAGCTTGAGGTTGCTGAAAACTTCTAACACTTGCGTCTTATCAGCAATATACTTTTCTGTTTTGTGATCACAGGTTTTCCCTGTGTCTCCTGAGAAGCCCTGCTGTTCCCTCCCCACACAGAGCAAGTGCTATGCCCCCTGGGCTACAGTGCTGAGCGCACGCACGCGCGCACACACACACACACACACGCATTTCTGATCCCTTGATGGCGATTTAGGCTGAAGAGAGGTTATTGTTTTTTTCCCCGAGCCTTCCCAGCATAATGTGTTGAGGATTTTTAACATAATTGTATAATTAACTTCTATTTAAAAAATACTGAGTAATGTGACAAAATGGTTTTTAAAAGTTTTAGATCACATAATTTGACAAAATTAAATAGGAATTCAAAATCTTTTTTAATTTTAGTAATTCCTAGTTCATGATCTGAGTCGAAAAAAAGTATTATTTTCTCAGGCTATATATTCAAATATCTTATTTTTTACAGTGTAATATCAATTAAATATAATATTGGCGTTGATATTAAATTAAATGTATTTTATGTAGTCTTCTTAAAATATAAATTATATATTTAGACATGACTGACTAAAAACCATTACATAAAATGAATTGTTCTTATATCTAGCAAAGAAAACATTTTAATATATGCCAATATACAGATGAAAATGTTTTTTAATTTTGAAATAGTAATCATTTCATTTTTCCATTATTGTTTAGTCCCCTTACACCCCCACCCCCCAACAATCACAACAGTGTTGTCCACGTCCATGAGTCCTTTTTCCTTCTTGCTCTACCCCTCCATCCTCTAACCTTCCCTCATAGCTGTCATCCTGTTCTCTATGAATCTGTCCCCATTTTCCCAGGTAGTTCAGTTTGTTCATTAGAGTCCACATATGAGTAAAACCATATGGCATTTGTCTTTCTTTGACTGGCCTATTTCCCTTAGTGTAATGTTCTCTAGGTCCACCCATACTATTGCACAAGATAAAATTTTTCTTCCTTTTTATGTCCCAGTACTATTCCATTGTGTAAACGTTCCATAGTTGTTTGATCCACTCATCTATTGATGGACACTTGGACTGCTTGCATAGCTTGGTGGTTGTAAATAACACTGCGATGAATGTAGGGGTGCCTATGCTCTTTTGAATTAATGTTTTGGGTTTCTTTGGATTATATCTCAGAAGTGGGATTGCTGGGTCAAAAGACAGATCCATTTTTAATTTTTTTCAGGTATCTCCACACCGCTTTCCACAGTGGTTGTACCAGTCTGCATTCCCACCAACACTGCAAAAGTGTTCCCCTTTCTCCACATCCTTGCCAATATGTTGTTTGAAGATTTGTTTATGATAGCCATTCTGTTCTGACAGGTGTGAGATGATATCTCACCATGGTTTTAATTTGCATTTTTCTGATGATTAATGACATTGAGCATCTTTTTATATGTCTATTGGCCAACTGTATGTCCTCTTTGAAGAAGAGGACAGGTCTTTTGCCCATATTTTAATTGAGTTGCTTTTTTTTGGTATTGTTTCAGTATATACTAATATACAAATTATAATATTAAAAGCATATTAAGTTTAATACTTATTTCACATAAAATGTTTTCTTAACACCTAATTTTTGTTACCAACCTTAATAATAATAATATTCACTTGTCTTATTTTGTATATAAATTGATACAAACCAACCTTTATTTGAAGATGGAAAATTATTCACAAGGATCAAATGATTTGTTTATTTTTATTTTATAGGTAAATTTTATTCATGATTATACCATTGCATAGAACAGTAAAGAATGAACACTGGGCAACCTAGCTATTGACCTATAAAACTTAAACAACACAAACTTTGTAGAATTGAACTTAACAATTTAGAGTTCATAATTTAAAGCTAGGTATCTTTTGCACATTTATGATGTTTCCAATGTAAATTAAGACTGCTTTTGTCAATAAACTTATAGTTTTATTGACTAAATATTGATCCTGCCATATGAAAAGCAACATTTTCATAAACATAATACTCTTTATTTGATTAAAGCAGAGTATGCCCTAAAGCAGTGATTTTCAACCATTTTCTTCTCATGGCACTTACAAACTAATTACTGAAATTCTGCTGTACCTAAAAAAATATATATATATATGTATATATATATTTTGCCAACCTGACAAAAAATTGTGTATAATTTTAATTCATTTACACCTGATGGCTATTGTTGTGTTGGCTGTCTTTTTTTTTTTTTTTTTTGACAATAAAGGGAAAGAGGTCAGTGTCCCTGACTAAAGAGTCAGGTATTGCTTTTTTCAAAATTCTTGCAGCACACCAGCTGAAAGTCGCTGCCCTAAAGAAAAGATGTGATACTTACTGGCAGGGGAGATGCCAGGATCACAAAGGTGGCCTTCCCTGGCCAAGGCTTATCCACTGTGCTCTGGATGTGCAGACCCATGTGGTTTCCCCAAACGTGGAAAACTTGAATGCATAATTTGTGGTAGTGGGGACTATATTGGTGCTCTCCCCTGGACAAAACAGAAAAGATTTGAGTTACTGCACCTCAGCAATGTCTGTGGTGCTGAAATCAAAGTTTAACCCACCTTACCTTATTGAAGTAGGAGGTCAATAGACCGAGTAAAGGCAGTGGAGAGTGTAGTAGTTAAAATGACAGAGCCAGGGGACGTAGCAACTGGATTCAGACCTCAGCTTCACCGCTGATTAGATGTGTATCTCCAGAAATTTCACTTAACTTTTTACTGATAAAATGCACCTGCTTTAGAAAGACCTTACAAGATTTATATGTTTTTAAGACAAGTAGAATGTGCTATGCAAATGTAAACTATTAGTACTATTATTATTTTAAAAATATTCTAATCAGGGAAAGAAAATACTTTTTGTCTGATGTTTTGCTTATAATATGTTGTTTTTTTCACAGACTTGAAATGTGCGATATATACCTAGCCCAGCAAACTTCTGGGTCCAATCTGGCTCATCATGTGTTTATGAAATAAAGTTTTATTGGAACACAGCTTCTGCTCACTCATTATGTATTATCTGTGACTGCTTTTGCACTATAACAGAACTGAGAAGTTGCAAAAGAGACTACATAGCCTACAAAACCTAAAATATTTACACTTTGGCTCTTAACAGAAAAAGTTTGACAGCTGCTATATGGTTACAACAGCTGCAATATCAATGACTGGTATTCATCATTTTTTACAAAATTTAAGTTTCCTTTTTCTTTTATTCTTTTAAAAATATGTCATGTTTACATTTCATGTTATATCATACCTGGCTTTATTTTATTGGGTGGCAGGTACTCAAAGAAGTGGTTTAGACTTTAGAATCAGATATGTCCGTTAGTACATGCGTGGCATAAAAAAATCATCGGTTCCCTAAATTTCACTTTCCAATCTGTAAAAGAATCTAATATTGTGCCTAGAATATAATGGTGTTTATTGTTAGCCACCTCACATTTATTCTTACAACACATTTATTTGCTAGACTAGGCAGAAAATGTTATGCATTACTTGTAGATATGAGGAATTAATGGTTGAATATCATGTCAAATTACTTGTTAGTTTAGGAAGGAAAAACAGTCAACTAAAATTTAGAGTCTAGTGGTTAGAACACATTTTTTAAAAAAAATTTATTGCTATTCAATTACAGTTGTATGCCTTTTCTCCCCATCCCTCCACCTCACCCCAGCTGAACCCACCTCCCTCCCCCACCTCCACCCTCCCCCTTAATTTGGTCCATGTGTCCTTTATAGTATTTCCTGTAATCCCCTCTCCTCACTGTCCCCTCCCCAATCCCCCCTGGCTATTGTTAGATTGTTCTTAACTTCAATGTCTCTGGTTATATTTTCTTTGCTTTTTTTCTTTTGTTGATTATGTTCCAGTTAAAGGTGAGATCATATGGTATTTGTCCCTCACCTTCTGGCTTCTTTCACTTAGCATAATGCTCTCCAGTTCCATCCATGCTGTTACAAAGGGTATAAGCTCCTTCTTTCTCTCTGCTGCATAGAATTCCATTGTGTAAATGTACCATAGTTTTTGGATCCACTTATTTGCTGATGGGCACTTAGGTTGCTTCCAGTACTTGGCTATTGTAAATTGTGCTGCTATGAACATTGGGGTGAATAAGTTCTTTTGGATTGGTGTTTCAGGGGTTAGAATACATTTTGAAAACTGGTCTATAGGTTCATATCCTATCTCTCACTTATTAACTGTGTGACCTTAGCCTTAATCTATTCATCTGTGCACATTTCCTTTGATTTAAAAGTTCTGAATAAATGCTTCTGAGTTTATAGAGTATGTTGGGGAATTCAATAAGCTAATATATAAAAATGGTCACATTATTAAGCATAAAGTAAACAATATAAAATCATTACTTGAGTACTAGCCATCCTCAATGCATCAGAATATCTAGTTTTATGCTAATTAATTATTGTAATAATTTTATACATAATTCTTTCCATTAAAGGTAGGAAAGAATGTAGATAGATAAACAAATGGATAGATCTTGATAGATAGATGATAGATAGATGATAGATAGATAGATAGATAGATAGATAGATAGATAGATAGATAATCTGTAGTATAGGTCATTTAATCATCTTGCCCAGGTTCCCACAGTAGAAAGAGAAAAACAATTTGTAATGAAAATAATTGGATTCACATATGCTTAACTCAAGAGTATCATTAGTTTAAGGTGTATGCCTGGAAATAGTGGGAACTAATTTTTGATAAATTTTGTTAGGCTATAGTAAAACAATAAAAGGATAACGTGGAATATGCATACTGAGATGCTATTTCGGATAAAATATAAGTATATTGTTTGAAAATCAATGTCATGTAACTGAGGCAGTACAAACTGTAGTCAAAGATGGAGTCATGTCTGGTTTCTTGAACTAACACAAGCAGTAAAATTATTTTCACCTCCACCTCATTATCCTTACCTTACAGGACCATTGTTAAGAAACAAATGTATATATAAATCACCTAGGAAATATTGAAGGTATACTAGGTTGTTGAAGGTATACAAAATAATAGTTAATGTTTCCTATACAATTTTATTTAAATTTTACATTTTATTTTAGTCACTGTAACACCATAAGATAGGTCTTTTGTTTGCATTATTAAGACATGAGGTTAACTTAAAAAGTGAGTAAACAGAAATCTCATTCAAAGGGAAGTAGGAAGAATGTAAACCAGAGCTCTCACACGGGATGCTGATCTCAAAGCACAACTCCGGAACTCTTTGTACGTAACAGCCCTTCTCAATTTCCTTTTCCCCTTTGTGACAGAATTTCTTCTGTGTTTTAGCTGACTTGCACATAATTCACCATAACTGGACATACTGGATTACAATTCCCGTTGTTCCCCAATAAATTCAGTGTTGCTGGGTAACTATCTGGCTGAATTTTGTGTATTATCAAACAATTTCATTGACATGAAGTTACTACTTCAAAGAAGTATAAAGCTAATCAGGCAATTGGATGAAGTTTATCTTTGACCTCTATGTACCCTTTTTTCCCATCTGTCTAATAACCTGTTACCTTCTCTTCTTGCTCCCCCAAGAGAAAACAATCTTCAGTTTGATATTCAAAACAATCCACTTATGTGTGCTGTCACTCAGGGACGTACTGTGCAGAAACATACTCCTAGTCACAGTCACTTTTCACAGATGATCAAAAGCATAAAAGCATATGTGGAACACAACTTGTGAAAGATCATTTACAAACTCTATATAATAGAGCAAGTAATATGATACGAGACATTAATTTAGCTAAACCTCAGAAATGACAATATCATTTTTCACTTACAATGCACTAAAATATGCAAACAAATAAGATAACTTTTCCCAAGTTTTTTGCAGAGTATCTCCACAGCCCAGTGGAACTTTTCCCCCCAGTGGCCTCATGAGTGACATGCTAGAGCCAGCTTTGACTCCTTGGTGATTGTTATCGATTCCAAACCATGTTGACACCTTTCTCTGTGAGAAGTTTGCTTTCTTCTGGAAATAAATCAAATGTGTTGCTGCCCCAACTAGTTCTCTCTACTGCATAAAAACACCAGAGAAACCTTATGTCTTGACAACTTTACACAGCTCTTCAGTTTTAATGTAAAAACTGGGAATCCCATCTGTTACATTTTTCCACATCTCATATATCTATTAGGGGGATGGAAATAAGGTAATTTGTTGGTGATATTTTTAATGAAAATTGCCATAAATAAATGAAAGCCCAAATAGTGCTAAGATTCTAATTATTTCCTATATTCTTCTTTTAACTATTGAATTCAATAAATATTTGCTTAGAGCCTATTATGTACAAGGCAGAATGTTGAGTATGCCAGAGAAGAAATGAATGATTAAGACATAGCAGGCTTTGAATAAATTATCCAAATAATCAAAAAGCATATATATATATATATGCTTATATATATGGTTTATATATATGTATGACCTTATACATATATGCTCATATATAAATGCTTATATATATGGTTTATATATATATAACATTTTTTATTATGTACTATGCCTTTATTATCCCTTCCACTGAATAATTGGAAAAGGTGTAAGTGTAGGGAAAGAATAATATAATCCACTGAAGGCTAAGGGGACTACATACTACAATGGCCTCTGTGTTATATGTTATATGTGAACAAAGGGACAAAATATCAATAGTTGACAATTATGTGGAAATTGATTAAAGAGATATTTTAATATTGTGCATTAACACCTCTTCATTTGTTTTAAGAAGAGGATCTTCAACATTTTCTTAGGGTTCTTAAACAATTTATGTTTGTAAGATATCAACTAGATATATGGAAACATGCCTTCGCATTATTAAATGATAAACATGAGAATTCTACTTGGCCTAGAAATCAGTATCTTTTGGGAGGCTCAGACCAACAGGCCATATTGAAAGATGTTTAGCAAGCTATGGCTAATCTTCTACTTTTGAGGCCTGATAATCCAAATGACACTTTTGGCCTACAAATTCCATTAACTGACTTTTGCCAACTCAAGTGTCTGGCAAAGAGAGGAACCTTTTACCTGGAGTCACTTCTTAATTTAGCCTATTTCTTTCCTGACTCTGCTACTAGATGCACCCCTTGGAGATGGGTGTTTCCCGTCTCTCACATGGAAGACTAGTGCTGACCTGAGTTGGGTATTTCCTTTCCCCCAGGTCAGTTAAGTTCTGGGAAGATCCAGGTACATTAAGCTCTGGTCAACCAGTTTCCCCTGAGAGCAGGCCTCCTTCAGAGTGCTCCAGTATGTTTAAACATGGTTTCTATTCCCCTTCCCCTGTTGGAAGCAAGAGGGGATTTTTCTCCAGTATTTACTGTGAGAACTGGGTTGAGTTCCTAGAAGTAAATTTCACAATATTGTAGAACCCCCACCCCAGCCGCTGAACTTTACAACTTTCAGATTTGTCCACATTCAGCCTCTGGCAATTTGTTAGTTACAGTTCAGATATTCCTACCTGACACTGAGCCCCTCAGTAGCGTTCACCTGTTTGAGTCTCTGCTCAGGACATTTTCCCCATGTGAGCTTGCTTGTCTCTCTAACTTTGGGGGTAGCTATTTGCCTTCTCATGGTTTTAAGAGAAGTTTTGGATATTTCAGTGTTTAGCTTTTTACTTGTTATGACAGAGTGGCAACTTCCAAGCTCATTACATGCAGATTTGAACAGTAGAAATTTTGGCATATGACTTTGAAAAAGAAGTGATGACATACTCAGTTTGTATCTGAACAAATAGATGTCACTCGATACTCTAGTCTGATAGTTTCACGTTGGGATGGGGTCAAAACAAATCAAAAAGCATGATAAAGGCCCAGTAAACTTCACCTGTGGAATGTAAATATCAAGTGGAAAAGCAGACAACCAGGTCTCAGTGGTTGAGACAGTTTGAAAAAGTGGCAACTATTCTTTGAAGTGTGACCCTCTTTTCCTAAAAAATCTCTAGGCAAATTCATTGGCCCAATGAAGGCTTTGATTCACAGAGGTTTCTCTAAATAACTTGGCTTTGTTCACTGATGGTTCAACTCAGCTGAAACCCAACAGTGTGAAATGGGACTCTGCTCATGTTTAATTTCAGTGGCCGCTATATAGAACTGAAAGCAGAGGTAGTTGCTCCATTCAGTGGGCAAATAGCAAGGTCATTCTCTTAGCTTTCTTTAAAACTTTTCATGATGGATTTGTTATACTTGTAGTGATCTTGGGCTACTGCCAATGACCTATCTGTTTGATATAACGTCAGAGTAAATACACCAATCTTTGGGGCCATGTACTGTGTAAACAAGGCAAGGATGCTCAGTGAATTGTGTTGGTAAGTCTTGTAGGTTCATAGTAAAGGCTCATTCTCCAATGAAATCAAACGGAGTCAAGGTGCTGACTGAGTCTACATTTCCCAGATTGCTCCCTAGCAATTGGTGTATAGATTCAAATCATCCTGGACATAGTAACCACCAACCCACCAGACACAAAGTGAAAAGCTCTATATTTTGATATAAAAGTTGTATGCCAGACTTTTAAATCTTGCAAAAATCTTGAACCCATTTTCATTTCCTTAAAAAAAATAAATTTATTGTTGTGCTATTGGATAATAAATTTATATAGGTTTCAAGTGCAAAATTCTGTAATAAATCATCTCCATATTGCATTGTGGATTTACCACTAAGTGTCAAATCTCCTGTCACCATATATTTGACCCCCCTTACCCTTTACTATAGCCCCCTCACCACCTTTTCCCTGTAGTAACCACCATGCTATTCTCTGTTTCTATTGTTTTTTGTTTGTTTGTTTCTCCTGTTTGTTCATATGTTGCTTTTGATTTACATCTTGTATATGAGTTAAATCATATGGTTCTTTAATTTTTTAATCTGACTTATTTCACTTAGCAATGTACTCTCAAGATTCATATACATTGGCACAGGTGTCAGCATTCCATCTCTGTGTATGCCTCAGGGGTACTCCATTGGGTATATGTATATGTGTCTGTATATACGTATATATATGTCATGTCTATATATGATCATATATAGATGTGATCAGCCCATACTGGCCAATAGTAGCTCTGAAAGAAAATATTATGTGTTCATCTTTCTGGACCATTCTCAGTCTGACAATGATGTACCTTTTATTATACATGTCATTCAACAGTGAGAAGGCAGTCTAGGCATTCATTGGATCTTCTATACACAATGTCATCCACAAACATCTGAATTTTGATATCATTGCAATTAGCGCTTCAAAATCAACATCATTAACCATCATGTAAATGCCAATAAAATCTGCAATGAGTTACCACCTCACAATTGTTGAAATGGTTATTATCAAAAAGACAAAAGGTAAGTGTTGGCAAATGTGGTGACTGTAGTTTGCTATTGGTGGGAATGTAAATTGGTACAATCATTATGGAAAAATACATGGAGATTCCTTAAAAAATTAAAAAGAATGATCATATAATCCAGCAATCATGCTTCTGGGTATATATCCAAAAAAAATGAAAACGTTATCTCAGATATCTATATCAATGCTGATGCTATGAATTACCCACTTATTTATTATTTTTCCCACTTATTTTATTACCCACTTATTCTGTTATTTATTATTTATGGTCCATAAACTTTGGGTTGTTGTATTCTCATTTTCATCTGTCTCAAGGTATCTTTTGATTTCATCCTTCACTATTGTTCACCCATTGTTTATTTAGTAACATGATATTTAGCCTCCATGTCTTTGTGTATTTTTCAGTTTTCTTCTTGTGATTTCTAGTGTCATACCATTATGGTCAGGGGAAATGCTTGATATGATTCCAATCTTTTTAAATTTATTCAGACTTGTTTTGTGTCCTTATATATGGTCTACCCTAGAAAATATTCCATGTGCACTTGGAAAGAATGTATATTCTGTTTTGGGGTGAAATGCTCTGAAGATATGAATTAAATCCATCTGATCTAATGTGTCATCTAAGGCTGCTGTTTCCTTGTTGATTTTCAGTTTGGAAGAGCTATCCACTGATGTCACTGGGACGTTAAAAATCCCCTATCATGACTATCAATGTTAATCTCTTCCTTTGTGTCCATTAAGATTTGCTTTACATATTAAGATGTTTCTATGTTGGATGCATAAATGTTTACAAGAGTTATATCATTACGTAGTCTCAAAGGTTTCTAGCTTACTAGAATCCTGCACTGGAGCTAATAACAAAATATACAGCTCGTATCAAACAGCAGTTTTCTTTTCTTTCTTTTTCTGGGTATGTATTTAGGAATTTCAGGAACAAATTTAATATAAAAAGAGTGTATGTAGTCCCTGATTCTTGCCAAAATTATTCTCAAATAGCCTCTTCATTTCATCTTAATACATTAAACTTTAATAAATAACAATATACTGTTTAAGTATTTTGCTATCCAAATGAATGAAATAAGCAAAGACAGTTAAATTTACTAGTGATCAATCTAGGAAAAGTTGCATCAATGACTTTAATGTACCCTTAGCTAGTATTTTCAACTTTAAAAACAAAACATTTATTTCCAATTTTTAAAGAGACAGTAATAACTAATTTTTCCAAGTCAGTTTCTATTTTTAATTAACCTATTTGAAATATTGAGAATATGTAACTTTAAATTATTATTCCCACTTTATATTTTTGCATTCATAAAACAATCTACTGTAGAAAGTACTGGTATAGTGAGATTTCTTTATTTGGAAACATTTTTAATGTCTATCCTATACAATCATGAAAATTTAATTCACTATATACAAACTCATAGGCCTAATTCACCAATAAACTAAAACTTGGTATCAATAACAGAGATTTAACCATTTTATCATTTGTTATGATTTGAATAACAAAAACCGTAAAATTTCTTGGTATTTTTACATCATTGAATGACTGTGTGAAGCACACAACTGCTTTTTCAGGATGTGAACAATATGCAGATGACTAATACCAGGGATACTCATGCTCTGATCTGCATGATCTGGTTGGCTTGATTGTTTTTCTCACAGAAATTTTTAGTTCTTTCTTCTGTCTCTGTCTGAACTGATGACAGTCACTTATCACCCACTAATTATACTTCAGTAAGGCCTCTGTCATTAATGCTCTTGTTTGGATCTCTAGTCATTTCTTGGCATTGGTCTAAAATCTAGCTTCGACTCCTGAATTCCCACCCACTATCTTTTAGATCCACTAGCTTTCCTTCAGGGTCAGTACCTTGTAATAACTCAGTTGATTTCTGAGTTCATTACTCAACAAACGAACAAAAAGCTTTTTAGATGAGATGGTGAAGACCACAGTAGGCCAGGCAGCCCAACATTTAAGACCACCTATCATATCACTCCTAGTAAGAGATGCTCTTGTACCATGAAACAATTCCTAGAGACATTATATAGTAGATTAATATTGTAACTAACCCTTCACAGATGTGATTCTTGGTTGGCAGCTGTGAACTGGATGTTGTACACTTGAAATCTTGCTTGGTTTATTGGATTGAAATCCATTTGTTGATCTCTTTTTTTATTATATAAATCTAACAACTTGGAACAACTTTATTCTTGTTGAGTGATGCTAAAATGATAATGCTAGTATTTAGTAAACCAATAATAATTTTTAAATCACAGTATTGAGGTATGATTGAGATACTAAAGCTGTATATTTTTAAGGTATACAGAATGAACTTAATGAACTTGAAGATGAATATATACTCATGAACCATCACCACAAGCTATGCCATGAACAAATCCATCATCCCCCAAAATGTCCTCCCCTCTCTCTTTAATTTTTATAAAAACACAAAACATCTATCCACTTAGCAAAATTTTAGTTATTCAATAGTGTTATTAACTAGAGGTGCTATGGCATAGCAAACTCTATGACTTTTACATCTTTCATAAGTGAAATTTTATACGCTATGCATAATATTTCCCATTTACTCCTCCTCCCAGTCTCTGGCAACCATCATTCTATGCTCTGTTTCTTTTTTTTTTTGTTTTAAATTTCAAGTCCTTTATTTTTTTAATGTTCTGGGTCTATTTCTTATGTGTGGCCAGAAAATGGCATGTAGTGAGATTTCTACCTTTTATTTATTTTTTGTATTTTATTAAGATAGGATTAACATAAAATATTAGATAAGTTTAAGGTGTTTAATATAATTTGAAATACATAGAGATTGAAAAATGATTGTCCTCAGTAGAGTTACATCATATAGTTATAATTGTTTTTCTTATGATGAAAAATTTAAAGATCTATTCTATTAACAACTTTCAACTATACAATACAGTATTGTTAAGTATAGTAATCATATTGTACATTATATCCCCAGAAATTAATTATCTGATTACTGGAAGTTTGCACCTTTTGACCACCTTCACACAATTCCCTATCATTCACCTACCCCTGCTTCTGAGAGCAACAAATCTGCTTTTACATAAGGAATCTAAAACATTCAAGCCCAGTAGTGGTTTTTTTGTTTGTTTTTTTTGGGGGGAGGATTTAATTTTTATCGGTTTTCCTACAGCTATATCCACTTAGTAGTATAAAACTTAATGATTACTGCCTAAAAACTAGATAGAGACTGTATCTTGGATTCTGATATTACTTTCAGTGAAGTCACTAGTGTCACCTCAATTTCCTCTCTTGTAAAATACATTTTTATAGAATTTGATTCAAAAATTATATATATATATATTCCATATGTTTATTAAATTCTACATTAAATCCTTTCATTTCATAAAAAATGAACTTACTTCCCCAATGTCACACAGCCATAATTTTAACTCACAAGAAACCAGTGAAAAAGGAATATAATGTCCATCTGCAAATAACAATTACCATGGTTTAAAAATAAAAAATATAAGACACGAAAATTTATTAGTACAAATAAAGACTATGATATTGTGACCTACATAAGCAGCTTAGATTTTTCATCACTAGAACATTTTGCAATAAAGATTTTTAAAAAATGGAGTGAGACAATCAATATTCAATAGTGTAGTTGGGGGAACAAAAATAAACAATCTTCTTGAATGATAGGTACAAATAATTTATCACATACTACATAAAAATTATAAGATACATAATTGTTGAAAATGTCAGCCCTAATACAGTCTCATGTATTATGTATGTAGGACATCTTAGATTCATTAACTATACATGGACAGAGACCTTTCAGTTAGTTGCAGATTTTCCTTCAGAACTGAAGAAAATTAATCCTCAGAGTTTTCACCAGGGGAAAATAATCACATTCCAAATTGAATGTCATCCCCACATTAAAACAACAATGAGATAATAGCCATCATATTGGCTTTATCTACTTACCATTTCTATTTAACATAGTCCTAGAAGTCCTAACCAAAGCAATCACATACACATAAAAGAAAAGAAAAGAAATCCAAATAGAAAAGAAAAAAAAAGTAACATTATCTGTGTTTGCAGATGACATGATTCTGTACATAGAAAACACCAAAGACCATCAAAAAAAAAAAACCAACAATGAACAAAATCAGAAAATTTGTAATTCAGCAAAGTTGCAAGATACAAAACCAACATACAAAATCCACTTTGTTTCTACTCATTAAAAGAGAATTATATGAAATGAAAATTAAGAGAACAATCTCATATATAATAGCATTATAAAGAATACAATACTTGGGGATAAACTTAACCAAACAGGTGAAAAATATGTACTGAAAAACATGAAAAACTGATGCAAGAAAGTGAAAAAGATACAAATAAGTGGGAACACATCTCATGGTCATGGATTGGAAGAACGCCAACTGTTAAAATATCCATCTTCCAAGATGGAGGCAGGTAGATATACTTTGTCTCCTCACACAACCAAAAGAAAGACAAGAACACATTTAAAAATGAAAAACAATCATAAAATGGAACTGTATGGAAGTCCAACACCAAGGAGATAAAGAAGAAACATTCATCCAGACACGTAGGAGGGGTGGAGACAGGCAGCTAAGGAGGAGAGGACACGTGGCAAGGCTGCAGATGGGGAACGTGGTGGTCCCACATTCACATGCGGATAAACTGGGGAGAAAAACTGAGGAGCAAGACAGACCCCACAACCCAGAGTTCCAGTGTGAGAAAAGAAAGCCTCAAAGTCTCTGTCTCTAAAAACCTGAGGGGGTTATCGTGGTGGGAGAAACTCCTAGCCTCACAAGAGAGTTCATTGGAAAGACCCACAGGGTGGTAGAACTTACACAAAACTACCCTCCCAGGAATCAACACCAGAAGGACCTAATTTGCTTCTGGGTAGTGGGGGAAGTGACTGAAAGCCAACTGAGATCCGAGCAAGTGGCATTGTTCCCTCTCAGACCCCTCCCATAGGTACAGCAATACAATACAGAGACATGGGTTGCCCTGCCCTGGTGAGTACCTGAGGCTCTACCCCTTACAATGTAACAGGTGCACTGAGACAAAGAAATATGGCCGAAATGAAAGAACAGGTCAAAACTCCAGAAAAACAACTAAGTGATAACAAAAGAGCCAACCAATCAGATGCAGAGTTCAAAGCACTGATAATCAGGATGCTCACATAAATGGTTAAGTATGGTCACAAAATAGAGGAAAAAGTGAAGGCTATGAAAGGTGAAATAAAGGAAAATGTATAGGGAACCAACAGTGAAGGGAAGGAAATCAGACTCAAATGAACAATTTGGAGCAGAAGGAAGAAATAAGCACTTAACCAAAGCAGAATGAAGAAACACAAATTCAAAACAATGAGAAGAGGCTTAGAAACCTCTGGGACAACTTTAAATGTTCCAACATTCAAATCATAGTGGTGTCAGAAGAAGAAGAGGAAGAGCAAGAAATTGCCAGCTTATTTGAGAACATAATGAAGCAGAACTTCCCCAGTCTGGCTAAGGAAACAGACTTCCAGGAAGTCCAGGAAGCTAAGAGACTCCCAAAGTAGATGGACCCAAGGAAGCACACACCAAGGCACATCATAATTACATTGCCCAAGATTAAAGGTGAGGAGAGAATCTTAAAAGCAGCAAGAGATAAGGAGATAGTTACCTACAAAGGAGTTCCCAGAAGACTATCAGCTGATTTCTCAAAAGAAAGTTTGCAGGCAAGAAGGGGCTGGAAAGAAGTATTCCAAGTCATGAAAGGCAAGGACCTACATCCAACATTACTCTATCCAGCAAAGCTCTCATTTAGAACGGAAGGACAGATAAAGTGCTTCCCAGATAAGGTCAGGTTAAAGGAGTTCGTCATCATCAAGCCCTTATTATATGAAATGTTAAAAGAACTTATCTTAGAACAAGAAGATGATCAAAAGTGTGAACAGTAAAATGACAACAAACTCACAAGTATCAACAACTGAACCTAAAAACATACAAAAACAAAAACAAACTAAGCAAACAACTAGAACAGGAACAGAATCACAGAAATGGAGATCACATGGAGGGTTATCAGCAGAGGGGGAAGAATGGGGGGAAAGCTACAGGAAATAAGAAGCATAATTGGTAGGTACAAAATAGACAGGGGTAAGTTAACAGTAGTATAAGAAATGTAGAAGCCGAAGAACTTATATGTTCAACCCATGGACATGAACTAAGGAGAGGCAGAGAAATGCTGTTGGGGGGTGTAGGGCAGAGGAGGATAAAGGGGAGAAAAAAAATGAGACACTTGTAATAGCATAATCAATAAAATATACTTTAAAAAATAAAAACCCTAAAAATATCCATCTTCCTAATGATTTGGGGTTTATTGTGATGTGTCAGTGTAAGTTTATCAGTGGTAACACGTGTACCACCTTAGCAGGGAATGTCGTTAATGAGGGAAGCTATGCATGTATGGGGACCCAGAAAAAAGTGAAATAACACTATAGGAAAAGATATTTTAAAAACATCAGCTAACTTCTGTAAAGGTCATAAATATGACTTATGTACAATTTTCTCCCTGAAAAACTTCATATCTCCTGGGCTGCTAACCAGTAAGACAATGCTCCATCAAATTGTCAGTCTTTTCCCCCCTCTTATTTAGTACCCAGAATTACTGAAAATGACTCTCCTAGTTCCTGCTTAATAACATAACATCACCATTTTCCCACGAATGGCCTTGTTTCATTCCTGTGCCACCCCTAGGAGAGCAATGGTAAAAATTTGGTGCTAGAAATTTCTTTATGCACACATACATACAATCTACGTATATTTTTACAACTGAAATTGTGTTTCTTTTTCTTTTTCCTTGTTCATTTTCAACCTTCTAAAAAGATAAAAAAGTAAGCATTCTTTTGTGCTTTGACTTTTTAAAAACTAAATATTAATCTGTAAAGGAAATATGAATCTCTTCAAGGTATACAGGAATTTAATTTTATTTTGAAATAATTTTATTCTATTTTATTATGGAATCAAGTTTGTTGCTCTTGCTAAATTTGTGATTAAATGGAATAAGGCAGTAAAAATAATCAAGTAGGTGTTAAGATTAAGCCAATAGATAGGTAATACTGTGATAAATATCTCTCTGAGAGCTACATAGTAACTAATCAATAGTTTAGCTAGTGCACAGATGGAGAATGCAGAGGCGAGACCAGAAAATTAAAGCTGAGACATACCACAAATGAAAAAAAGATATTATAATTCAAAAGTAATAATATAAATATTTTTAAACCTTAAAATTTATCTTAGAGGTGCAAATGACATGGTCTTTTTCTGAGATAACTTCTACAATGCATGATCTTTAAGGCAGGACACGCAGCAGACTGCTGGTGCCCTCTGGACGGCCAAGGTTATGTCGAAGCTTAAGAACAAAATAACAATAACAACCAAAATACACGGCAATTATTTATCAAGACAAAGTTTTATTTCTCTACCATGCAAGTTGGCTGTGACTCCAAGCAACTTTCCCAGGCTTATGGTACTACGCTTTATTAAATGGCATCCTACAGGGTTATTCCAGGAGAGAAGAAAAGTCTCATTTAGGAAATTAGAAGTTTTGGCCTAGAAGTTTTTTACACTCATAACCAGCTAGCAGAATTTCTCATGCAGCCCCACCCAACTGCAAATGGGCTGAGAAATTCGGACTCCTACGTATCCACCAGAGAAAGTGAATCAGATAGTGTAAACAACACAATTTTTATAATATACCTAAAACATACAGATGTGGACGTTTTTTTGATACTCCCTCTGGTAGTGTCATACTATATTGCCACTACTAATGTTTATCTTTTTATTTTCTTAATCCGTCCTGAAACATCTTAGTATGATGATAATGATCTTTAATGTAAAGTGAATGGCTGAATAATATTCTGACATATATATTGGTTAGGTTATTTCTCTTATCTTGTAGTAGAAGTTATATTTGGAAGTTTCTATTATAAACAATGCTGTGGTGATTGTTCATTTTTATTGATGATTGTTCGCTAAAATTTTTTAATTAAAAATTATTAATTATCTGTACCATGATTCATTTTTTTCTCTTAATTTAATATCCAGATAAAATTGACCTAAGTTTCCTTTCTCTGTATAGCAGAAAGTCCAATGTTCTTGCCAAATTGTCAGTCACCTTTTGTCCAAAGGTCACCCGCCTTTCCATGCACTGCAATGCTCTTCTCAACTGTTTCATTATCGTATTTACACACTGATCCCATTCTAAAGAAATCAGAAATTCAAGCCTGCCATGTGCCCTAGAACTTTAAACACTTGTGATCATGACGTTGAACGCTGCACCATCTCACTGGCTATCAAACTTGAGGTTGCATATTTCTCATTTCTATCACTGGGCATCTTGTTTGGACACCCTGATATCGATCACTGATTATTCACCGATATGTTACTTCTTCTAGAGCTTGACCTTCTCACTATAATTCCAGAATTTCCTTTCCCATCCCATACCATCTATCCATCCCTCCTTTATTCAGTTTTAAGTTTCTTTTCTTTGAAACTATGCCCCAGAATCGCTTTTGTATAAAATGGTATAATTCATATTATTTATTATTGTTGTTACAAACAAATAGCATCTCCCCCACAGTTCCATATGGCTTTAGTTGTATTCAAGCCTTTGTTATCTACAAAATTTTATCAAAATGGTTTTTTCTCAAATTTTATTGAGCTTTTTATTATAGCTTGTATTTTAAGAATTTTCAACATCTTACTGGTTCATAATTACATTAGCACCACTTAGACTTCCTGTGACTGTTACCACAGTCATTGATATTCTGTGTTTCCTTTCAATATTTTTCCCTATTGCGGCTGATTCATATCCTGTGGTTTTAATTTTTTCCTAAAGAGAGTATAGAAATAGCATACGTTCTGACTCCTTGCATGTCAATGAATGCCCTTCTCTCTGTCTTTCTATGTGAAAGACAGCCTGAAGGGCTATGTCACAGGGGCATGCAAACATTTCTCACATAATGCTGATAATGAGCCCTTGTCTTCTGACATTTAGTGGTGCAGAGCAGCCTACCATCAACCTCATTATTTCTCTATTTCAGTCTGCTTGATTGTAGGGTTTCTTTTTTTGTTTGTTTTTTTTTAAAGCACCACTATGTATCTAATTATAAATTTAGCTTCATCAATGTTACCTATTATTTTTAATTCATTTGATCTCCACACTGAAGTATGTCTTCAAGTAGAGAATTGTAAAAAAAATCTGTCCATATTCCTTTGTTTATGCTGATTATTAATTGGTTGCCTCTCCTAATACCTTTCCTACCTTTTCACCTTTATCAGGACTTGGTTGTTCCTGAGACACTGCCACATCCTTGACTAAAGTTTTATACTTACTTTTGCTTTTTTCTGGAACATCCTCCATTTTGATAGTCACATGCCCAGAAAAACTTCCATCAGTCTTTTCTCCATTCAGTTTCACAGATGACACAGAGATTCTGGAAAGACAAGCAGATCAACATTCATTACAGAGAAACACATACCCCTACCGCTCTTTATAATTTTGCCTTTCTTTTCTTTAAGATTTTATTTACTTATTTTTTAGAGAGGAGAAGGGAGAGAGAAAGAGAGAGACGGAAACATCAATGTGTGGTTGCCTCTCACGCACCCCCTACTGGGGACCTGGCCCACAACCCAGACATGTGCCCTGACTGGGAATCGAACCGGCCACCTTTTAGTTTGCAGGCCAGCAGTCAACCACTGAGCCAGGGCTAACTTTGCCTTTTTTAATTTCATAGCACTTCTCACTACTTACTTATCATGTTATATATTTTATTGTAATTGTTTTTGTATATTTATCCTTAGATTCTTATTACCATTGCATATCCAGTATGAGTTCCTTAAGAGTAGATCCACTATTTTTTCTCAAATTTATCAGTCTATCTCCAAAAATGAAATCATGTACTTTAATTTCTTCATGTACTTCTATGTAGGACATAGAAAATTGTGTCAGGTAGTACATCGGAAAGTATAGAAAGGGCAGTATAAAGTGTTAATGCATAGTCGCACAAGACCGATGTGCATTTGAACTAAGAATGTAATAACTGTGAATGATTACATGTGCAGGTTGTTTTCATTACTGTTCTGCCTGTTATGTACTCATTATGTATTTTGTTATCTTAAAACATCCTACAGAATTTTTAACATTCAAAGTGGGCAAAGAATAACAAAGAAGCTAAAAGTGTCGTGGTGTATAAACTATTCCTGATAATCTTTGAAAGAGGTTCAACAATATGTTATATTGGCAAAGAACTGTCTTAATCCAGTAGACTGTAAATTATCTCAACATTAAATGTGTTTGTTTTTCTTCAAAGCTTTGGCTTGGCCCGGAACAGTTACCCTCCAGTCATGTCATTTACAAAGCCATAATCCTCACCGAAAATTAAAATAGTTAAAATATTGTAAATATAACACGGAATCCTGTGAGAATGACGACAAAAATGAAGTGCGAATCAATGAATCGTAGCCATCAGATACTGCCAAATGACTGAGAGCTATCACTGGAGCCTCCTCATGCTGCAAACGCTTGTGAAGCATTCACTTTCTTTCCAGCTAAGGATCCGAGGATTAATTTTCCTCCCAAATTATCTCGTTTGTTATGCTTTTATTTTGTACTCAACCTTGAGCAACCTATTGCCACCCAAATAAACAGAATGCACAGAGAAATGTTTTGCAGATATGTTGCTGTTTACTTCTATTGAAATAAGTAATGCTCTTTAAAAAATACTGCTTATCAGTTACCTGAAATTTAATCAACAGCTTGATACATCTGACAAGAAAATTAGAGTGGTTATATATGAATATTTTTCTCTGAAGTGCGTGAGGTGTGCTTATGTAACAAACACTATTAGTAGTTCCAGGATGAGTCATCTGAAGTTACTATAATTTTATGTGAATATTAGTTTTGTAAAAGCTACATCTCTGAATTTACATAGTTTATTCAACAGAAAATAAACCTGTCAAATAATGTCATTGCAGTTTACATGCTAACATTTCACACATCTTGTCCCGCGGAGGGGCCGCTGCTTTTATCCTCAGTATGCGCTCTCAGCAGTTAGCTCCCATCTACTGACCGCGTTGGTTGTCTTCTCTATCTGGAAGACAAACTCACAGATCTATATCTGAAGCGATTGTAAACATTTCAGGATCTTAAAGTTCAGCAAAACAAATAATGAAAAACAATAAGAAACTTTAGAGTGTTGGGGTTGGATAATAAAGAAAGAAAATATTTATGGAAAGCTGATTATATTTCCAGAGCTGTGTGAAGCATTTTCACGTGGTAATTCATTAACCCATTCATTCACATAGATTGTAATGGTTTACTAAATTACAGGGAGGGAAAACCGAAGCTTAGAGAAGCTAAATAATTGAATCAGGGTTACTCAAAGGAATTGAGCCACTTGGCTTAGAATTGGAAGAGTCCAAATCCCTGGCTTTTAAATAGTCTTCTTAGTGGCTGTTTCCCTCATTTAAAAAAAAAAAAAAAAGCTGCAGCTATGGGCAACTGGTGATTGGCAGTTTCATCATGACAATGTGCCAGCTCATGTATCACATTTCCTGCAGTTTTATGGAGGAAATATCAAATTTAAGCACCTGCCACTTGTGGCTTTTCCCAAAACTAACATCACCTTTGAAAGGGAAGAGATTTCAGACTGTCTATGAGATTCAGGAAAATATGATGGGACGACTGATGGTGACTGGGAGAACTGTACGAGGTCCTAAGGCGCCTACTTTGAAGGGGACTGAGGTGTCATTGTCCTACGTGCAATCTTCCTTATATCTTGTGCTGTCTTCACTAAATGTCTCTGTTTTTCATAGTGCATGGATGTATACTTTCTGGACAGACCTCATATATATTTAATCACAACATTGCCGTTGCAAACTTCAGCATCATACGATAGTAAAATCTATTGATCCCATATCTGGGTTGGTTGTCAAAACAGCTCTGTTGCTGTTGGTTAAGCTAACTCACATGCTGTCAGTGAGCTATTTCTGGTCTAATTTAAGATGGCTTTGGCTGAGACCACCTGGACCACATGTCTGTTCTCTTAATGTTTTTCATTCTCCATCAGGCTAGCCTAGGGAAATTCTGGCAGAATTTCCTGATAAGAAGCAGTGAGAGCAACCCAATCAAGTATATGTCTATTAGTCCTTTATTTTATGTTCTGTTTGTCAACATCTCACTGATCAAAATGTCCCAAGGCTAAACCTAGGATCAGTATGAAAAAGGACTGCAAAGTTATACAGGAAATGATGGTGAAAAAATAAAACGGGGCCATATTTGCAATTTATTACTATGTAATTAGCTATATGAAGGACAGCTATAACTTAAAAAAGACAACATGATTAATGCACATTATATATAAGGCAATGCTAGACAGTGGGAAATCAACTGCGATAAGAGAAAATCATCTTAGTCACTTTTACTTTACTTAAATGATTAAACCATTAGTTATTGCAGTTAATCTTTTCAAAGAACAGATTTTTGAAAAACAATTTTTGGCTGATTTTATCTATTGCATTCCTATTTTATGTTTCATTTATCTCTGTTCTAACTTTTATTTTGTTTCCTTATTACTTTAGGTTTGGTTTCTCCTTTTTCCAATGAGTTAAGGCAAAAAGGTTTGGTTGTTGTTTTGAGAAATCTCTCTAGATAGATAAATAGATTAGAAAAATAAATGCTTACAGCTATACTTTTTTTCTCTAAGAACATATTTCACTTCAGTTCATAAGTTTTACTATATTGTGTTTTCAACTTTAGTCCTTTATTTCAATGTATTTACTACCCTTGGTTTCTTCTTTCACTTGTTTTTTTTTTTTTTTTAATTCTAGGTATATATAAATTTCTCCAATTTCTGTTATTGATTTTCAGTTTCCCTCTATTCAGGCTACATAACATATTTTCTCTGATTTCAATCCTTCTTATATTTCGAGAGTTCTGTCATAGAGTTTATCCTGCAAAATGTTCTACTGCAGTTGAGAAAGAATATGCATTCTAGTGTTGTTAGTTAATTTTTCTATAGGTAACTATGAGGTTCAGTTGTTTTACAGTGTTGTTTGTTTCTTAAAGTTTTGTTGCTCTTTTTCCTACTTATTCTATTATTGAAGGTGTGGTATTAAAGTCACCAACTTACACTGTGAAATCATCTACTTCTCTCTTTGTCTCAGGTTTTGTTTCATGTATTCGGGGACTCTGTTGTTAGCTACACACGTGTTTATAACTATTATACCTTATTGATGAATTCATAAATTTAGAAACAACAGAGTTAGTTACACATTAGTTACACATATGTTTATAACTATTATACCTTATTGGTACTTTTATAATTGTCCTTGTTTGTCTCTTGAAACAGCAACTACTTTCAAGTCGAGCAGTCTCATCATATACCTACTCCAATTCTTTTTTTGGTTACTTTTTGCATATGAGATCTTTATCCATCCTTTTACTTTCAAACTATTTATGCATTTAATCTCAAATGTATATCCCATGAAATAGTTGGATCATATATTCTCATGCATTTTGCCAAACTATGCATTTAACTGAAGTGTTTAATCAATTTACATGTAATACCATTACTCACAATACAGGATTTGTTTGCATTTTGTTACTTTTTTTCTGTGTCTTACATATTTTCTATAAGTTTAGATGTTTTAGATGTCTTAAGCATTTCTTCTTCTATTTCTCTGTTGTAGTCTTCACTTGATTTCATTTCAAGATTTTTGGTTAATTTCTAGTTTTCTGAAAAAATTGTGAAATTTTTGGAAGTTTATATGTTGCATTTATCATAAGAATTTTCAGGAGGTCCTTTGTCCACCGTCTTGATGTTGTCAGCCCATCACTAGGCTTGCTTGCTCTCTACTGCCTCACGTGCTTCAGTGTAATTGCCTGCAGTGTCTCCCCACCCCATCTTAGGACATAAACTCTCTTGAACCCATTATCTGGGCAGCTCTTCTCCAAATACTTTGTTACCAATTATTCTCTTCCTATCTTCTTCTAAATGAGACTTTTGTTCTCTGCACTCCACCAAAATGGTATTTATTATGGTCAATATAAAGTTTTTATATTTTAGACTATAATTTACATATTATATTTACTTCTCATCTTACTTGACTACATAGTTACATTTGATGAAAAGTAGCACTTTCTGTTCCTTGTTAACATTTTTCACTTGACTCTTGGGACACCCACCTCTGCTAATTTCCTAGGACCACACTTTTCAGTCCTTGTCCGTGTTATCTAATGGCTCCCTCTTTGCTCTGACGATTACTGTTGAAAATCCCTGGGAATCAGTTTGTGCTCTTCACTGTGTTTACTCTCTTGGTGATGATATTCTGTCACATAGTGTCACTTGTTACATATATGCTGACAACCCCAGATTTTATACCCAGCCCAGAGTTCTCTCTACAGTACTGATCATTAGCTGTTCTATGTTCACTCTTCCTGATACCACATGATGGTCACTATATCCTTCAATTGGCTCAGATATTTCTTTTCTTAATTTGTTAAATACCATGTACATATTATAGAATGTCTTAGTTTAATTTTACATGTTTTAACTTTAAATGAGTAGAATAATTAATAAATTAACAGTCTTTTTTTGGTACACTTCTTTACTTAACAGTAAGCATATGTCTAACAAGTTAGCCTGATGCAGTTTCATAGATGCTGGCAGAAGACACAAAGATTCCATATAAAAATGACTATATTATTCATTGCACAACAGAAATCATAAGCTTCATGTTGGCTTTGGTTGCACTTGTTCTCCTAGTACTTTCAAAGCAATACAGTGACAGGCCTGGATGGCTAGTGAGCACACAGTGGTTTTATATCACAGCCGAGGAACCTCACACTCTTGCCCACTGTTACCAGCATGGCTGCCCTGCTTTCTCTGGGAGGAAAACATCTTCACAATACTTGGCAGGAAACAAATCTACTCTTTGCACCCAGAGAGATGCATTAATTTCATTTCCCTTCAAATTAGAATGCACAGATTAAGGTATGATCATACAATAGAATATTATACATGTATGCAAATAAACTATAAGCAGTATCAAAATATGATAAAACATTTTTAATATTGAGTTAATAAGCATGTTATGAGAATATTCATTTATTAATTACTCTACTCATTTTAGGTTAAGACAAGCAAAACTCTAGGCTGTTTACCATCCAAATATATTTAAATATAATCCAGAGCAAAAGCTGATAGAAGATACATAGATATGCTATGTAGAATTTTTCCCAACACACTAATTACTCAAATCTTTTATCCATCTTTATATTGAGTTTCATGTTTTCTTTATACTGATTTATAAAAGTTTCTAATGCATTATGTATTTATTGTACTTTGAAAAATTTTGTTAATATATAGTATATTTGGTTCCATTTGTCCTTGAAGACGATCCAAGTGAAAACTGTAGAGCATAACCTACTATTGAGAGGAACATACATTTTATTGCTCAAAGCACTGAATTTAAATCCTGGTTATTATTTCATAATTTATGACATATATTTATGAACTCTATACTTTTTAAGTCAAATTAAAGTAGCAATAAATATTTACCAATATTCTTCTTGGGATAAAAGACAGAATTTGCAAATGCCCAATATAAAAATACTGCTTTAATTATAATTAGATTCTAGAAAATTTTAATTCATTTCAAATTTTGTAGTTAGTTGGTATGTATGTGGAAGTAGCCTAACAAATATCAGCAAATTGCTGTGCATGAATGAGAGCAAATGATTATCCAGTGTTATTTACAAGAATTCATAAGTCTAAAAACAAACAATGAAAATTTAAGAAAGAATTTATAAATGGAATAATGGCTCAATGACTTGCTGTTTTATTCCTTGTTCTCTTAGATTTTAGACATTTCATCATGAATAATGTTACATTACCACATGTCTTTAAATAAAAAATTAAAATATTATTTGTAGCTCAACTACATAGCTATATAGAGTTTATTTTTGGAATGTGTGATAAAATGCATTTGGAATAGTATGTGATTTGCTATGAAATTCAATATTTGTCTCTTTTTAAAGTTTTAAAAAGCATAAAAATTTATATACATACATAATACAATCTCAAATTGAAATTTCATAAAAAACTATATAATGAATTTTCATTTATGCTTTATTAAAATTTTTATGGATGATCGATATCAGAACTAATCAGTGACTTCACATTTTGAAAGTCTCATTCTGTCTCAACATTTTTTGCTAAAAAAATAAAGTTTAATAATACTGACTTTTTACTAGTAGTTATGCCAATCAGGCTTGAAAAAGGTAAAATTACTAGTTCACTTCTATGCCGAAGGTGTGGCTTTTTAAATTACTTGGCTGTAGAGTAATAATGAACATTTCTGGAGAGATAGTGATTTATTTTAGTAATTAAGTTTTTGGCCATTAATTTACAATCTTGCATTTTTATATAGGTATTGACTTAATTCAGGCATGTTAATATCACTAATTTTAGATAGCAAAATCTAAGTATACATAAACAAAATATAAAGTAAAATTTAGGTATCTATCATTTCTTCATTTCTTATTTTTGTATTTGATCCTAAACATATAGCTACATGTGTTTTATTTTTTGTTAGAGGGATATTTGTAGTAACTCAAACTATAGCCTCACAAAATGCATAATAATGATTACTTGTAGATTAAAAATAATAGGGGTTTATTGCATTTAACATGAAATTATAATTTAAATATTTTAAAGATATATATTTGCAGCATACTATAAGTTCAATAACAAAGTTGAAATTATTTCTAGCATCATATATTAGAATTATAATAGCATTATAATTGGTCTTAAATATATTATTCCTCATATTTTATAAAAATATTTTAAGTCCAATCACAAAGCAATAATTTGGTTTTGAAGGAACATTTTTGAGATTTTGATAGGATGAGCAACATGTATTCCAGCACATAATGATGGAAAACAGCTTCAAAATACAAATGATGTTTATGTTGATTTTTCAGTATTTAATAAGAACTTAAAAGAGCACCAGCAGAAAATGATAATGTACTGTATCTTAAGTTTATACTTGCTTATTTTTGTATATAGATAAAATAATGGACTATAAAAACATTTATACTGAAAATAATGATATGTAATATGATTAAATTTAGATGTTTTCATTTGGGATATCTATTCTTATATCACATCATAAAATACTTATGAATATAGCTTTACTCTATATCTAATAATTCATGTATTGATTTTTAAGCCTTCATCAGAACTTCAAAACACTTACTAGTAGAAATATTTTATAAATATCTAAAAGTTACAAGTTATATTAAAATTTTTCACTAATTACTTATAGTAATCAGTAGATTAAATATTATTTTTACCTTGTTTAAATAATATACCATTAAAATAAACTCCTATGTTAAAGATCTCAAATAAACAAACAAGTGTATGTATCATTGTGGTATTAAGCAAATAGATTATAAAAGTTTTTATTACAAAATAATGACATTGTTCAATTAAAAGCAATTTAATATATGAAAATAAAAATTATTCTTTTCAACTTTTGTTACTTTTCTCTGCAAGTAGAGAGAAGATGGCATGGAACAATAAAAATAAAACAATTAGTTCAAATTTACATAATCCATTTACTGTAAATTAACATGTCTTCTGATTTTGTTCTAAAAAGTGTCTCCTGTTTTTCCTTGCTGGTTATATTTATATTATTACTATTAAATGTGCTAACAGAACTGTTCAGGTTACTTTATAGTAAGCTTCAATAAGGCAGAAGGAATTTGTAACAATAGTATGAAATCTAGTTTATTATTATTATTAGACACTACCTTGCCTTATTAGGTGTGGAGTTCCAGCAATTCCTTTTTCATTAGTTTATTTTAACACATATTCAAACAATGAAAGTTTGAATTTTTTTATAAATACTGCTAGTAAACACACCCTTGCAGTATCATATTTTGTGTTGTTCACAATAATACCTTGGTTATGACAGCAAAAATCTCGTTTATTAATTTGAAGCCCCTACTGTAATAGTTTAAAAACATTGGTAAATTGTCCTTCATGACATGCTCCGAGTCCTTCATGTTTTAAAAGTTACCCTCAATATGATGTCACTCTCTCATCAATATTTAATAATAATATTTATTATTATTAAAATAATATTTAATAATATTATTTATTATTATTAAAATAATATTTAATAATATTATTATTAAAATAATATTTATATTATTTTAATAATATTATAAATATTATTTATAATATTAAATAATATTATTTCTCCCAAAATAATATTTATTGTGGGAGAATGGCAAAGTAGGGTACACCGGGTATGTCTCTTTAATAAGACAACAAACACATTTATAGAATTGCCTGATGTAACATTATGGATTTCTGAAGTCTATGCAGGACTTGTACCTTCTAGTGTAAGGCTTCAGAAGTAAATTATCATTAATTTTGGTCAGTTTTATCCCTTAGCATAGCCACAAATTCTTATATAGAGAAAAATTAGAAAGTGATTGTGTGCACACAGGGAAAGGTAATTTCATAGTTCAAGCCGATCCTGGACACAGAGATAGCATATAACAATGAAAAAAAGATAAAAAATAATAACAAAAAACAGCAAATCATAGAAAAAAGATAATCTGATTTCCAGAGCTACCACATTATTGAATTCAAATGTCCAATTCTAAACAAATAAACAAAAAAATAAATAATCACAAGGTACAAAGGGAAAAAAGAAAAATGTGCTCTATTCAATGGAAAAAATATCAACCCAATTTTTTCCTGTAGAAGACCTGATGTTAATCTACTAGATAAAAAGTTTAAAACAAAGGAGGATATAAGGAAAGTTAGGAGAATGATGCATTTTCTTGAAAGTCAAGAAAATAATGCATATGAACAAACTGAAAATATTAATAAAGAGAAAATCTAAAAGCAAAACTAAAGAGAGTGTCTAAATATGAAAGGTACAATAGTTGAAATTAAAAATTCATGAGAGTGGTACAAGATTTGACCAGGGAGAAAAAAGAAGCAGCAAACTTGAAGATGGATCAATAAATATTATCAAGACTCAAAACAGGAAAAAGAAGTTGAAGTGACAGAGACTAAAGGGCCTGTGGAAAAACCATGAAGAAAAAAGTGAAAGGGGCAGATAAAATAACTGAAAAATAATAGCAGAAAACTCTCCATAGTTGATGAAATACATGAACACAACCATCCAAGAAGCTCAGCAAAGTCTAATTAAGATTACATGATTGAAACCCACACCCAGACACGTTATAATAAAAATGTCTAAAGACAAATAAAAAGAGAGAATCTTGACAACAGCAAGAGAAGCAAGTCATCACATATAACAATGTTCAATACCAGCCGATTCTGCATCAGAAACTGAAAGCAGTAGGCAGTGGGCCTTGATATATTCAAAATAATAATAATAAAAACCTCATCCAAGGATCCCATACACAGAAAAATTGTCTTTCAAAAGTAAGGTCAAAATTAAGTTGTCCCAGAGAAACAAAAGCTGAGGAAGTTTCTTACTAGTAGACTTGCCTGGCAAATAATGCTAAAGGAGTCGTGCAAGGTGAGATCAAAGACACTGAGCTATACGAACAATTAAACATTTCAGTAAAGGTTAATACATTAGCAATTATGAAAGCTAGTGTTTTTGTAACAGTGGTTTGTAATGCCATGTTTTCTTTCTAAATGACTTGAGAGACTTACATTTTTTAAAAAGATTAATAATCCAAAAGCAAGTAGTTTTGTAAATGTGTTACAACACTAATTTAAGAAACTAAAGAAAACAGCACCAAATTACAAAGAGAACCAACAGTATGGGAAAACATATTTGCCAATGATACCTCAGACAAGGGCCTGATCTCCAAAATATATAAAGAACTCACACGACTCCACTCCAGGAAGACAAACAACCCAATTAAAAAATGGGCAAAGGACTTGAACAGACACTTCTCCAAGGAAGACATACAGAGGGCCCAGAGACATATGAAAAGATGCTCAGCATCACTAGCCATCAGAGAGATGCAAATTAAAACCACAATGAGGTATCATCTCACACCAGTCAGAATGGCCAACATAAACAAATCCACAAACAAATGTTGGAGAGGATGTGGAGAAAAGGGAACCCTTGTGCACTGTTGGTGGGAATGCAGACTGGTGAGGCCACTGTGGAAAACAATATGGAATTTCCTCAGAAAACTAAAAATGGAACTGCCCTTTGACCCAGTAATTCCGCTGCTGGGAGTATACCCTAAGAACACTGAAACACCAATCCAAAAGAATCTGTGCACCCCAATGTTCATAGCAGCACAATTTACAATAGCCAAGTACTGGAAGCAACCGAAGTGCCCATCAGCAAACGAGTGGATCCAAAAACTATGGTATATTTACACAATGGAATTCTACGCAGCAGAGAGAAAGAAGGAGCTTATACCCTTTGCAACAGCATGGATGAAACTGGAGAGCATTATGCTAAGTGAAATAAGCCAGGAAGTGAGGGACAAGTACCATATGATCTCACCTTTAACTGGAACATAAGCAATAGAAGAAAAAAAGCAAACAAAATATAACCAGAGACATTGAAGTTAAGAACAATCTAACAATAGCCAGGGCGGGGGTGGGGGGTGGGGGCGGGGATAGTGGGAAGAGGGTATTACAGGAACTACTATAAAGGACACATGGACAAAACCAAGGGGGAGGGTGGAGAGGGGGGAGGGAGGTGGGTTCACCTGGGGTGGGGTAGAGGGATGGGGAGAAAAGGCATACAACTGTAATTGCATAACAATAAAAAAAATAAAAAATAAAAAATAAATAAAAAAAAGAAACTAATACATTTTTAAAAGTTATTAGCCTTATGTTTTGAGGCACACAATGTATAAATATGTGTCTGTGATATCAGTAACCAAAAGTATAGGGATGAAACTGTAAAGGAGCAGAGATTAGTAAATCATTAAAGTTAAAATAATATAGACTTAAACTAGAGTGTTTTAACTTTAGAATGTTAAATATAATATCCATGGTAACCAAAAGTAAAAACCAATACACATAAAAAGAAATAAAATAGTAATTTCAACATTTCACTTCAAAAAATCAGCTAAACCCAAAAGGAGACAGTAATACAGGAAATGAAGGAAAATATATAAGGTAATTAGAAAACAAATAACAAAATAACAAAAGTCCTCTTTCTTAGTAATTAAAGTGTAAGTGGATTTTATTCTCTAATCAAAAGTCAGAAATTGGCAGAATGAATAAAAACACATGATCCAAATAATATACACTCTCTACAAGAGATTCTTGTTAGAACCAAGACATTCCATTAAAATACTAATCAAAAGAGAACATTGCTGGAAGAATTAAACAGACAAAGAAATAATTAAAGAAATATAAACACTGGCATTTTCAAAGATTGGAAGAATTAATATTGTTAAAATGTCAACACAAGCCAAAGAGATCTACAGATTTAATGCAAAATCTTTCACATTCTTTCCAAAACCTGATGATGTTTTTTGCAGAATAGTAAAAGTCATCCCAAAATTCATGCAGATTCTTAAAGGACCCAAATAACTAGGGCAATCTTGAAAAAAAATGCACAAAACTGGAGGATTAATGGTTCTTGATTTCAAACTATAGTATACCACAAAGCTAAAATGATTGAAGCATGAATGGACCTAGAGGGTATTATTCTAAGTGAAATTAGATAAAAACAAATACTATATGAATTCATTTATATGTGGAATCTAAAGAATAATATAAATAAATGAACATACAAGACTTATAGATTCAGAAAATAGGCTGGTGGTTGTCAGAGGCAAGGGGTTTGGATGACTGGGTGAAAAAGGTGGAGAGATCAAGTAGTACAAATTGGTAGTTACAAGTTATCATGTGGATATAAAGTGCAGTGTAAATAATATAGCCAATCACATCACAATTATGAATTGTGCAATCTGCCTACTGGAAATATCAGGGGGGTCACTTTGTAAGATATATGATTATCTAACCACTATACTATGTGCCTGAAACTAATACAAAATAACATTGAACGCAATGTGTAATTAAAAAAAATAAAATTAAGAAAAAAACATGTGCTACTGGAATAAAGACAGACTAACAGCTCTGGCTGGCGTGGCTCAGTGGATTGAGTGCCAGCCCACGAACCAAAGCTCTGAGGGTTGTAGTCTTGGTCAGGGCACATGCCTATGCAGCAGAAAGAACTTCCACCTCTTGTGACAGCATGGATGGAACTGGAGAGCATTATGCTAAGTGAGATAAGCCAGGTGGTGAAAGACAAATACCATATGATCTCCCCTATAAGAGGAATCTAATCAACAAAATAAACTAATTTTTCTCTGATAAAGTGATATTAAAAGAGATTTAAAGCAAGTGAGCACATGTAGTAAAATAGGACTGTTGGAAAGAACAGATAAATATATACAATTTTAAAATAGAGATCCAAATTGAAAAACACTCTGTAATGGAACTAAAAATAATTGTAAATATAACAATTAGTGAATAAGAATGAAGAAATACTTCAGACAAGGAACTTCACAGGCAATAAATGGTTCCCTACTCCACCTCCTCTCACCAACTAATATTAACAAGTAAGCAAATAAACTAAAATTTAAAAGACATGATTAAAATCTTTAGAAAGTTGCTCAAGCAACTAGAAGTCAAAAAAACAAGATTCTGATAAGGAGAAATCCCTGAGAATAGAGGGGAGTTCACTTTTTTTCATTAATTTTATTTTTATGTAAACCTCAGTTGTAGAGTTTCAGGGGTTATTAATGAGGAAAAGTCTCTACATAAGAGAAGATATCCAAAAGGTTGATCCAAATTGTGTTCAGCATTCTTCATTATTAGAGAAACACATATTTAAACCACAGTGAAGTACCCATGTATACAATATGACTCGCTCAATTTCAATAGCCAGCTTTTTTTAAAATAAATTAGAAATCAACCTACCTCATGATCAAGCAATTATGATCATAAAGAGAAGATGGGTAAGCACATTGCACTATGTTCATACAATGGGACATTATTCAGCAATCAAATGAAGCAAGTGATGATGGTGACCAATGTGATATTCAGCCTAAGAGCCAGACACAAAAGAGTACACACTATGTGATTCCTTTAATGTGAAGTTCAATAGCAAGCACCACTAATCTATGACAATAGAACTCATAACAGTGTGTGTTCCTCGTGGTTCAGCAATGACTACAAGTGGGATACAAGAGACCTTGCAGAGAGTTGACAAAATGGTCTATATGTCCATGAGGGAGTTAGTGATTTCGTAGTTATATATAGGAGTCAAAATTCACCAAGCTGTGCCCGTGAATAGGTGCATTTTATTGTATGTAAATGACACACATGTCAAATAAAATTTAAATAGATCAAAAAAAAAAGATTTTTTAGGGATTGGTATTTTATCGCTGATATTGTTGCAAATTGCCAGCGCATGAGTATAATGAGAAGCACAGAAATGTTTAATTGGCTTCATAATTGTTCTTATATTATTTAGAGACAATGTAATTTCTGTTACCTACCCCTGCTCTGCAGACATATCTCCCCCTCTCCACTGCACTAGTAGCAGCAGGTGGTAAACCAGCCAGTGGTGTGGATATGAGCAGAGAACTAAACATATGTTGAGAGTTTTGTACCACTTGAAGTCTTTTCAGAGCACACACATGCAGATGTGTTCTACTGTCTCTTCTCATTGATGAGCATTAGGTCAAATAATTAGGGTGCGATAAGCATGTTGTTGTATTAATGAAGGTATGTACAAAGATACATGATGACCCAGGAGATGTAGCCCAGATTTCTTCAATTGTAAAGCACCATAAATACATGTTAGTTCTGCTAAGATTAAACTCAGTGCTCATCACTGTCCTCCACTCTTGAAATGACTGACGAAGAACTTCAGAATATATCTCTACTCTAACATCATAATCCCACATTCATTTGACGTATCACTCTTGTGGAGGACAAACCATTATAGGATGAGACTGAATCAACCCCTGCTTTGAAGGAGTGAGACCCATCCTGGTTTAGGAAGTTCAGAGGGATCCCATCCTGATTAGCACAGGACAGTGACTGGCCCAGGATGATCCGGTGAGAATGAAGCACAGAATTTGTGTTGAAGAAAGTGCCATTTTCTTGCTTAAGGTAGTGGGGTCTGCAGACATGAAGCCTGCAACTGCCTCAGCCATTTTGTTTTATTTATTTATCCTCATCTGAGGATTCTTTTTTTTCCCCCCCATTGCTGTTAGAGAAGAGGGAGAAAAAGAAACATCAATGTGTGAGAGAAAGATCTGTTGGTTGCTTCCCACATACACCCAGACTGGGATTGGAGGTGCCCTGACAGGGGATGGAGCCCACAACCCATGCATGTGCCCCAACCAGAATTGAACCAGCAATCCTTTGATTATGGGACAGCTTTCTAACCAACTGAGCCACACCAGCTAGGGCTGCCTCAGCCACTTTGTTGTAAAGTAATTGGGGTCAATTCAAAAGAGAGAAAAATACAGTTGAAAGTACCACAGAGAAATGGACCCAGACCCTAATGTATTTTGACTAAAGCCAGGAACACCTCCAGATTTTCAATATAGGTCATAATAAATTCCTTACTTTCTGAGCTGGGTTATGTTGTGTTTTCTGATGTTTGTAAAAGTAGGAGTCATAAATGCTTAAAAGACAAAGAATTATGTATTATTGAACATGCTCCCAATATTTTTTCATGGAATGTGCTTTTAAATGACTGAAATTGAATTGAGAATAGGGGGAGAAAAGATGTGTTTTGTTTTCCTTTGAAATCTATAAACCTTACTACAATAATATCTTATTTGAATGCTTGATTGTCTTATGTTTGGTTCTGAAATGTTAAATATAATGCCTTCTCTATAAATGCCATACCAAAAAAGGATTTGTCTTAGCTGTTCTGCTTTCTATTTTCATCTAATAAATGAAGCTTACTGATCTGTCTCTTTCATTTTTATCTTGTTTTTATTTATACTTATTATTTATAGCCATCTCCTCTGCATTTTTTCCTTGAACTGTGAACAACCCATTTTGACAATGATATCTTGGTTTCACAATTAAAGTCTGTGATTCCATAATGCAGGGCTAGTAGTACAAGCGATAATAATGAGTTTGCCTCTTATTACTTGTGTTCTTGTCTCTGGATGCTTAGACATAATTACAAATTTAACAAAAAGTCAAAGTTTCACCTCTATCAATAAACTTTTGTGTGCTGAGGTCAACTTCTAGCTTGCTGACATTTTCATTAAAAAGGGAAAAAAGAAAAAGATAAACCTTTCAGCTTAAATGGAGGCACTATGTCTTATCAACAGCATTTTACATAAAGAACCCATTAACTTTTCCAGTTTTAGCCCATCAGACCCACTCACTGTTATGATTATGATTAATGTGATATTTTACATACTCTGAGAGTCTAACAAAATATTACGCATCTCTATTGTGACCATATGAGTGTACATACTGATTGAAACCAGAGATATTCAATACTGTTTCTGGATATTTTCTTCATAAATTATCATTTTTAAGGAAAAATAAATTTTCCATATTATTTCATGTTTAATAAGCCACAAGTCCCAAATTCCAATTTATTTATTTTTCCTCATGTAGCTCAGAATTAAATAGCACATTTATTGATCTAAATGTGTAAGTCAATAAATGATTCAATTATTCGTGTAGTTATTGTGAGACAAAATCAAAATTTCACTTGGATATATCTGCATACTTTCATATTAAAAATCTTTAATTTAAAGCATGAATAGATATGTTGCAATTTGATTTTTTAAATGTTCAAAGAGTAAAATAGATTAATTTTATTTCATTACATAACCATATAACTTTTTTTTCTCTTCTTGTACTTTTGCTTCTTATGTATACCTGTCACCATTGATTAGCTCTTATTTATTTCTGTCACCACCCCACAAAACTATTATTAGCTACATTATTACCCTCAAGCCCTAACCTCAATCTTTCTAATTTTGTGATTTTTCCAAATTTTATTTGTGTTGTTGAATATAACTGTATCTTTATATAGAAAAAAAAAAGACCCAGTATTTCTGGAAACTTAGAGCAATCATATGTATTTCTCTGGTCAGCTCTCTCATTTATTCTTCACCATAATAATTCAAAATTTTAACACTTTCCTCAACCATGTCCTTTCCAAGATCTACTTCATTCAAAAGCTGATTCCACCATGCACTTCTATAAAACAATCATTATGTGTTATACTGAAGTTCACTGTAGCTTTAGAACAGCGGAATGTGCTAGTACCATTCTCACACTCTCTAAAGACCATATAAAAGAAAGGTAAATCAATGCAATTATGTTTTTGACTCAGTGACCTCATACTCTTCTAGTACTTTCACTAAATAAGTTTTCCCATTAATATTAAGCATGTGCAAACATATTCTCTACTCATATTTTTCCTATAACAGTTTAAACTTGCACAAATCTTTCCTATCTTAAGCAATGAAATGTTGTCTTCCTTTTAAAATCAAGGTTCCTGAAAAAATATCCCATTTAATAATCAACTAACCCCTCAGTAGAACCCCTAAAAATGGGTTCTATTAGATATACTTTACTCCTCAGCACAACTCTTACTAGAACCAATAACCTCCTTGGTGCTAAATTGAACAGAGATACTTTAGGTTTACCCTTAGTTGAAAATCTGTGGCATTTGACACATTTCACCAAATCTATAACTTTGAGTAGACTCTCCCATTATAGGTATGCACAATATTGCTCTAGTTCTATTTAAAAATATGGTATTATTATTTGAATTATGTCTTCCTCAAAACATGTTGACTTTCTAACTTGTGCTGCTTGTGAATGTGATATTACTTGAAGATAAAACCTTTGCAGATGATCAAGTTGAGGTTACTACAGCAATTCTCAGTAAAATATGATTCATGTTCTAATACAGAGGGGAAATTTGGACACAGACACAAACAC
Organism: Desmodus rotundus; assembly: GCF_022682495.2. Classification (NCBI taxonomy): domain Eukaryota; kingdom Metazoa; phylum Chordata; class Mammalia; order Chiroptera; family Phyllostomidae; genus Desmodus; species Desmodus rotundus. The sequence goes on along the minus strand of NC_071399.1, from coordinate 63,531,212 downwards.
GCACAGCAATAAGATGATATAAACACAACCATGCGTTTTTTATTTCTTATTGGCTCCTTCATTTATGTCCTTTACAAAGGACAAGATACAAAATTACTAATTTGAGAAATAATGTACCACACATTGCCAATTAGCTGATTATTGTTAATCACTAGCAATAATTTTTACATGGAACCATTTAAAGTAGGTTGTACTTAACGGTTGCCAATGGCTATCAACAATGGAAAAATTAGTATGTAGCTATTGTGATGTATTTCAAAGACTTCTACCTAGACACAATTCAATATTTATCATGAGACATGATAGTAATTTCTGCTTATGATTTATCTTTCATCCTAATTGTTAAAAAACTTCATATTCTCCTTCCATATGTTTAAACTTCTCAGACTTCTTGCTGTCAGTGACAACACCTTGCTTTGCACTAGTGTTCGCTGACAGTATTTATTGTTGAATTGGTAACTATTCGATTTTAGAAGCCCATCCACAGAGATAAGAAATTTACATGTTGAATTATTTCTAGGATATTTAGATGAGTTTTAAAGTATATACGTATGTGACAAACATGCATTGATAGAAATTATAAAGTTTAATGGTTCCACCTAGTGGCGATGCAAAGCAAGTTTAAAAATAAAATTATCACTGAAATGATATTTAAAGGCTTTATGAAGATATTTTTTAAATGTACCTATATGATCTTTCTATAAAGGTTTATATTCAATGCTGAAAATAAAATCTGCCATTTTAAAAGCTCATATAAATGAGTTCTGGATATTTATAACAATTCTTTTCTGTGGAAATGTTTTTTATTTCTTAGTTTAGAAGAGCTATCTGAAGTAGTACCTCCTAATAAATGCAAAGTGTTAGTGTTGGTTAATTTTTTCTATGAATTAAACATATGTTTTCCTCTACATATTAATTAAATGTAATTCATTTAGCTGCTGGACCTAAATAAATAGCCATAAATATGTTTATAAATGATCAAAACCAAAACACACATATCTGTAAGATAATATGATAGTCTTATATACGGCTACATCTTTTATTAGCTAATAAAATAAATGAAATGCTTTAACAACAAATCATTTTATCAGCAAAAGCCCTGTATTTTCTACAAAACAATGTTCAAGCAGAAGAAATGTTTTTACAATGATAAAATACAAACTAATCATGTTTCTTTTAAATTGTATAATTAGTTATGGTATCCCACCCTAATTGTACTTATCAGCTTAAAGTATGATACATAATGATATATGAATAAATATTTCCCAGTGCAAATAATATTAGAACACCTGTCACAGAAAATTATTTTTCTTCCTCTGCTTTAATAGCACCTTCAAGGTTCCTATAAAAGCTATTTATGTCTTACAACTAAATTCATTTTTATTGTCTCTCTAATGTCTGCAAAAATTCCAACTGTGTATAGCGTGTTTTTATCACAGAAAAATCTTTCCAGTTTAGTTATGACAGACTGAGCTTTATATGCTGTGCAAAAATACCTGATGTGTATACCAAACACATTGCTAAGATAAAAAGAACAAAACTCTTCCACATAATACTGAATATCATTAACTAAACTTTTAGATATTTTAAGAGAAGAAAAATTACAACTGAGTATTCTTTTTTCAGACAGAAATAATATGCTACATTAGGCAAAAGCAATAAAATCCTCAGTGTGTCAACTTTCAATCTTGCTTGTTTAATTAATTTTACATATAAAAGCAAATGACTTAAAAACCATTTTGTGGTAGAAAATTACTTTAGCATTTTTACCTTTGCCGCTTGCTGTAGATAAGCCGACCACATCCTTTTACAGCTGTCACAGCTGTGAGGACTTAATTTTGCTATTACTGAGCACCAGAAGACAAATAATGAGTGGAAGTAGCATTATCCTTATGGTCTTATCATAATTGTATATTAAATTGCATTGAATCCTAAAGGACACAAGCACAGACAGGTTATATGTCATTTGGACTAATAAAAGACTAATCCAATACATTTATTTGATATATCATGCCTGCTTACATTTCAATATAAATGTGTAAATGTTGTTCATTTTTAAATCATATTGTACAATCCTATTACTTGATGATCAGAAAATTACAAATCTAAATACCATGACTATAAAGTAGGTGTACTGTGGGAGGTTTATACCATGAAGTACTTCTCACTCCTCTCTCAGAAGAGAGGCAGAATGAGAGAGAGAGATGAGAGAAGCTATGTAAAATACTTAGGTTTTCAAAAAATCATTACCTCTTACAGAATTTCAATATGTGAAAATTAAACATCTCTGAATCACGTAAAATTTCATGAAGTAATATTTCCTCAGAAAATTATGTCCACTATAAAAGGTATATCTGATTATGTATGTGCCCCTACCATAGCTTAACCCAAGCATGGAAACAACATATGATAAATAGTACTTCGAAGACCATTTTCACATTAATATTGGTTTGTAAAAGGTAGAATCTATTTTTTAATTCCAAGTTCTCATAATAAATTATAGGCATGCTCCTGCTTCAAAGCTTTTATAGCCCTGTTCCTGTGCCCCCAATATACGTCTTCCCTCAGAGCCTCACATGGCTTCTGCACTCATGATCTCGAGGTATTTATTCAGTTGTGTCTTTCGGCTTAGGTCTCCCCTAACGTCCATATAAGCAAAGGGGTGGGGATTGAGGGTGGAGGTGAGGGTGATTGGGGCGGGGGAAAGTGGTGGTGGGAAAATGGAGACAACTATACTTGAACAACAATAAAAAGTGAAGATAAAAAATAAAACAAAAAATTAAACTCTCACTCAAATTAAATTCGAAAGAGAGTAAACACTCTCCTGTACTACATGATATACCCAATACCCTCACCATTTCCCCTCTTAACTTTTCTTTATAGTATTAATAACCATCTTAAACATTGTAGAATTTTTTTGTACATGGTAAGTCCCCACTTAATGTCATTAATATGTTCTTGAAAGCTATGACTTTAAGCAAAACAACATATAAGAGAATATATGTTACCCCAGGCTAATCATCAAAAGTTAAGTTCCTATGGCATATGGTATGTTTCCGATCACAAATCATCACCAAACTTCTGAATAAAGACCCAAAAACTTCCAATATTACAGACCTAAATGCATGTGAGCTATGTGTACATTTAAGAAAGACTAAGAAAAACAAATAAGAGATTTCTTTTCCAACCCATTATTCCAGTTTAGGGTCAAGATAGCCAGAGCCTCCCCTCAGAATCTCAGGGAGCAAGGTGAGAAGGCTGCCCTGTCCAGGGTGCATTCACACACACCACACTGGGACACACAGACGCAGCAGTTCACCTAAGGTGCACATCTCTGGGATGCGGGAGGGAACCAGAGTACCTGGGGAAGACCCACGCAGACATTGGGAGAAAGTGCAAACCCTGTGCAGCTGACCTGGCAATCAGCTTTTTTCAGATCAGTATTTCAACTAAATAATGTTAAATGACATGATGTTATTTAAGGACCAACTGTACACTTAATATAAGGCTATTCATCAAAACATCATGTGTTCAACTATGTTTTTAAGTGAATTTTTATGTAAATATAGCCAATTGTGACTCCCAACACTACTCTAAAATTTTCATAGAAGGAAATTTATTCTTATGTATTTAGCATTAAAATAATTGGTGGCACTTAGCAACATTATCTCTCAGAATATTTCATGTATTAAATTGTTTATGCTTGTTTTCAGTGTACTTTTTCAAGAAAAAAAACATTTTAAGCTTTTAATGCAGTTAGGTTTAATGAATTCATTTGCCACAGTACTCGTTTTGATGAACAATCTCAAATATTCCTTCAAAGTTACAAGGTTTGTGTTTTGGGACTATTAACCCTGGCCTCTGTTTGGGTTCTCAGAGCAGCTGACCCTGAAACTCAGGTGAGCATGTGAGATGTTTATTAGGGAGGAGACTTGGTATTCCCCTCCCTCTGAAGACAGTAGACAGTATGGGGAAGAATCGGGATTGGGCAGAGCATGGACTCTGATGAGGTCTCAAACGTGACCCAAAGTACTGCAGCTGAGGTGGCCTGTTATTACTGTCTTGAGTGGAACAAGGAGACCAGCCTCCTGCACCCCTGTACAAAACTCACTGGATGTAGGCATCCCCAGGAAGGGGCTCTCAGCTAAACTAAAGATTCCTTTCAATCCTGTAATACTTAAGCTATCTCAAGGTCAAGATCTTTTCTTAGGTACCTGAGAAATCACAAATTTTAGAAAAACAGATGTAGCATGAGGCTTTTCTAAAACTACATACAATTCATTAAAATGCCTTTTAAAATATTAATAGCATAATGCCATATGGTATCATTTCTCATTTTATGTGTGTAACAATTACAGCTTCACTTTTAGCAAAAGACAAAGCATTGAGAAAAATAAATAGGTAGCAAATGTCATCTTATCCCACCCACTGTAATCATGAGGACATAGTAAGAAATTAAAGTTGTCTTTCCACCTGTATCAATTTTCACTCTCCTCTTGACTGACTATAAAAAGACGAGAGTTGAACATTTGAAGAATGTACAGTTGTATTAGACAGTCACGAGGGTAATGCTCGGCACCCGTTAATGGAAGTGAATCATGATGCCACTGCTTCACTTCAAGCCTAGTGAGAAGGGCCATATGGAGACTTCTGATATGGCAATATAAGAATTTATAAACACAGGGATAAATCCTATGTTGGGAGAACTGTAGTGGAACATTTACGCTTGCTCCATAACCCTCTGCCAGAGCAGAGAGATACATAAACAATGCATGACACCTAGTAAAGGGTAGGACAAAATCGCATGTTTCCCAGATATAAGGAGTGAATTCTAATGTAAGGAGTCAAGTTGTAAATTCATGAAATGGATATAGACATTTGTGTTTAGAAAATGAATGTAATTGAAGAGCATCATCTGTGGGACAAGGGGATCCAACACCATTTTGTATGAAGAAAATCATCAAAACCAGTGGCTAAGGGAGAGTTGATAATGTATCCTCACTTTGAACACATATAATTAACTTTCAAGTAATATGAAAATTAAAAAAAAAATTATACCTGTATGTCATCAACATGGTTGACTTGCATGAAGATAACTGAATGCTCCTAAGAATGACCCTAAGAACACTATTAATTTTTCTGAATGTAATCAGTTAATTTATTTTTAGTTCTTACACATATCAAGCTGCTAAGAGTAATATTATCATTAGCTAAAATGACCAAATACCTAGGTGATCAAAGGGAAATAAATAATCATGAGTTCATTAAACAAACATCAGAAAATTCGTCAAAGCTTTACAATTGGAATTATCCTACCTTCTATCCAAGAATTTTAAAGAGCAAAAGAGTGGGGTCCAAGCTCAGGGAAAGAATCATGTCGTAAATGTTAGATTTAGCCTGTTGAATAACAGATTTGTTTTCTTCTCTCAAGTTCTAAAGGAGGCAGAATTTAAATGACTCTTAGATATAAGTTTGAATGGCACCAAGATCCTGCCTAGATGTCAAAACATTCACCACACCTTCCAAACCAAAAATCAACACACATTCTCGCATTCTCTCCCTCTCTCCCTTCTTCCCTCCATCCTTCCCTCCCTCCCACTCTCTCTCAAACACACACACACACACACACACACACACACAAGTGCTTTCTCTCTCTCAATCTGAGAAAAATGTTAGTATTTTATATAATCACTATTCACAGGAAAGCTTTATGTGAATAGAGTATGGTTGGGAGGGTAATAATATGGGTGTAATAATTTATAGTTTTAATTTGAACATTTCACCTAAAATGTCATATGGTGTGCCTATGTGTGATATTGTTATGTTACAGAATTACATGTTTATGATTTTGTAATAAAAGATTTTGTAATAAAAAGGGGCATTACTGGTGCTGGACCCTATATAATAGAAAATATCTAAAAAGATATTTTAATGGTCAGTCAGCAAAAAGAAGGAAAATGAATAAATACTACTGACAGGAAAAGCAAGTGAGAATTTAAGGGTCCCCACGTATCAAACTGTGTTTGGTGATAGTTCATCTTATATGTCAAATTGATCGTGACAGCATTTCTTGTTCACTGCACATTTTCATCTTAGTGCATCAGCATGCCCAACCTTCCTAAAGAATACATTTCTCAATATGTATTACTTGCTCAATTACGTTATTCATTTTTTGTCCATCTCAACTCAGAGCCTTGTAGTGACTCAGCTTGCCCATGAAAACAATGAGCTAACATCAAATAAATACCCAAACTAAGTAAGTTATTGACTGCTGATAATTCACTCTGACCCTCTTGATTCTAAAATTATTTTCTGATGCCACATTTATACTGCACAACTTTTGGAAACTGCAAATAAGTTTGAAATTAATTGCCTTATCCCTAACTCCATTTGAAATGAATCATCTTATCTCCAAATAGGCATCTTTCTCCTTCCCCCTCCATCCCTCTCTTTTCCCACCCTCTCTACCTCTCTCTCCCTTCCTCTCCCCTTCACTTTCTCTCTCCACTTCAGTAATATATTAACATTTTTTGCTACATCATTAAATTTCAATTCTCTAGTTCTCACTGAGTCTCTTCATTTCATAGGAATTACAGTTAGAGTACTCCAGAGCTATCACATCCTCTATATAGTACTCACCAATACCAGGATCATTATGATAAATTTTATTAGTTTGTCATGTTTATGGATGAAAAAAAGAAGCCTAGGAATTAAATAGCAGGAACATGGACAAGATTATAAAATGAGTTTATTCCTTAGATTCTTTCCACTATACCAAGTAATAGTATAAGTGGGAGCAGAAAATTGGGGAAGCACAATAGAGTTGATTGAGGTAAATAAAAAGTGTCCTGAGAAATAAGTATAAAATAGTAGGTTGCCACAATAAGTTATGAATCATGTAATTTAAATTTCAAAAAAGTGACAATTTTTAGCACATGTCATAAAACCACAAGTAACATAAGTTCATATTTATTTCAGATGGATCTTGGAACAACCTGAGGTATTTTGAAAAGAGCACACATCTTAGATACACTCCTATTTAATTTGAATGTTGGTTATTTCATTCAAGATATGTAGGGTTTTGAAATGTTTGTTCTACTTATTAGCCTCAAATAGCTGGCATGTGCCTTACACTATTAATTCATATATTGCAAGGTCAGAGGAGCTAATGAAATAATATGTAAAATACTTACCCTAGTTTATAGGTAATAGTAGCAATAACCTATTATTAGTAATTGCATATATACTAATACACAGTAGATTAAAATTTGTAGTTATTGAACTTTCATGCAATGTAGAATTCTACTATTTTCATTTAAAAAAACAAGAAATAAAACATTTATCAAAAACTAAAAGTGACTTGATTTTTATTTAACAGAAATAACAGAAACAGATTTTTGTGTGTGTGAAACAGAAATCTTCAGTAATAAAACATTGTGGATAAATATAGATTCTATTGAACTATGATAAATTAAAAAATAAGTAATAAAATAAATATAACAAGAAATTTATAAAGATTTTCATAAAAAGCACTAGAATCCAAAGGATTTGTGTATCATAAGCATGCCTGGTTTCTATGATGCCACTATTCCGAATGCACTTGCAATACTTCCTCTTGAATTGCATCTACTTTAAATAAAAATAGTTTTCTTGCTTTATATTCACATTCCATTTTGAAAGTGCCTATATAACCCAGCTTGTTTACTCAATGTTTAAACATTGATGGAAAAAAGGTTTGTTTTTAGCTAAGAGCCAGACCATCCTCAATAAATAGATTCAACAACATTTAGAAAAATCTAAAGAATGTGATGTCTATAAAAAACTACATCATTCATACATATGACAGATTGATATACTGTCTATAAAAAACTACATCATTCATATATATGACAGATTGATATAAAGTTCTTAATTTCAAGCATCAGAAATTTCAGGGAAAAATAACATTATTAAACATTATTATTAAATACAAGCTAATAATCAAGCTAAGTAAATCAATTATAAAGTATAAGTATTATAGGAGAAAATATGCAGATATATTTTGGAATATTAATGAAACTATTTGTCTTTGGATGAGAGAACATCAAACTAAAGTTCAAGCATTACTTAACTTTTTACAGAATTATTTAAAATATTCCTCAAGTGGTTTGAATACAAGAAGGCATATGTATTTTTATAATTATGTAACGATTTTTCCTATGACATTTGTAAAGAAAAAAAATGAATTGGTGTTAATACTTGAATTTAAAATGAAAGTCTTAACTGTCAAAAGTGAAATGAAATGCCCCTGAACTAATGGCATCAAAATACATAATTAGTTTTTTATACTGAGGTTCTTTTCATAAAATTTTCTTATTAAAACACATACAACCTAAAGTTATTTCTTTATTATTTTCTGAACTATATATTTAAAATAATCAAGAAATCTAAATATAGCAACCTTCATTTTAATAACTTAGACATGCAGCTACCTTAGATATTTTCTTACATGAAATCATAGCTGAAAGTGGTATTCAGGGAGATTATATTGGTAAAAAATAGGTAAAAATTGATGAAGTCATTAAATTTTCAAAAGTTATAAATTATCCTGCAAAGCTTCACTGGCTGCAAATTAGCCTGTGCTGTAGCCCTCTGCTAACAATCTATAGATCATTTTATTATTCATGAATTTTAGTAATTTCAGGACACCACAGGTCATCTTATGCTCGTTTATTTGCTAAACACCTTGTGCTAGTATGCCTATGCTGAAAAATTGCTACTATTTACTCCCCGTGAGACAAGCAAGCAACAAAGTGCCGATTTTGGCCCCAGACATCCAGCATGCCAGGCTGCACATACATCTTGCTGTCAGTGAAATAAATGAGCCCTTAAATTGGCTGCAAAGCTTTAAGAACTGAAATTTATATGTCTAGTTATCAAACAGAAAGTTCAGAACACCTGCCAATATGAAACATAATTGTGACAAACTGTTACATTTTACCTTTAACTTTTCAGTTTTAATAGGGCAGGTTCTACAAAACCTCCCAACTCAACAAAGGCGAAAAAAAAATCATTCCTCTTTTGTGTATGTGTACATGTGTGTGCATGTGTGCCTGTACAATGGCATCACCATTTAACATTGGGTCACCCATCAACAGGTGCATACCATGACTCAAATAGCCAGAAAAGTAGCATTTATTCTGAGCAGAAAGTGCAGTCCAAATGGACTTGCCAGCTTCAGTGAGCATTTAGATGTCTTCTCAGATTTACAAATTATTTACAAGTTCCTCTGAAAATATCAACAATGCTGCTGATGAAGAGTCTCTCTTTCATTTTAGTTTTCAATCATTAGAGATTTTGACAGTTGGAAGGGCAGTAAATATTATCAATCCCTTACACGTACTTTACAGATGAAGAAGCATGCTTTAAGGTTACGTGACGTGCCTCAGAAAACAAAGCCAGTGAGTGACAGAGAGTGAGATAGGATGTAAAACGGTGAGAGGCCCTCCATAACTCTCAATTGCTAAGTAGGACAGTATATTCTTTATATCAATAACAATAGTAACATCAACCATGGGAGACACGTTAAATATTTAAAAACACTCTTATACGTGTTTTATATTAAATTCTGACCACGACTCCGACTTTAGTGATGGAGCAAATCGGCACAGGCAGGACGAGTGACCTCCTCTAGGTGCTCATGCATGGGCTGCATGTTTGGAGCCATGATTCAAATTCCATAATTTAGCTTGAGGATCCATGTGTTTAAACCAACACGCTGAAACTCTGAAGCTCCAACAATAACTAAACCCTTGATTATATCAAGCTACCTCTTTGCTTTCACTATTTCACACTGTGTAATACTAGTTTATACTGTACCATCTAATAATTATTCCCCTTGAATGTCATTATAACAGTTCACAGATAATTATATGGAATCTTCCAAATAAAATTATATATAGTGTATCTCTTTTAGAAAGCTTCTGTTACATACATGTGTGTGACCTGTTTTCATGTAAAAACTGCAGAAGCCAAGTAAAGAGTGAGGCAGGAAAAGCTTCTCCTTTCACACCGGTTATGATTTTTCTCTTTGCTCAAGGACAGTCTTTCTTACACAAAACTGTATAGAGTCTTTATAATGCTAAGAATAAAATGTATTACTCACATTTGTTTTCAAGTAACAAAATATTTAATTTAAAATTTCCATTTTTATTTTAAATGTTCAAATGAGAAATTTGTAAAATGATACAATGTCAATATAACTGTTTCTTCTCCATTAATATATCTCATAAAATAAACCAAGGATTATATCTTATTCTTCCTTTGAATTCATTTTGTGTGGACTTCTCAAGGCAGTAGAGCAGCTTTAATAATTTTGAAGGAAAACTGTACTTTCAAAATGTAAGACACTGTTGTTTTGATTAACTCTTTTCTGATGCTTTCTTTTAGATGCCGGCTCTCAGACAGGTGATAGCCAAAGATTTGTCCTCTTGTTAGAAAGGGATGTGATTTGATGGTCATATATTTTGCTAACTGATTTTTCCAAGTCACTCCCTCCCTCATTATATTCATCATATAAACTGCTTCTGCAGCTATCTTTGAAAAATACAAAATTGATTATTTTACATTCCAGTTTAACTGCTTTTATTCAAAATTCAATTCTGTCATCTTGAATTTTAACATAAGGTATAGCTATTGCCATGGAATAATTCCAATGCCTAGAAAAGTTCCCAACATATATTAACTACTTACTGCTGAATAAAATAATTTGTTTAATTATTTACCACTTTTTAAAAAAAATTTTTGCCCTCCCATGCCAATTTTATTATTTTGTTCTGAATTAATTCTGCACAACCAACAAGCATGTGATGATAATACTAATAAAAATTGTGATCAACAATTCCTCAGCTTTTATTAAATGCCGAACACAGTTTTAATGATTTGCAGATATTTAACTACCTCACAGTAAACTTCCCATAAAGAATTAAGGTCTCAAGGAGGTTCAGTGAATTGGCCAGATCACAACCTCCTACGTGTTGGAGGTGGCGAGCATGCGCAGGCAGGCAGACGGAAGGTGAGGAGTGCAGCGGGGCTGCGTATTTGCTCGGTTCTCCATCTACTGAGAGCTGGGAGAGCTGGCTGTGACTGTGGACTGGAAAGCACATTACGGAGTTTCTATCAGGCGGCCCTCCCCACCCAAGATCTGTCCATGTCTAAGTTTGCGGTGTTATCTGGTCTCTTTAGGCCTACCTCTAACAATAAAGATTCCCCCTGCTTCCCCAATGCTATCCCCGGCCCCTGCCAATTACTTGTCAAGGGATACTTTGGGTTTCCATCTACTCTGTTGACAACTATTTGGTGAATTAATCTCTTTTGACTTACCCAATTTGAGTGTGTTTCTTGCTATAATTTCATTGATTCGAGGATAATTTACTGTCCTTACCAGCTGGTTCTGTTGTTTGGAGTGACTTCCCATACACCAAAAGGTTGAGGCTTGGATTCCCACTCAGGGCACATACCTAGGCTGTGGGTTCAAACCCTGGTCCGAGTGAGTATGGGAGGCAACTGGTCAACGTTTCTCTCTTACATCAATGTGTGTGTCTCTCTCCTTTTCTCTCTGTGTTTTGTTTGTTTGTGTGTTTTTCACTCTCTCTCCCCATCTCCCTCCTTCTAAGATCAGTGAACATGTCCTTGGGTGGGGATTTAAAAATAAAAAAGAATTTACTTTGTCCCATGTTCACAAATATGATAGCAGAAACCTGAAGAAATTAAGTGATTTGTTCAAGTTCTGCAATTTGGTAAAAGTAAATTTTGAGCACAGATTTAGGGTGCCACATCTTCTGCCTGAATATACAATACAAATGATAGTTCTAGGAAACACTTTTCCTTTTTTTTTTGGCTCTTATGAAATCTGAGAAGGAAGAGAGAAAGAAGTTATGAAATGCGAGTCAGAGTGCCAATAGCATATAAATAGGCAGAATGTTATAAATAAAAATAAATTGAATAAATGTGGTAATTATGCAATCAATAAAAATAGGGTAATCTTAAGAGTTTATTAGGTCATCTTTATTCTTATGTTAGCATTTACTCCTAAACCATCATGAAAAGGTAATTACATAGATATATTTATACATACAAATATTTATACATATTTAAAGTATATAATGTGACATAATTTGAACTGTTTTAAGTCTTTCCTAATAGAGTGAAAAGTGATTCCATTTATGTTTCATGCTTCTCCAGAGATTCACATTCTCTATTCCTCTTCAATTTATATCCTTTCAGTATTTTTATTTTCTTGCTGTTAGCATTCTCATCTTACTGCTTTTAGCTTTCAATTAGTCCTTTTTATTATGTCCATGATAAACACATTATATTTTAATTGTTTTTTTTCTTTTCTATTGAAAAGTTAAGGTAGAAAGTATAACAGCTCCCCAAATGTCGAAATCCTATTGTCTAAAGCTTATGGATATTTCAGGTTACAGGGCATATAAAATGATCTATACAGAAACATCATAATGACTCCAGAAAATTTCAAAAAAAATGCACATGGAGCTATCAAAAATTAGTGAGTTTATCAACTTAAAAACTATTCCAATAGCCCTGACTGGTATGGCTCAGTTGGTTGAACATTATTCTGCAAAGCAAAAGGTTGCCAGTTCGTTCCAGTCAGGGCATATGCCTGGGTTGTGGGCCTGTCTCTGCTTGGGGCATGTGTGAAAGACAACCAACTGATGTTTCTCTTCCTCTCTTTCTCCCTCCCTTCCTCTCTCTCTAAAAATAAATAAATAAAATCTAAAACAAACTATTCCAATAAAGTCAATGTGAAATTAGTTTGTAGATAAACTAATAGATCAATAAAACAAAATACATAGCCTAGAACAACACTAAACATTCATACGTTGTCAGTTAATCAGTGACAAAGGTGTCAAGTTAATGCAGTGCCGACAGGTTACTTTAAAGATAAAATTCATACTGGGCTTCCGGGATAAGCCTGGGTAAAGAAAAGAATCAACGCCCGCTTTACTCCTTATACAAAATTGCTGTGATGACCCGTAGGTCCAAATGTAACATCTGAAAAATTAGGATTTAAAAAATATAAGAAAATCTTTGTGGGCTAGGTTAAAGATTTGTAGGTAAGTCAAAAACCATGAACTGTAAAAGAAAATAATGGTAAGTTAGGCTTCATAAAAAAGAACAAACAACTTCCTTGAACATCACATTAGGGAAATGAATAAGCAGAAAACAGACTGAAAAAAATTCAAAACTCTACTCTGAGAAAGAAGATATCCTATAATACATAAAGAAATCATACATCAAGCTAATAAGAAAAATTGCAAAATTTTTAAGATAGGCAAAATATATAACAAAAAGTTTTAAATGGCCTAATGATTTGAATAAATAGTGATGACAATTAAGTACATGAAAAGATGCTTGATATTATTGGTCATTTGGGAAATACAAATTAAACAGCATTGGCAGACTATTATACAACTAATGGACAGGAAAAAATAAAAATCACAACCAAAGATAAATAAAAACAAAATCAAACTCAACAATAAAGAGAGACGACAAAGATATTTAGCAAAGGGAACTCTCATATATTGTGGGTGAGAAGGCAAAGTGAATCATCTGCTTTGAAAAAGAACCTTATGGTTTCTTAAGGTTTAATGTACACCTATTCTATGATCCAGCAGTTCTACTCTTGGATTTATATACAAGAGAAACACACACATGTTCACAGCAAGACACCTACATCAGTATCTGACAGCTTCATTCACATAGCCACGTATTTGGAAGCATTCAAATATCCATCAACTGATTAATGAATAAACACATTTTCATATGTTAATTCAATAGGATAATACATAGAATAGAAATAAATGTAATCATATTGGTGAATCTCAAAGTATTTTGCTAATTGAAATAAGATGCACAGAACTATCAGTTGTGTAATTCCATTAATATACTATTGGGAAAATTAGAAAAATATAGAAACCAAACCATATATGTGGTTGCAAGTTCCCAGGATTGAAAATTATTAAGTACAAAGGATCATAAAGAAAATTTTGTGACAATGAAAATTTTCAATATCTTGATTTTGGTTGTGGGTTATATATATTTATCAAAACTCATCAATGAGACTATATAAATTTTAAATCAATTAATATGGGAATTATAATTAGGTAAAAATTAACATAAGCATAAAACCTACATTAATTTATTTAAAAATTATATCCTGCAATTTCTATGAATTAATTAATTTTTCTTGTTTCCCTTTATATTCCAGGTGACATGCCCATTAAATAATTTATTATGTATTAAGTAAACGTGTTGACTAACAAATTCAAAAAATCCAGTAGATAATGTATAATCAATATCACATATGGATTGAGTCAGAGTGACAGGGAAAGAAGAGGGAGGATATTAAAAAATGATTTGGAACTGTCGAATCAGGGTTTCCAGAAATAGGGTTATCCAGGATTTCTGAGAGCTAACAGATATAGGCAGGAAAAGTTTCAGGTGGGATCACCATAGACTGAATGTTTGTATCACTCCAACGGTCACATATTTAAGTTTTATCTTCAGTGTGATCGCATTGAAGAGGTAGGAATCTTGAGAGGTAATGGGAATTAAATGAGGTCAGGGAGGTGGAGCGCTTACAACTGTGATGAGCGCCCTTTTAAGAGGAGCTGGGAGAGTGTGCCCGTTCTTTTTTTCTCACGTGAGGATATACTGAAAAGTCAGCTGTCTCTGGCCCAGAAGAGAGTTTTTTTCCCAGAAGCCACCAAGGCCAGCATACTGATTTTAGATTTTCAGCTTTAAAAACTGTGAGAAATAAATTTCTGTCATTGACAAACCTTGTAATTTATAGCATTTTGTTATAGCAGCCTGAGCTAACAGAAATAGGATATTTTGAGATCTTGTTTAGCAGGATAATTTATCAAAAATTCCTAACATTTTACTGGTTTAAAAGGCAACCTAATATGAAATTATATTACTTCTTTGACATATATGAAAATATAATAATAAGTAACTTTTAGTTTACTATGTGTCTGCCACTATGGTTAACAATTTATACCTACTACCCTGTTGAATACCCACAAGACAAGTGGGATAGGTGCCAGTGATCTCCTCATTTCTGCATAAAAGTAAAAATAACTTTCCCAGAGACATAGAGCCTGGACCCTTAGGCTGGACCCTGATGAACGTCAAGCTCCATTTTTGACCTTTATAATATGCTGCGTTTCAAATGGTATACTGTCTGATGAGGGTTATAAATGCAAAGAAAGACAATTTTATAAACTGGGTAGTATAGAACTGAGAAACTCTCAGAAATGCTCTTGAACAAATAAGCTCAAATTCAGAGCACAATGGATTGAATTTCATGGGGGATAGAACATTCATAAAAGTCACCACATTTAGTTCTCAATGGGAGGTGATGATCCTTAATTATGGAAGTAGAATCTGAGTAATTTCCCTGCTACAGTGATTGGGATTAGATGAATAGTGCTTTCAGGGGAGAACAAGGTTAATGGAATTAAGATAATCTGTTCCTTGTGTGTGTGTTATGTGAGATAGGTAATAATTCATAGTAAACTAATACAAAAACTGTCTTCTTTGCTCTGTGAGATATTTTCTAAGTACACATTTTATTAAGTAGGCTAAAGGATAAGCTGATGTAATAAGAGGTCCCAAAATAGAGTGGGTGAAGGAAATCCGAATTTCTCTTCCTTACAGTAGTCCTGAGGTAAGAGGTCCAGGTTGGTAAGGTAGCTCTGCTCCTTCACTCATTTAGAAACCAAGATCAGTACCATCTTGTCACTCTACTATCCTACAGGGCATTACCCTCTCTGTGGTGTCACGCTGGATACTCTGTTGGCCACTTTCAAGGTTGTGGAAAGGTGAAGACAACATGGAAAAGTAAATAACTAATTTTACAGGACTAGAACCAAAATTGCCATACATAATTTAGCTCTTTCATTTAGAGATTAGTCATAGGCCACACCTCACAGCAAAAAACAAACAGGCTGGGGAATATAGTTGCTATTAGATGTCCTTATCTCTATTTATAATTCTGTAACAATGGAATACAGAAGGGATGAATGTTGGTGAATGGCCAATAACTTTCACCTCTTGGTGGTATTTGTTGATATAACGTGTTTATGTGTGTGTCGGTACAGGTACATAGGCCACTGAAGCACCGAAACTAAAGTAGTCTTAATAACAATGCATTAGTTTGGGGGATGTAAGGATGAAATGACATTGTTTTGATTCCTACCATTCAAAAAATACCACTCAAAATTTTTTTTCTCTTTCCATCCATACAATAAACTAATCTTTGATTTCTTAAATCTTGAGATGACAGCTAATGTTGTACTTTATCAGATGATCAAAAGCTCTTTCAGAAGCATAGCTCATGTGCTACATATATTTCAAAGTTAAGATTTATGGTGTAACATGAGGTTGTATAAATAAAATATTACTTTTGAAATTAAGATGTAATTTTAAAGTTATGCATTGTTTTGGGTAACATCATTTTTAATATATCTATTTTATGCACAATTTCACGTATAAAAGTAGGCTCACAAAATAAGCAGTTTTTAATGTGAAAGCCCTTTAAAAATGTGCCCCCACTGCCTTTACATTTTCACCAAGATCACTATAAAGTAGTAACTTTTTAAGTTAAGAAATACATTCAGAAATTCTTTCATAATATACAAATGTGGTTCCTAAGAAGTGTGAGCATTTCAGAGCTCATTCCTCCTGCTGTCCCTTCCCAACCTTCGAAATGCACCTCACTTGGACCACAGTTCTTCTAACAGAAATGTGTTTACTTATTTAGAATTTAATAAAATGCATTTTATTTTATTTATTTGTACCCATGATTTTGCCCATAGTCTGTATGATATTGAGGTATTGATACCATAATGTATTCCTACTTTAATACAAATTTCTAGACTCTGTAATTTCTACCTTCACACTCAATGTATGGACAGTTTTTTTAAATTATATATTATTTGAATATAACTCAATATTTAGAAACTAAGTTGGATTATTGACACATACCTGTCCACTTTGAACCTCATGTGTTATTCCCGATAAATTAGATTTTGTTTGAGTGTAAAGTTCTTGCAGTTTGTAAGAATATACCTATTCAGAGCCAAAACATATAGGTAGACTTGGCAGTTACATATTACATTAAGTAGAAATACATAACTGCAATTTAATGCAGGTCAGAATCCTGAGACAAAATGCAATTCAAAATTTTGTGGAAGCCACATTTTAAAGTTAATAAAAATAAAAATTTGTATTTTATTTAACATAATAATAAATATTATCAGTTCAATATGTAATCAATATAGAACTATAATGACATACAGTTTACATTTTTTTCATACTAAGTTTTGAAAACTGCTGTGCATTTCACACAGCACATGTTAACTCTGAAAAGGTTCAACAAGTTGCACGTGGCTGGTGGTCTCTGTATTGGATGGAGGAGCTCTAATGTAAAGCAGGAAAATTGATATGATTTTAAAAATATTCTAGCAGGGAGAGAAAAAATATTTTTAAAATTTTATTAACATCAATAGAATTTTAGAAGATAAAAACAGTGACAACAGCCCAAACAAACGATGAAATAAGGGAGTTAAATACATGACCATCTGAGTAAAATATATTCCAGGAGCAAAGAATTCACAATGCTCTGGCCTGAAAACAAATTTCCAGCTCTATTTCAAGAACAATAAGGCCAGTTGCTTAAAGCAGAGTGAGCAAGACAAAATTTAGTCTAGGAATTGAGACGGGAGAACTAACAAGGGCCAGATCAAATATAGCTCAGCAGAACTAATAATATAATGGACTTTACTGTGAATGAATTGTGGAGATACTAGAGCATTTTGAGCACAAAAGAGATAAAATTTGGTATGTATTTTAAAATATCACTCGGACTTCTGATAAGAATATGTTATGAAGATAAAGGGTCTTTCTGTTATTCTGTTAGAATTGAAATGAAAGTGGGTATATTAATTTGTCAAGGCTGCTATAATAAACCACCACAAACTGGCCAGCTTAAAATAACTGAGGTTTATTCTCTCACAGTCTGAAGTTAAGGTTGGCAGGAATGTGTTCTCTTTGAAAATCTAAGGGGAGGATCCTTCCTTGCTTTTTCCTTGCTTCTGGTAGTTGCTGGCAATCCTTGATGTTCCTTGATTTTGTTGAGGCATCACTCCAGGCTCTGCCTCCCTGTAGAGACCTCCATGTGGCCTTTCTCTCCCTGTATACTTCTGTATTCAAATATCCTTCTTTTTTTAAGAATACCGATCATTAAGTAGGAGCCAACCTACTCCAGCATGACTTCATCTTAACCTGAGTACATATACAAAGGCACTATGTACACACAAGGTCATGTCCGCATGCATGCATACCTGGGGTTACTGCTGCACCTGTCATCCTTTGGGGGAACACATTCAACCTCCAACAGGGAGCAGTGTTGGAAGGAGGAGAACTAGCTGGGAGGTTATTTTATTAACACAACTGGGAGATTTCCCTAAGTGAAGACAGGTGGCAAAAATCGGACTTTGGGTAGAGTCTCTGTCTCTTCTTTATGGGGAAGAAAATAAATGTGTTCTCTGTGTGTGTCTTTGTCCTTCCAGTCACAAGTAGACTTTCTGGACCATTTTCAAGCATGACTAGGACAAGAAATAGGAACATTCGTGAGATTCTAAAGCATGATATTCCGTGAAGGAATGATAAGGCAGATGGCACTAGGGAGATTTCTGATGGTATTGAAAGATATAAAGGTAAAAAGGCAGAACTGTATGTGCATGTGCACGTGAGTTTGTAACACGCGTGTGTACACCTGAGTAGGGAAGGAAAGCAGAGGAGAAAAGAGAGTGCCAAATAATTTGAAGAATGTGATCAAAGTGAATACCTTCAATGAACAACATTTTAGAGAAATGTTTTGGTTAATGAGTTCCCCCTTCAAATACAGATGAGGCTATTAATTTGCTGTTCATTTGAATAAAGGAAAAAAGGATAACAAGAAATAAAAGTGCAGTAGTACTAGTCTCTTAAAATGATCAGGGTGCTATCAGACAGAAAATTCTATATTATTTTTAATACTAATTAAATATATTTAAAACTTAATAGCAGAGATTATAATTTTAAAGTGTTTTCAAAAAACAAAGGAGAATGATTTATGATGTTTCATCTACTTTGAGCTTAGGTAAAAAAACAGCATTTACAAAGTATACTCTTAAAAGATTTTAACCCTAAAAACCAGAATATTTAATGAGCTCTTCCCTACAGTTTCAACCTCGTAGTTATTTATTTTAATATCCTTCCATCATCCATACTGACTATACATGCTTTGCAAATAATTTCAGATTTAATAAAAATCATTTGATTATAGTAAGTGCATAACATGTATTACCTACTGTAGGGTAGGTAAGAGGAGGCAGTCTGGTTTCCTCACCCAGGTGTCTGGGTAACTAAGGGAAGCTGTGTTCCCATAGCCTTGGAGGGGCCTGATAACTAATGTTCTCATAGCCGTGAGACGGGGTCCGATAAACTGTTCCCACAACACGGCTCGCATTCACAGAATTATGTTATGTAACTTTCTGGCATTTTGCCCACTTTGTTCCCCTCTGGTACTTAAACAAGTAGGGGCTTCTCACTAGACAGACACACAGCTTGCAGCGTGCGTGGCTCACCCACCCATGAATAAAAGCATGTCCAGCCTCCCCACAGCTCTGCGCATTTTCTTCCATCTCCCTGAAGCTAGAGTGGACCTGCCTGGTCTTGATCGACCGCAACACACCTACCTCTAGTAGTTCTAAATGTATTTTTAAAACTATTTTAATTTAAAATTTATCCTTTGTCAGAGCTGTTGTTTGCCAATATCTTCTCCCGTTTAGTTGGTTGCCTTTATTTGTTGTTGTTGTTGTTGGCTGTTTGTTGTGCAGAAGCTTTTTTACTTTGATAGAGTCCCATTCACTTATTTTTGCCTTCACTTATCTTGCCTTGGGGTCAAATTCATAAAATCTTCTCTAAGACCCAAATCCACAAGTTTAGTAATTTATTGTTTCAGATCTTAATTTAGGTCTTTGATTATTTTGAGTTAATTTTTGTATATGGAGACAAATGGTTGTTTGAGTTCATTCTCTCATGTGTAGCTTTCCGATTTGGCACATACACAATGGAATACTACTCAACCATAAGAAAAGACAAAGTACTGCCATTTGTGAAAACATGGATGGAATTTGAGAATATCCTGCTCCACTCATATGTAGTATATAAACCTGAAAGCAACAAATGAAGGAAAAAAACAAACAAAAACTCACGGATGCAGACAACAATATGGTGGTTACCAGTGGGAAGGGGGTGGAGCGTAGGAGAGGGTAAAGGGAGTCCAATGTATGGTGATGAAAGATGCTTTGACTTACAATGCAATATACAGATGACATATCATAAAATTGCACACTTGAAACATATTTATTCCTTTCAACATTGTCACCTGAATAAATTTAATTTAAAAAATTTACATTACTCACTGACACTTCTGAATAAGACAACTTACTATTAAAAATGAAATTATTGTAGCAGATTTTATTACTAAGATTGACAACAACTGATTTGGCACAAACATCAGAGTAACTACACGGCATGAAATAGTGTGATAAATGAATCAGCAATCAAGTTATGATGCCAATAATGATGACTTCTGTATTTTATGGATTCTTAAAGTTGGAAAATTATTTGGTTATTTCTCACAGAATAACTGCAATATCTGTAGGCATGCTGCTTAAATCAATTGTTCTGTTAGAAAAAATGATTTGTAGCTTTTGAAAGCAAGGTTAACAATTTGAAAAACACCTAAGTAATAAGAAAGCAAAATATAGTAGCTTTTAAACAGAAATTCAAACTTTGCTTATGCTTTAAGAATGTTCCAGGGCAACTAATACATAACATTGTAACTGGTTTTAGTTTTCTATTACTGTTCAATATAAATAATATAAATAAAAGTTTTATATCTATTGTATAGTTTCTAGAGTTGTTATTAATTAGAAGAGTGGAGCTTTTAGAGCATAGTATTCTTAAGTAGCAATAAAAGACTTTGGAATTTGACTGTGATATACATTGGTAACTGATCCTTGCATTTATCTGAATAGCAAAACTGCAGGATTTCAGGCAATTGTGTTGGAACCAACAACTGTATTACACACAATATTTATTATTAATTTAAAATAATACTTAATCAAAATGAATCCCAGGTATTAATTATGCTGTTCTTAATCAACATTTACAAATTACTTAATTTTTAATTGAATTTAGCTATTTTTTACATAGACCATAAGAAAGTGATAGATGTTGGAACATGCTATCATAATGTACATATGAATTATGGAGTAGTATAAGAATGTGACAGAAATGCTTATTATGAATTAAAATCATATAAATTTTCTATACATACTTCAATAAAACTATTTTATATAAATTAGTCTCAACTCAGTTTCTGACTCTTCTGAAGTATTTGCTGTAACCCTTAATTGAGCTAAGGGTAATAATGTTCTGGGAAAAACATCCGACAATATTTCTCCTTGCTTGAGGTGGTATCGGAGTTTTCCACTGTCTTCCTCCCAAGTTACACCAATTTTGACAACCACTCATTGATAAGAGAAAGCCTTTGTGGAAGTCCGGGAGTGGAAAATTTCTAGGACACAGGTAGAGCAAAAAAAAAAAAAAAAAAAAAAAAAAAAAAGGTTGAATGTGTTAAAGAGGGTTACTTTACCTGCAGCACCCATTCCTCTCTGAGGGTGGTGCAGCTCACTGCCCAGAGTGAGAGCACATGAGTGAGTGAGTGCTCAGCTTCTCCAGCCCTGCAGAAAGCTGACAGAAAGACTTTTTTTTTTTTGCCCCATCCAGAATAACAAGTCATGATTGCATGACCTGGGGTTGATGAGCAGCTCAAAGTTCAGCTTCCTGTGCTCCAAATGGAAAGTATCAAAGGGACAGATTCCTACTAACGACTTCACAGACTCTATCAGGAAGCCAGCAAATGAGCCACTGTCATGCCTCCTCTGCACATACTCCAGTTGGGACACAGGCACCCCCAATGCTCCACATAATTCACCCACTCACACCCCCATCCCATTACCTGCTCCATGTGCACTTCCCCAACAGAAGCAAGAGTGAGCCTTTGCAGAAGGCTATAGCACAACCACAGAAAGCTAGCTTAACTTTGCAGGGTTGGGACAAAGTACACAAACCTGAGCATTCAGCACTACCCTATGGAAAGTAAATGAGAGTTTTACTGGCAGTAATAAACCTCGTTTTGCAAGCATTCAATCTTATGAATTACCCTTCAAGAGGGAGTATGAAGTGTGGAGCAAGCATGTCAATAGGAAAGGTCTGAGAATGCCTCAGAATCACTCACTGACTGGGCTTCTGAAGTCAGTCAGTAAAGACTGGCGGAGGCAACTATTTCTTTGACTCAGACAGCAATGCAGGGCTTCAAAGAACATGAAAAATCATGGAAACATGGACACCACCAGAACAACAACAACGACAACTTGAAACTAACTGCCACCAAAGAAATAGAGATCGGCAGTTTGCCTGAAAAACAATCCAAAATTGTTGTTTTCAGGCAGTTCAGTAAGCAACAGAAAACATGTAAATACATTTTAATAAAATCAGGAAAACAACACACAAACAAATTAAAATTAATTAATAGAAAGAAAAATGATAAAATAATAAGAAAACGGAAATTCTGGAGTTAAAGAAAGCAATGATGAAAACACAAAATAGTTAGGTCTTGTTTTTCTCTCCATTCATCCACTAAGACTAAAAATGAAGAAGTTAAAAATTTGAACAGATCTATCATGAATATGAAGCTTGAAATAATAATAATAATTCTTCCAACAAAGAAAAGCCCCAAACCAAATTGTTTCATTAGTAAATTCTATTGCACAGTTAAATAAGAACAAATGTTAATCCTTCTCAAACTCTTTCCCCAAAAAATAAACAGGTAGGAACATTCCCAAGCCCATTTTATGAGACCATCATTACTCTGATACCAAAGCCAGACAAGGAAACCAAAAAAGAAAAATCCACAGGCCAATATCCCTTATGAATATAGATGTAAAAATTCTCACAAAACATTTGCAAATTAAATTCAATGCCATAATAAATGGATCACAAACCATGATCTAGAGGGATTTATTCCTGAGATGCAGGGATGGTTGTACATAGCACAAATCAATCAATGTGAAATACTACATTAATAGAATGAAAGGTAAAAATCACATGATTTTATGGATGCAGAAAAAGCATTTGACATAATTCAACATGTTTTCATGCTTAAAATTCTCAAGAAAATGGGTATAGAAGGGATGTATCAACATATAGTAAAAGCCATATATGATAAACTCACAAACAACATTATAAACAATGGTAAAAAGTTTAAATCTTTTCCTTTAAGATCAAGACATGACAAGGGTGCCCCATCTCACCAATACTTCTCAATCTAGGACAGGAGGTCCTAGCCAGAGCAATTAAGCAAACAAGAAATAAAGCTCATCTAAATGGAAGAAGTAAAATTGTGTCTGTTTTCAGATGATATGATCTTATATACAGAAAAAACTCTGAAGACACCCCCCAAAAATTATAAGAAGTAATAAATGTATCCAGTAAAGTTGCAGAATACAAAGTCAATGAATAAAAATCAGTTTTGTTTCCATACACAATGACACATTTGTAAAGGAAATAAAGAAAATAACATTTGTAATTTATATAATTTATAAATAAAGAAAATTACATTGATAATTGCATAAAAATCAATAAAATACTTATAATAAATTTAAACAAAAGGTCAAAAAACTTAACCAAAAATGTGAAACAGTAAAACATTGGTGAAAGAAATTGAAAACACAATAAATGAAAGGACATGTCATTGTCATGGATCAGAAGAATTAATACTGTTAAAATAACTCAAAGACATCTGCAGAGTGAATGAATTCACCATCAAAATTCCAATGACATTTTCAAGAAATAGAAACATAATCCCAAAATTCATGTGGACCCACAAAAGACCCACAGTAGCTAAAGCAATCCAGAAAAAGAAAAACAAACCTACAGGCATTATACTTCCTGATTTTATTGAATATTGAAAAGCTATAATAACCCAAACAGTATAGCGATGGCATAATAACAGACACACAGAGCAATGGAACAGAATTGAGGGTTCAGAAATAAACCCATGCATTTCCAGTCAATTAATATTTAACAAGGATGCTGAGAAATATTCAGTGGGGAGAAGATATTCTTTCCAATAAATGGTGCTGGGAAAATTGGATATTCAAATGCAAAAGAATGAAAAAGGGATTTCTACCTTACCCCACTCACAAAGTTAACTCAAAATGGGTTAAAGACTAAATGAAAGAACCCAAACCAAAAAACTCTTATAAGAAAACAGGGAAAAAACCTCCTGGGCATTGGTCTCAGCAACAGCTTTTAGAATATGACAAAAAAGCACAAGCACACACACTAAAAATAAAAGCTAATGGAAATAAATCAAACTAAAAAGTCTCTGCACAGCAAAATAAACATTCAAGAAAATGTAAAGACAACCTATGGAATGTTAGAAAATACTTGTAAACCATGTATTTGGTAAGACCTTAATATCCAAAATATATAAGGTATAGACACAACTCAATAACAAAGAAACAATCCAATTAATAAAATGGGCAGAGGACCTGAATAGATATTTTCCCAAAGAAGACATTCAAATGGTTAACAGATACAGGAAAAGGTGCTCAACATCACTAACCATCAGGGACATGCATATCAAAGCCATAATCAGATATCACTTAAACCTGTTAGTGTGGTATTTAACAACAAGACAAGAGATAAGTGTTGGCAAAGATATAGAGAAAGGGAAACACATTTGCACTCTTGGTGAAAATGTCAGTTGGTGCAGCCACTACGGAAAATAGTATTGAAATTCCTCAAGAAATTAAAAATAGAATTATCATGTAACACAGCACTCCCATTTCTAGATATATATCAGAAGGATACATACTTAGATACATATCAGTCTCTAAGGTATATCTGCACTGCCCATGTGTACTGAAACAATAGCAAAACTATGGAAACAAACATGGGCATGAGGGGATGAATGGGTAAAGAGAAGAATTATAATGTATTCAATATTATTAAACTTTTAAAGGCATATGGGAAAATATTTTAATTGAAGCTGATTACCTTACCTGTAAATTACAAAGGTAGAGTAGATTTTCCTGTTTCCTCATGCTTTACTACTCACTGTATCACATACAAAAACCTTTGTTAGAAGACGTGTAAGAGATCATTAATCTTCCATATCTTATCATTTTAATTACATAAGAAATATCAAAACAAAAAACTAGTAAAAACAAAAATAAATATCAAAACAAAGAAAATGTATCTAATCAAGCCACAAAAGCTAACAAAAGTAAAATGTTAACTTTAAGTACATTGTAACCAAAGCAGAGTCATTTACAAAAATAAAATTTTAGATAAATGAAAACTACACTTTACTAAGTATTATATATGCAAAACAATACATATATTTTATATTATATTTGTGCACATATTTTATAATAATGGTATAAATTACTTTTCTTAATATGTGAAAATAACTGTAAACCCTAACTGTTCTCATATTAATTGATTTTTTTTGGAATTCCCATATATTTTATTTGAGTCTCTAAACTACAATGGAGATAACATACAGTTTTAATAGTCTCATGGTAATGAATTTCATCCTATATTAAAGTTATACTGAAGATAAAATCCAAGTAAATATTCATAAATTTAATTAAAGGATGAAAATTGAAATTAGTTTAAAAACATTGTGGATTCAGTATTAAATTTACTTAAAAAATATACATTCAAATGGTGGTTCTCAGAGACTCTACTCTGCCTAAAAAATCTTATGGAGAGACTGCTAAAATAATGTTCTGACTCACCTCCAGATAGTCAGGTTCCATAGGTCAAGGTGGGGTCCGTGAATGTAGATTAATAACACGAATGTAGAAACATACTTTGAAAACCACTGTTTTAAAACTCCAATCATTCTTTGAAGATTTTGAACAGGTTTTACATTGAAAATAGTGATTGAAAAGATAATAGATAAAATTATATTGTTAAAATACTGATGGAAATAGATTCTAATTCAAAATTAGGAAAGAATGGATCGTGCCGAGATTTCTTTATCAGCTCAAGCTATGACAGCGTTTGTGACAGTGATCAAGGTACTATAATTCCTCTGACTCAGTTCCTATCTGCAACACGGCTTTATTAAGTTACACCAATATAATATTGTAAAGAAATGCAAATATCTATTTGGAAAACTGCTTTAACTAAAGCTAATCCCTGATATGTGCCTCGGCACAGATATTATTTAAAAATAATATTTTAATGAACTAATGCCTGTCTCTGAAAACCATGTTGAGCTTTATTTTGTTATGTAGGATTATGTTAAGGGATTAGAGTCCATGCCTTATCCCCCAATGTTCAGGATGTCGAAGTTGGAATACTCTGCACTTTACAATTTGATATGCTGTCACATGGATAAAATGACTTCAAAATCCTCCCCCCCAACAAATTATGTTATTAAATAGAAAAATTTCTGAAAGTTTTGAATGTCCAATTAACTATTTATATTTACCTGCCACCAAGATTAAAGTCTTCGGGTGGATCTAAGTAGGAAGAATGATTAAGTCTCTGGATTCATAATTTATTAACTATAAAATGACTTTCAATTTTACTCTATTCTCTCCATTTTCAACTTAATATTTTAAATAACATGTTAACCTTTTCTTCAAAATGAGAAAGAGACATTATTAGTCTGAACTCATCTTATTAGCCTATTATCTTTTGATATATTTTATTCATGCATGACAGAGCATTTATGACCAAGTAGAATGAGTCCTAAGGAATTCTGGAAAAGATTTTATTCAAGATAGAAACACATGGGAAAAAAAGACTGGTCTTACATAAAAAAAAGAAAAAGTCACTTTTGCCTATATCCCCTTTTGGATGTCATTCTGTTATATGGTGTTTGGAGCTCCAATCTGGTAACTAGTGAAGAACATTATATTAGCAGCTATATTCAAAATTTCTTTAAATGAAAAAGTATTAATTTACTGAGTTAAAATAATCTCACAAAAATATATGTGCATATAGGGCATGCAACATATGTAAAATAGCATTTCACTGAATTGGTCTGTGTGAACATTCCCATACCCTGTCAGAAATTTAAGAAGAGATCAAAATGTCATTATGGACTTAAGTCTATATCTCCTTTAAATAGTAATTGTCATCTCATGACATGAATCAATATAGGAGGAAAAGCACATATACATATTTTAAAGATATAAATCCAGGGGAACCTGGTCACACATAAAAAATGATTATTTTGATGAGAAAATAAGAGATTTATAAATCAAATGTATATAAAAATTTTCTCCACCTCTGTTTAAAGTGTTGTCTCTTTATCATTATTGGAAAATATGGTTATAAACTATATATATGTATTAATACATCCATGTGAACAAACATATATGTATACGTGCATTTATGGGGAAATAAAGATCATTCTTTTTCACTTCAGTTAAAACCTTATGAAAATATTTTATTTTTATCACAACTGCAAATGTGTTTTTTCCCAAAAGAAATTATGTATATGATGTTAATAAAGACATATAAACTTGTAATTAATAGATAAATAAGTTCTGAAAATATAGTGCATAGCATAGTAAGTATTGTAAATAATTCTGTGCTATAAACTTCAAAGTTTTTAATACAGTAGACTCAACTGGCCTCTCGCAAAAACATGGCAATTATGTGCTGTGATGGAGGTGTTAGCTAACACGAAGTTGATAATCCTATTGCACTAAATATACCAAATCAACATGTTGCACACCTTAAAAATGATTTTAAATGGATGATATGGAGCAAAAGAATCATATTTTCTGGCATGTAGGAGTTATAAGATATTCATATTTTAGTATCCATAAATAAAATTGCATTGAAACACAGCCAAGTTCTTTCTTTTTGTGGTAAGAATACTTAATATGAGATCTATCCTCCTAACAAATTTTAAGTGCATAATAAATTATATGCACACAATGTGCTACATAGATCTCTAGATCTTATGCATCTAGATATTATACATCTTGAAAGTTTATACCAGTTGAACAATAACCCCCCACTTCCTCGTAGCATCCAGGCATCATTTTACATTATGTTTCTATGACTTTGACTATGTTAAATATCTCACATAAATGGAATGAAGCATATAGTATTTGTTCTTTTCTAACGGGATTGTTTTATGTAGCATAATGTCCTCCACATTCATTCATGTTGTTTCAGATAACAAGATTTTCTTCCATTTAAAGGCTGTATATTATTATGTATTATTATTAATTATGTGATGTATATAATTATGTGGATAATTATATGGCACATATAGTAAATTATGTGGCACGTATGTGTCATATTTTCTGTATCCATCTTTTGATGGATATTTGAGGTTTTTTCCATATTTTGGCTATTGTGAAAAATGGTGCAAAGAACATGAGTATGGATATCTCTTCTAGATTCTGATTTCAACTCTTTTGAATATATACCCCAAAGTAAAATTACTAGATTATATGTTAATTTTATTTTTAATTTTTCAAGGAACTTCCATACTGTTTCCATAGAAACAACAGCATTTTACATTCTCAGCAAGAGTAACAAGGTTTTCAATTTCTTCACACAATCACCAACACTTACCTTTACTGTTTTGATAGTAGGTATTCTAACAGGTGTGAAATGATATTTCACTTTGGTTTGGAACCAAAATTCATGTGTTTGTTGGCCATGCATACGTCTCTAGAAAAATGTCTATTCAAGTCCTTTGTCAATTTTTTAATGCTTGTTTGTTTGTTCTTGCTACTTAGTTGAAAGGCTTCTTTAAACTTCATCTTTTGGAAATTAACTCCTTATCAATTTTTTTTCCAATTCTGCAGGCTGTCTTTTACTTTTTTTGTGTGCAGAAACTTTTTAGTTGTATGTTGTCCTACTTGTCTGTTTTGCTTTTGCTGCTCTTGACTTTAGTGTAATACAAGAAAATCATTGCCAAGACTACTTTCACAAAGCTTTAGCTTCTGTTTTCTTCCAGGAGTCTTATAGTCTTAAGTCTTTTATTGAAGTCTTTAATCCATTTTAGTTGATTTTTGTGTATAGTGTTAGATAAGGGTCCAACATTATGGTTTTGCAGCCTTATTGAAGATTACTTGACCATATATGCATGTGTATTTTTTATTTCTGGGATCTCTGCTCTGTTACGTTGATCTGTTGTTTGCTTTTATGCCAGTAACACATTGTTATAATTAATTTTGCTTTATGTTTGCTTTCTTCCTATACATACAGGGTTGAGTCGTTGCGATAGAAAGCATATGGCTTGTAGAGGCTTAAAATATTCACTATTAATCCCTATACAGAAAACGTTTTACCTCTGTCCTGAATGAAAGAAAAATGTGATTTTGGGAGACATCTAATCCCAAATCCCAGGTAGAACTCTGCTGTGTAAATTATGACACAAAGCATAATACTTAGAAAACAGTGGTTGGGACTGCTTTAGTCTTTGTGTTGGTCACCAGCTGCAGACCATACCTCTGTGGTTTTCTTTAGGAGCCTAACCTCCCAAGCATTCTGAGCAAGATAGGTCACTTTAGCCAAAGGCAATCCTCCAGAGAAGGTTGTACATGTGACTGCTAACAGCCAGTTCCTGCTATTGCTGCAAAATGAGTCTCTTCCTGGTAAATGCCATCTGTTAAAGGTACCAAAACTAATGTCTTACATGTGTGAAGTGTTTCCACTGCAAACCATGTGTCTGAATATTCAGAATAAGTAAAAAACAACCCAATTAAAATGAACAGATACTCCCCAAAGATTTTATGTTCAAGACAAACGACACATTAAAAAATGCTTACCTACCGAGATGAGATGAAACATGGTGGAAGAATAAGTGGAAGCTACACTAACCTCCTTCCAGGACCAATCTGGCATTACTACTAACTTGTAGAGAAATCATCCAGAGTAAGCACCTAAACACTAGCTGGAGAGAAGCCTTATAGCCAAAGACAGACAGAAGAAACCACTTCACCACAATGAGACTAGTAGGCAGTGCAGAGGAGTCACCAGAAGGCTGGTTGGGCTTCCACAGGCAGCATCTAAAGTTCCAGAGGGATGTTTCACAGGCTGGGGGAGTTACCCCTGAGAAGTGTGGGGTCTAAACCCCAAGCTTGGCTCCCATCTTTCAGCACCAGAGCCAGAAAGAAACTCAGATAACATCCAGCTGTGAAAAGCAAAAGGGTTTCTGTCTGCCAGGAGAGATAGCTGGAGATGCAGAGAGCCACTTAAAGGGTCAACACATAAAATTTCATTTTCAGCCACTTACCCTGGGCTCTGGCAAAAGGAGGACCAACTGGACTATAGATACTTGAGGAGAGTCTGGGGCTGGTGGCTCTGGAGAGAGAACTGAAGGAACAGTTAGGACCCCTGTGCGTCTGACTCATTGCCCATAGAGTAGAAGCCATCTTTCTCAGGCAGAAGATCAAAGTGGCATAAGCCTGAGGGGAAGCAATAGCCCCACCCAAGGAATTACTCTGTCCCACCTTGAGGTACTTAAGCCTGGCTGCTGATTACAGCTTGAATTGATTAATAGCTGATCAGTTTAGTGGCTGGTTAGTTTAACAACTAAGGTGGAAAATACAGAGAAGCATTCCCTGGCTGGTATACCTCAGTGGATTGAGCACTGGCCTGCAAACTAAAGGGTCACTGGTTTGATTTCCAATCAGAGTGCATGCCTTGGTTGTGGGCCACGTCCCCAGTTTCAGAGGCAACCACACATTGAATTTTTTCTCTCCCTCTCTTTCTCCCTCCCTTCCCCTTTGTCTAAAAATAAATAAAATCTTTTAAAAAAAGAGAAAGAACATAGAGAGAAGCAGCCAAAATGAGAAGACAAAGAAATAGACCCCGAATGAAAGAACAAGAGAATTCTCCAGAAGAACTAGATGAATGGAGGCAAGCAATTTATCAGATAGTTTAGAGTAATGATTATTAGGATACACAACAGCATGAAAAAAAAAAACCCGTAGAAACCATAAAAAAGGACCAGTCAGAAATAAATAAAGCAGTATCTGAAATTAATAATACACCAGAAGGAATAAAAGGTAGGTTAGAAGAAGCAGCAGATTGAATGAGTGATTTGGAAGACAAGATACAAAAAAAACACCCTGACAGAGCAGCAAAAAGAAAAAAGAATTTAAAGAAATAAGGAGAGCTTAAGAAACATGTTGGACAATGGGAAGCGTAACAATATCCACATTGTGGGAATACAAGGAGAAGAAGATAGCAAGCAAAGGGTTGAGAACCTATTTGAAGTAAACTTCGTTAGTCTAGTGAAGGAAAAAGACACACAAGTCAAAAAAGCTCAGACAGTCACAAACAGGTTGGACCCAAAGAAGCCTACACAGAGAAACATCAAATTAAAATGACAAGGGTTAAATAAAATAGAGAATCTTAAAAGTCACAAGAGAATAGCAGGTAGTTACTTACAAGTGAGCACCAATTGCACTGACACCTTATTACTCAACAGAAACATTTCAGGCCAGAAGGGAGTGGTGTAAAATATTCAAGGTGATAAAAAGCAAGAACCTGCAATCAAGGCTACTTTACCCACAAGGCTATCATTTAAAATCAAAAGAGACATAAGGAGCTTCCCAGACAAGAAGAAGCAAAAGGAGTTTGTTAACACCAAACCATACTGCAACAAATGTCAAAGGGCATGCTTGAAGACGAAGAAGAAAGAAAAAAAAAAAAAAACAGAGGAAAACATTCTAACAATAAAATGGCCTAGATACTTATCTATCAATAACCACCCTAAATGTAAATGGCTTAAATGCTCCAACCAAAAGATACAGGGTAGCTGAATGAATGAGAAAACAAGACCCATATATATGCTGCCTCCAAGAGACCCGTCTCAATCGAAAGTTACACACAGACTAAAAGTAAAGGGATGGAAAAAGATATTTCATGCAATTGGAAATGGAAAAAAAGCTAGGAAGCAATATCTATATCTGACAAAATAGATTTTAAAATCAAGGCTATAGTAAGAGACAAAGAAGGACACTACAGAATGATAAAGGGAACAATCCAATAGGAGAATACAACCCTAGTAATCATTAATGCACCCATTATAGCAGCACCTAAATATATAAAGCAAATCTCGATGGACACAAAGGGAGAAAGCAACAGAAATACAACCATAGTCAGAGATTTTAACACCCCATTGACTTCAATGGATAGGTCTTCCAGACAGAAAATCAACAAAGATACAGCAGCCTTTCAGGTATTTTCCTGAATATCTTTGACAGTCTGAGTCTCATCCCTTTAAAAGGTGACTTTAGTTTGGGGAAAAGTCAGAAGTCTCAGCACACCAAATCTGGGCAGCAGGGCGGCTGAGTCACCTGGGTGATTTGATATTTTGCTAAAAAACTCTGCACAAGTTGTGATGCATGAGCTGATGCATTGTTGTGATGCAACTGCCAATCACCAGGTGCCCATAGCTTGGCCTTTTGAATCATCCCAATAGTTTCCATGGAGGAACGTTCAAGCTTAACACAAAATTTGATGCTGATTCATTGCTCTACTCACTCAGTCATTTTGAATGCAATTGCCACATGGTACACAAGCTCACTCAATAGCATCGACCACCCCCACTGACTAGTCATTGTTCACATGTGTGCATTCTAGTCCACTCTCCTTATCTCCTTATCAGGTTACAGCTATGCCAAACAAACTGTTCTCATTATTAACAATGGCTGGAGATTTTCCAGACAGTCCTCATATATAGAGAGTGGATTTAAAGTACATATTTTTGAAAATTGAATAGTAATTAAATAATCAAGAAAAATTTAAAAATACATTTGAAGTTACCAGGCATTTGGCATTACAAAATCTATGTATCTTATATTACATTTATTGTTGAATATATATTTTTAAAGATTTTATTTATTTCTTTTTAGAAAGAGGGAAAAGGAGGGAGAAAAACATCAGTGTATTACTGACTCTCACATGCTCCCTACTGGGGACCTGGCCTGCAACCCAGGCATATGCCCTGACCAGGAACTGAAGCGCTGACCCCTTGGTTTGCAGGCCAGCACTCAATCCATTTAGCCATACCAACCAGGGCTAAATATATTTTTAAAAATATGTGAATGAATTGAATGTTTTGGCCTAGGCCAATAGAGATCCCATTCCAATTCTTTGAATCCTTCCTCCAATCTGTTCTCTAGCAAGTACTGCATAAACTATCATTGTAGAGGGTTTAATGTGTCTGTGCTTTCAGTGGGTATGCTGTGATAAGGCAAGATCTCTACAGACAAGTTGACTCCTGGCAATTTACAATATCTCTGTGAAAACTCTGCAGTTCATTTTTTAAAATTCCATGAGATAGAAAGCTAAATTAACAAGTGATAATGTCCATGAATAGTCAAGTTTAAATAAAACCAACAAAATAAGCATCTGGTGTATTTCAAATGATATTATAATAGTATTGCTCTTTTATTTTAACTCATGAAATTTTAACATAAAAATTCACTTCTCTTTTCTAAAAATACAAGCTTATATGAGAATCTGAATATAGTTGGGAAGTTTTAGTTTCTCCGCCATTTCCATAATTTGATTTTCTCTTTCATTCTTGGAAATATGATACAGAATTCTCTAAAAATGTTTGTAGACCATCTCTTTGTCTCCTAAATTATTCAAATATATAAATATCAAATCAGCCAACAAAATATGATGCTCTAGCTCATATATGAAAAAAAAGAGTAGAAAAGAAAATTAGAATAGTGCACATATTTTGGAGAATACTTAAGGAAATTTTGCCTTTTGTCCACTTTGACTCTAACACAGACTAGCTGAAAACTAATGTTATTGCTGTGAATGAATATTTATTTCCTTCTATTTTCAAATATAGTCTTATATTGTTTTGGCCCAGGCTAAATGATATCACTCTTGTATGAAACCCATTTAAAACAATCGCGCCTTATTACTAGTTAAGAAAAACTACAACAGGCAATGAATGTTTTTGTCACAACTAAAATTTTTTCACTTTTTCACTTACTTAGTAAACACTAATTGACTTAAAATACACTGAGTGGCTTTAAGAAAACAATGATGATGAACCTTCGGCCTTTCCACTCAGGAAAATATAGTATTGTGCAGTTCTGGTATAGTAGCGGGAAGCAGAAATGTCCACAAATAAGTAAATTTACAAAATTATCAAAAGGGCCATTATAAATAACTGTATAGTGTCTAGTTTGAAGTCAATAACAGTAAGCAGTCAAGTCTATGTGTGAATAGGAATCTTTTCTATGATATATGCATATATTCAGCATGTATGTATACCGAGCATTTGTTACTCAAGACATGCACAAACATAAATAAACCATATGAAGATAGCATTCTCCAAGGAAATACTACATAATATTTCACAACAGGGCTTTTTGGATTCTGACAACATAGTCAACAAAGTAGCTGTCATTTTCCATATTGACATTAGTTTTTAATCACTTACACTAAATTAAATGCCAAGGTAAATCATCAAAGAAATGATAAATAGACATGCTTTTTAATCAAAATGATAATAGAATTTTAATGTGTTTTCCCATTGAGCTGTTTTATCCTTTCTTCTATAAAGAAATAGTATTTTAATCTTGCATTCTACCTGTAATCTCTTCCATATACTTATTTTGCCTGTCCACATTCAACTTGATATTTGTCTAATCCTTAATCTATCACATTTCTCAACTATTTAATTTCTCATTTTCTTATGTTGATTTCAGCCTTAGCCTGATATTTTCCAAAGGCCAAGGGTAAGAATATGTAAAATCCAACACATAAAAATAATACTACCAATACTGTAAACAAATTTGAGTAGTGCTGGCTATATTTCTATCAGAAAAAATATCTTTAAGTGAAAAACTACAAGAGGCAAAAAAAATTATATAAATAAATATGGGACCCCTAGTGCACTGTTGGTGGGAATGCAGACTGGTGCAGCCACTGTGGAAAACACTGTGGAATTTCCTCAAAATACTAAAAATTGAACTGCCTTTTGACTCGGCAATTCCCCTGCTGGGATTATACCCTAAGAATCCTGAAACACTAATTCAAAAGAACCTATGCACCCCAATGTTCATAGCAGCATAATTTACAATAGCCAAGTGCTGGAAGCAACCTCAGTGCTGGTTAGTGAGTGAGTGGATCAAAAAACCATGGTATATTTACACAATAGAATACTATGCAGCAGAAAGAAAGAAGGAGCCCCTACCCTTCATGACAGCATGGATGGAACTGGAGAGTATTATGCTAAGTGAAATAAGCCAGGCACTGAGGGACAAATACCATATGATCTCACCTTTAAGTGGAACTTAATCAACAAAACAAATAAGCAAGCAAAATATAAAAAAGGACGTTGAAATTAAGAACAAATTTACAGTAACCAGAGGGGATGGATGAGGTGAAAATGGGGGAGTAGGGGAAGGGTCATTAAGGAACATGTATAAAGGACACATGGGCAAAACCAAACGGGGATAAGATCGAGGATGGGAGGTGGGGAAGGGTGTGGCCTGGGGAGGTAGTGGGGGTAAAATGGAGACATTTTACTGTACTTGAATAACAATTAAAAAAAATAAAGAAAAATCTTGTTAAAAAAAAAAGAATTTTCAATCAAGTATTAACTTAGGAGGCTGATCTATTTAACCAAGCCTTGATTAAAATAACGTCTCAATATAATTTTGTGCTCATCCCATCTCCAGTGTTTACTATATTTCCTGAACATAGTAGTTATTCAATGAAAACTTATTGAATGAACAGATATATGAATAAAGAATAAGTAAATGAATGAATAAATGAATAGTGTCATTCTATTGTAACTAACCAAGATTTTCTGTTTCTTTTTTTATGTTAACATATTCTTTGAAAATAATTTTTGTGTGTCTAATATGAAGTAACTTGCAACTGAAAAACCTTAGTATTAATATATCTAAGTTTTAAATGACAAAGCCTCTTTTTTGTCTATTTCACTTCTTAGTATGGACTTTACACTTCGGGGAAAAAAATAGACCACATATTTTTTACTTGCTTTGCACTGGGCTGTTTTTACTACTGCTAATGCATATTATCTCTGAATGACTGGAACAACAAAAAAATAGCTTTCATGTAATACAAGGCTCTCTTCCTAACAAAATAACTAGTTAAATATATTAAACTTTAGAATAATATACCTTTATAATAAAAATTGTTCAATCTACATTTTAGGTAAAGTAGACAAAATGAAAAACATCATTATCTTAATAAAAAACTATCAACTTAGAAAATAATATTTTTGGAAACAAAGAGAAACTAGTTTACTCCTTTTAGTTCAAATTATTTAAAAACAAAATTTCTAAAGGCACTATAGAAATATTATAAGCATTCTGTTTGGAAGTAGTTTTTTCCCTGTGTGAATAATTAGCCACTTATCATATAAAAAAAGAGAATTAGTAAAGGACAAATTTATTCTTTATAATGTTCTCATAGGAATTACAAAGCACATTAGAGACTAGTGTTAAGGCTTTATGTCCTCAGAGGCCAAAATCAGCGAATAAAATGATAGTACAGTCTTTTAGACAAAATCTATCTACCACCCTACTAGTCAATATAAGATTCTGTAACTACTGTCTGAGGATAGCTCACGTTTAATGGAACCAACATGAAAAGTCCAAAACATAACATTGACGTCCATACTGCCTACATTTGCAAATGCAAATTTCTTTCTAGTTATTTCATTTGCAAAGTTTCATGTAGCTTAAAAAAATGGTAAAATCAGCCACAATTGTTAATTCATTCATTTTAAATTTGCATGAATATTTTGAACTTTTGTATTAATTTTACAAATCCCAGAAATTATTAATAAATAGAAGTGGAAATTCATTTTGAGGTGGTCCTTCTCAAATCTGTACTTCTAACTTCTAAATGAATTCCAATATTAAAGTTGTAAATAATAAGTTAAGGTGATAATCTACATTATAATTCATAGCTTTTTATTTATAACACCGTACAAGTAAAAATGTAGAACTATAACTTTCAACCATGTGACAAGGTAAAACTTTGCTACAGCTCAATCAACCTAGATGGTTTTGGGTAATTGCAGAATGAGAGGGGGAGAGAGGGAGAGGAGCAAGGAAAGAGAGATAGATTTGAGAGAGAAAATTCCATTAATGTATCTGATATCTTTGGGACAAATTTTAAAACAAAATGAATCATTCACTTGCAGTACACAGAAAATAATAATTAAAGCTGAAATAAAAATGTGAGTTGATGTAAGAATAAAATGGGAATTCCTTAGAGGTAGAAGATTTGATATCTTCTATATTTGAAGAAGATATATTTGAATCTATTCTGAGCTGGAGAGTGACTGTGAAGCTTTTCTCTGTCTTTGCATTATCTTCCTCTCCTGAGTCTCTTGCTTACTTTAAAGTACCAACATTTAATCTTTTTTCTCTAAAGACTGGTTTAACTGCTCATTTAATGGCTTAAACAAAGTCTATTATGATCACAACAAAAAGAAAACCTCAGTTTGGAACCTAGTTATCTTGTTGCTCAATGCTGCAGTTACCTGTCTTTGTGCACACACTTAAAACGTTTACGACAGCGACCGCAATTGTTCTGCACTGCACCGCATACCCCGCCAGGTTTCCTTCAGCTGTAGGACTCCAAGCAGTTTCAGCTCTCCTGTTCCACCACTGAGAGTAAGTACCGCCTGTTCTCTAAGAAAAAGTAACGTAGGTGAGCGAACAACGTTTTCAACACCTCTAATATTTTACAAACTCTTAGGTGGGTTAGAACTCATACATCATTTTCATTTCACATAAAATTGACACATAAAAACTATACTTCTCAATGTGTTAATCACATTGAAAATAGAAAATGTATTTTGCAAATATCCATCAATTTGTCTGCTCATATATATGCCTATATGCTGTCAGTCCTTTTATATGGTCTCATAAATTGCTGCATGGTAATTTTATTAACTTTTTGGTAAGAAGTATTTAGGTATTTTGATTTTGCAGCTTTCTCCATTTCTAATTGACAATCATACAGTGAAATTAACTCTCTGTGGAGAAATCTAAGAGAATTGTAGAAAAGATAATATTCTATAGTTTGCAAATAAGGACTAGAAAATAATTTTATATAAACAACTTTTTGAGCACACGTATCCCACTTTGGCAAAGTCTCATAGTTTTTTACTGTATTACTCACATTTTTATATGAATTAATGAGCGAATTGACCCAGAATAACTAGTATAGAATTACAACTGTCAGACTTTTCAAATGCAGAAATTAAACAGCTGTATCAAGGAATTGGCACTTTTTAAAATGTTCAATATTTTAAATAAAAGGATATAATATAATTAATAGTATAGTCTGCATATTAGGGATACAAACCCACTGATTCTTTATAATATCAAGAACTATAATTCAAGCACATTTATTATAGTTGAATAAAAGGTTTAAAATGATCTTGACTTAATGGGAAATTGTGGCTGTAAAAATAAAAGCAAAAGAAATATCTAATAGAATAGAATTTACCAGCATGAAATAAGTGGCATTTAACAGTGCATCAAATTTAGGTCTGTTTTGATATTTTGTGTAGCTTGGTTTTCAGCATGGCTATGTCTTAAATGTATTGAATGTACTATATTACAGTGAACACTTATTCATGGTTAATAAAAGTCACAAATGAGAATTTACAGACCAATAGTGCTTAGAAATAAGATTGTGTCAATACAAGCAATTCACCACAACAGCAGGAGAGTCTCCCCAGAGATTTAGTGCTCAGTCTCCTCAAAGAATGAATTAAAGAGATTTGGTTACCTCCAACAGGAAGTTATAAACTCAAGGGAATAATTTTCACTATGAACAAATGTTTGAAAAGTGGTTATTTGTTATAAAAATTAAACACTAAATCAATTCATTAAGGACATTAATTACATAGACGATAGGTATTCTTTTGGAATTACTTAAGATGGTTTCACTAAAGTAGTTTTAAGGAGTGTGTGGATGCTGTTGTGGTGGCCAAACATGATGTGCTAGCACGGC
Organism: Desmodus rotundus; assembly: GCF_022682495.2. Taxonomy (NCBI): domain Eukaryota; kingdom Metazoa; phylum Chordata; class Mammalia; order Chiroptera; family Phyllostomidae; genus Desmodus; species Desmodus rotundus. The sequence continues at coordinate 63,491,993 of NC_071399.1, read as the reverse complement.
CATTTATGGAATGTTGGAGGAATATACAAAGCTAGAAGAAACCAATTATATGAAAATTATTTATGTTCCTAAGTTATTTGTATTCTTTGGTGTATGTATATTTGGAGTACTTTTGGTCTGTGCAGAGTTCCAGCATTAAATGCGTAAAGAACATAACCACCACAAACTCCACCTTAAAATCCCTGATCATTCCTCTTCCTGAGCAGCAAGGCAAGTTTCTTCTCCAGCATGACCTACCTTTCTTGGGTTTTTATTAGACTCAGCATTGTACATATTATCTATAGCAGATTTTATCTTGCTCTTTGACAGTATGTCCATTTTTCCATATTTTATTTTATTATTTTCACATTTCTTGTGTGTAAGATTGTGACTAAGTGATTTGGCTACTCTGAAATGTGGGCATCTTTAGGAAGGATTAAAGTGGTCCTAGGACCTCATAGACAGACTTAGTATGCCCAGGCATGTTAGCAGTGTGGTTCATCACACTCATAGATACAGAGAACAAATTGCCAGATGGAAGGGGGGTTGAGGGATAGATGAAAAATATAAAGGGATTAAGTAATACAAATGGGCAGTCATAGATTAGTCATGGGGATGTAAAGGACAACATAGGAAATACAGTCAATAAACATTGTAATGACTAAGTATGTTGTCTGATGGGTACTAGATTTAGCAGGGTGATAACTTATCCATTATATAGATTTCTAATCACTATGTTGCATACCTGAAACTAATATAATTTTATATGTCAACTGTAATTAAAAATTTAAAAGCATATTTAAAGACTTCTTTTGCTTGAGTAGAAAGGTTATGGTCTATATTATACTCCTTTTTCTACTATTATCCTTTAAGCCTACAACTGAATCTCTGTCCTCAAAATCTTAGCATTTCATGTTGAGAAATGATAAAACAAAAGAAAAGTATGAGTGCACAAAAAGTAGATTTATATACTCTCAAAGGCCTAGAACAACATTTACCTTCGATTCTTTATCTTGACCTGGTAAAGAAAGGTACGATTTTCCAGGAAGAAACAGCTCAACTATATAACATTCTAAATGCTAAGGGGGAAAAATCAATTAATCATAAAAGAATCCAGAAGTTGATATGTATTGTGGATAGGATTCTTTAAATAGGCTTGACCTTCATCTGTTTTATCAATATTTCATCTCCTGACTGGTAATGAGAAGGAAGCCAAGAGAGAACAGAAAAACTTTCATAAAACAACAATTTTATGAGTAAATTATTTAGTGCAGATTGATCAGTTATAGCAAAACTTAATGTGCATTGTCAGCAAAGTTAATGAATAAATAAATCAGAACTAAAACCACAATCTGAGATATTGTTCTCTGATAACCATTACGAGAGTGACTGTAGTTATTTGAAGAGCTTTTATTTGCTAGGTTACACATTTAACAATATAAACATTTTTTAAAAAATATGCTACAATTATTAATGTTTCAACACAGCCTTTTGACAAAAAGGTGAAGACAATCTACCCTTCTACATAGCTACCAGAAAATTAAACAATTCTGTAAAGCTTATTAACTTAATTTAATAAGGGAACACACATATTCTAATAAAATAAGTAAGGCTATAGATCTGATAAAATAGTTCAAATATTCTTAGGATTAAAATTAAGATCAAAAGGCAAAACATGAAATATTTCCAGGGTGGAACTGTGCATTAAAGTTGTTATGAAAACCGGAATTCAATGAATTCACGTATTTAAAAGTAGAATCTATTAGTTATGTAGTATTATAATTAAGATTATTCCTAATACATGCATGGTTATATAATATTATAAAATATGAGGTTAAGTAAAGGTATGCTTTATTTGATTATTATTATTCAGACCAAATATATAAAGATAATGTTTTAAATATAATACAGTTAAAAACGCACATCTCTATATAGATCAAATTGGGGAAAATATAAATAAATATACAATTATTCACTGGTAGAAAAAAAAAGAAAAAGAAACATTCAACCTGGAAGTCATTGTTCTTTGAAAATTGGCTGAGAGGTTAAAACTTTTTCTGGCTTTCTTCCTGTTTCTAAGGTGAAAACAGGTTGCAAAGTTTTTCTCAGGCCAGGTACTGCGGTCTTACTCAAAGTCAAAGATTCGTGCATATCAGCCTCCACAATGACTCACAAACAGTGGCTCTTAACAGGAGCACTGGCATTGCAGAGTATTTCCAAACTCTCACATTAAAATGAAATTCTAATTTGGAGTTAATTTTTAAAATAACAGAGAGTTTCCATGCCCCCTTAATCCAGTTTCCTTCAGCAGTAACGTCTTGTAGAATTACAGTACAATATCACATCGAGGGCATTGGCCTTAGAGCAGGCAAGATACGCAAGGGTTCCATCTTCAGAAGGATTGTTTATGTCATACCAGCACTTTTTTTAAAGTTAAATTTATTAAGGTGGCATTGGTTGATAAGATTATACACGTTTCCAGTGTATAATTCTATGACACACCATCTGCGTATTGAATTGTGTGCCCACCACCCAAATTCACTGCTGGTGGAACTGCTGGCTCAAACACCATGGAAAACAGTATGAAGCCTCCTCAAAAAATTAAGAATAGAGTTACCACATGACCCAGCAGCCCCTCCTCTAGGTATCTACTCAAAATTTTTGAAAACACTTATTTGCAAGATATGTGCACTCCTATGTTCCTTGCAGCTTTATTCACAGTGGCCAACATGTGGAGACAACCAAAGTGTCCTTCAATAGATGATTGGACTAAGAAGATTTGGTACATATACACAATGAAATACCACTCAGTCATAAGAAAAGATGAAATACTGCCATTTCCAAAACAAACAAACAAACATGTGAATTATGGACACTCCCACTTTTGCTTTCAAATGTTTCATTAATTGGGTCTTCATTAGACACATTTTTTTCTTATGTAGGTCCAGCTGCTTCATAATTGTTGTGTAAATTACAAATTCTGAGAGTCTTTTCTCTTGTACATGATTTAATAGCTTTGAATATTACATTATAAACTGAATTTATTGATCCAAAGCTGTATTTTGGTGGTGTTGACAGAGTATGAGGCAGGGAAATAAATTCATATTCAAACTCTGTATTATTTTTTGTTAGGTCTATCCTATCCTCCAAATGATTAAAAGTACTCCAAGTAGAAGCAAATCTGAATGAAACATGGTTTAAATAAATAAGGTATTTTATTTTTCTTAGGTGAAAGTTAGCCAAAGTGTTAAAAACAGCCCCTTTACTAAAAAAATCTGAGGTTTCTATAAAATTATATGCAGCCATTTTTTGCCTACAGTGTGTGTCTCACATGATAAATAGATTCTTCACTTCAACATTATATCTCTTCCAGACAGTGAAATGTTCCAAATGGTACATACCAGTCAATTGTTTGATATTTAAGAGAGGATTCTCAAAAGTCTCTTCCAGTAAGTTTTACTTAAATTTCATAACACAACTGTGTCACCTTAGCTGCAAAGCAGCTGAGAGGTATAATTTTTAAGTTGGATGTTACTATCTTTTTTAAAAATTAAGGTTCTTTCCTAATGAGGGAGAATCATATTAAGGCATTAAGGCATAACCTATAAATGCCGCATAGGTCTAGTGCACTCATCAGTCATGTTCCATATATATTCATACAGATCCTTATTTTGTGTCAGCATGTTTCTGGACAGGGCCCAGCTTGAAGCGGGTCTGCCTCAGACCAGCCTGTAGTGTGTGGGTTCCTGACTTTGTGTAGGAAAGATTTTGAATGTGTTTATTAATGCTGGGGACAGTAAAACAAAGGAAGGGCTTAGAATAGAAGAAACAAGAGAGAGCCTAGGTGGTGCTCTACTTTGGCTCATAAGAAACCTTATAGAAAAGAAGTTAGCCAAAGCAGGGCTGTTCCTCGCTCACTGGGAAGTCAGAGAAAAGGGGACCTTAGAGACAGGATCAGGGGGTAAGCCCAAGTCGAGCTGCCAGTGTCTACTGCTCCCCTGGTTGCAAGTCTTAGGAGGGCCTGCAGAGTTTAGGAGGAAGTAAAAAGTTCATGCTTGAGAAAGGATATGGGTGTGTCCTAGAGTGAGCTCACAACTGGTCTTTGTCACGAGGGTTTTTATCTCTTTTTTGATGGTGAGAGTTTTAGGGGAGGGTTTCCGCAGAATATTCATTAGGTTTCCTTATGCATTTTTAATATTCTGATGTGTCAAAATGAGTGTATAAGGGAGCTTGGGATTCTTTGGTCTGCTTTATTTTTGTACTTTTATCTTGGGTCTTTCTGGCTCTGGTGGGTTTTTTGTTATTTGTTGCCCTGACTTCATCTGTCCTTCAGTTTGTTTGTTTGTTTGTTTATTTATTTAATCCTCACACAAGGACATTTTTTCACTGCCTTTTAGAGAGAGGAAGAGAGAGAAAGGAAAAGAGAGCAACATCAATGTAAGAAGAGAAGCACTAATTGATTGCCTCTTGAACAGAGGTGGCAAACACAAGGCCCATGGGCCAAATCCAGCCTTCCACCTTATTTTATCCAGCCTGGCACCTTGTTTCTACCCAGTGGCAGCACTGAGCTCTCACTTAACTGTTAAGGAGTAGTTACATTTATACAGTCCTAAAATTACATTAGGTCTTCTGAAAGCAACTGTGAGGCAGATGTGGTCCCCGGTGAAAATGAGTTTGACACCCCTGCACTTGAATGTGCCCAGACCAGAGACCAAACCCAAAACCCAGGTATGGGCCCTGACTAAGAGAATCATAGCCACAATTTTTTGGTTATGGAACAATGACCCAAGCAACTGAGTCACACAAGCAAGGGCTATCCTGGGTTGACCTGGCAGAAATACACAAATTGGGTCTGTGTTATCTGTTTCCTAGACCAGAATGATTTGAGCTATGTATTCTCTGGTTAGGGAGGGGAAGTATAAACCATTTGCTCACACCTGTCCTTGGTTAGGTAATATAAGGTCTTGCAATTAACTAGCTGTTTGTAAGTTGCTCAAATTGTTTGGCCTTGTTTAACTTTCTTGTCTTAGTTTCCCTATTACACTTTCTCTGGAAATTTCTTAGCTTTTTACTACCCTGACACAATCATTCCTAGGCAAAATGAGCAATAAAGATGTTTTCAAAGTCTCTCTGTTGGAAGAAAAATTTCTTTCCTCATAAAGTTTCAGAGACACTCCTTTTTGGGACAAACTTAACCTGAAGAGCAATATATATATATATTTTACATATATGCTATACCAGAACTATTTCCTTTACATTCAAGCAGACATAATGAATTTGTTTAGGAAAAAATAAGGTAGTATTTTCTAAACAAAGTTGGAATAATGGAGGGCTATTAGAAATACCTTACTTTACACTATATGAAAAAATGTTCTATTTACCATGGGATATATTTCTGTTGAGAGCAAGCATTGTTTATAAAAAATATAGTGGTTATGACTAAAAGAGAATAAGTATTTTCTCAGAAATTGAATGTACATGGTTTACAGTCACTCTAATAAAATTCATGCCTACGGCCAAGCCACCCTGAACACACCTGATCTTGTCTAAAATTCAAACCATTCCCAATACAAAGTCCTATATTGAGAAAAATGGTCAAATTTAAATCAAAGGGTTTTTTTCCTGGATTTTAAGAAAATAGAAGAAAAATATTTGGCTGTCTTGACTCCCAATGTATGAAGAATAGTTCTGCTACCTAAAATGACTTCCCCAATATTCCCCAGATATCACTGGAATTTCAATGCTGAGAAATAAAGAGGAGCAGTAAATTCTCTGTGTAGAAGAATAGCTATCAGATTCTGCTGCTTCTAAAGTGATTTTAATTCAAAATAATCAATATACCATTGTGGGATATTTTGCACCAGCCTACCTTGGGCCTCAATAGTTGCGATATATACAAAATGGTCAGGTGTTATCCTTAATGGGAAGTGAGATCTGAACAAAGACTTGAATTGCATAAGGGGTTAGCCAAGTGACTGTCTGGGACAACAGTGGTCCCAGAAGAGTGAGCAGCTGGAGCAAAGTGGTAGAAGAAGGCAGAGAGAAACATCCATCTACTGCTTCCCATTCATGCCAGACCAGGCCGCGAACTTGAAACCTAGAGTTCTGGCCAACATGGAGGCATAGGTAAAAACCCTTCACTTCCTTTCACAACCAAAAGGAGGATAACAACCAATCTACAATCAATAAACAACCAGAAGTGCCAGAAAACAAACTGCATGGAACTCCAACAACCAAGAATTAAAGAAACAGTCAACCAGAACAACCAGACTGATGCACCGAGACAAAGAAATATGGCCCAAATGAAACCACAGAGCAAAACTTCTCAAAGTAGAGAAAGAGGGCTAAGCGATGAGGGAATAGCTGACCTATTTAATGGAGAATTTAAAGCCCTGGTAATCAAAATGTTCACAGAACTGATTGAGCTTAGTCGAAAAATGAAAAAAACCAATGAAAGATACCCAACATGAAATAGAGCAAAATACTCAGGGAACCAACAGTGACAGGAAGAAAACCAGGACTCAAATCAACAATTTGGAACAAAAGGGAAAAATAAACATCCAACCAGAACAGAATGAAGAAACAAGAATTCAAAAAAGTGAAGAGAGACTTAGGAATCTCTGGAACAACCTGAAACGTTCCAACATCTGAATCATAGGGTGCCAGAAGGAGAAGAGGAACAGTAAGAAATTGAAAACTTGTTTGAACAAATAATGAAGGAAAACTTCCCTAATCTGGCAAAGGAAATAGACTTCCAGGAAGTTCAGGAATCCCAGAGAGTCCCAAAGAAGTTGGACTCAAAGAGGAACACACCAAGGCACATCATCATTAAGTTACCCAAGATTAAAGATAAAGAAAGAATCTTAAAAGCAGCAAGAAGAAAGGAAAGAGTTACCTACAAAGGAGTTCCCATTAGGCTATCAGCTGATTTCTCAAGAGAAACCTTGCAGGCAAGAAGGGGCTGGAAAGAAGTATTTGAAGTCATGAAAAACAAGGACCTACATTCAAGATTAATCTATACAGCAAAGCTTTCATTTAGAATGGAAGAGCAGCTAAAGTGCTTCCCAGATAAGGTCAAGTTAAAGGAGTTCATCATCACCACACCCTTGTTATATGAAATGTTAAAGGGACTTATCTAAGAAAAAGAAGATAAAAATATGAGCAATAAAATGACAACAAACTCACAACTATCAAGAAATGAACCTAAAAGAAAAGAAAAAACAAGGAATAAAAAAACTAACCAAACAACCAGAACAGCAACAGAATCAGAGAAATGGACATCACATGGAAGGATTTCAGTGGGGAGGGGGAAGGGCAGAATGTGGGGATAAGGTACAGGGAAGAAGAAGCATAATTAGTAGGCTTAAAATAGAGAAAAAAAATGGTATAGGAAACAGAGAACTCAAAGAACTTATATGTACAACCCATGGACATGAATTAAGAGGGGGGGCATGCTGGAGGGTTAGGGGATGCCGGGTGGAGGGGGGATAAAGGGGAAAAAATTGGGAGAAAAGGAAAAAAAATAATAAAAAAAGAGGAATAGCTATCAAATTAGTAAAAGATAAATTTTTGGCTACCATATTATAAAATTATTTTTAAGTAAAAGTAAAACAACCCAACACTCAATGAGTTGAGAGGTATTATTACTGCTCATTTATAATTGATTTTTTCAATCAGTCAGTGATCAGTTAGCTTCCCTGTATAGTTTTCAAGAGAAACTACATTTAAGAATATATTCAAATAAGTAAAAAAAAAAAATTGGTACATCTAGAATTGGAATTTGCTACAAATCACAAATGATGGTAGTCAAAATGTACAGTAGAATAGGGCTTAATTGGACAAAATTTTAATTTTTTGAAAATGCAAGGTGTTTAAAGTCTGCTGTTTTTAATTGTGCTATTTATCAGCATGTATTTGCAGAAAATATTTGAACCTATTATTGTTACTATACAGCCACGTAGGGTTCTGCTGCCCTCCACCCATAAATGCTGGAGGTTTGATTATAAAGGAAAAGGGGTGTTTATTTAAAAACTACATAATTTTGGAAGACTTACAGTCTTCTGCCTGAAAGCCAAAGGCAGATAACCCCTCACCCAAAGGCAAATAACCCTTCTACTCTTTGCCAGCTCAGTCAAGGCTGTGCCTGGAATTCTGTCTCCATTTAAAATGTCATCCTTTACAATATGCCCATGGCTGCTGGGTGATCATCCAGGTGGCGGAGCTGGTTCCTTTTCACAGTCTGGCTTCAGGCCTCTCTCTCTTGTCTGTGTGCACTAGGCCGGCAAAGTCACACAGAGCAGTACCAGTCACCAGCGCTGCTACTCCTTGCAAAGGGAGGGGTGTGGAGCGTGTTGCCTGCCCATGAGGTCTCCAGGGGCCCCCCGGCCCAGAATCCTCAGCTCTGGACCCCTGACCTGGCTAGTGAGAAGGAAAGGTAGTGAGTTTCTGCACACATTTTGTTTTTAAAGGCCGTGCCCCAAATCCCATGCACTATGGAAGCACGTCAGAGGGTCTTTCCCTCAGTCCAAACATTTCACTAGCCTGCTTTATACTCTGTGCAAACTTCCTTCTTCTGTGTCGTGAGCTTCCTTCATTGTTTACCTCTCCCGAGGGATATGTAGGCTTGTCACACCGTTTTGAATGCAATTTCAGCCCACCTCCTTCCGCACTTCCAGACCCCTCTCAGGCATCCCTCCTCCATGTTCAACAACCTGGCCAGACCCCTCTGTTACATTATATATTTTTGAACCAGTGATATGATGGTAAATTTCATTCACTGTCATGAACTTTTGAGAGTGAATTTTTGTCAGATACAGAAGCTGTGTATCCTGACACAATGGCTAGATTACTTAGCAGCACTAAACTTTTATAGCAGTTATCTGAGCTGATAGCAAATATTAAAATTATTCTGAATGAGAACCCTCCCCAGCCACTAAAAAGAATAGCTTTGAAATTAGCTTTTGTTACTGACTTTTGCACATAATATTTCTAATTCATCTGAAAATCACACAGAAAAAATGGTACTTATATGCAAAACTTTACTGCTATAATGTTATTTCTAAAACTAAATTTTGAAACATTTAACTGGTATCAAGCTTCTGACACATTTCCTCTGCTGTCTCGTATTCAAAAAGAAGCACGTCAGCCATTCCCACACGGACTGTAGCATTATTATTGCTGTTTTTTAAAGCTCATGCAAGTGTAAAGGAAATTTCCATATATCCAAATACATTCGACTGCACAATTGAGGATATTCCACCTAACATTAATTTGAGAGTCATTATTCTACAATAAAATGATGTGCTGAAATGCAAATATTAAGAGAAGAATCTAATAGGATACTGTAAATGTCTTCCAAGTGTTAAATATGCTAAATTGAAATACTATGGTTTGGAATAATATCACGATTTGGCAGTATCTCACTGTGTTAAAAGACAAAATCTCATACAGATAACTATGAACAGATGAGTAGTTGCAATCAATTTTGATGATAGGTTAAACAAACTTTGAATTTAATTTAGGTAAATAATACTCTTGATAAAAAATCCATTGTTCTTATTAGTAGACCTGTACTACTGAACAAGTGTATACAATTATTATCATATTCTGTTTTCGGTCAGTAAACATTTGTGGAAATGTGTCATTTTCTTTATTATATAAACATTTATGACATATCCTCAATTTTGCTCCAAATAGAGTTGTAATTGCAGACGGTAGGTGGTATAAAAGGACTACATGGTAATGAAAAAAAATACAATAAAGATTAAATCGAAAAATTTTTAAAAATGCAAACAAGATCTGTCTATAAAGTATCCAGCCATGTACTATAAAACTAGAGCCATTTATTGAAGAAGATACAAGTACAAGGAACATTGTACACAGGACAATGATGCCTCAGTCCCCTTCAAAATAGGCACCTTGGGACCTCACCCAGTTCTCCCAGTCCCCATCACTTGGCCCATTGTATTTTCCTGAATCTCATAAATGATCTGAAATCTCTTCCCTTTCAAAGGTGATCTTAGTTTGGGGAAAAGCCAGAAGTTGCAGCTCACCAACTGGGCTATAAGGGGGCCAAGTCACCTGGGTGATTTAATATTGCACTAAAAACTGCATGAAATGTGATGCATGAGCAGCATGTTGTCGAGATGAAGCTGCAAATCACCAGTTGCCCATAGTTATGGCTTTCTGAATCATCTGAATAATTTCTGCTGAAGAGTGGTCAAGCTTACACAAAATTTGATGCAAATTCATTGCTCTACTCGCTCAGTCATTTTGAATGCTATGGCCACACAGTGCACATGCTCATTCAACTAGTACTATTGCCCCCACTGACTAGTATAAGGAAGTCATCATCATTCATGCAAATTCCAGTCCCCTCTCCTTGGCTGCCAGGTTACATCAATGTCATGCAAACTGTTCTCATTATATTTACAATGGTTGGGGTTTTTCTGGACATTATATATATACACACACACACACACATACACACACACACACACCTTTCTTTGTTATTCATTGTTTGTTGTAAATTTTCAATCAAGATATTCTTATTATAAAAATTGTATCTAGATTTCCACTCAGTTCCAAAAAATTAGGACCTTTAAGAACAACTATTACATTTGCCATGTATGATTCATGTATCTTTTGAACATTCTATCAGACTCAGAGTAAAATCTAAAACTCTGCCATTGTTTATATGACTCTTGATTAACTGTCTTTTTGCCTGCATTTCTGAGTCCCATTTCGTGCCATTGGACAGACAACTTTCGCACTCCTACTCCACATCATTCTTTCATGTTTACTTTATTACGTTATTCTTACATTAGAACCTTTGCCCTAGACAAAGTTTGTCTCCTCAAAAGGACCCTTTCGAGAACCATACCCAATGCTGCCTGTTCCATCAATCTCTGCAAATATCTCCATGTTTCAATTGTATTAAAATACATTGTTATATTAAATAAATGTAGAGATTTATTGTATATTTATGAACAATCATTGCCCATTTTTCCCCTTTAAAGCAATTTTCAAAAGAACATTTTTTTCAGTTCATGGATAAATTAATGTATCTCCCAGTAGGTTACACATTCTGAATTCTGAATGTGGGGGACTAGTATATGCCCTTAAAACAGACATACATATGTGTGTGTGTGTGTGTGTATCAATGTAAAATAAAGGATAAATTGCATTGTACTTGTTGCTAAAACCTGCAAATCAGAAATAAAAGAGTAACACTTTTGTAGTTACAAGGTTAAAAAATCTCCTTGAACTCACTCATAGAATTTATTTATCAAATTCAATTTTCTTTTGTACTTGTTCCTTTTTAATTCCTTTGATTTATTAATCCTGCTAAATCTACCATAAATATGATGTGAGGATACCAACAGGTTCTGTAATAAAACCCTGCACAAATATAAAGTTTTGATTTTAATTGCCTGTTACTGTAGAGCCAAAACTTACTTTGGTAAATCTATAACTTGTCATTAGTAATTCTGCTGTATTTGAACTTAGCTACACTTTCCATAACAAGTAGAGTTATAACTGGTATTTTGTTTTTAATTTAGCTACCTCAGACCTGTCCTTATTGACCTTCACCCATGGTTTTAACGAACCATTAATCTAAGTTGTCAGGATCTTGACAAATGCCCCCAGAGTATGCTGTGATTGAATGTAAAATTTCTGCACTAAGAATAGTCCCTTAGGCAAGTGTTAAAGAGACACACCAGAAAACTCTGACCCTTAAATTCAAGTCTACTTGGTTTTCCCATTAATCTAAAAAGCCTAAAGTAGAGAAACAATGTGCCACCTTTATACGCTAGACACATACACATGTGCTCATAATTGAAGCATCCAGAAATGTGTATCAGATAAAGAAAATAACTAGAGAGAGAAACTGCAGATCACAAACTACTTTTAGAAATAAATAAAATTTTTTACAATATGTAAAATTACATTTTAAAAGATATATATATGGTTTTTGATCAAATAAAAATAACTTTAGAAGAACCATTTCATAAATCATAAGGGTTTAAAATGTAGCTTCCTATTTACATTCAAATTAATGTGAAAAATATTGGTCATTATTTTAATGTCTTTTATCTTTCATTATATTTTAAAATAAAATATTAATATTCAAATATGAATTTGGGGTATCCACTAATGATTGAAATTTCAGCTTTTTTGGTAGGAAAATATTGGTTTTCCCCCAAATTAAATCAGCTAGGAAAGACATGTAAATTTAAAATGAATATTTGAGTTTCATAAAAGTTTTCTATAATTGTATTTAAAACAAAACAAACAGTCTTACCCATTGCATTCTACATGGTGTAAACTAACACGTTTAATGGTAAAGTGTTTGGGGTTATGGTAAAATGCATACGATCTGTGCTATCTCAGTCTCTTTCACTCTCTGTGACTAAAAAAAAATTGTTAGTAGAATCAAAACATATTCAATTTGGTATTAGATATTAGATATGACTTAAACACTCAGGAAAATGACATAAACCAAATCATACTCACAATGCAACTTCATGAATGGTATTCTTAGAAGCTGTATTTTAGATGAAGAACAAGCTTTGATTATAAAAATCAACATCAAGTTAGTATCAAAATTCAAATTTGTTAAATACTCAGTGTATGATTTTACTGAATATGGTGTTCCTTATTTTCCCCATTTTAAAAATAATAATTATGTTGTCCTTAGTGTTATTGTGAAGAAAAAATAAATTTATTAATGCCTAGTATATAATAAGCCCTATAACTTAGTTATTTCTAGGTATTAGTTTAATTCAGTATTTGCCATTTTTTTTTCCAAATTCATGGTGCCAACTTTCAAGTGCATTTAAAAAGCAACATATTTGTCAATAGATGTCTTCTAACTTGATTGGAAAAACTTGGCTTTATTCTACTCTGAGAAGTAATGGTGAACATACATGAAAGACTCCGATGGAGATCGAAATTTTTATTAGTTCCAACAGTGAGACTCAGCCACCTTGTGGGATTCCAGGCCATGTACTAAAGAAATATGTCCAGATATAAGATGGATTCAATCTACTAAGAAGCAAAACTGCCACAGGTAATTACTAGCAGTGTTGACAAAAATTCTCTTGATGGTAGCCCCCCTAACAAGGACTATACTTAGTGTGAAGAAAAAATACTGAGGTCAAATATATATTTTCTTGTCCCTATTTTTGCATTATCTCCTCCCATTAATGAAACAGGACTTAACTGTTCAAGGTCAATGTTGCAATTAGTTTTTATCCCATGAGTGAAAAAATGTGTCTCGTACAAGAACAAAAATGGCCCTGGCATGTTAGCTCAGTTGGTTAGGGCATGGCCCTGACACTCCAATGATGTGGGTTTGATCCCTGGTCAGGGCAAATATGAGAATCAACCAATGAATCAATCAGTCAGTCTCTTTTTCTCTCTCTCTCTCTGTCATCAATAATTTAAAAGATAAATTTTAAAAAGAAACAAAAATGAACAAAGGAAACCATCTGCAGTGTTAAAAATCTGAAAATTATCATATTGAGATGTCACTGTTGTAGAAAATAAAATATTTATAGCATATGTCTCTTGGGCAGTTACAAACCATGAGATCATACAGCCATGCCAGTGTGCTAGGCTGGCAGCACGGCTCTGCCTTTAGGGACGATCCAATGTTTCCTCTGCTCAGAATGCTGAGCAAGAGAGTATTAATGTTTCCTTCCACTTGACTAAACTTGTATTTTTATTGAACAGATTTGATAGATAGCATTGTGTAAATAAAGGTGTACATGTCATTTTGATACATTTATATATTGTGGTATGATTGTTGTTAAAGTGATATTTAATACCTTTATCACAGTACATAATTATAATACATTATAATACATTGTCTATATTTTTTATACCATGGACTGGATGTCTATGACTTATTTGCCACTCATTGAAAATCTTTACCCTTAAACTACATCAGTCTTATCCCCCTGTTACCTGGAAGCCATCATTTTACTTTTTTAAGTGAGTTGGACACTTTAGTTTTCATATATTAAGTAGTATCATGTAGAACTGTCATTCTCTGAATTGTCTCACTTAGCATAACGTGCTCAAGGTCCATCCGTGTTGACTAAACTTTAGACAGACTTTTCCCTAAATTCTAAGCCCCTGACCTCCATTTTCTAATTAATTTTATTGGGGAGACATTGGCTTATAAAATTAAATAGGTATCAAGTGAACAAGTCTATTTTACATTATCTTTATATTGCCTTGTATGTTCACCGACCAAAATCAAATCTTCTGTTACAATGTATTGACACCCTTTACTCTTCACTAAGCCCATTGCCCCTTCCCTCTGGTAACCACCACACTATTGTCTGTGTCTGAGTTTTTGTTTTCCTTTTTTGTTCATTAGTTGCTTTCAGTTTTACATTCCACATGTGAGTGAAATCATATGGTTCTTGACTTTTTCTGTCTGACTTACTTTGCTTAGCATGATATTTCAACACCCATCCATGTTGTCACAAATGGCAGTATTTCTCTTTTCTTACGGCTGGGTAGTATTCCATTGTGTATATGAACATCCGATCTCCATTTTCTGAGATAATTTACTTAATATCTTTTTACAATTGTAAAGTGTTCCTCTGCCTTTTGAAATGTAAATCTTCTCCCATCTTCTTGCCAGTTTTACAACCCAGGGGCCCTTTGGAATGTAAGGCTTAGTGCCCCTACCTCCCAGTTTCTATGGGAGGGTAGGAACCTAACTTTAGCCAGGCTTCCTTGAGTCCAGTTGTAAAACTACCCACTGTAGTGAAGACATGAGAAGGTTCATTTTTCTTTTAAGTAAAGCCAATTTGTAAACATGAATGGCCTATGATCACCCTAACCCACTTTTAAAATCTCTCCTTTCCTTGTTTCAGTGAGCTGAGTTCACAATCCTGGCCTCTCTCCTGTATTGCAACAGCTTTGAATAAAGTTTGCTAGGCTTTGCCCGTTGCCATAATTGCGTTACCATTGTTCATTTGGTATAGAAATTAAGGATTAAATTTTGGCTTTTTAGAACTAGAAATGTGCCTCTTTCATAGATTTTTATGTGCCTAATTTTATTGGCACTTAACAATTTAGGCTCATCAAACTTGGCTGGCGTGGCTCAGTGGACTGAGTGCCGGCCTGAGAACTAAAGGGTCGCTGGTTCCATTCCCAGTCAGGGCACATGCCTGGGTTGTGAGCCAGGTCCCCAGTAGGGGACGTGTGAGAGGCAACCACACATTTATGTTTTTCTTCCTCTTTTTCTCCTTCCTTTCCCTTCTTTCTCAAAATAAATAAATAAAATCTTTTTAAAAATTCAGGCTCATCAGTGCATTCTGAAACAGTGTATTCTTTTCCTTTCCTTTGCAGCCTATCTTGACAGAAGAATTTGAAGCAGTCAGTCCAGAGTCATTAGGCTTTTAGTCATTGTTATAAGAATACTTTCTCCCGAAATGTATAATAAATTCTGAGCCAGACACCTCTCTACACAGCAATACCACCAAATAGTCTCAATTCTAGCAAGAATTCATAATCAATCACTTAAAATTTTATTGTGATGTCTTTGAAATATGACAATTGTACATATTTAAGGTATATAACTTGATATTTAGATACATGTGTACATTGTGTGAAGATCACTGCAATCAGGCTAAATAACATCATCACCTTTATATAGTTGTGTGTGTGTGCGAGACAGCTATTCTCTCAATATTTCTTTAGTGTTAGTTAGCCCTGGGTTTTTAAATCTGTTCATGTATAAATATCCAAATTGTCTTAGAATTTTTGAAATCAGAAATGAGCACCATATGTAACAAATATAATACATTAAAATTCCAGAGCTCCAATATACAATAAGTTCAATGTTTCTTATTCTCCATTATAAAACTTAGTTTTTGTCTCTAGCCCACATTTTTTCAAGTGACAAGAATTTATTCTGCCCTATTGTAAGTATCCTTTGTCACATCAGATTTCTTCTTAGCAATTTGAAATTTAGCCTCTGACAGTTCAAATTTTTCACCTTTCTCTTCATTTTTGTGGCTGATTCTACATGGGGCAGAATGTGGTGAGGAGTTCAGCTTGTGCAGTGCTGGGGCAACGTTGCACACTATTCTTCTCTCCCATGCTGCTCATTTCTGCTTATTGATCTACCCGGTCTGGTCGTCGCTGATAGTCAAGTCATTTAATCATGTATTTGTGTATATACACATACAGAAATGCATATATGTATATATATATTTATACATGCATTCCATTTGTAAATGTGTACTTAGTCTCTCTTGTTTGGGATGTTATAGTCTACAGATAACATATCTCTGATTTCATGGAGCCTCTTACTTGCTCACTTCTGCAACTTTGTTATCCCTCCCAAGCCACAGTTTTTTGTACAACTCTAAAAAAGAAAAAGTAGTTCCTCCATTATCATGCATTCCTTTGAGTATATTTTTTCAAAGAGTAAACATTGATTTCATTAGAATATTTAATAAATATTTCATTTAATAAAATTCAATGCCATTCATTTATTAAATAAAAATATATTTCAAAATACTTTGAACAGTAAACAATACACAGAATTTAACTGTGACCACTATTCTATTAAAACATATGAATATTTTAATAAACATATGTTATAAAACATATGAATGTCATTTATTTTAGCATAGGTCAAGAAAAAATAAGTTTAGTTAATGTAAGAGGAGTGAAAAATAAACATTAGAACAGAACAAGTAATCACAATTAGATCTCATGAAGGTTACAAATAAATATATTGGTCCTCAATAAGTTATATGTAAAGAATAAAAAAGTTATAAAATATAATTAAAATAAAAATAACAACTCAAGAAAGGACTAGAGCAAGTATGTATCAGATTTTCAGCATGTAAATTCTATTTTTTTAAAGGTTGAGACAAAGCATTTATATCAATAGAAGTATATTATTTAATATGAGATCTTACTATATTAAAATGCAAAGAACTTTTAAAGGAGCTAATACATAAAACAATTAAAATCAAATTTTCTACAGTTGATGACAGTGGTAAAACTTTTCCTAGATATAATATGAAAGAATAATAATATTAGAAAATAATATTTTGCAAAGTAAAGTGATAAGACTTATTTGAATTCTACTGAAGTATTTCTAAAACATGCAAATACACCAAAATAGTCAAAAGTATAAAGAATTTTAAGATCTGTGGTCAACTATGATACTGGTATAAATATCTATTGACTGCAAAGCTAAACTAACTCAAAGTAAAGCAAAAATAATTTTCACAGGTAAAACTTACTTTAGATATAGCTTATTCAAGGAAAGGAAAACTAGTCTCAAATGCACAGTAGCAGTAAGCCGGAGCAAACTGTGCTCATTTAAAGTTTGTGGTAATTTTTATTGGAACTGATATATAAGTATTAAAATTTCTGCGGACCATATCATTCTTCAAAGAACAGTTTAGTTTGAAGATGAATACCTATGTCTAGCCACTATCACCTGGATATTTCAGCCTTGCTTATGCTAACAATCTTAAGCTTCAAGGAGCTATACTAATGAGGGAACATGCTGTGACAATCTGCCAGCTAAGCTACTTCATGCAGACCAATTTCATTATTTTTAATATATGTACCCTTGCCTATGAATACATGATTTCCATTTTACTCCTCTCTCATCAAGGTTAGGTATAGACTCATGAAAAAGCAAGCCATATTCCTCAGAATCATCTAAACCCGATTTTAGCTTTGCATTTATAAACTTCTTGGCTTTGCATTTGTAATTGAATTTGCTGATAAGCACCTGGGACATCTTTTTTTACCCTAAGATGAGTAAAGCTTCTTTCAACAATGTGCAACAGTGATAGCTGTTATCTGTCCATTCTCCTTCTCTTTCTCATGAAATAATTTATGAGAAGCTCATTTTCTTATGTCTCTCTACATTAATGCAAACAGGTCAAAAGCAAAAGAAAATATTGTATTTACATTAACTTCATTTTAGCAAATAATTCCACAAAAACAGTCAGTAGTTTTCTTCTTTTTATCTTTAAAAAGCCTGGGATTTTTACTTATTTATTTTTAAATTTTTTTTTATTGTTTTTCAGTTACAATTGTCTGTATTTTCTCCCCATCCCTCCACCCCCCCAGTCAATCCCACCTCCCTCCCCCACCTCTACCCTCCCCCTTGATTTTGTCCTTCTGTCCTTTATAGTAGCTCCTGTAAAAGCCTGGGATTTTTAAACAGAGAATTTTCTGGGCATTCAGGGTCTAGAGAAGAGTTGATATATATGTAACAAACACATCATTTGCCTATATCTAAAATGGTGGTGCCCAATTTCATTACTTTTGCTAGTGATGCATACTAATAAATCCATTTTACACCTAAAATATATAAAATAGCAATTCCCTAAAATATTATAAAACAGACTGCTGTGTTTCATTATAACTGCCTCTAAATACCTGAAGCTGCTAAAATGCCATGGATTTGAATGGTGTGAATGAACAAACATTCACTCCCTAAACCAAACTAAAGACACCTTCTCGCTAAAGGGTAGTACAGTCATATGAACTCATTTCCTTTTATTTAATGTGCTACTTTCAGATCTTATTTAGAACAATCACCATGAACTCCCCCTTTTTAATTACTTAAAAAAACCCTTATGCCCTGCCTCAGCAACTTAGTACATTTCTTAACTGGTGTATTTTCTCTTGCTTGGCAAATTAATAAACTCTGCTATGTAATTATTAGTATTGTAGTAGTAGAAATCATAGAAGTAATACTCTAGCGCAGGTCTTTGTTTTATTCTTAGATATTCTAGGAGTCCCACCAAAATTACTTTGTTGGCCTCATGTACTGGTGCCAGTGTTGTTTGACTTTCGGACAGAAACAACTTGCTTACATGTGCCTTTTGGTGCCCGGTTTGTGTCTTCAGTGAGCTTGCTGTGAGTGAAAATTGCAGAGGTGACTGAGATCTCATTTATTCTTGAGCCTTCCATAAGTTTATTTCATTCGTTGAAATTGTTTGAGGTATTCTGAGTGACTGTAGCTCATGACTTATTTTATAATTTTGACCATCAGTCATCTGCCACTGAGCTTTCAGTCTTATTTTCTTTCTTTCTTTTCTATAATTGGTTTGGAAATAGAATCTATTACTCTCGTTTGGGGGGCATTCTTAAGTTTGTCTTTTCCCTCACAAAGGAATCATTTCTTGATATGGTGTGTGGTGAACATAGGCACCGCAATGTTGAAACATTTATCACAGCCTTGACCCTTTCCTTGAGGACTACTTCCATTCTGTAACAATCCACCTTTTGAATTGGTTTTAAAAATCTGTCATTATAGTTGAACACTCTAGAAGTATCTAGTCCAGGTCTATGTAATACTAAATAGAAAAGAATTACTATACTAATTATAAGACCTCTTAAATTTCATGGTTGCTCTGATGTTAATTATAAGTTTATAGAAAGTTATAAACACCCACATACTTTTATAATGGAACATAAACATTTCTAAACAATTTTTTAAATTAATTACCAATTTTAAAGTATTTGGCTTCTAAGAAAATCTCTGCTTGAGTCTTCAACTATGGAAAAAATCTAAAACAAAAACAAAAATTTAGCTGTAGTTAAGGTTACTTATCTCTTGACTAACAGATAGTAAGAGATGAAGCTCATTCAGTGATTAAAAACCACTCTATTATGTAAAAAAATTACGAAATGATCTAATCCAGGTGAATCATTAAAAATTAATATTCTGACTTCTCCATGATACTATCATAGTGTAAAAATGTCAGCTTAGTATTCTAGTATTCTAGTATGAGATACTCGGTTTAATTTCCCATAGAAAACATAAATAAAATGAATATAATAATTTTTATCCTGAAAGAAAATGTTGTTTTAATAAATGTTTAAGATTTTAAAAATGGAAACAAATATGTTCAGCTAAACTCAATTATAATAATAAAGGACAAAATGTCAATGATTATATTGTTATTAAGGGTAAGTTTAATTTCTAAAGTTTCTAATTTATTTGAAATTTTAAAAGCTCTAACACAATTTTTATTCCCAAAATATATTGTTAGACACCGGAATTTTGAAAGTTTTTAAAGCATTCTTGTTTCTAAAGAAATTGTAAGGACATCAGATCCCTCCAAGAATCAGAACAAATACACAACAGTCATTTTTACTTATTTTGATTTTATATATTTCTTTAGATTTTACTTATACTTTTAGTCATACTCTGATAATATTCTTAAATATTACATGAGCATATTTGTTTTATAGAAAGCTTAAATCAAAATGGTAAAATTCATGTAATATTTGCCTATTACTTAATAAGGTTAATTCTATTTAAGATCAAAATGAAAAACTTTCAAGAATATTTTATTCTGAAATTGTCCACGATGACTCTCTCTCTATGTTTAAGTACATACAATATTTTGACAGAAATTAGAGGGCTGAGAGCAAAATGTAAATTGTGAACTTGGAGTAATAGTGTGTTCTTAGTGTCTACTTCTTTCTGTGTTCCTAGACCACTGACATGTAACTGAAAGGATCTCTCACTGCACAAAATTCAAAAATCCTTAATGATTATGATTATTTTCAACAATATTATTTTAATTGTATGTTTATTCTGTCACCCAATACAATTTCTTTTTATTTTTTATCAATGTGAAATGATAAGTTATTTTGATATTGCTTTTACTAAATGTATGTCCCATACTGAAATTGTTGAAGTGTCTTTTCACCAAATTATTTTTGACATTTTCTGAACAGTTCCCTGATAAATCTGAAGTTTTGCACTTTTACTTGATCAAAGGAGAAACATTAAATTTATAGGTTTTGGTTAGCATTCTCTATACATTAATTAATTTAAAATTATTGTGAGAAGTCATTTTTTTTTCATTATTGGACCAAACTAAGGATAGCAATAAGCCTGACAAATCTAAAGGAAATTTGTGTCCTTCTAGCTTAATTATATAAAGGTGACCTATCAGTCATATAACTATGTTCCAATAAATGCTTTCTTTTCATGTTGAGAAAACCATACTCATATGCATGTAAAAATCACCAATATAATAAATGTCTACAAATTGATTTGTCTAGGACAGATTGATTTTCTAAGTTTAAATACCCTTGTTGGCTGAAATAAATAATACTTGATAGTATACAGTCATGTGTCACTTAATGACATGTTTATGTTCTGACCAATGTGACATTAGGCAATTGTGTTGTGTGAGAGCATTGCAGAGTCACACAGACCTAGGCGGTATAGCCTCTTCTCAGTTACAAACCTACACAGCAGGTTACTGTATTGAATACTGTACACAATTGTAATGCGGTGGTAATTGTTTGTGGATCTAAACATAGAAAAGGCATGGTAAAAATATGATGTAAAAGATTTTTAAAAATGGTACACCTATTTAGGGCACCTACCATGGATGGCCGTGCAGGACTGGAAGCTGCTCTGGGGGAGTGATGGTGAAGGTGAGGGCCTAGGACACCATCACTACTGCACCTTAATGCATTGTGCTGCAACATTACGCCCACCACGACGGCAGGGGTTTTTCTGCTCAGATATGTCACTTGTTGTTGAACAAAACATTGTTATGCGGCTCGTGCTGTAAATTAGAAGCACTAAAGGTTTGTCAGTGCTTCCGTTGTCCAGTTATTACTCTAGATGATTATTAAGCAAATCCTTATACATGATTTCTAAAGACAATTCTAATATCCTCCACTCTGCTACTATGTATAACTATGGCAAGTTTTCTAAACCACTTTGGGTTTTAACAACTATAGCCAGTTTTTGATTTTTTTATGTTTTGTTTGTTTATTTCCTTACTCTTGGCTAATAGTCTCTGTGATAAACCTCATAGTATTGACTCTTCTGCAAGAAATATAAATAAACCTCAAAGACTCAGGTAAGATTTTATTGTATAATAATTACTAAATAAAGGGCATTCATAACCATTGCTGTTTATCAAGTATATTGTTTTCAGACTCTTATATGTTGTAGTATGTTGGAAATTTATAATCAGATTGTGCATTAAAGACAGAATGTACTAGCTAAATACAACTTTATCCATTAAAAGCTAAAGCCAAGATAAACTGTGAGTTAAGAAAATTTATGTAGCAGCCATTTGTGTCACTATTCTATTGTCTCAGTCCAGGAGAGATTAACAAAAGTGCGGTGAGGATAATTTTGCTTGCTTTGAGCAGACAACAGACAGCAGCACTGAATGTTTTGTTTCGGTGCCACTGGAATTAATCAGCTGGAACTGGTGAAGAACCAAGCCTACAGAAGAACTCGGGGATTAGGAGCCCTTGCTTGATAGAAAGCGAATACTGTTTCTTGAACAATGACAATGGAATGCATTTTGTTGAAGTATGTACGGATCAATGGATTTATTTTATCCCCTCCAGAATACCAATTTTTAATAATTACTTCCCACAACCACCACAAGCTCTAATTTTCTAGTACTTAAAACAAAACAAAACAAAACGACTTTTGGCCTTCTACAGACCATTCACTAATATTTTTTGATGGTGTGTGTACTGTTTTCTACAGTTAATAGACTCAACCTTGTTAACATTTTTATCTCTTAGGGTGTTTATTTAATTGCAAGTGTATAACTGAAAGTAAATACACAAGGATTTTATTTTTTTACTATTGTGATATGTTCTGATATTTATAACTTATCTTTTATTTATATTAGACATTACTTGGTGATGAACCATAACTGTCTTCATAAACTATTAATAGGTTGCGGACTGCATTTTGAAAAACATATTGAATATAACCAGAGACATTAAAGTTAAGAACAATCTAACAATAGTCAGGGGGGAGTGGGGAGGGGACAGTGAGGAGAGGGGATTACAGGAACTACTATAAAGGACACATGGACAGAATCAAGGGGGAGGGTGGACATGGAGGATGGAGGTGGGTTTGGCTGGGGTGGGGTGGAGGGATCGGGAGAAAAGGCATACAGCTGTAATTGAAAAACAAAAATTTTTAAAAAACATATTGATACCATTTTTTGTTTCTTATATTTGTTATATAAGATCTTATGTTGACTTTATATTTGCATCTCTGCTCCCATATCTGATAGCTGTATAACTTTTAAAACATGTACTTTATACTAAGTCTATGTCATCATATGCAAAATTTGTTCCTAATAATATCCACACCATAAGGTATTTTGAGGATGATATTTGCAAAGCATGTAGCATGGTGCCTAGAACTGATAATTCTCAGTGAGTATGTCATCATGATTATTATCATTGAATAACCATCAGTAAGTAATATAATTGCTAAAATTAATTATAATAATCATTTTTGAAATTATTTTATTAAACAATATTGTTGATCAGAAAGGTTATTCTTTGTATGTAATCACACACACGTACCAAAAAAATAAAATAAAATAAAGATTCATTTAAGAATTAAGTGAGCTATATAATGGATTAACTCATTAGTGATAATTTTTTGAGAATAAGATAAACTTACCTGAATCCAAAAGGCTTGGATGACGTATATTGAAACCTATTACATTCTCTCTGGAATTACACAAAAGTTCTCTTATTTATGTTTAATTATTAAATAATAAAATATAAATGGAATTATTTTCCTTTTGAAAACCTTTTCATATTTTTTAAAGATTTTAGTTTTTAGAGAGAGGAGAAGGGAGGGAGAAAAAGGGAGAGAAACATCAATGGGCTATTTCTCACAAGCCTCCCAGTTGGGACCTGGCCTGCAACCCAGGCATGTGCCAGTTGGGAATCGAACTGGAAATCGAACCAGTGGCCTTTTGGTTAGCAGTCCAGCACTCAACTCACTGAGCCACACCAGCCAGGGTCCTTTTGACATTCTTTAAGCATTTTAAGGGATTGTCTTTCCATGGCAATAATATGTGATATGCTAAATAATTCTCCTATGAATTTTTTACCATATAGTATCCTGTATCTATTATTGGGGATGAAAAGTATGTGATTCCCAACTCAGCTCTCCTCTGCGAAAGTCAGGTATGTAATTAAGTTTCTAGTTATACTGCACATTGGGAAGTTTTTCAATTAAGTAGGGAATGGAAGAAATGCTTAGGTAAGGTAACTAAAAAGATATAGCATTATTTGTAAAGTTAATGAAATTAGCATGTTAAAATATGGCTAATAATGTTCTTGCAATATATTTGAGAAGAACAAGTTGAATGATTTATTATTTATTATTTAGTTGTTAATATGCAGAAATCGGTTAAATCCAATCAGCTGATGGAAGTCAGCTCCTTTAATGCATATCCTAGGTATAAAGGCCTACTGGATGACAAAACTAGCTGTATCTTAAGACAAAAATGAATCAATATCAACCTTATAAAATATCTTTGTTTAAAATCACACATGTTTTTAAGAAATTATAATGTTAACAAGTGCCATGGAGACTTGCTTGTAAGTTTTTTAATAACTGACTTGTAAACAAAGTCATCTTTATTCTTATTATATCAGTGAATTAATTGTTTATATCATTTTATTAAAGTAGAAATAGACAACTTTGAGATCCTGAATGGAAGTAATTTGGAAGGTTATGCCACAACTAGATAGTCAAAGCTTTTAAATATCAGTAATATAAAACATATGCTCTAATATTAGCAGAAAGAAGGAAGGAGCTCCTACCATTTGTGACAGCATGGATGGAAATGGATAGCATTATGCTAAGTGAAATAAGCCAGGCGGTGAAAGACAAATACCATATGATCTCAAATACTGTATAAGTGGAACCTGATCAACAAAACAAACAAGCAAGCAAAATATAAACAAAGACATTGAAATAAAGAACAGACTGATGGTGACCAGATGGGAGGGGGAAGAAGGTTAATGAGGAAAATAGGGGAAGGGCCCTCAAGGAACATGTATAAAGGACCTATGGACAAAGCCAAAAGGGATAAGGTAGAGGATGGGAGGGAAGGATGGGTGGGGTGGAGAGGAGTAGAAGGGGGAACATCAAGATAACTACACTCGAAAAAACAATAAAAAAATAAATTAATGAAAAAAATAAAACGACAAAAAAGAAAGCAAAATAAGTTCTGATGAAGAACTTATGTTATTTTAAGCAATAATTTCAAACACAAACTTTTTGGCTATAACTACATTTCCATTTCATTTAAGAATTAATTATCATAGTACTTTTAATGTTTGTAACTGTGAATAACAACTAATCTTGATTTCTTCATTTATCCATTATAAGCACAAACTAATCCCCAAAGATTCAAAATTTGAAATCCTTGAATATTTTAACTGTCTAAAACTTCCAAAGCTTTTGTTTTTACCTATTTATTTTTCAGTTTAAAGGTCAATGAAATATTTCTATCATTCACTCAAAGAATCAAAAGCGCTCTCATCTATATTTCATATTGTTTGGAACAGCTGGATTTCTGAAACACCCTTATTATGTCATCATTTTATCTAAATATTTTTATTTTAATTGCAATGAATGTAGATTTCATGTGCTCTCTAAGGACTTAGATATAATTTCAAAGTTATTTTAATCTTTAGCAATGAAGTGAAAGTAACTTTGTATATGATTATAAACTCAGTGATAAGGCAATGAAATTTGAAACAACTTAAGAACCACTCAACAACTCAAAATGCTGAGAACTTAGTAAGCACATTAACTGAAAGAATTTCCAATGAGATATGTAAGCAGAGGGATTTTATAAGCTTCTGATGTTCACGCAATTGAAAAATTGCATGTTGGGTAAACTTGCTTCCAGGCAACTTTTCCAATGTTTGTAAAAATGTCAACATTTGAGTAACTTGTTCCTGCATCTGCCTAATGTAAAATCAACATATTTTTGGTTTTCTTTAAATGAACAGTTATTAAATATTTAATCCAATTTGTTTCAAGAGAAAAAATGTTATGCTTTCTCTCTCTCTCTCTCTCTCTCTCTCCACATACATACATATATATATATATATATATATATACATGTGTGTGTGTATATATAATAATATCAAAAAATCAAAAAGAAAATTTCTCAGGGTCACTAATTAGACAGGGATGCTCCTTTAACCACTGCTGCTCAATGTTGTACTAAAAGTACTAGTCAGGGCGTTTAGGAAAGAAAAATAAAGGCACCTCAACTAGAAAGAAAGTTTAGCTATATATTTACAGATGACATGATCTGATATGTAGGTAGTCCTCCAAAAAATCTACAAGGAAGCTATTAGATTGTAGAAATAAGCACAGCATCATTGCAGAGCATAAGATCTAAACACAAAAATCAGATGTATTTCTATACATCAATAAAGAACAATCTGGAAATGAAAGTAAAAAGCAATTCCCTTTACATTGACATCTAGAAGACTAACATATTTAGGAAGAAATTTAACCAAGGAAGTGAAAATTACTGCTGAAAGCAATTAAAGGCCAAAATGAATGAAAAGAAACTTCATGTTAATGGATAGAAAGAAAATATGTTAAGATGGCAACACTACCCCAAAAGACTACAAATTCAACACAATCCATATCAAAATTTGAACAGTTTTTTTTTTTTTCCAGAAGTGGGTAAAGCTAACCACCAAATTATATGGAATTGCAAGGGGACTCAAGTAGTTAAAATCCTAAGAAAGAAAAACACAGGGGACTCACTTCCCCATTTCAAAATAACTACAAAGTTGCACTAGTCAAAACGTTTGTACCGGCCTAAACTAAGAATAGATAAATAGGCACGTTGAATAGAACTGAGACTCTGGAAGGAAACCTGTGTATCTGTATGGCCAGCTGATTTTTGTAAAGGATGACAAGTCCGTTCATGGGGAAAATGCAGTCCCTTCAATGAATGGTATTAAGACAAGTGGATTCAACAAACAAGTGAATGGAATTAATTTGGGCCTTCACTTTGCAACCATATATGAAATAATTCAAAACAAGTCAACAACTTCAATATAAGGTCTACTATCACAAAACTCTTAGAAGAAAATGTAAGGGTAAATATTTATGGCCTTAGATTTGGAAGTGATCTTAGATATGACAACAAAAACATCGTCGGCAAAAGGAAAATAAATATATAAATCAGACTTCATGAAAATTTAATTGTCTTGTGTATGATAGGATATTATGAAGAAAATAAAAAAAACCTACAGATGGGATAAAATATTTATAAATCATATATATCATAAGAACATAATATCTAGGATATATTAAGAACTCCTAAAACTTAACAACAAAATAACAAACATGACAATTCAAATTGCTCAAAGGACTTGAACAGAACTTTCTCCTAAGAAGATATACAAATGTACAAAAAGCATATAAAAGATATTCAACACCATTAGTAACTATGCATGCAAATCAAAGCCAGAGTAGGATATCACTTTATATCTAGTAGAATGATTAAAATTAAAAAAAAGAAAAGAAAAGAAGTGTTGGTGTGAATGTGGAAAATTTGATTAGGAACCTGTGTATTGTTGATGGGAATGTAAAGCAGTGAAGCCACTGTAGAAAAATGTGTGACGGTTCCTCAAGAGCTAAAGGTAGAATTATCAAATGGACCAACATTTCTCCTCCAAAATATATATATCGGAGAACTGAAAACAGAAACCCAAACACACACTTGTACAGTGCTGCTCAATGGGGCATTATTCACAAAAGCCATAAGGTAGAAACAACCCAAATGTTCATCAACAGGTGTGTATTGTTCCACAGTGATACAGGTTCACACTACATAATGACCAAACCTTAAAAGTGTGATCACAAGTGAAGTAAGCCAGACAAAATGGGCAAGTATCGTATGACGGCTTAATTGTTAGAGTTTCTGTCTGTGGTGATTAAAAAAGTTTTGGAAATTAAAGAATTTTGTAAATAGTAGTAATGATTACACAAAATTGTAAATATTGTTGATGCCTGTGAATATACATGTAAAAGTGATTAAAATGGAAAGTTTAATTTTACATTGGAAAGTTTAAGCACAAAAAATTAAAATAGAAAATTCTAAAAAATATCTATGAAAAATTCAAAATAATTGATGTTTAAAGAACAGCAAGAATCATTTGAAAAGGATTGTATTTAACTACTTAGAATTAGCATACAATTAAACATTCCTAATTTATGGTAGTATACTATCTTCTTTGAAATAACATAAAATTATCTATCTTTAAATAAAATAGTGTTTATCTACCTATAACTGATAGCTTTATTGCAGACTGGGGATGTTCACGGTAAAATATAAATAAATGCCTTAGGAAGCTTCCAAGGAAAAACTAAAGAAGGACATAGAGGAGGATAAGAATGAGAGAGATAGGGAGAAATTTGTAGAATAATTTTCCTGGGACAAAGAAAATGTAATCCATTACAGATTAGATAGCAGAAGAAATGGCCACTTTGTTGTGGCAGGGTGCATTGCACTCACAATTTGTAAAAGTATGTGTGTATTTTTTATTTTTGGGGACAGTGCATATGTGTCTAATAGAAAATATGGAAATAGATTTTGAAGTGCATGCACAATTTTTGAAAGTGTTCAAATAGGATGGAGATGAATTGAAGAGATGTCCTGCATAGAATTGAAGTGAGGAGGGATTGTTTTAAATTTATGATAATTTCATACTGGGAATAATGTGTCCTAATATGTTACATAGACAAATCATGTAGCTTATTTCTCCAGATGAATGTAATAAAAGGGGGGGGGGGGGGAGCATGGGGCTTTAAAATAATGAAAGAATCTTAATTAACTATGAGCCATGGTGTATTACTGGGGACAGAGGCACACTAATAGAGAAGAGAATTTTTGAAAGTGGAAGGTAGTAAGGGCTTTAATGAATTAGGGCTTCTGATAAAAATCAGAAAGTAAGTGGAGTGGAACAAATGAGCTATACAGTGGTATATGTGGTAGTTATGAGATGAAATATTCCATGATTTATTTTCTAATTAAGTTAGTTATAGGTAATAAAAAATACATGCATGGAACGGTGTCTGAAGTTATGGGAAGTAGTCATTGGAAGTAAGTTCAGAAAGTGAAACATGTATTGAATGTATAATCCTCTAGAAGCTGTCAACAAGAATAGTGACAGAATGGAGTAGAGAGGATTTCTGTAGGCCTGTTACCAAAGTTTTAAATGTTTGAGGGGTGCTGATTGTGAATTTCAAAGATGGTAAGATTAAAGAAAGGAAGAAGTTGGTAAAATTGAACTGTATGACTTAAAATAAGTATAATTTTCTTCATTTTCCTTTATAATAGTTAAAAGGAAATAAACTGATTTATAATTGCCAAAGTCTTTTGTTCTTGCATCATTTATGAAAGGACTCAGGCCGTACAGTGTCTGTCTGTCTGTCTGTCTTTCTCAAGAACATACATTCTTGAAGAATGAAACTGAAGGACTCTCAGTTTTGTAACCTATATATGTTTTAAAATCTCTTTCCTTGAAAATATATAAACATAAATTATTATCTTATGACATAATTTTAAATTATTTCTGGAATGCATCCATGTTGAGTAAACATTTGAAGTAGGGATTTTAAAAACCTCAGTAGAGAAGCTTTTCAACAATATTTGCTAAAATATTCTTTTCAGTTACAAAATATTTTAAAATAAGTATTTTTTAAATATAACAAGGTGATTCCAACCAAGAAACAATCTACTGGCTGTTTCTTGAAGTCAGTGAACAAACTGAAATACACAAATTTGGAAAGAAAGTCTAAAGTTAAAAGGAAAATTCACAGCTGAAGGAATATGTATTTAATAAATTTTTGTTCAAAAAAGTAAAATATTTCCAAGTATATTTCCTATTTTCTCCTTAATATTGGCAGGTTATTAGTCATTATATTAATGACCTCTATTTTCTAATCTTTTTTATTTTAGTAATATAATATCAGTGGTATTTTCTCATTATCAATTTTACGGTAAAATTATCTATCTGACAAATCTTAGGTATAAAAACAAATATTAACAGAATAATATTGAATGTAATCTATAATAGAAAAGTAAGTAACAGGAAAACATTATGACAAAAGTCAAATTTGATTTTGCACATTTTCATAAATCTTATCAGTTTATGTTCAGAGTTTTTTTTTTAAATTTTAATGTTTCCTGGAGCTTAGTAATACCACTGGCCTCTAATTATACTACATACAAGAATAAATGTGAGAATCACATTTACCAGCAGAGAAACATCTCTGCTAGATTTTTTTAAATTAAATTTATATTTGAGGAAAAAAGACTTAAAACAGCAGTGATTTGTACAAGGTGACGTGGCAATTGGAAGCCATATTTAGGATTAACACTCAGGTGCGCTCTGGTTTGTCTGAGCCAAAATCTATGTTCACATGTTTTCTTATTCACACAATATGGTGTCCCAAATTCTTATTCATATGAAAGTTTTTTACCTACATTTTCATAAACACTCATTATAGAGCAAAGCAAGTTAAACTGTGATTAATTACAGATCTTGTGAGTGCATACTGTCTGTAGTGGTTGTACTACATATTATGTTCCTGAGATTAGATTGAGAGAATGTGATTTTCAGAAGCCCAAAGAAAAGCTTTCACAATTACGATGAAAACTTTGCAGCAAGAATTATGGCAACCCCGTTTTTAGTTTATTTTTTCATTTGTTTGTCTTTCACTCTGCTCTCCTAAATAGTTAGTATTGCATGAGAAAGGAAAACATATGGTTCCTGTAGAATCTTATATCGACTACAGAAAGAGTTTCATCAAGCCAACATGATATTCATGTTATCTTCTATGATACTCATTGCAAACCACAAGTCCAAGACCATGTAGCTCATTATATTTTGTTAGAATAGTACTATTCACCTCACCTCTTCTTAACTGCAATGTTACTAATTTTTTAAACTCCAGTTCAAATTCTACCTTTGCAGAAAACTTTCTCAATCCTACATAGCCGATTAAACTAATCTTTTTTTGATGTCCATAGTGTATATACCTCATTAGTATACTTTGGGAGTTTCTTTTATTCTTTTAGATAGTCTTCTATGCCTACATAAAAGATCAATTAGATTTTTAATAATATTTTATTGTATTTTGCCATTTCCATTTAACCCCCTTATATCCTCCTTCCCCTGAAATCACCACACTGTTGTCCATGTCCATAAATCCTTTTTCCTTTTTGCTTCCTTGAACCCTCCACTCCCTAACCTACCCCCTCAATAGCTTTCATCCTGCTCTCTATCTATGAGTCTGTGTCTATTTTGCTTGTTAGTTCAGTTTGTTCTTTAGATTCCACATATAAGTGAAATGATATGGTGTTTGTCTTTCTCTGACTGGCTTATTTCACTTAGCATAATATTCTCCAGGTCCATTCTTGCTATTGCAAAGGGTAAAATTTTCTTCGTTTTTTATGGCTGAGTAGTATTCTGTTGTGTAAATACCCCATTTGTTTTATCTACTCATCTATCAAGGAACACTTGGGCTGCTTCCATATCTTGGTAACTGTAATTTTTTTTTAAATCCATTTAAAAATGGGCAAAGAACCTGAATAGACACTTCTCCAGAGGACATGCAGAGGGCCAATAAGCATTTGAAAAGATGCTTGATACCAACCATCAGAGAAATGCAAATGAAAACCACAAGATATTATTTCACACCTGTCAGAAAGTCTATCTTCAATAAATCAATAAACAAGTGCTGACAAGGATGTGGAGAAAGGAGAACCCTGTTGCACTATTGGTGGGGATACAGACTGGAGCAGCCACTGTGGAAAGCTGTATGGAGTTACTTCAAAAAATTAAAAGTTCCTTGAAACCAGGCTCTCGGCCCATTCCAGTACAAAGCTGCCTTTATAGACCCAGAGGCCAAGCCCTCAGAGTGGTCTTAAGGGCCTCAGTGTCCTCTGGATCCAGAAACCAGTTCTGCCCCTGCAAACCCAGGCAGCAGCCTTGTTGCAGTGCATTCAAGTACCAGGGCTTCCCATCTGCTGACCCAGGCACCAGACCTATCCACTCACATACTCCAGCAACAAGCCCACGCATGGGCACCAAAAGACAGCTCACCCAGATTCTCTGGATGGGCTGACTACTAAGGAGTTTACCTGCCGAACCCAGTCTACAAAGCCCGGAAGAGGTGCCTACTTCCTGAAAAGTGCAGATATCAATGCAGGCCACAAGGGTCATGACTAGTCAAAGAAACACGCCACCAACAAAGGAAACTAATAAAACTCCAATGACTGACCCTAAAGAAATGGACATCCTTTAACCACATGACAAATAATTTAAAATAATCTTATTAGTAGTTCAGTAAACTACATACAGACAATTGAATGAAATTTGGGGAAACAGCACATGAAAAGAGAGCAGGGGTATCTCTATTTATACCAGACAAAATAGACTTTAAGTCAAAAAATGTAACAAGAGACAAAGATGATCATTATAGAATGATAAAGGGGTTAATTAATCAAGAGGATGTAAAAATTGTAAATATATATGTACCTAACATTGGAACAACTACATAGACAGCAATACAGTAATAGCAGGGAATGTCCATACCCCACTTTCAACAGTGGATAAATCATCCAGATAGAAATCAATAAGGAAACATTGACTTGAACTATATTTCAGGCCAAATAAAACCAATAGATGTATACAGAACATCCCACCTAATAGCAACAAGTTAGACATTCTTCTCAAGTATACATGAAACATTTCTTAGGATATGTCACTTTAGGTCACAATGTATAAAACTAGAAAACAATAGCAAAAGGAAAACTGAAAAATGTACTGATGTATAGAGATAAAACATGCTCCTGAAAAATTCACTGATGTATGGAAATTAAACACACTCCCAAACAACCATTAATTAAAAATTTAAAAATGTATTAAAACAAATGAAAATGGAAAAACAGCATGACAAAACTATAGGATACAGCAAAAGCAATTATAAGGGGGCATTTTATGCCAATAAATGCTTATATTAAGAAAAAACAAAGATAAAAATATGCAACCTAACTTTAACCTCCCAGGAAATAGATAAAGAAAAAATGAAGTCCAAACTAGAAAAAAGAAAGAAAGAAAGAAAGAAAGAGAGAAAGAAAGAAAGAAAGAAAGAAAGAAAGAAAGAAAGAAAGAAAAAAGGAAATAAATATTACAGCAGAAATAAATAAGATAGAAACCAGGAAGAAAAAGAAAATATTAACAAAACTAAGATCTGGTTCTTTCAATAGTTAAACAAAATTGACAAATCTTTATATAAGACTAAGTAAAAAGTGAGAAAACTCAAATAAATAAAATCAAAAATGAAAAAGGATACAACTGAGACCATGCAAATACAAAAGATCATAAGGGACTATTATGAATAATTATACACCAACAAATAGAATAACCAAAAAATGGATAAATTTCTAGAAACATACAATCTAGTAAAACTTAATTATAAAGAAATAAAATATTTGAGCAGAAAATGATGAGTAAGGAGATTGAATTAGTATTCAGAATTCTCCCAAAAAAGAAAATCTCAGGACCAGATGGTTTTGCTGATTACTGCCAAAGACATAAAGAAGAAATAATGTTAATCCTTCTTAAGCTCTTTCAAAAAAAATATTGAAGCAGAGAGAACATTCCCAAACTAATTTATGAAGTCATCGTATTCTTATACAAAAACATATAATGATACTACAAGAAAAAAAAAATACAGACCAAAATTCCTCATAAATATAGACTTAAAAATAGTCAACAAAATATTAGCTACCCCACATCAACATCACACCACACTAAGGATTTATCTCTGGGACACAAGGATGAGACAACATACACAAATCAATACTTTTGATGCATCACATTAATGAAAGATAAAAATCATGTGATCATCTCAATCATTGCAGATAAAGCTTTTGACAAAATTTGGCATCCTTCTATAATAAAATATCTCATCAAACTGGTTTCAGAAGGGGCATACCTCAACATAATAAAGGCTATAGATGACCAGCTCGCAGCTTTATGAGAAGAGTTTTGGAAGATCAGCTTTATCTGATCTGTTACTGAGCTTATTAAAACTTGAATTTTACTCTCTCAGTAGGTATTTCTGATTATAACTTGCTCTTATACTGCAGGAACCATGTAGAAATGTGGCAGGTGAGGACTAAAACACAGTTTGTCCAGTAAAAGCTAAATTATACTTCTTCCAAATAATATCATAATTAAGTGTGTATGTGTGTGTGTGTATATATATATATTTATATAAACAATCTTCACTACAACATCATACTATAAACAAAAATCCATTCCACATGGATTAGAGATATAAATTGAAAGGAAAAATATTAAAACACCTGAAAAATGAGATTATTTCAGTACCTTGGAATATGTGATAATATTTTTTAAAAGGAAAAAATGCAGCAAAAATAGAGAAGTTGTAAATTAAGTACATTAAAATAAAAACAATAACACTTCTCTCCTAGACATGTGTAATTAAAAAACTGAAAAAACAAGAGATAGAAATTAGTATTTATATGTAATGGCATAGCACTCATAAAATATATATGTAATATATATTTTTCTTTTTACTTTTTAAAGGTTATTTATATGTTTTTAGAGAGAGAGTAAAGGAAGGAAAAAGAGAGGAAGAGAAATATCAATGTGTGGTTGCCTCTCGCACACCCCTCACTAGGGACTTTGCCCACAACTCAGGCATGTGCCCTGACTGGGAATGGAACTGGTAACCCTTTGGTTTGCCGGCCAGCATTCAATCTACTGAGCCACACCATCCAGGGCTATGTGTAATGCCTACTGAAAAGGGAACTCATAATGTGGGTATACATACACACTATATGTAAATAGAGATATCAATGAAATATAGAAACAGGTGAAAAAGTAGGAAAAAACTTTTTTCAGGAATTTCACAAAAGGTGTTTTCTCAAACTAAAACAACACCAAAAGACCAGTGTATACACAACAAACTTTCTAACATTAATAAAACAACATATTCATTGAGCATTACCCCAGACATATGTCTTCAGAGACATAACAGATTCTTTCCCATGGTATTGTGATAGAATATATTGGAACAGTAATGAATATCACATTATTTACGTGTTTATACTTTTTTTATAAATATTCCTCTATGAGTTTTCCTTTTCAATACTTAGATAGTTATTATTTCCTTTACAAGTCTTTCCATTCCAGTAACTACTGTTTTCTAGTTGATATCTTTTTAGCTCATTACCAATGCCTATCATCTAGCTTCCGTATGTTAATCCAGTAAGTTAAGCATCACACAAAGAAAAGTTTATGCAAAAAAGTGAGGGAAATTGGTAATCAGATAAATAAGAGAGAAAAGACTTCTCAGTTTGATTTTCACTATGTCTAATATTTAAGCACACACATGCAGTGCTTTCAGTCACAGAAGTCATTTTAGAGAACACAAGAAAGAAGACGGCTGGTAAATAATTCATGAGAAACTGATATATTAAACAAAATATTGACATAGTCATTGAAAATAAAAATACGATTTTTAAAGGAGCAACATATTCTTTTTCTAGGACAAGTCACCTAAAGATTCATACTATAAACAGAGATACTTGACCAGAACATAACAAGACAGTTAAGTGATTCAACTGGTTTTCACAAAACAGGAAATGGTTCATAGAGTACCTATCTCCATAATAGGAACACTGATGTCCACGGCAGCTGGTAGCACCTCAAAACAGCTTATTATTCTAGAATCTTCAAAATCTACATCTGCATCCACCATATGAATGTGGTAGTGAGTGCGTCTTCTCATGAGCAGAAAGAGGCCTGTAGGACAAAAATCTCAGGCCTGTTTGGGGCCGGGCCCTGTGTCAGTGCGCCACGGCCCCGACCACAACTGCAAGCGCACGGCTTTGCCCCAATGACTGTGTTGGCACGTTTAGATCAGCAGGCCCGTAGCCAGTGTCTACGGCTGTCAGGTATGATCAAGCGTTTATGTAAGTCCCTTGAAATGGGAAAGTGGGACCTCTCTGAATTACCTCACAGGACCATCATCGTAATCATAGTATCTCTTTGACGTCTGTTTGACCTAGAGACTTGAAAGTTAGAAAATACATCAAAAAAGGGTATGCTACTACAATCCGATATTTTAAAGAACATCAAATACTGTGACAAAATTTCATCTTTCACTTGGGTTTGTGGTTTGTTTTTGTGTAACAAATTTACACTTGTACCAACCATGTAGTTAATGCATTTTTACTTAGCAGAATTACGTTACGCCAATAATGACAAATAATAAGATGAAAATGAACATTGTTCAGTTAGAGTATAGATTTGATAGAGAATGAAAAATGTATGAAATCCTGTCAATGGAGTAAATAATTTTCAGCTGTTTTTAATGAATAATTTTTAAATAATATGTATTTATATATGAAATACTTTAGCCTCTAGGTGAAAATATAAATGAACAATTGAGTAAAATGGGAGTTTGGCACTTTAAATAATATTAAATGATTATGCCAAGTGTTTAAATGGTAAAAAAATAGTTAACAAAATAAATAAGCATAGTCCTTGGCCAAAGTAACTAAGATTTTAAAAATATATTTCTTCTTTGACAAAAATAAAATCATTAGTCATTCATTAACAATTTCAACATTAGTTTGATGTATTCCTCATTCGATTTCTAAGTGCTGAATATGCAAACTTTTATTCGTACCAGGCGTAAAGTCAACACACAAAGCTGTTTGTGAGGAAGGTTTGGCAGCTCCAGCCTCGCAGATGTTAAGATACGTGTTCTGTTAGCCCTGGCAGTCGGGTGTGTGTACGTTCCCCAGTTATGTTCCGTGTCTGACCTCAAGATTTGCTCCACCGTTAGCTGTGGGGACAGCTGTTCAGCTGTTTTGAGGCTTTGTCTGTTATTTATTATTTATTGCAAATTACAGCTCAGCACAGTTATGTAGTCTATCTACTAGAGGTAATTGTGCTGAACAAATCTCTTGGCCCCAAATCCCTGATCTGGCTTATAGGGTATGAAGACACCGGAGGAGCCATGATCAGCAAGACCAGAAACAGCGCTCATCCTTTCCTTCTGTGTTTACTAGAGAGACTCTTCTTGTCTTCCCTTCTCCGCACCAGTTGCAGTTATAAATTGTCAGCAGTCATTAAAAACCAGTTTAAAAATGAAAAAGCCTGTATCGTGTCATTATAAAACAAATACAGGTGTTTGAGTTTGCATTATTTTGTAAAAATCTTAAAAAAGAGCTTTTGCAATGAATCGTAAGGGACACGTTTAGGAGATGTAAAATGAGAGAAGTGACTGAATTTGGTGATTAAGTATATTTATACCTATAAGTAAATTTCCAAGCACAGTGCTGGCAGTGTGCTATGCACTTATATCTTATGTTGTGATATTATTGTAATGTAATTTGACACATTTTCTAATTTCCCTTGTAATTATTATCTTTGACTAGATATTATTTGCAAGTGTCATTTAATTTAAAATCAAGTGGGGATTTTCTAAGTGTCTTACTGTTATTGTCTTCTAATTTATTTATGGTACAGAGAATGTATTCTATAAGATTTTAATTTTTAATATAATATAACTAATTTTACGACACAGGATGTGGTCTAACTCAATGAGCATATCATATGGACTTGAGAAGATTATACTCTAGTTCTTGGATTTAGTGCCCAGGATGTCTATTAAGTAAAGTTATTTAAGAGTGTCCCCATTATTTATGTATGTGTGCATGTATTTATTTATGTACAAACCCTGTTATTTTCTAATTAGTGGATGAAAGGGAACGTTAACATATCTAAATATTTGTCTCTCAATAGTATTGTCTATAATACTTTATTAATTTTTTAAGTGTGTCTGATATAGACAGCAGCTACACCTAGCTCATGATAATTATTCCTAACCTTAAGAACATCCAGTTTTTCTTTGCAGAGGGTAATCTATTTGTATGTGAAAAATAATGCCATTACTTTTTAAATATGTTCTTATTTGTTTATATTTGACCCATCTGTTTTTTGATCATCTTATTGCCATTGGTGAGATTTCTTTGGCTGAATCCAAATTTTTTTGCTGATGTTTGAACTATAAATTATGAATTACATTTTAGTGGTAGTTTAATTGATAAAAATTTGCATCCCTAGTTTTGGGGTATTTAGATTTAAATTATGTTTGTATAAATAGCAAAATACAATTTTAGATATTTGTGTGAAATGGTCATATATCTTTTAAAGAAAAATATATGTAATATTTTATGTATGTCTACATATTTATTATTTATATTATTCTTTTTTTCTATTGGCAAGTTTTTATTTGTGTCAGTTCTTTTCAGCATGAAGAATTTTTGTTATTATGCCTTATAGGTTTACAGTTAATAAATTATCTCAATTTAAATCAATCAAAATGGCATTATTTTATCTTTATAAATGAAGGATATTTTACTATTCATGAAATATTGCTTTGACATTTCCTTTTGATTCTTTTAGAGTGTTCAAAATATGTTATTTAATTTTCTTCTGGCCTAAGTTATTTCTTATTAGTTGCTCACCATGATTTGTCCTCTATATCAAATGCCATTTTGAAAATAATTTGGTCACTGCCAAGATACTGTATACTTTTTGTTCAGCCACTTCTTAATTGTGCACATTAGAAGGATTTTGTATACTCATTGTTATTCATGTTTCCTTTTGGTGTGTAAGTTATTCTATTAAAACATATTCTGGAAAATTTTGGTCATTATTTCTTCCAATGTATATGTGTCCCTCTCCCTTTCCACTATGTGTGGAGCTTCAATTTTGTGTGTGTGTGTGTATCATACCGATCATGATATATCCATATATATATATATTATATATATATCATAAATTACATGTAATAATCTCAACTAATAGATAGTCTATGTATCTTTTCACATGACTGTAGAAGGAAGTCTAGCTAATATCAGAGCAACACTCATTCAACATAAATAGAAAACCCAAGCAATTTTTTTTTAATGCATAGTAAGGAATTGGTGAGCTAATGAAACAAGGATTTGTGAAGCTAAAATATAAGAAGAAAAAGAATACCAGAGAAATGAACTTTGTCTTTTTTCCCCTTTAGATTTATGACCATTTGAAAATAGTATCAGAGCTGTTAAGAAAGAGAACATAGCTATCAAGATTCTTATAAGGCTTGAAAACAATGCAAAAATTAGACACACTGCCCAGTAAAAAAAGAAAAGACCTAAATAAAACCTCAGATTTTCACGTAGGCCTCTTCAAGGATACATCTTGTAAAAGGTAGACCTGAAGTGACCTGTGTTCACATTTATTTTAATTACAGATTGTCTTCCGGATTTTCATCTTTAACAACTGTTTGCCTAAAGTTAAAAAATCAACACTAGAGAAAATTACCATTATCCAGGGCCTCGAATTTTCTTTTTATTTTCACATATCATTGTCTGACCTTCATATAAAAATGACAAAGGTATCAAAGTGTAGAGCACATTACTGAAAACCAAGAGAAAAAAAAGATCTACAGTTTTTTTACCAAAGTTTGAAATACCTATAGCTAAAGATTTAAGGAAAAATATGAAGATTGGAATAAGAAAATAACAGACTTTACAAACTCCAATGCCAGCCCTGCAAAGAATTCAAAAAATAATAGATGACAACAACAAAACACCAGTATCTATTTGAAAAAATAAACTATCTTTTGTCAGAAATATCATATCCCCAATTTTTCTATATTTTTCAACTACACTGTTCAGTACTTACTCAAAATTTACAAGAGATGAAAATGTTCTAGTGACCAGAATAAGAAAAACAGTAATTAATACAACCAATATGCTAGAGATTGAATTGTTGAGATTTGATAACAAATTTTAATTGCTATTATTAATATGGTGAAGAAAAAAGAGAACATGAAGTAAAAGAAAAAATCTGGAAATTTTTAACAAATTTGGAATTATAAAAATGATCAATGGTAGAAATGCATGATACAGTTATTAAATGGGTTTAGCAAAAGACTATACACAGCAATTTGTGATCTGGGACAAGTTTCATAAACAATAGAACTGACTTAAAGCTAGATTGGAAAAGTTCCATTTTTATCTCAGAGGATACCTGGGTTTCTGCCTTCTGTTTGCCTATTGGTTTGTCGTATTTACTATTGGCCTGGATAAGGGCAGCAGCATTTATGACACTTTTTAATATCGGAGGTTTTTCTGTTGCAGCTACCCTAGCCAGTTTGACAGGCCCGGTTTAACAACTGAAGGGGTCAGAGAGCTTTTTAAGTGAGCTTTCTAAAGCCAAGATTCTTCACACAGATCTTGAGAGCTCAAGTCACAGACTCATTATAGTCTCAGCTTGGAAAGATTGAGCCCATGGGGAGACTCATTCTGTGGATATCCTTCAGATCTCCAATGCTTGGCTGCATTCTCTTTTTTCTTACTGTACCATATCTTTCACTTATAATAAAAGGCTCACTTGAGTGCACCCTCTGGTACCTCATGAGTCCTACCAAATATGTGAGATGGGAAAACAACACTTAGTGAATCGAATGATAAATCAATTTAAGTGTATCTTAATCAAGGGAAAAAGAAAGATAAAGGAAAATGATAAGAAATATATAGAACATTATCCAAAGGAAGAAGATAATCAGGCAAAACAAATCTCTGAAGATATAGTAATTTAAAAAATTCCAAAAAAAAATCTTCAACCCTAGGGCAACATCTTCTTCAATAGCAAACAAACTGCTTGATACATGAAAAGAAGCTCCCTGTGTGCTAATGATCTGTGTTAGTTTCATATGCTACATACCAAATGTTGTCACCAAATTACTAGGTTCGAAT
This sequence comes from Desmodus rotundus, assembly GCF_022682495.2. Taxonomy (NCBI): domain Eukaryota; kingdom Metazoa; phylum Chordata; class Mammalia; order Chiroptera; family Phyllostomidae; genus Desmodus; species Desmodus rotundus. The sequence goes on along the minus strand of NC_071399.1, from coordinate 63,451,287 downwards.
AGCACCCATTTATTATCTGATTTCTCCCAGACACAGTATAGTTAGCTTCTCAGCTCAGGGTCTCACAGAGTAAAAATCAAGTCTTTAACTGGACTACATTTTCATCTGGAGTTCTGGATTCTCTCCTGAACTCATGAGGTTATTGACATAATTTAGTTCTTTGCGATTATAGAATTGAGATCTCTGCTTTCTGACTGTGGGTTGGAGGTTGCTCAAGAGGCAACCCTCAAATCCTATTCATATAACCCTCTCATAACGTGGAAACTAGAATATTCAAAGACAGCAAAAGCGTTAGTAAGAGCCTCAGGCCCTCTTTCAAGGTCTTTTACTCAATTAATTTTGACCTAACCAAGATAATCTTTCTTTTAATTAGCTCATTCTGATCTGGGACTTTAATTGCATATGCAAAATCTCTTCCCATGCTCCATGTATTGTAGCTTAATCATAGCTATAAAATTTCTTTATTTTTGTAGATCATCCACACAATCAAGGGAAGGAGATTATACAGGGTGTGTGCCGTGTTGGCCACAAGAATCGTGGGGGCCATCTTAGAATTCTGCCCACCAAGTGATCCTAGTAGAGATTGAATACCTGATCACAGAAATTAAGTGATGATGCAATTAGAATTACCTGTTAGTATTGTTATAACAATTGTTCAACTTAAGTCAACTGCAGTACAAATCAATCAAATAATCAATATGACAATTTGGGATCAGAGTCAAACAGGTCCTTCTCACACTCCTTAATATCATGAACTGGTGGTATAGATCCCTATGCCTATTTTTCCCAGACCTTTTTCCTCAACTCACAGTTATGACATTGCCAGAGGATTCCTTACAATCACTTCATAGAAGAGAAGAGTTATATAGGGTCTGGTGTACATATGGGTCAACTTGACTTGTTAGAAGGCAATGCAAATAGATTGTAAATGTAATGATACATTAATCAGAAATGTTGTTCTGTGTTACAGTAATGAAGGACGCCTCAGCAGGCAATATTGTAAGTATTACTCCTTCTTGTCTACTTCATATGTAGTGCAAAGTGACTCAGGGAGTATATATACATAGATATCTGTACACTACCAATGGCTTGGGTGGTTGAGTAGACTTTTGGAAAAAGCAAGATTAGAAATGAGATATGTGGAAGCCTGGGGGAAAATATGTGGCTGGACATAATGCAATCAGGCACAGAGTGTGTGGAACTTTGTGTCTCAAATCAGTGGGCCTCCCCAAAATAATCTCTGTCCTCAGCCACTCCCAGCTTGTTCACTGGGCTTATGAAGAGTGTTATTGCTAATGCTGAGGGAATTAGGCATAGACCTGACAGAGCAGACTTCTGCTATGAACTGAATGTTCTTGTTACCCCAAAATTTATGTATAGTAAGTAGACTTAATCTTCATTGTGATAGTACTCCAAGGTTGAGTTTTTGGGACACAATGATATTAGGAGTGAAGTTCTCTTGACAGAATTGACAATCTTATAAGAGATGAAGAGATTACAGCTCTCTCTTTCTCCCTTTCTTTCTGCCATGAGAAGAAACCAGAAAGAGAACCCTCACCAGAATCCAATGTTGTTGGCACCCTCATCTCAGACTTCACAGCTTTCAGACTGTAGGAAATAAATGTTTGTTGTTTAAGCTACTGTGAACAAAAATAGGTGTTTTTGTTTGTTTGTTTGTTTGTTTAAGTAATCTCATAGGGTGATGTAATTATAAATTCCTAGCAGGAAAGGTCATCGTGGGTAGTCATGCCCCAGGCCTACAGCTTCTTTAGTGAATGATTTTAAGCCAACTCTGTCTACTGTTGTGGTGCATGTACGTTAACACACCTTTGAAATGCCATAAGTAATAACCCTGGCAGGGAGTATTAACCCTCAAGAGAGCATAATCTTGTTAACTATCCTATAATTTAGTCTCTGCTTTCCTTTCTCCCACTTACATGGAATATTTTCATCTCCTCCTTAATTTCAAATACATAAAAACTGTAAAACTTCCCTAGCTGGTGTGGCTCAGTAGATTGAGTGCTGACCTGCAAACCAGAGAGTCACCAGTTCAATTCTCAGTCAGGGCGAATGCCTGGGTTGTGGACCAGGTCCCTGATGATGGTGCTCAAGAGGCAACCACACATTGATGTTTCTTTCCCTCTCTTTCTCCTTCCCCTCCCCTGTGTCTAAAAATAAATAAATAAATAAATATTTAAAAAAATGTAAAACTGTTATTCTCTGGAGTGTTTGAGAGCTTGCTCCTAGGCATATGTCTTCATTTTGACTCAAATATCCTATAAAAATTCTCTACAGGTCTGGACATTTTACATTGACACTACCCAGTCTATGCTGTTAATGATATAGCAATTTGAACTGACTAAGACAACTTTTCTCACCAAAATGTCAGTAGTAGAGAATAATTCTGAGCCCTCCATATGGCACAAATCTCAAGGAGACACACTAGTCTCTCAGCACTGCACTGATTACATTCAACCTTTTTATCCTGCAGTGTTCAGTGATTCATCCTTACCGGAAGTGATGCCTAATCTGGAAATAATTTTCCTTTCCAGCATCACTATCTAACAATTGTATTTTGACTAATGCAATGATCTCCAATATGGAATTCTGAATATATTGCCTCAGAATAAAGGATCTGTTTTATAGCTGATTAGGTACAAAAATGAATGAAAGGTAATTTGCAGTATCAAATACTCTACCATTGGAAGGAGTTGGCTCAATAGACTACTGGAATGCTCATTGAAGGCATCAGCTCAGAGGCAGCATTCTCTGTTGAATCAAGGGTCGCTAAGTGGTGCTGAGTCCCACAGAGCTAAATTACACAGGTCTGAAAACTGGGGGTGAGGGGAATAGAATGGGCTTTTATAACCAGTATTTTACTGACCTACTTACAGAATTTATGCTTTATATTTCACAGATTTAGGCTCTGCTAAGTTACAGTATCTAATTCCTGGGGAATTGGTGAAGTCGAGGAGTTAATACCCCTTAGAAAATATCTTTAATTTTTAAAAAATAAGTTTGTATGCTACTTTGAACTAACAAACACAAGAAGTCAGTCACTTAGCATCGTTAACCATTATAGAAATTGCTTAGCCTTGGGCTTGTTAGACTGCAGGAAAAACAAATACCCAAGACAACAGAGATAATATTAGGATGTGCCCTAGCTGGTGTAGCTCAGTGAATTGAGCATGAGCCTGTGAACCAAAGGGTCACTGGTTCGATTTCCAGTCTAGGGCTCATGCCTGGGTTGCAGGCCAGGTCCCCAGTAGGGGGCACAAGAGGCAACCACTCATTGATGTTTCATTCCCTCTCTTTCTCCTTCCTTTCCCCTCTCTCTAAAAATAAATAAATAAAACTTTAAAAAAACAAACAAAAAAAGGAATAATAATAGGATGAAATGAGTAAGAGTCACAAGATGTATGGTTTCTACTCTCCCCATCAAGGTAACCTAGTCTCATGCATTCTTGCGATTTGGTTTTTCAGCTCAGGAAGCAAACAGTGAATTGAGACCAAGGGTCCTGATTTAAGGTATGATTTTGATTTAATGTGTAGCCCTAGCTCTCTATTCAGTTTCTTCACAGCATATCCTGTAAGCTTTAACCCTTTCCTTTAATATTCATTAACTACCTGAGGCAGCCAGAAGCAATGACCATACATTGAGTAAGGGTCACAAGGTATGGGTTTCTATTAAATTAAGTATAACATCATGGCCTAAGCTGTATTTAAGCTCCTAAGCCCTAAAGTGGACCTCCAGTCACATCCTCATGAAACCAGACTGAGGGACACCAAAGCTATCCTCAGGACCTGAAATTTTGATTTACTGCCCTTACCTCACTCATAACCAAGCATTTTCACCAACAACCCCTTACTCATGATAAATTACAATTTTTGTTCTAAAATGCCTCTTGTCTGTGAACCTTAGAGGAGTTCAGTTTTCTCCAGTGCAAGCTGCCCATTCTCCAGTGAGTAGTGCTATACAATAAAAGCCACTTCCTTTCACTGCACTCCAGTGTTGATGCAATCGGCTATCTGCAGCGCCGGGTGGACGAAGTCTGCTCAGTTACATTAGTTACCATTCAGAGAGCAGAATGTGGGCAAAGCAACGCCTGCCACATGGAGTCCTCATGCTGCTGTACCAAAAGGGGAAAAAAAAAGACTACTTTACCAATGGAGGGAGTCAACCTGGGCATCATACAGAGCTAGCACTGACGATGCAGAATGCAGGTTGGGAAGGGTTTGAAACCTATGTTATCCCTGGAGTGTTTCTTTGTTACTTCCATTTAGGATGTTAAGAATGGCAGAGCCATTGTTTTATTTGTTTTTAGAAAGATAAAAGGAGAGAGAGAGAGAGAGTAAGAGAGAGAGAAGGAGACGTTGGTATGTTGTTCCATTTATTTATGCCTTCACTGGCTGATTCTTGCAGGTGCCCTGACTTTGTATCAAACCTGCAACTTTGGCATATCAGGACCACACTCTGTGCAACTGAGCTACCAGGCCAGGGCTAAATGACAGGGCCAGTGAAGAGACCACTGAAAACAGACATGAAGATCTGCATCGTCCTGCCTTGTAAGTGAATTAGCTTAGATGGAGTATCAGATGAGAGTAGGGAAATCTACTGTGGGTGGTATGGGAATTAGATAGAAAAGATGAATTGCACTTTAGGAATCAGCTGCAGAAGTGGACACTTTTACTTATTCAGAGTTGGGATTATAATAATTTAAAAAGTTAAAATATTGGAAATATCCTTGGGTGGTGTGGTGCAGTGAATTGAGTGCCAGTCTGCAAACCAAAGGATCTCAGGTTCAATTCCCAGTTAGGCACATGCTTGGGTTGCTGGCCAGGTCCCCAGTAGGGGGGCATGTGAGAGGCAACCACATATTGATCTTTCTCTCCCTCACTTTCTCCCTCCCTTTTTCCCTTTGTCTAAAAATAAATAAATAAAATCTTAAAAAATATATTGGAAATAAACAGATTTGATCCTTGTTAACTGACATAAAACTTTCAAAATGAATCTGTCTTACCAACAGAAGGTATGTGAAAAATATAAACCAAACTAAAAATAGGACACCATATGATGGAAGTAAGAATAAACATGTAAAGTGTGAGAAGAAAGCCTTTAAATTCTCCTATTAAGAGAGACTTTCAAGTCATAATTTTACAATGCCATGTTATTTATAAATTATAAGGTAATGAAACAAAAGTTAAAAATAAGATTATGCAAAAATAAACAATATAGCATGTCATAATACCCTAGTTAGGAAAAAAGATTGTTAATTCTGATGAAAAGATGAAAAGTAAAGTCTATAATGGATATAACTTTTTATGTAATATTAAATACTCCAAAAAATCCAGCAGTGTATAGTAAAAATCCCCTAGCCATTATTTAGATTAAATAAATTTTAACCGGTAGTTGTATTTTATTTGTACCCTTCATTTTTTTTATTTTACTTTTTTTCCTCAAAGTTTACTGTGTAATAAGCACCTCATTTCACACATTCACACATTTACTGTGTGAATTTTTCGAAAATTCACACTTGCCTGTTCTTATTGTATCCTTCATTTTTTAAATGAACATTTACAAATACAAGCAGCCACGTTGTACTTTTGTCTTTCTATTTACTAACATTAATCATTATTGTTCCTATTAATGATTATGGCCATTTTAAATTTTTGTATGTGAACATATCTATCAATATATTATCTTGCTTTGTATATATTTTTATTTTTTTCAGAATTTATACTATGATTTTCATCATTATGCCTCTAATTTTACTAAATTCGTTTTTAATATTTATCCACAAAGTTTATTCACTTGAACAGCTTTAAAGTACTTCAGTGCTCAAATGAACCAAAGATAATAGGGCCAGTCACATATTGACGTGCATGTATTTCAGAATTTTCCATTTTTGGCTTTTTACCTGAGATAGTTTTCACAGAACTGTACCCTTCCACTTACAGGACAAGTAGGAATTGCCGAGTGGTGTTGACAATGGTAGCGCCTCGCACACAATGACAGAAGGGAATTGGTAGATGAATACCTCAGCTGCCTCATCCTTATGGTACAAAGACTAACAGGTCCAGGTTCCACACGGTGCCCTAATGTCCCAGGAAGAATGAGATCCAGCTCCTCATATGGGTAACCACTTTGACAGTGCACACTTCCTTGACATCTTTATTGCCCTTCTTTCACTTTTCTGCTCCTTTGTGTATTTCTTGGGATAACTTCCTAGATGACCCACTTTCATTTGAATTGTTGACTCAGGCTCTGTTTCTGTAGGAATCTAAACAAAAAGAAGTGATATAGTTGGTATCCAAAGCAGCTTGAGGAAGCAAACAAAGATTCTGATAAATATTCTGAAGTTAGACAATTGGTCGAATGGCAACTAGTAACCATTGCTGATAAGTAAGCAGGGTATTGATATCTCCACAGGCTGCATCATCACAGTTATGAAAACTGTCACCCATAGCAAATAGGGATCAGTTTCAGGTGTATTGGGATGTACTGACTCATGTAATGTCTTTAACACGTGAAACATATGATGGCAATAAAACATTGTAGAATAAATTGGCTATTGTAGACAACAGAAACCCTAGAAAATAAACACACCAGGTTCGCTGTCAACTCAGGGCACAGTTATGAAAGCCAGCATGACACCATCACTGAGAAGAGCTTATGCATGCTTGCTTTGGAAACACACAACTCAGAACTCCTTCAAGAATGATGAGCAGACGTGACTAACTAACCCAACTGCTGACCTTCTGGATCCAGCACCATATTCATACAGAAGCCACTCTTTACCCAGAGCCAATTCTTGAACATGCCTGGGGTACTAGGGTCAGCCCATTTCTCCCTGATAGAGATCTCTTAGAATGAAAAAGTTTCAGTTATGAAACCATATACTTTTTTTCAGATGGTGGTAGGAACTCATCTGTACTGCAGTTTAAAAGAAAGGTCTTCCTAGACCATCCTTTTCTTTTTTCTTTCTCTCACTTATATATTTCAAACTTCTATCAACATGTAAAGGCTCTCCCTGTCTATTGCTCTACTTCTTTCCATTTCAGAATTTCTCTTAATAAATCTTATGAATTTCTAACATTAATATCTACTTTTTGGAAGATCTAAAATAGCATCTATTATAAAAGAGAGAAGGCAAAAAAGAAATTAGTTGAAATATAGGAATTACTATCACAAGCATCTATTTCTAGCTAGTAACAAGCATCTGGTAGAGTCATCCTTAAAGCAAGTTCCTTCTTGTTTAATAGATCAATGGGGATTCTAAGGAAGTTGAGAGTGTGTATGGAAAGAAATTTGGCAATGCAGTCAGTAAAGGCATGTAGAAAAATGAACACTATCTTATGTAAATTGCTATACATTCAAAACCAAGCCAAGTTTCATTTGGAACACCTTTACTTAGTGAGGGAATGAAGGCTTTGCTCCTCGAAATAACAGATTATACAACAAAACTGAGGAAGTATCCAAGACCCTGTTATGGGTACCTTGGGCCAGACAATAGGCTTATATTAAAATATTCAAGCTATCCTGGGGCCCATAAGCAAGCCAGGAGTTGTTTCTCACAATGAAACTGTTACTGGCCTAAAGTTTGTGGGCCCTGGGTTTTTAAAGGCCAAAACTCAAAACATCAAAGTTTGAAATGAGAAAAAGTTGGTTGATCTGAAAGGAGCCAAGCAAGAAGATGGGAACCTTAGTGGTATCTCAAATCCATCTTAATAAAACACAGAGTTCAGGCTTCTTTCATGTTAAGTGAAGGAGAAATGAGAAGGACAAGAGGCTAGTGACCACCCCAGACAGCTGGGCAGCAGCAGGGGTCCAAGGAAGATTGGGCTTGTGAGTCCAGTGATGAGGTTCCTGTCAATCTTTGATAAATAATACATAAATTCCCTTTTGTCCTCAAGCTGCAGGTAAAATTTATCTAATTATCTTGTCTATATGGAAGAATCAGAATCTGTCGTTCTGAAGGCCATGAGAGCAAAGCAGGCTTGAACAAATGGAGTCAGAGAGGCCACGCATTTCACTCTGCTTCAAACTGTTTACCAAAAGTCAAGGATTTACAGTCACATGCTGCTCAACAGATGGGATGCTTTCTGAGAAATGCGTTGTTAGGAGCACCATCATAAAGTGCTCTCACAAAAACTTGGATGGTGAAGCGTACTACATACCTGGGCTACATAGTTGAGTCTATTGTTTTGTAGGCAAGGAAAAATAGTTTTCCCTTTACTGGACTCTTGGCTGAGAACCCCCCTGAAATAAAGTACAGATTAACAGGAAAAAAAGCAACCAAAAGTTTAATAACATGTATATCTCCTGTATATAGGAGAGAAACCTAGGAGAAATGAAGAATTCCCTGAAATGGCTGAAGCTTTTTACCTTAAAGACCAACTTCAGCTCCAGGCAAACGAAGATGTTGGGTTTGGGGAGAGTCAGTTGTGGGAGGTTAACAGGAAAACGTGGTAAAAATTGAAAAGACAGCTATGTAGATTTAAGTCCTCTTTCATATTGTTAAGAGTTTCTAGAGTTAAGGTCTTCCCCTTCTTTCTGATACAGCAAGGAAGACGCCTTTACAAATGGTGGTTTCCCTAACAAATTTTAATGTCTTTCATGAAGGGTAACTTCTCCTTACAGTGATTCTCTTCTGTATGCTGTTTCTTAAAATTGACCTTTCTGAAATAGAAGACATATTTCAAGGTGACAAATTTTGTTCCCCTACAGCTCCTAGGCTTCAATCCCGTAAAACATGTTATTTTACTGAATACTGTGGGCACATTTACAGTATCTCTGTAATGCACTGCAGTACAACTTTAGAATGGCTACAATGTCACTAGGAGATAGGAATTTTTCAGCTCCATTATAATCTCATGGGATGACCTTCCCATACGTGGTTCAGCAGTGATCTAAATGCTATTATGCAGCACATGACTGAGATCCCAAAATCCTAGAGATGTCCATAGTGATTTTCTTTTTATGGTCTGGGACAGGCTGCATACTTCAGAAATTCCAGGGAAACATTTGGAAGAACTGGTTTTCTTTCCGGGTCATAAGTTCACGTAACAGAAATGCTTGGACTGTAGCCTGGACAGGTTGGGAGACTTCCATCTGTTCTGTGTTACCTGGAAAATGATTGAATTATACACCTGGTTTAGACATATGGTTTTTAAAGTTTCAATGACATTCAGGAAGAACTTCCCTTCTTTCTAAATGATAGTGTGCAAAAGGGAAGCAATGCAAATTAATTTTAAAAGGGAGAGTCCTCATGCCATCGACCACTGGAATTTCAAAAAAATTCATTAAATAAAAACTCTTTAAATAAAAGGTTCTTGTTCTTCTTGAGATTTATTTCTTACACAGTATTATTCATGGAGCTTATACAAAATACCTGTTTTTCTACTCCTGAGTGTCTGCCAGTACAATGTTCTGTAGGGTGAAAAAATGGTTCATAATGCTGCCAAATAAATTATTACAGAATCAGAGAGTTGAAAATTCTTTGATGCAATAAGAGATAATAGTATATTGCTGCTCTGGTCAGGTGGCCAGGTAAAAACAATTTTGATATTCTCTGATTATTGAGTTAGAGGGGGAAAAAAGTGCTAATTGGATCAATATCTTACTAACAAGTGCCAAGGCCCAGATCCTTCCCGCCCCGTCCCAGTTGTGGCTGGCCGTTAAACAGACATGAGCAGAGCAAGGACAACGGGCCAGGTGTGGAAGTCACTAGGGCAGAAAGTCCGGACGCCTAGCAATCAGCAAAACTGGGAAACAAGGACTAGGGTCCCAAGGTAACCTTTCCTCCCCAACATACCACAGGTCATGCAGTTCAGATCCTCCTCTGACCTTTTGTCCCTGGGCATGCTGCTAGTCATGAGGTAAACCCTCTTAGAAGAGGAAGAAGGGGCAGGAGAATAGTCTCTTAGGACTCCCTTGAATAAACACTCCCTTAAGCATTAAACCTTAGAAAAAAAAAATCTAGGTCTCAGTAGTGTTTCAACTCCAGGCCCAAAAGAGCAGCAAAACAAGAGAAAGCAATGTCAGGGCTGACATCAGGACCACCTGCATGCCCCACAGCCCTGGTATGGACCAATCAGAGGAGGCCATGACTCTGATTTCCACACCTGGAAAGCTGATGAATATGCTATTGAGATCCTCTCCTGGGACCTCGCCTAAAATCCCCACCCTTGAAAGCCCTTAGGACATAAGAACCAGTGGCTCTATGGAGTTTTATTGGTTCTTTAATTGTCTTAATTTTTTATTTTTATTAAATTTATTGGGGTAAAATTGGTTAATAAGATTATAGATTAAGAGATTATAGATTATATACATTATAGATTAAGTGTACATTTCTATGATACATTATCTTTATATTGCATTGTGTGCCCAGCAACCAAAGTTCATTTTCATCTCTGTTTTTAAAATACATATTTATACTCATTATATGTATTTTTATTTGCCAATGTCTTAAGATAATGATCAGTTGTTCTATAGTTGTTGTTCTGCTAATTCCAACAGTTCTGGATGTTTATTTCTAATAACTGATATTTTTCTTGATTGTATGTCAAGTTTTCTAGTTTCTACACATGTTCAGAGAGTTTTCAATATACTTTTGACATTGTGATTTATGAGTGGTATAGTCTCTAATTATTTAGATTGAATTATCATGTGAAGAGTGCTGAATTTTGCTCTAATAGACTATTAAATTATGGGTAAATACCTTGATCGTGCATAATCTTGGCTTTAGGCTTTATTCTGTAGTTGTTACTGTGTTTTGTTATTTTTTTTCTCTAGTACTAAGGTGAACTCAGCATGGGCCAGGAAATGGCAAATGTAGGGTTTAAATTTAAAAAAAAAGACCTACCTAGCCCCTCTTTCTAGCCCAAAGAAGCTCTTGAAATTTTGTTCATCTCTTTCAGCCTTTGAGAAATGCTGTCTACCCTTTTTCTTGAATTCTTAGCTTAATGTAGTTTAGTAGTTTTTAAGTGTATATATTTTTTTCTTTTTGGCAAAGGCCACGTTTTTAAGTCAGTTTATACCCAGATTTTTGGAGCACTCCCTTTGGGGCTCCCTTCATTCTATGATGTTACCTTCACTTTCCTGCCGCTCTGGCCTCATTGAAGTTTGATTTCTATTCCTCAGCCCAACAACACTGCTGTTTTCTGTTTGAGCTCTATTTCCTGTGACCAAGAAACTGCCTTCAGGGAAAAGTCAGAAAAAGTAGAAAAGGATTTCATCTAACATGGTTCACTTTTTAAGGTCAGAATCCTTTTTATTTTCTTCTTTATGAAAAACTATTCACAGAAGTCAAAGTTTATAATAAAAGACAAAACAATCAATTTCCTCAAAAATTGGACTATTTGCCACGAAGTAACTAATATTGAAGATAAAAAGAAGCAAAGGAAAAATACCTTGATAACTATCCTCAAGAGAGTCCATGGTTTAGTTCAGTGACCCCTGAATGCACTGTACACATGTTACTTGCGATATTTGTTTACATGCAGATAACCAGACCCCTGAAGAAACCAGGATTTAATAAGATCATGATGGAGTCCAATAGTGTGCTTTTTAAATGAGGACTCAAGTTATTCCAGTACAGGCCATCTGGGGATTTAAAAAAGAAAAAAGCCTCATTAGATCATATAAGATGGCTGAGAATTCACGAAGGACTGCAATTTCCAAATTTTCTCGGGGCAGATTGGATTGTTCTACCTGTATAGAGCTTTCATAAAATTTCCGTCGAAAGCACATTGTCCCAAAGACCTGTGGAATGCCCTGCCCAGTACGATCCCCATGAATCTCAGCTTGTTTTCACTTGGTGGCAATGCAATCATTCAGTGTGACCTGAATGTGTGCAGTTTGGCTTCAGGACTGACTAAAAGACTTTATGTTGAGCTGGAACCAAGAGCTGTCTGAACAAACTTGACATTTACTGGCATGACTCAATTTTGTACTGATGTTTGAATGTCCACAGAATCCTTTGCCCTGCTTCTCAGCACTATTGATGTCTTAAACTATTTCATTTATCAAAGGCTCTATCTCTAAGGGAGCAAAATCAAGCGTAGGTCATTTTAATACAAGCACTCAATCAATTTTTCAATTTTAACCTTGATAGAATGAAATGATTTGAGTGTTTTTACTCATTCAGAGCATTTTATTCTAGGTTTATGGAAAAAATTGAACTGATTTTGTTTATCTATCAAAAAATTACCTAACCACTACCTAACTGTATATACAGGGTCTGGCAGAAGTAATGCCTGCCTGAGTATGGTTGGGAGGGTAATAATGTGGGTGTGATAATTTATAGTTTTAATTTGAACATTTCACCTAAAATGCCATATAATGTGATATTGTTACATTACAGAACTACATGCTTATGATTTTGTAATAAAAGACTTTGTAATAAAAAAGTGGTGTTAATTGTGCTGGACCCTATATATTTATATGTGTACAGCCGTGTATATCTACAAAACTATACAACTATATATATTTATGTGCATAATTATATTTTTATGTATGCATATATTTGAGTGTATGCATATATTTCTGTCCTTAACTTGTGCTTGATATGTGTTCTGTGTATGCATATCATATAAATCAATAGAATTTAGATCTATGCAGATGAGATACACGATACATTAAATAGATGATAAATATAGAGTAGGGGACCAGCACATATATGTAAGCTGCTTTACAATTTTGATTGATCCCTTAATATAGTTACTTTACAGAAGCACTTATGTGTTCAGACCAAAAAATTGTCAATACTTATTATTTATACATTTACTTATGTCCATCCATTTTCAGTGGACATCGAATATTTGAGAACTGATTATGTTTCAGATAGGTGGAATTGATCACAGAACAAAACAATGATCATGACCCATATGAAACTTCCATCCTTGTGCTTTGAGATGACAATAAACAATCAGAAAAATAGTTTACCAAAATGTTTATCATATGACACAAGGAGAAATGTGGTATGGAAAAAGAAAAGCGAGCTACCAGGAGTCAGGATTATGTGGGCGGGGGGAGGGAAAACTAGGTGATCCTGATTAGAAGGTGGTATTAGAGCAAAGGCATAAAAGTAGTAAGGGATGTGGTCATGAATATAACACAGGAGGAGTGACTTAGGGTACAGACAGTCTCAGGCTTTACATGACCTGCTTAAGGAACAGTGAGGAAACTGCTGTAGCTTAGGTAGAGAGTGAGTAACAGAGTAGTAAAAGACAAGTGAGAAAGGTAGCTTCTGCTCAAATCAAAAGGGTTGGATTATAAGGACTTCGAGCAATCAAGGACTTCACATTTTCTGTGTGAAACTGAAGGAATGGGAAAGAAAAACAACCAATACCTAACAACCTATAACCATCCTAGGGTTTAAACTTGTATGCATTTTCAATATTTATATTACACTGTATGGGGTAGAATTAAATGTTAATTTTCTGTTAAAATCAATATTTCAAAGTAGCCTAAAATTTCAAATATTTTGTAATAGTATCCAAGATAAAGAATCTGATTAAACCACAATCTAAAATGATCTTCAAATGGAAGTAAATAAACAACCATTTAATTTAAAATAATTTTAAGAAAATGAAATTTGTAAGAGATAATTAACATTGTGCAAGAAGTTAGAGCCCTGGCTGGTGTGGCTCAGTGGATTGAGTGCCAGACTGTGAACCAGAGGGTCACTGCTTTGATTCCCAGTCAGGGCACATGCCTGGGTTGCCGGCCAGGTCCTCAATGGCAACCACACATTGATGTTTTTCTCCTTCTCTTTCTTCCTCCCTTCTCCTCTGTCTAAAAATAAATAAAGAAAATCTTTAAAGAAAATATTGTGCAGGGAGCTAGAGATGGGTGTAAAACATTTAAAATATAAAATGGGGACAGACTCATAGATAGAGAACAGGATGACAGCTATTATGGGGTTAGGGGGTGGAGGGATTGAACAAAAAAGGAAAAAGGGCTTATGGATATGGCCAACAGTGTGGTGATTACTGGGGGGAGGTATAAGGGGACTAAATGGTAATGGAAAAAATACAATAAGGATTAAAATATATATATATAATATAAGAAAACACGTTTTGTACATCATGGGTATTACTTTCCCTGGATCCTCTATTACAATAATCTATCTGATAGGCACTATTTTGAGGAATTGTAGATTGACCATTGCGTCTTCATTCATATATTCTTATTCCTTTTTGTTTTTATGAGTTCACAATCAGCAGGAATATATATTATATAAAAACTTTTTATACAACTTTAGCACATAATCCAATGAGTTTTCTAATATTTTGATATGAGTGAGTCACTTGCCTTTTAATAGTGATATGTGCACATCGAACTCCACAGAATAAAAAGTATTTTTATTCTGTTCTCTTCACAGTGAGTAAATACAGTTTTATTTATTATTACTTAAGCTCATGATTGTTGTGATCTTGCATTTTAGGTTAATTATATTTATTCCAAAATTCCTGTCACTTATATAACAGCACACAAATGAAGTTGCTACAAAAATCCTATGCATTAGTAAAAACCAAACACACCAAAATGTAGAAAACATTAAGCTTTCTAATATACCATAAACATGTTGAAACACTCACAAGTAATGCGTATGTGCGGTATTCCATTAACGTGACCATTTATTATGACATTCATACGGTTAGATGAAAAGGGATTGGGAGAATTACAAAAAGTAAAAAAGAACATATTTTACAAGTATATTTGTACAGATAACATAGATGGAGAAAACAAGATTTAAAATGATAAATACTGAAAACAAATATAAGGGAGATAATCTGGCACAGTGATTGGGAGCTGATACAATAAGATGCTGCAAATAAAAATGTGGTCGATGCCTTGAGAGCCATTTCTCAGGAGGTAAAGCTGTCCCTCCGCAACTCACCCTTTGTGCCATCGACGAGAAAAAGTACCAACAACCATAAAAAAGTATAATTTTTAAAAAATATTTTATTTATTTATTTCTAGAGAGAGGGGAAGGGAGAGAGGAAGAGAGGGAGATAAAGAAATATTAATGTGTGGTTGCCTCTCAGATGCCCCCAATGGTGGACCTGGCCTGCAACCCAGGCATGTGCCCTGACTGGGAATCCAGCAAGCCACCCTTTGGTTTGCAGGCTGGTGCTCAGTCCACTGAGCCACATCAGCCAGGGCAGAAAAAGCATAAGTTTTGACAAGTTTTATGGTATAAATCAATAATTTAAAGACTTCCCTTGAGATAATGTTTAAAATATATGATCAATATAAATATTTTATTTAAGAAGTTAATATTATCATGCTATAAATGTTTTAAATTTCTATAATAAAAGTGATAAGAGTATTTTTGTCTTTGAATATATTTAGTTCTACCTATTTTCATTTTATGTAGCTAAAAACATCACCATGTCAGAAAGAAAATTTGAGAGTTTTTTTTTAGTTTTGTAAACTAGGCAATTAACTAATTTTACTAAAAGAAATATTTTTATAAAATTAGGGAGGCACATTTATTGTATTTTCATTAAATTGTTTTTTTTTCTTTAAGGATTAAAGCAAATATTTAAATGACAAGCACTTGTTTTAAAAATAAGTGCTTTAAGAAAAAAGGTTGGCAGTATATCATTCTTTATAAATACAGGTTAGTATGACATATTAGTGATCTATGCATGTGTGTGTTAAACAAACACCTTGACAATGTGAGGGAACATATAGGGTCAAGTTTACAGTAAAGGCAAACATGAAAGGAAAATGGGAACAATGACAATGCTGGGCACTTTATAATCGTCAGCAAGTTATAAGACTGTGAGAGATGGCAATATTGATTTGGTAAGTGCTCAATTCATACACAACTACTTACAGTTATCCATTTCCTGGGTTCCACTTGTGCAAGTCCCACGTGAATAGTTACATGAAATTACAGAGTAACAAAAAATGTACAACTCATTGCTGAAAATTATTTTAACTTCAATGGTTTTAATATACAGGTTCCGGCACAAAAATAATGTCCCTTATTTATTACAAAACCTCTTATTACAAAATCATAAGCATGTAATTCTGTAACATAACAATATCACACTCAAACACACCATATGACATTGTAGGTGAAATGTTCAAATTAAAACTATAAATTATTACACCCACATTATTGCCCTCCCAACAGCACTCAAGGTGTGCTGGACCCTGTATTTGGTATGCTATTAAATGTTATGGAAACTCAACTTTTAAACCTGTTTGAATCAAATCACCAAAGTAGGAAATATGTAAGTTATTAGCTAAAAAGCTGATCATGGCCACCCATATGTAATGTACTCATTTGACTTACATATTTCTGATTTACATTTATAAATGAACATTTTATATTTCCTGGGTTTTGGGGTTTTTTTACCCATCCCCTCGCTCCCCTCTCCTCAGACAATTGTCAGTTTGTTCTCTGTATCTAGTGGTCTGTTTCAGTTTTGTTTTTTCACTTATTTCACTAATAATAAAATCATATGGTCCTCGTCTTTCTCTGACTTACTTCACTTAGTATAGTGCTCTCTAGGTCTGTGCATTCTATTATACAACCATACAACACCTTCTGTATCCATTCATCTGTCTCAGTGGTCACCAACTCGGCTTCCATGTTTTGGCTGTTGGAAAGAAGCCAAGATATAGGAAAAACAAGATATTTCCTATTTTTTAATGTTGAGATATAATTTGTAAATAGGAAGGTAAAAATATTAACTGTACAGATTAATTAAACATATATAAATACCTGTGTAAGCAGTATTCAGTTAAATACATGACAATTCAGCAAACCTTTAAAAGATTTCATTATATTACTTCTTATTTAAGATATATTATAGACAATTACTATTCTAATATTTATAACTGTGCAATACTTTTCCAAATTTTGAATGCCATATAAATGAAAATATACCATGCGTTACTCTCTTGTACATGGCTGCTTTGACAATCGTTGTATCTGTAAGATTTGTTAGGTCGTGTATAGCGGCAGTGCTTACTATGCTATTTCATTGTAGGGCTACACCATCATTTATTAATCCACTTGATGAAAAGGATATCTAGCCCTCCTCCACTGATTTTTTGCACCTTTGTCAAAAATCAATTGGATATATTATTATGGGTCTATTTCTGATATCTCTGTTCCATTTCATGGATCTACTAGTACCACACTGTTTGATTAGTTGTATAGTAGTTTCAAACATCAGGAAGAGTGCTGCTTCATGCATATTCTTTTTCAGGATTATTTGAACTATTACAGAGTTTGTGCTCTCCCATATGTATTTTAGAATTAAACTTGTCTGTCTATAATTACATTAAATTATTGATCGATTTGGAGTAAATGACGTTTTTACTCTGCTTAATCTTTCAGTCCATGAACACTATTTCTTCCTGATTACTTGTGTGTTTGATTCCTTTCATCAGCATATTGTAATTTTCAGCAAACATTTTGGAGTTTTCTTAAATGATTTTTTTCTCCATCAATTATTATAGCCATTGATTGTTATTGAAAGCATGTTGAAATGCTAGAACCATTGTTGATTTTTAATGTTTAACTAGCCATGCATACTTCTCTGTATTGATACATTTTATTTGATAATATGTCATTGAGTATTATTTCTTTTTTTAAATATATTTATTGATTATGCTATTACAGTTGTCCCATTGAGTATTATTTCATATAAGTTTGTAAGTTCATAAGATATACTGCTTTCTTTCTTTCTTTCTTTTTTGTTGGTCTGGTTATGGTGTTTTTAACATAATACTGACCTCATAAAATGATTTGGGAAACATTTTCTTCTATATTCTTGAAGATACTACAAAAAAAACACTGGCATTATTTCTTCTGTAAATATTTGGCAAAATTACCTCTTTGAAAGCATCACTGGATTTTTTTTTTTAATTTCAGGAACTTTTTCATTACAAATAAAACTTATATAATGGTGCTGGTTCACAAACTCAGGAATTTCCTGGGTGAAATCTGAAACTGGGCCCCGCATGTAGAAGAGACTGAAGAAAGAGGCAGACCACTTCAAATTGGACAGTAGTAGGTTTAATAAGCTAGGGAACTTAGGGAGGAGGCGTGACTTGGGCAGCTGCAAGACAAGCAAATCCCCCACACCAAAACCTGAAGTTTATACAGAGGCCTTAAGTGTCATGTATATCATCCAGACAGGCTCAACAACACATTACTATCTCAAGGCTGTATCTTTAGGGACAGCTTCTAGTGATGGGAAGACAAATGAAACACACACCCACCGACAGGGAAGGCCGTAAGGAACCTCCTGAGTCTGGCTGGCGGGTCAGCTGGTGGTCATGTCCTCTAGATGACCTCCTCCACCTAATGGCTGTGGGATAATTCAGGTAATGTGTTTCATCCTGAGTTTGGTAGTTTGTGATTTTTGAGGAATTGCTGCAGTTTTCTGAGTTTGTTGAATTCAGGAGAAAAATGCTGTTCACAGTATTCCCTTATTTGTCTTTTAAAGGTTTCAAGAATAGTTGCGATATGACCTATTCAGTTCCTGGCATTGCTTAGTTGTACATTCTCCTTTCATCTTTGTCAGTCTAGCCAGAATTCCAGTGTGAATTATTTATGCTTTCAATATACCACATTGTAAAGACTCCTTAGTGCTTGCTATACATTTTACAATTTATATACTTACCATAGTCTATTGATATCAGTATGTTGATGCTTTAGATGATGGGCCATCCTTATTTCAATTAATGTCTATTCATCATTCAATTTTTTAAAGACTTGCAGTTCACTCATGAGATGAAGGATAGTCTACTTTGTTTATTCACATTTTACCAATTCTATTATTATCATTTTCTTTCTGAAGGTCTTTCTCTTCTTCTGTTACCATTTTTTCCCTGTGTGGAAAGTTCCTTTAAGCCATTCACTGAGGGTAGATATGATGGTGACAAGATTTCTGGGTTCGTTATCGTTGTTTTAGAATGTCTTTTTATTTCTCCTTCATTTCTAAAATATAGTTTCACCAGGTAGAGGATTTCCTGTTGATAATTCTCTCAACTAACTATGTAGAAATGCTGTACAGCTTACTCTGCAGTTTTGGCTAAGAACTTTACTGCCATTTGAATATGTATTTATCTATGCATAATGTATCATTTCTCTCTGGCTCTCCTTAAGATTTATTTTACATTTGACTTTAGTTTTCACAAGTGTAGTATTTAAGATATTATTTTAGGTTTACACAGCCTCCTAAGTCTGTGGGCTTATGTCTTTCAACAAATCTGATGGTTTTCAGCCATTATTTCTTCAATGCTATGTATTCAGTCCCCCTCATCTTTCTTACCTTCTGGGATTCCAAGGAAATCAATGTTACATCTCTTTTTATTGTCCCACGTGTCTTTAAACTGTGTGTATTTTATGTCTACTTTCTCTCTGTTGTTCAGATTAAGTAAACTCTATTGATCTGTCCTCTAGTTTCCTGATTTTATTCTCTGTCACCTCCGCTCTACTACTGAGCTCATCTAGCAGGTTTATTTCAGTGATTGTATTTATTGGTTCTATAGTTTCCATTTGGTTCTTTTTCATAATTGTTATTTCTTTAATGAGATTTTCTATTTTTATTTCATGAAAATTTGTAATTGTTAAAGAGGTTTTATGTGGTTGTGTAAAATCTTTGTCAAATAATTTCAACATCTGTTCATTGTGGTATTGGTGTTAGTTTATTATTCTTGTTCATGCAAATTTTATTATGTTGATTCTTGGTAACGAGTGTTTTTCTATTGTTTTCTTGACATTTTTGGTACTATATTAAGACATTTTTAGCCCTGTTTAAATCTATTTCATCAGACTGTCACTCTGCTTAGGTTTAGTATGTAGGTTTCGCCTGGTTTTGTGAGATGCAGTTTTAGTGACAATTTCATTTTCAGAGACTGTGCAATGTTACTCGTAGTTAGCTTTGTTCCTTTGTCACTGATTGGGTTTTCTGCTCGATTTCTGTAGGTGCTACCTTTCACCCAGTGCTACTGGGTGAAAAGTTACAGGAAATGTGTCGTAGCCAATTTCTGCCACTAATTAGAGTGTTCAGAAACTTTGGTCTGGTTATCCTTCTCCTACTCAGTAGATGCCCAGGTAAATAGGCTTTCTGACTCTGTGGCTGCAGCTGGGTGAGTTCCCACTACAGGTAAGTGTGGAGTAGGAGCAGGCCATCTGTCAGACCTCATTGGCATTGCCCTTGTCGCATACTAGGCAAACTGAGTGAGTGATGCACAGGGTGAGTCAGCTGCAGAGCATTACCGATTCCGCCCCTACCATGGGACAGGCCGGCTGCTATGCAAACGGAACAGGGTCTGGTTAGCACCCTTCCCTTTCTCTATTGCTGCTTCAGAAGATAAAACTGCATGGAGTGGATAGATTGGGGTATGGATCTCCTTCCTATGTCTTTCCTGAGCTATCCTTTTCCCAGTTCTTTGGCCAGAGGGCAAGCTTTCCCCCTTTTTTAAATTCTTTGTTGTTATTTGTCTGCAGCTACTGGCAATGCTGAGTTACAAGCCATACCCTAGCACACAGTTCAGAATATACAAAAAACAAGAGAAAACTCAGAAAACACTGCTGTGTTGTTCCGCAAATCCTGAGGTCTCTGGCCAGATTATTTAGGTGTAGTTAAAGGGAAGGAGCAGAGAAAAGTGAGTCTACATCAATTTCTCCCAAAACTGAAAGTCTAATTTTTACTTTTTATAATTGTTATAAAATTAAACTGCGCAGAGAATTTTGCAGCTAAAAGTACCACACATTTGCCCTAACTGGTATGGCCCTGTTGGTTGGAGCATCTTGGCCTCTAAACAGAAGGGTCACAGGTACAATTTCTGAGCAGGGCACATGCCTGGGTTGCGGGTTCAGTCCTGGGCATGTGCAAGAGGCAACCGATTGATGTTTCTCTCCCTCTCTCTCCCTCCTTTCCCCTATCTCTAAAAATCAATAAGTATGCCCGTGGTTGAGGATTAAAAAAAGTAAAAAACTGTATTTTAAAAATAAATAAAAATCCCATACATTTAACTCCAATTTGGAGACAAATGTTTGCAAACTGTGTGCATATCTTTCCCTCTGTTTTATTCCTTAGTATTCAGATGATCAAAATAATGTAGAAATATACATATCGATATAAATGTTACCTTAATCTTTTGTACCTGTCATACATCTAGGCCTGACTTGAAGTGTTCTTACGACATAGCTTTTACAGCTCAGAGACTAAATGTTAGTGTTTCTGGAAAAGCAAAGTAAAATCAGTTTTTCTAAATCAAATATTTGTATTTGCTCCTCAGAACCCATGGTGTGGATATTCAGTTCATTCATATGATGGCATAATAAGGCCTCTGAGGATATAACTCTTTTGTTCCTATTTTATTAAAAGTCAGAAAGTGTAAAGAAGGCTTCTGTTGAAGGTACCTGTAATTTACAATTTTTATCTATTTCTCTCTCTCATACACACACACACGCACACATACACACACGTTTTCCAGAGACACCCTATAAAAGATTTATGGTATCATGCAAGTTTTATATCAGCAAATTTACTAATGGCTTTTACCAGTGAATCCCTCAGGAGTTCTGCTTTTTAAACGTAGAAATATAGCTCTTCACTTCAGAAGAGCAGAAATTTTGTGTGAGAGGTTTAAGAGCAAAAAGTAAAATCATGTGTCAAAGAAAATCTCAGCCCTATTAGTTCAATAACTTTATTTTTCTGTGGTTCACTTAAACGTGGGGCAGCATAATAACTGAAATTATCTATACAGCAGCTTATCACACCACAAAATTTTTTTTTGTGACCATGAGACATAAGTACGATAGTACTTTTTGTGGTACTCATGGTCACAAAAAAAAATTTTAAGGTTATACTTTAATTCTATCCTATAGGAGACCGTTTTACATGGCATGGGCCCAGATCCCACTCGGACAGGCCAGTGGGGAGCAAGGTCTGGCACACAGGACCCATGCCCACGGATAGGTTCTCCCATGGGAAATCAGGCCTGCATTATATCTAGGATGCCTGAGACTTACCTTTTGCTAAAACTCCCTCACCCTGAATTGAGGCAGTAAACTATTTACTGCATATCTTTAAAGTAACTTCCTAAAATCTACGCTAAACCTTCCAAGGAAGAGTGTAACCAGTTCAACCACTTTTCCCTTTACATTTGTAAATATCTGTCCTTTCTGATGTAATTAGCAACATCTTCTCCTTTGTTTTCTGTAAAAGGTAACAGCCTAAAGCCAACCTGTGCATAGTAAATGAGGACCGTCCTCAATGTAATGTGCCCAGAAAAGCAATAAAAGCCTGTCAAGGCAAGAGTCAGGAGCTCTCCTCTTAAGAGAATGGCCGTGCTGTCCCTTTTCCTCCACAGGACTTGGTTGTCTCTGTGAATTTGTCTCACCTTAGCCACAATGCTGCAGACACTGTGGGCTGGTGACCACATCACTATCCCATCAACATACCTACTCATTTACATGTTTTCAAAGCTATCATTTAATTTTTGCATATTCAGAATCACATTATAATAGCAAAATACAACCAGAGACATTAAAATAGAGAACAATCTGACAGTAATCAGAGAGGAGGAGGGAGAGGAATAATAGGGGATGATGCAGGTGGGCCATCAAGGAATATGTATGAAGAAATGGACAAAGCCAAAGGGGGCGGGTTTGAGGGTGGGAGGTGGGGATGGTTGGGGAAGGGGGCATGGTGGGGTGAAAATGGAGACAAATGTACTTGAACAACAATTAAAAAATAATAGTAAAATACAAAAAGAGAGGTTGTTCTTCAGGATAGCTAATTTGTGATACTTTATCAATAGAGGAAAAAAAGAGAAGAAATGCTTCTTGAAGTCTCTGTGCCAATAGTATGGTATTGCAAGGTAGATGGGGGTTTGATGGGGTTAAATGGTAATGGAAAAATATAATAATTTAAAAAATACTGGTATTTGAAGCAATGTTGCAAGGTCGTATGACAAGATTTGTCCAGAAAAAGTCCAGGCATTGTTAATATAACAACAATGGTTTGTGCAACATCAAAGTAACCTGGCAGCCAAGGAGAGTGGACTGGAAAGCACATGTGTGAACAGTGACAACTTCACTGTACTAGTCAGTGGGGACAGTAGATACCATTGTGTGAATATGTGTACTCTGTGACCGTCACATGCAAAATGAGCAAGTGGGGCAATAAATCTGCGTCAAAGTTTGCATTAAGCTTAAACATTCTTCTGTGGAAACTATTCAGATGATTCCGAAAGCTGTAGCTAAGGGCAACTGGTGATTGGCAGCTTCACCACAGCAATGCAGATTTGGGCAAATTTGTGGCAAAATGTCAAATCGCCCAGCTGACTTAGCCCCTCTACAGCTCAGACTCGGTGTCTTGCAACTTCTGGCTTTTCCCAAAACTAAAATCACCTTTGAAAGGGAAGAAATTTCAGACAGTTTATGAGATTCAGGAAAATATGATGGGGCAGTTGATGGCCATTGGGAGAACTATGTGATATCCCAAGGTACCTACTTTGAAGGGGACTGAGGTGTCACTATCCTATGTACAGTGTTTCTTGTATCTTGCATTTTCATCAGTAAATGTCCCTATTTTTCACAGTGCATGGTTGGATACTTTCTGGACAGACCCTTTGTGTATATATTTTTCAGGGTTAACATTTGGCATGCAGTTTCCTAAATGTTAAACTCATTTAATTCTAAAGTAAGTCTACAAAGTGTGTGGTATTAGTATTCCCATTTTAAGTATAAGAGAATTGATGCACAACAATTTTAAATTGTACGTTTTGTCACATAGCTATTAAGTGCAAAGCTAGGAAAACATTATATAATAAATAAACATTATATGTGTGTAGTCTATTTGCCTTATATTGATCCTGTTGTTTGAAACCAATACCATATCACACATTCTATCCTTATGAATTGCCTTGTTATGCCTTCACATGAATGCACTGAATATCCATGCTGTGGTTCTAAGAAGGAAATACATATATTTGATTTAGAAAAGCTAATTTTACCTTGCTTTTCCACAAACACATTTAGTCTCTGTAAAAGCCATAGTAATAACACTTCCAATCAGTTCTGTATGTGTCATATATATAAAAGATTAAGGTCAACTTTATATCTACATGTTTAAAATGCAATTCAATTGTATTTTCTGCAACCACTTTTGATTATGAAATTTTCAAGTAGATTAATTTCCTTTTTGTTGTTATGGCGACAATTCCATGGAGCTTCCTCATTGCTGTACCCTAATAATGCCGCCGGTGTGTGTGTCTATGACAGAGCAATCTCTTCTCCATTTCTACCTCTCCTGGTCCTTTTTCAAAATCCGACAGACCACTAGAGACATGGAGATATTTTCAGGTTGTTATTTTCAAATTAATTTTTAACAAATCCTAATTTTCTTGATATCAACATTTTCATATTATTTTATGAGTTTATTAATTCAGACAGTTATTTTTCCATACAATCACACATTCAACCAACAATTCATTTTTGAATGTTTCTGATATCTTCAAAAACATACCAGGAACATAGAGTCTATTAGATAATACAGACAAATAAACAAGTAAGTATAGGAAATTGTGATGAGAACTATGATAAAAAGTGAACAAGCTCATATTTAAGAATGTATAGTTCTGATATGACATATGGGACATGAACAAAATTTTTCCATGGACATCTAACTATGCTCTCTGTTTTCTGTCTCTCTCCCTCTTTCTGTCAGAGCTTCTCTATCACACACCAGACCTGAAAATGCACACACAATAAACTTTTCATTGTCATTGTGTAACCATAAAGGGTTAACATTCAAATTATTTCCAGTTTTGCATATATCTGCTACTACTATCAAAATATAATTTAATAATATCTTGTCCTTGCATTATTGTAACCACTTCCTAAATGATCAACTTGTTCTCACAATCTATTCTTAACAATAAACATTGATTCCCATTTCACTCAAAGTAAAATTCAGTCCTTTCAATGAATTTCAAAACTCTGCTTTATTCAGTGCCCATTGCTTCCTGATATCATTATCAACTATTCTCTTACTTGCTTACTGTTTTTCAACCACATTTTACTCTTTGTTTTTCCTCAGATATTTCGAGCATGATTCTGCTTGATAATCTTTGCATTGAATCATCCTTCTGCCTGGACTATTCTCTCCCCAGACATACATATTCCTTAAACTTTACTCAATTATTTACTATGTTGTCCATAAGCCTACCCTGACTACAATAGTTAAAACTTATACTCTCTTAACTTCCGTATTCAAAAGCACTTCTTACTTTGAATTATTTTACCACATAATCTTATACACTACTAAAAATATTGGTACTTAAATTATGTCTTATGTTTATGCTTCAGGTTAATTCTACTCTCAATATCATAATTCAAATTCTTTAGGATGATTATTTTTGGCTAGTGCATTCACTGATATACTTTAAATCCTTATGATAGTTCTGAGCATAAAGTGGCTGCCTAATACATTTTGAAGAAAAATAAATGATTCATTTCCTATGATAATGTTAGCTGATTAAAATGATTATTCAAATATATTTTGGGATAAAAATTATTACACTTGGACAAAGTATAAGGATTTAAAAAATAATGACTTAAAAGAAAAAGTATCCAAAAATGCAGAGGTGAAAGGAAAATTTATTCTTGGAAAGTTGCAACAGTAAGGAGTAAGAATTCATGTTTGTGGCTTTTTTTTTGTGAAGATATTCTCCAACTCTTATAGCTACAGCAGAGAAAAATCAGTTTGAAACAGTGAAGCCTTGCCAGCTCAAGAGAGTAGAAAAAAAGTTCAAGAATAAATAATTTAAGATGGATAGCCTCAGAGATACAGAGAACAGATTGATGGTTGCCAAAAAGGAAAGGAGTTGGGGAACTGAGCGAAAGAGGTGAAGGGATTAAGAAGTATAAATTGGAAGCTACGAAATAGTCATCGGATACAAAGGACATCATAGGGAATATAATCAATAATATCATAATAACTATGTACAGTCGCGGGTGGAAATGTCCAGGGGATCCCTTTGTAAGATATATGATTATCATACCATTATGCTATTCACCTGAAACTAACCCAAAATAATATTGAATGTAAGCTGTAATTAAAAAATAAAATTTAAATTAAAAAGAAGGATAGCCTGGGGAGACAGAACCAAAAACAGGGTGTGATCCTAGTATGAGCATAAACTGCTTATACCTCGGGGTCATCTCTGAACTATACATATGCATCACAAAGCCTCATTTAGAAGACCACAGGTAACAGAAAGTAATCTGTATAAGATAAGGCTGTGCCAAGTGAGTTCTGTGTATTCCTTACCTTATTAATTGATGGCATTTTCCAAACATACAGCTAAAACAGCAAAAAGCTGAAGCCTGAAACTTAAAGATTCAGAGAGGATGTCGTGCAAACAGTTCTCGTTGTGTTAACAATGGTTGGACTTTTTCTGGACAGACCTCATATTATAGGTAAAGCTAGCATTCAGGCAAGTTTACACTTTACCAGAAAAAAATATGTGGTTCTTCTTGTTGTTATTATTATTAATTCTCAGAATCTATATTTGCTAGTGTTATTTGCAATTTCCAACAAAAAATGTCACTGCTTACAAAGAAACAGATGACACCTTACAATTGAGAGAAAAATATATATGTTGAATAAAAATGAACTCAAAATAATACCAAATTAAAAATTTACAGAATTAAGGAAAATGACATCCAGAGATTTTTACAAAATGGTTGTAAATGGTCTTAATGAGTGAGCAAAGAAAAAATCCAATTGCCATATTTTTCATACTATAAGATGCATTTTCCACCCCAAAATTTGGGAGGAAAATGGGGGTGCATCTTATAGTCCAAATGTAGCTTACCTGGCTCACTGGAGTGCAGGGGGGCAGCGATGGAGCAACATTTTTTTCTTATTTTCCTCCTCTAAAACCTAGTTGCATCTCATGGTCTGGTGCGTCTTATAGTCCAAAAATATGGTGAAATGGATAAATAAAAATGTGGTAAGCAGACAGATAGGCATGAGCAGAGCAAGATTATAGGCCAAGTACTGAATGTCACCAAGACAGAAACCTAGCAATGGGCTGAACTGGGAGAGCAAGGATTGGAAATAAGTATTGCTAGTTAGGACCTCACCTGTAAGACACCGTTTCCTCTCCTAGATTGGCTCCTGTCATGTGGTTCAGATCCTCCCCCTGACCTTTTCTCCCTTGGCATGTAGGAAATGGTGAAGTAGATACCCTAGATACCCTTTCCCCTTGCTTAGAGAAGAACAAGGGGGCTGACACCCATACCAAGACAGGCCCCCATAGGAGTTAAAAAGAGCCCTAGCACACTGACCAGTACAGCTCATTTGGTTGGGTGTCATTCCACACAGCAGAAGGTCACTGGTTTGACTCCCAGTCAGGGCACATGCCTGGGTTGTGAGTTGGTCCTCAGTAGGGGCGTGTGTGAGAGGCAAGCAATGGATGTTTCTTTCACATATCATGTTTCCTTCCCTCTCTTTCTCCTTCTTTCCTCTCTCTCTAAGAATAAAAAATATATAAAATACTTTTTAAAAAGAACCCTATGCCACACTTTTGCTTTGCTTGCTGAATAAACATTCTCTCTCAAATTTGAGTGTTGGCTCTGAATTAGTTCTTAGCCACAACTCAAATGCCAAGGTCTACTTTTGAGGTTACAAAATCAAGATTTCACAGCTAAAATGTCCAATTAATAGAAAAAAAAATACTATATGGGCTCAATAGGAGACTGAAGGTGACAGAAGAATCACTAAACACAAAATTAGATCAATCTCAACATCGAAGGGAAAAAAGTCAATAAATCTACACTGAGATTCCTGTGCAACAACGTCAGGAAGTTCAAGGTAACTGTAATTGTAGTCCCAGAAAGAGAAAGAGAAAAATGCAAACTATTTGGAAAAATAATGACTGATACTTGTCAAACTTGGTGGAAATTTTGGGTTTAGAGATCTTAGAAGCTCCAATCTACATGCAAAGGCCCATCATAATCAAAATGTCAAAATTCTGAAAATGGGAGAGAAAGAAAACCTTGTAAACTTTACATAGGAGGAAGATCATTATCATTAATGGCTGATATTTTACAGAAACTAAGAAGTCTGGAAACATTGGAAATTCATATTCAAAATGTTAAAGGGGAAAATACATGAACCAAGAATTCTATATCCAAAGAAAATACACACACGTATACATCTTTAATTTGTTTTGAAATACATATGACTATGTTATTGAGTTCACAGTGTATATAGATTCAAAATGTATGTAATAAAGCAGTAAAGAATGGAAAATTAAAAATATATATATTGTATAGTTTACTTCAAGTACTTGAAGATTAACTTTAGTTTATCATCCTTTAAAAATTCATGTTGTAACACCCTAAAGTTAGACTAATGGCTTAAATATGCAAAGATGTAGCTTAAAAAGTGAATAGATGCATTAAAATGAAACGCTAAGAATAAAGCTGTGAACAAAAAATTTAGAAAAACAGTAATACAGGAAAAAATAATAGATGAGAAATCTCAACACAATTAGCAAAATGGCAGACCTAAATAAAAAGATTGTAATAATTACACAAATGAAAATGAATTAATATTCCAAAGAGAAAACATCATACTGGATAAAAAAGCAAGAAAGTACTGCATACTACTTGTGAGTTACATACATTTATTCAAAGGCCCAACAAAGTTGAAAGTGAAGGGCTGAACACATACCTTCTGAACAGTAAATATAAGAAAAATGAAATGACTACATTGTAGCAGGTAAAGGAGCCTTCAAAATACAGAGTATGGCAATAGAAAAAGAACAACTTTTAATAAAGAATACATATATCAGGAAGATAGGACAATTATAATTATAAGTGTCCATGTACTTAATAACAGTGCTTCAAGAAACATGAAGAAGAAACTGAGAGAACTCAAGGGAATAATAGACAAATCCACAACCATAATTAGAGAGATGCTATGTATTGCTCTCAATGATTGAAAAAAGACTATACAAAATTTTAGAAAAAATATTAAGAAGATATAAATACATTATGAACCACTTTGACCTAATAGACCTATGAAAAAGGTTATACCCAACAAAGGCAAAATATCCATTTTTAGGTATATCTGGTGTATTTGCCAAGATAGACCATAAGCTAGGCAATTAAAAATAAGCCACAATATATGTGTATATCAAAAGATTTAAATGTACCGGAGTACCATATTTTATTGTAGTTTTTTGACTAGCATTTAAAAAATTTAGATAAAATGAGTATTTCCCACAAGGGTATCTTAACTAAAACTAACTCAGTGAAAAACATAAAATTGAGTACTCTTGTAATCATATGAAAACTTGGATCATAGACAAAATACATAAACAAAAAATTCAATATGTACAATTTTAAGTTATGAATATTCAATTTTGAGCTGAACTAAATATTCAAATAATAAAATTTCCAAAATAAATCACATATAGTGGTCATTTGATTATAAGATATCTCACAGTGGATAACCAGAATGTCATATATAGTTGTGATCATAACTTTCATATAGCATTTTCAGATTGGTTTCTTTCCCTTAGCATTATACATTTAAGGTCCCTTCAGAACCTCTTTATTGCTTGGTAGCTCACATTTCTTTATCTCTGATTAACATTCCACTTTCTGAACGTACCACAGTTCATTTATCCATTTACCTACTGAATGACATCTTGATTTCTTCCAGGTTTTGGTGACTATGAATAAAGTGCTATCAGATGTAAGTTCCAACTACTTTGGTAAATGCTAAAGAGTATGATTCTCTGAGTTATAAGGTTAGACAGAGTATGTTCCACTTTTTTAAAAATGCCGAACTATCTTCTCAAGTGACTGCATCACGTGGCACTCATGTCAGAAATGAATGAGAGCTCCTGTTGCTCCAGATTATTGTCAGCATTTGGTGTTGTCAGTGTTTTGGATGTTAGTCATTCCAGGTGGTATATAGTGGCATCTCCTTGTTGTTTTACTTTGCAATTTCATAATGGTATATGATCTTAACTATTTCATTAAATTATTTATTTATGTTGCATTATTTTATTTTGGAGAGTAAGTGGAATGCTTCTGGAGTAAAAGTGTAGAATTATGTTTGGGCAATTACTGTAAAATTTCACATACATTATGACAACATATCAAGTAATAGAAAATGAGAACATATATTCAAGCAGGTATATTATAGTACATATGATGATGCATAAGAGATCAATTTGATTGAATACTAGAGATTACAGTTTTATAGGACCTGGAGTAATTTGCTAAAATTTGGGATCCTCTTCTGATTAGGAGTTTCAGAAAAACATTCTCAATGGAGTTGAAAGACAGTTTGGTATGCAGAGATATTTAAAATAAGTGGTTAGGCTATCTCAATAGTCCAGTGTGAGATGATTAGACTTTAATCATGATTTTGTACAGAGAACTAAGATGAGCAATCAAACTGCTGGATATTTTTCAAGTAGGCTCAATATATATAAATACATTAAATTTCAGGATAAAATAGAATTTTTAGGGGGAGATAATAAATTCCAGATTGAGTAGATGCCTAAAATATTAAGTTGGCCAAAAAAGTTGGTTTAGTTTTTTTTCTGTACGATGACTCTAGTAGTGCTTCATTGTCTTTAACTTTATTCAAAACAATTTTGTTAGACAGTATTGTGGTACCTGTGATATCAGCATGGATTTGAAAAAACATCAAAATTGGTTAATTTTTTTGTATAGCCATTTTATATTGAAGATGGAAGAAAATAACCAACATTTTTGGTATATTATGTTTCGGTTTTCAAGGAAGGATAAAACAGAACTGAAATTTTAAAAACAGGATTTGTGCATTGTATAGAGAAAGTACTGTGACTGATTGAATGTATCAAAAGTGGTTCATAAATTTTCTTGGTACTATTGATATTTTTGGCCAAACAGCTATTTGCTGTGGGGCTGTCTTATTCATTGGAAGATGTTTTGCAATACCCTTACCCTCTACCCACTAGAAGCCAATAGCAGGAGATAGCTGACATACTCAAAATATCCAAATCAATAAAGTTATTGGTGAAAATGAAAAATGTGTCTTTTATTTAAATGGAGATTTTGGCTAACTCAACATTTCCAAGTAGAAATTAACTTTGTTCAATAGGTTGAAGCTATGTTTATGATGTCCAAAAGAAATTCAAGCCTTCTGAGAGATATGGAACAAGGAAAGAGTGAGGATAGACAGAATAAAATACAAAAATAATTGATATGTGTAATTTAAAACCCTATATTGTTGAACCAACTGATGGAAGAGATTATTAGAACAACTGAAATAAGACTAGACTGAAGCATTAAGGAAATTCAATATCAAACGGGTTACAAATATATATTAAAGCAGAAATATGCAAAAAAGATCAAAAAGTAAAAGGAAACTATGTTAGAGGGCTTCAATTGAGAAAGGAGATTTATGGAGAAAAAGGCGATCAAGTCTATACAAATGCATAAAATACCAAGTGAGATAAAAATGGCATACGTTCAATTAAAGATTAAATTTTAATCTTATAATTTTGGGCGTGTTGGTTTAGAATTCTCAAAAAACTTTCTTAGTTGAAGAATGAATGTGAGCTTTAATACAAGCAGAAGTAAAAACTATATATGATTGTATTATGGGTGGGCAGCAAATTTTTCAGAAAACTAGTTTTTCAAGGGAGAGCATCAAACCTGTTTATTAATAGGTCAGAAAATGTCTGGTAGAAATAGAAAGAAAGAAATTCCCATTACTTTTTAAATGTGGTAATTAATCTTACAGTTACATTATTACTTATTTAGGGTTCTTTGACTATAAGAAATAGACATGGAATCAGATTCAGTTAAAAAGTTAAATAATAAGAGATAATATGGGATGATTATCAAAATCTGCATAACAATATGGGAAGGAAATGATCCGGAAAAAGGTAGAGGCAATTTATAGATCTAGAGTACATGGTTTTCTGAGTCATTCTGTGAGGAATAATGAGCTGAATTTTCTTATGATAATTGATGCACTTGGATTAAATATCAACACATCAGATGGGAGAGTGGAAGACCATTTGATTGAAAAATACCATTGATTGTGTAAAGAGGTATATTAAAAAATGAACTGCAAACCCCTTTTTAAATTGATAATTTACTTTGAAAACTCATTTTATTTTACTTACATTTTTAGTAGCATTAAAAAAATTAACCAATATATTTTCATCATCTTTTCAGAGATGATGGAAGACAACTGACTGTCATTCTCATACTATACTCTCCAATTTACATTTAAAATAATCTTGCTGCTCCAAGTATTTGGTAATCCTAAAAACTCTAAACATCTTTCCCCACAATCACTTCCTTAAATCCTCAAGAACTGGAAATGTGTAACATATTTATAATAATTTTCTCATCTACCCATTCAATAAGTATGCAAAGAGTATCTTCATGGGGAAGGAATGCACATTTGAAGAGTGATGTGTACATGACATGCACACTATTGGACTGAATCCTCAAAGACAGGCTTTGAGACAGGCATTAATGTCACTACTTTATCAATAAGATGGGAGAAACTCAGAGAGATTAAGTAATATCCTTAATGACACATAATAACTTGGGAGCATTTTAATGCAAATAAAATGTTGTGTCCTTTGTGCATTTCTATTTTTTTCTGCTAGATCATGTAGATAATGTAAACATCAATAAGAAGCTGCCTTTAAGGAACTCACATATATTAGTCAATGAAATAATGTAAATAAAACTGTGTTATGTACAGAAATATTGTGTAAAAATTAGAGACATTCTTTCTGGGAAAGAAAATATTGTTTTGCCTAATGATGATGGATCAGAGGATGCTTAGTGAATAGTTTGACATTGTATGACAGCAGTTATTTTTAAAGACACATATTTAAGGGAAAATATTACAGGTGAAAGGAATATTTTGAGTTAAAGTGATTGGATAGCATGTTTGGCCACGAATTAATATGCATGTTTCTAACATAAGAATAATTAACACATTTGAAAAGCCATTTAAAATAAACCAATATGCTAACTCTATATACAAAGGGAGAAAATTTTTACTATTAATGTTCCTAAAAGAAAAAATATCAGAGAATTTATTTTCACTAATATGCCTAATAAACAAGTATCACATGATATTAAATATTGTAGGAGAAAATTTCCATTCTAAATATCCAATAAAAGTAAATGCAATCAATTTAAGTTAAAATAATTCCTATTTGAGTTTTGCAAAGGAAAACCTTAAGTTCATTACTATAATTTAAATTATGTTTTTATATGTTATTTTAATTCATTTTTATGACTCCCCTCAAAAATTAGTGAATATTTTCAGGTAATGTCTTTCAGATTTTTTAATACCTCTTTGGGGCTAAAGAGTTGCTTTTCAAATTTCAGAGAATTTTTTTTTAAAGAAAAGGTAGCATTGTGTCTGTTACCATTTTGCAATCTTCTTGCTTCTTTATAGAAGCAAGGAGGCCAGGTCATTTGGGAATTTGGTCTTTAAGTTTTTTACAAGCAGGTTACCTTCCAATATTAGATAAATACAGAGTTTCCCAAAGAGGCATATTTCATTCAGGTTTTACAATTAATGTCAAGGTCCCATAAGGTCATGATTCTTTTAAAGTCAGTGGGAATGACATCCGCCCTAAGCAGCCTGGGGGCACAGCTGATTGTTCTAGTTTTATGGTGAGAACATAAGCTCCTCCTGTAACTTTGGATTTAAGTCAGGATAACAATTGAGTGGTAGAACAGATGCATTTGGGAAAAAATGAGAAGAAATATTAGACATGTTTGTCTAATTGAAATGGGATTGTAAGTGGAAATGTACACAAATAATTATTAAAAGAAGTATAAAGTATGATTTTTAGCTTCAAAACAACATCATTGGCGAGTTGGATGAAACAGTAAAGGGAAAATTCCAAGTCAATGTTTCATGACTGCATTTCCACATTTACTTCTCAAATATTACTGTATTTTTTAAAGACAGAAAGTATAGCTTCATTAGAGCACTCCTAAATAACTATGAATTTCTATGATATATTATTATTCCTGTTGCCATAGGTTATTGTTACAGTTCTGGTCCAGGCATGGACAAAACCTTTACTCTCAATTTCCATTAGTACCTGCGTTTTCCTGACATTGTGCAAAGCAGGGAACAAATAGATTGAGGGGCCTTTATGGGGGAGCTGTGGAGTATCTGAAATAAAGCCATGAGAAAAGTGCAGATTCTGCAATAATCTAAAATTTTATTCTCCACGCTTCCTTTGAATTAAAGCCTTAGAAACACCATCAAAACTAAAAGCAAAAAGCAACAGCACAAACCCCCCAAAACCTCACTAATCCTCTCGCACTTGGGCAATAAAAAATGTGTATATATATATATAAATGATATGGGACCTCGTACAGTGTTCTGCCACGTAGTGACAACTACAGGTGGTTGATTGTAGTAGTGGGCAGGAGGTTGTATTTCTAAATGCATTAGTTGCCATGCTTAAAAATAAATAATCTTCGACTCAGATGCATAAAGAGTAAGTAATTCTGCTTTAAATTTTTAACCACATCTTCAACCAATCAAAGGCATTCTTTATTTCTCTTGGGGGGTATGTGTGTGTGTGTGTGTGTGTGTGTGTTATCTCCAGCATTGTGTCCCGTACTTTCTTAACATTTTCATCTCTCTGCTTTCATTGCTGATCTGTTCTTGCATTATGTGCACATTACCCATGAGAGCCCTTAGCATATTTATTATAGTTGCTTTAAATTCAAGATCTGGTAATTCCAACATCGCTGCCATGTCAGGTTCTGATGTGTGTGCTCTGTCTATTCAAATTACACTCGCCTTTTAGTATGCCTTGTAATTTTTTTTGATAGCTGGACAAGATGAACTGGGTAAAAAGAACTGCTGTAAATAGGCCTTTATCAATATGGTGGTGAGATGTGGGGGAGGAGGAAGCATCCGCTCTGCTCTTCTATGATTAAGTCTTAGTCTTTTAGCCAGGCTGTGCTTCTGAACTTGTGTTAACTCAGTTTTGTTTTGTTTTGTTGTCTTTCTCTTTGGTAGGACAGTTTGGCTAGAGTGGGCTAGAGATGGGTATTTCTTTTCCTCAGGTTTGTTAGGCTTTGCTAACACCCCAGCAGGCTAGGCTCCAGTTCACTAGTTTACCCTGAGCACAGGCCTTATTAAGAAGAACAGAATGCCCGGGCATATTACAAAAAAATGGTTCCTTTTTCCTTCCTACTGACAGAAGCATGATGGGATTTTCTCTGATATTTACTCTGGGAACCTGATATGTTTGTGGAGACAAATCTCACCCTAACATGCCTCACCCCCATGACCTGGTTCTCCTGCAGTTTTTAACTTTCAAGAATTGTCCGTGCTGAACTTCCAGCTATTCATCAATTATAGTTCAAGTTGTGCTTCCTGGGCACAGGTTCCCATAGTTGCTGCTGTTTGTGAGTCTGCACTGGTGAGCTGGGACTCTGTGTATTCACCTGTTCATCCTGCAGGCAAAGGTTTAAAATGTGTCACAGCGTCTCTTATGGAGCCAAAACTTGTGGATTTTTCAGTCTCTTTGGCTTTTTACTTATTGTTGGGATGGAGTGGATACTTCCAAACTCCTTATGCGTGGAACCAGAAATGGAACAATAGTTTGGTTTTGATGAATCCATTTATCAGGCATAACCAGGTTTATTTATAAATCAAGGTAGCAAGATACAAATTAACCATTGCTTCATTGTTGTCATAGTTGTTTTTTCAAACTTTATCAATCTACACTGCAAATATACTTTCTACATTCACTATGATTTTTTACAAATTGCTTGAGCCTCCCATCATAGTGCCTCTCATATAGATTCTTTTTAGGAAATTTCAGATCCCCAAATGAGAACTGTGTCCTACGTAATCATTTTATCACCCCTGTGGACTCCCTGTCTGGTAAAGAAGATAAGAATTGAGGGACAAGAATTCTATACTGCTTTCCAAGGGCAGTTCATGATTTTCCTGTATTACTGCAGTTGCTCTTGCTGAGCAGCCCATCCCAGTTTCTTTCCTGTCCTACATCACATTAAGATTGTTAACAATTGGTTACATACATCAAATGGAACTTTGTCTTCTGAATAGTGATAGTAGTAATTCAATTCAAAAACATGAGACTGTTTTCACATTGTCGCATAGTTAACGCTTCCTCACAAACGCCTTTGTTTCTTTAATTGCATTAACAGAAGGTTGGTAGATTTTTAATACAGATATTATGCCTTGAATCTTTTAGTTCAAAAGTAAATTTTCATTTACAAGCAACAAAAGTATTTTTTAAATATGAAAAAAGGAAATCATGATTGACATCTTGCTTTAAACAACTTAATGTTATATTATTGTACCAATAAAAATCTTGTGGCTAGTTACTGTAAAGACATATTAACTTATTCTTGCTTTTTTTGATTAAGCATGCTACAATGAAATTTTTTCTGTGTGGATAGGATTCCTGTTGGTCTGTTCATTCCTGTTTCATTGAGAATTTAAAGTGTCTTTAAGAAGATCAAATTGGAAACAAACAGAACTGAGTTTATTTAGATCCCAACTCCAATATTTTATACATGTTTAACCTTCAGTAATTCACTTAATTCCTGTAACTTCTATTTCCTCAACGAGTTTAAAGGTAAATTAAAGTGATTACATGTTTTCAGTTAAGGTAATTGAATTTTAAAGAATATGGTTACAAGCAATTTAATAAAATATTTTAAATGTATAACCATCATTAGCTGCAATAACAGTTACATTAAGTTAAAAAAACAAAGTCTTAAGGAAATAACCTATCTCTATAGAAAATAAATATAAAATAATTAAGCAAAAAATTTTTCAAAAATTTTGTACATATCTATGATTTAGAAGAGTCTAATTTGAAATTTGTAATTAAGTAAAATATTGTGATATCAAGTTTAGCAATAATTATTGTATTTTTACTCAGTTGAGAGCAACATTTTCTTCTATTTAACTTAGAAATGATATAGTAAGTCAGGGAAACCTGAATATTTAATGATCTTAGAAAGAGGAATATTTTCTTGGAAAGGAAAAATAAGTTGAATGCATAGCATAAGGAAGAATCATGCAGATTTTCTTGGAGTGAGTAATATTATTACTGCCATTTTAGAGATAAATGAAATCATAAGGTGAGTAATATAGCCAACAACTCAAAGTTAGTAAGTACTAACATCTTATTGTCAAACATTTGTGTGAACCTGGATAGGTATGTTAATTACCAAAATTAAAAACTTTAGAAGATAAATGTTATAAATATTTCAACTGTAAAATTTTTTTTTCAAGCTTTTATTTTGTGTATCTGTCACAATTCCCATTAAGAATTCTAGCTGACTTTGCTTCTTACAAATTCTGAACACTGTCAGGATGATTTAGAACAGTGGAGTGTTTCTAAGGCAGAGAGATTCATAACATTTTATTAGATCCCATGGAAGAACATCAAGTTGTTCCGCACTCCCATGAAAAGCTAAGAAATCATCTCAGTGAAAATCACTGGAAAGTGGATCTTTTATACTGGCAAGGACATAGAACCATAGTTGGCATTATAGAGGTTTGGTGATTTTGAAGGAATAGATGTGACGATACATATCAGTTAAGTCAGTAAAATTAGAAATTAATAATTATATGCTCCACTACCAAAATATTCCCATGACACTTGATTCCACTTCCAGAATGAGAGAGAAATGTGGCAAAATTGAGAAATCATGAGCAGTACAATGCTAACAGATCAAAAGTGGGTGCTGATGTGGTACAAATATTACTAAATAATACTAAATAAGAGAAGGAGTTACCACTTCTGGGGTGAGGTAATGCATATACTAAGTTCAAGGAACAGTTACCAAGAGCGAACCTAGGTATTTAAAGGAGCTGTGTCATCATCCCCAGAATATCATAGGAGGAAGCCGCATGGGGTGGTGCTGACACCTCTGAGGGGGATGATAGAGCAGGAAACTTCAGGGATGGGTTTCTTCATTTGGTGGAGCAACACAAAGAGCAAGAGTTTGTTTGTTCCACAACTGTTCTTCAAATTCTTGAGAACTATTGTTTCGTGTATTTTATCTAGTGTTTTAGGTTTGTTTGTTTGTTTTCCAGTCAGAATGGTTAATCTGGTTTTGACTAGAGTTGAAAGTTCAGAAGTCTCTTGCATGAGAATTTACTTACAAAGGTCAACAACTTTGAAAGATGCTGTACCTTTTAGCTTGGTCCTAAATATTTAGCGGGGGGGAAGGTTTATTTAGGGGCATATGACCTAATACAAATTCTTATTATTTTAATTAAGTACTACTTAAATCTAGTGAAACCTTAATACAAGTCAATTATATTTTTCAAATTTAAAATAAGAACTTTATATTATCACCTTTGGGTCACATATGGATGACTTGTTTGTAAACATTTTCTTAAATTACAAAAAGATAGATTTGTTTCATTTTCATAACCAGTACCTGTGATTTACTTAAAGAAGTAAGTCTCCTGAATCCAGAGTTGTATCTTAGACTGAAAGTAGATGAATGTTGAGCTGCCTTGGCATTTCTGTGTAATCCTGACTCCAGGAATTGTATGTTTGTCCCTTGGAACAATTATGTCTTCTACACTGGTCTTCCCATTTCATATATCTTTCAGTTACTACTTTCTTCTCACTTCTGACAGATTTACATTTAATTTCTATTTGGCCTTACCTTGCTACATTTAAACTGAATTACACGAGATGGTTTTATTTTGTGTTTGTTATTGTTTAATTGACTTTTTTTTGCCATAAATTGATTAACTTCTCACCTTGACACTTCACCTGTTTTACACACATTTGAGAAGATAGTTCTGTAGGAAGCAACTTTTCAATTTAAATAATAAACTCATAAGAGTGTTAAATGTGTTATTAAAAATACCACAGTGAAGAATGTCAATAAATTACTTGAAATTCTTTCTTTTGAGTTAAAAAAATCATAACATACAAGAAATCTTAGAGCTGTTTCTTATAATTTGTCCTCTAGTTTGAATATCATTTTATTTACAATGTTGTTTTTAATTTTAAAAGAATGTAAGCTTTTATACATTAGCACAGGCCTGAGAACATGCACACCCAGTAGACAGCTCTGGGCCACGTTGGAGCACTGCTACTCAACCACATCCACAAGTGACATACTCCATAGGCAGACTCAGCAGACACCCCAGCCCTGTTGAAGTTACTCCCACTCTGTGGAGTGGGTCCCTACACAGCTACTCCACATTGGTTGGAGGTTGATCTCGATGGTCACAGCCAGTCCTTGTAGGTGATCAGCCTGGCTGATACTCTCCCACTGACATGTCAACAGCAATCAAGGCTCAGCTACAAGAGGATGGTGTGCACAGCCCATACTGTGGGTACACCTCCAGTAACCTGTTTGGGTAATAGGGGAGGCTGTGCCACTGGACCCTACAGGACACTTACTATATTAGGCCACTTTTCCAAGACAGGGGGTCATAGAAGCTCTACCCAATACATAAAAAGAACACAGGGAGGCTGCCAAAATGAGGAGACAAAGAAACAGGGCCCAAATGAAAGAGCAGAACAAAACTCCAGAAAAAGAGCTAAACAAAATAGAGACAAGCAATCTACTAGATGAAGAGTTCAAAACAATGATTATAAGGATGCTTAGTGAATTTAATGAGAACTTCAACAACATAAAAAAGGGCATAGAAACCATAAAAAAGAACCAGTCAGAAGTAAAGGACACAACTGAAACAAAAAACAATTTATAGGGAATCAACAGTAGAGTGGGTGAAGCCAAGAATCAAATAAGAAAGTTGGAATATAAGGAAGCAAAAAACATCCAATCCAAATAGGAAGAAAAAAAAATGAGGATAGTGTAAGGAGCCTCTGGGACAACTTCAAGCAAACCAATGTTCTCATCATGGGTGTGCTGGAGCAGAAGAGAGAGAGCAAGACATGGAAATCTTATTTGAAAATATAATGACAGAAAAATTCTCTAACTTTGTGAAAGGAATAGGTGCACAATTCTAGGAAATGCAGAGAGTCCCAAACAAGAGGAATCCAAGGAGGCCACACCAAGACACATAATAATTAAATTGCCAAAGGTTAAAGAAGAAGAGATAATCTTAAAGATAGTAAGTGGCTCAGCTGGTGAGGCTCAGTGGGTTTAGTGCTGGCCTGTGAACCAAAATATCACTGGTTTGATTCCTGATCAGGGCACGTGCCTGGTTTGCAGGCCATGTGAGAGGCAACCAATCAACATTTAAATGTTTCTCTACCTCTTTCTCCCTTCCCTTCTCTTTAAAAAATAAATAAGATCTTTCTAAAG
Source organism: Desmodus rotundus (assembly GCF_022682495.2). Taxonomy (NCBI): domain Eukaryota; kingdom Metazoa; phylum Chordata; class Mammalia; order Chiroptera; family Phyllostomidae; genus Desmodus; species Desmodus rotundus. The sequence goes on along the minus strand of NC_071399.1, from coordinate 63,410,920 downwards.
AAGCAGGAGGAAAAAAGCAGTTAGTTACCTATAAGGGAGCTTACATAAGACTGTTGGCTGATTTCTCAAAAGAAACTTTGCAGGCTAGAAGGGATTGGCAATAAATATTAAAAGTGATGAAAAGCAAGGACCTACAACCAAGATAACCCAGCAAAGTTATCATTTAGAATTAAAAGATAGATAAAGAGCTTCCCAGACAAGAAAAAGCTTGTTCATCACCACAAAACCAGTATTCTAAATATGTTAAAGGGTCTTCTGTAAGAAGAAGATCAAATATATGATCAATTTATAGATCAATTTATAAAGAACTTACAAAACTCAACACCAAAAAAAAAAAAATCTCAGTTAAAAATGGGCAAAGGAGCTGAATAGACACTTCTCCACAGAGGACATATAAGTGACAAATAGACATATGAAAAGATGCTCAATGCCACTGATCATCAGAGAAATGCAAATTAACACAACAATGAGATGTCATCTCATACCTGTTAGAATGGCTATTATCAATAAATCAACGAACAAGTGCTGGTGAAGATGTAAAAATGGGGAACCCTTTTGCACTGTTGGTGAATGCAGATTGGTGCATCCACTGTAGAAAGCAGTATAAAGATACCTCAAAAATTAAAAATATTGATTTTCCTTTTGATCCAGTGATCCCATTTCTAGGAATATATCCAAAGGAACCCAAAACCTTAATTAAAAAAAAAAAACATAAGCACCCCTATGGTCATTGTAACATTATTTACAACCACCAAGATATGGAAGTCCAAGTGTCCATGAGTAGATGAGTGGATAAAACAACTATTGGACATTTACACAGTGGAATACCATTTCCCTGTGAAAAAGAATAAAATTTTACATTTTGCAACACTATGGATGCACTTGAAGAACATTACACTAAATGAAATAAACCGTTCCGAAAAAGACAAATACCGTATGATTTCACTCATATGTAGAATCTAATGAACAAACTGAACTAACAAGCAAAATAGAGACAGACTCATAGATAGAGAGCAGGATGACAACTAAGGGTGGGGGCGATTGGTGGTGGAGAGATTGAGCAAAAAGGGTAAAGTACTGACAGCCATGGACAACAGTGTGGTGATTGTGATGGGAGGGTTATAAGGAGACTAAATGGTAATAGAAAAAAATATAATAAAGGTAATTAATTAATTTAAAAATATAAGCTTGTATATATTAGCTGGTAATTTTCTAAAACCTCACCTAAACATACATTGTTTTCATCATTTCACTGGTACCACTGTCTATATGAATGCAAATATGTAAGTTAAAAATATATAACCAGTGCTAAAACATATGTGTATTCATCAAACTATTTTGGAGCTTTCTACTTTACAAGTTTGTTCTAATCATTGAGAAAAAGTTGGAGTACAAAAGTTCTCTATGTTCAAGCGATATACAACTTATTAAGTAGAACACAGTGAAAATATTACAATATTTCACTGGAACAAAGTCATATAAAAACAATGCATATATTGCCCTGGCCAGATAGCTGAGTTGGTTGGAGTGTTGCTCTGATATGCCGGGTTTGCAGGTTCAATCTCTTTTCAGAGTAAATTCAAGAAGCAACCAAAATGCATAAATAAGTATAAAAACAAATCGATGTTTCTCTCTTTCTTGCTCTGCTTTCTTCTCTCTCTCTAAAATCAATAAAAGAAAAGCCATTGCAAAAGTAAGTAAAAGAAACCACAAAATAGTTATATCTGAATAAATATTTCAAGAAAATTAATATAGAGAAGGCAAAACATAAAATGTGTAAGCATTAAATCTCATGTCACTAGACCAGATGCATAAGGTAGTATGAAGGGGAGAGCATTTCAAGAAGAGAAAGCAGAATTGAAACTACAGAAATTAGGAAGTGCAGACTATATTAAGAAACTTAGAGTAGTTCAGTTAGACTAAAGCACAAATGGAGTGGGAAGAGATAACACTGGGAAGACTAGGGCAGGATGATGAAACTCTTCAAACATAACAGATGGATTTATCCTGTAGGGAATGAAAATATGACAAAATATTATAAACAAGTGTGTGATGTGGTAAAATATATATCTTAGTTGTATAGAAAACAAAGACTTAGAAGAGAATGAGATTGTTGGGAGAGAACAATTAAGATATAAAGAACAATATGCAAACTCATGCTATAATATGAGCACTTTCTACCCTGAGGGACTTAAAGGCTTTAAAAATTTCATGTGAAATAAAAGCCCAGAATATTTTGTGTGACTAAGTTGAAGAATAAGACAGCAATGCAGGGATCCTAAGGTCTAAAAAATATTCTAAATAAGAAGAAAACTCAAAGTTTCCTTTTCATTTAGTTAGTGAGTGGGAAAATATATTTCAATCATATCTGATCAACTGGCTTCATTAGAAATGGCACATAGTATTTCCTGTTGAATATTAAATGTGAATCTGTCAGATTTCATTAGCATTATTAGAGTAGTTATAGCAGTTTCACTCTTTCAAAGTTAACACCCTATCCACTAGATAAGATCAGCTAATTTTTTGTTCCTAAATCACACTTAAAATAATTGTTTTTCAATTGTTTGGCAGTGATTTTGGGGAAAAAATTATAATACCAACAAAAAATCAGCTACAAAGTACACATGTACAGTATATGCTTCAAACACAATGTAATGTGAATCTGGAATTTAAGAAAATTTAATCACCATATATATAACTGTAATCGGAAAAGAAATACTACTTTTGGTAATAATGTTACACCTTTTGTAATTTTTACTCATTCATCTTATTTTTTACATAAAATCAACTCAATACAATTTTTGGACTATATAAATTCATATAGGTCACTTATATACAGGACAACTCTGAGGTATGTAACATGATTCTGAATTAGAAGTTACTAGTGACTAATCTTTGCTTATTATGTTGACTCCAGAGCCGTCGATGGTCACAGTAATCCTCATTCAAACATGTTTCTCTTTATACAAAAAAAAATGTACTTTGAAAGTGCTCGGTTTTACTTTATGTGTTGTTTTGAAACAGTTCACCATAGTTGTATATTTAAGATGCAAATATTTGATATTGTCTAAATGTATAAGCAAGAGCAGTTGAAAATTATAACATATGAATACACTTCTTGAGATACATAGAATCAGGTAGAAACTGTAGCCCTCTAATCACGGCATTTCTAAATAAGCGTGAATATTTTTCTTTTATAAAAATAAAGCTTATTTCTTGAGAAACTATTTGAAGTTGTATTCTCATAAAAATACTATTTCATTGAAATCATAAAGCCATTTCCACATTAATTAGCAAGCAATAAAATGGCTCATGTTCTATTCAAACCTACTGGTTAACCTTATGACCTGGTACTCTTGATAATGTGAAAGAATAATGACATCAGGGACTCTGAGTGGACCAATAAAATCCTCTCATTCCCTTTGGAGAATGAGGAAGACAAAATGTAAACAATGAGTAAATGGTATAAACTCATTTTTCTGGAGGTCTTCCCCCTGCCCACAAATACTTATATCAGGTAACTCTGGTCATCTGATTCTGTTATTACAGGTATACCTCTCTGAAAAAGGAACAGAGTTAGTGGTGAAAAAGGCAAAACTTAAAATTGCACAATTAATTATAAGCCATTTCTCCTATGCCTATATATTATACCTACGAGAGCCTGAGCTTAAAGGTTATATTACTAATTCTCTGTTCAAATGGTACTTTTATTACCCATTAAATATCTCTCAGTGTGTGATTATTTTTACCCTTGACTTAGAAATGGTGAACCTGAGACATTAAAAATGGGTTAGTGGCTCTAAATCAGACAATACTTAAAAACTCCCAACTAATGTTTTTTACAAATTGCTTGGCATACACATACATTCAAAGAGGAGTATATAACTTCAGGAAGAACAAGTTAAATAAACTCATACAACAGTAAATTTATAAAATATAAATTCTTATATTCATTTTTGGCTTAACATCTTTATCTTGACAACCATTGAGCTACTTCTGTAGTGAGGAAACTCCCAGTATGTTCATGTGTTTGTCGTCCTCCAAATCCTCTATCACATACATTAAAGTTTATAGAAATGAGTATATTTCATGAGAAGTGTTTGCATTATGCAATAACAAGGAACAAGGATACCACTGGCCCAGAAAAAGAGTACAGTTGATCCCTGAACAGTGGGTTAGGGGTGCTGACCACCATGCAGTTGAAAATCCATATAACTTTGCCCCCCCTGAGAATGTAACTAGAAATACTCTCCAGCAGCTGGAAGCCTTACTGATAACAAACAGTAGATTAACACACATTTTGTATGTATTTTATTCTTTTAGTAAGCTAGAGAAAATATTATTAATTAAATCATAGAAGGAGAAAATACATTTTCAATATTTATATTTAAAATTTTGTTAGTGGTGGACCCTCACAATTCAAATTGTGTTTTTCTTTTTTCAAATTAATTAATTAATTTATTTATTTATCATTCAACTACAGTTGTTTCCATTTTCTCCCAACTACTCCCCTCCACCCCACCCATCCTTATCTCTCACCTTGGAGCCTACACACCTACTCCCCTTGGCTTTGTCCATGTGTCCTTTATACATGTTCCTTGACAACACTTCCCTTTTTTCCTCCCATTATCCCCTACCCCCTCCCTTCTGGTTACTGTCAGTTTGTTCTTTATTTCAATTTCTCTACTTATATTTTGCTTGCTTGTTTGTTTTGTTAATTAAGTTCCACTTATAGGTGACATCATAAGGTATTTGTGTTTCATTTCCTGACTTATTTCACTTAACATAATGCTCTCCAGTTCCATTCATACTGTTGCAAAGGGTAGGTGCTCCATCTTTCTTTCTGCTGCATAGTATTCCATTGTGTAAATATACCATAGTTTTTTGATCCACTCATTTACTGACGGGCACTTACATTGCTTCCAACACTTTGCTGTAAATTATGCTGCTATGAACATTGGGGTACATAGGTTCTTTTGGATTGGTGTTTCAGGATTCTCTTTTTTTATTGTTGTTCATGTATAGCTGTCCCCACTTTCCCCCCAAACACCCCTCCCACCCTCAATTCTTCCTCCCTTTGGCTTTGTCCATGGGTCCTTTATATGTGTTGCTACATGACACTTTCCCTTCTTTCCCCCATTTGTTCTTTATTTCCATGTCTCTGGTTGTATTTTGATTTCTTGTTTGTTTTATTGATTAGGTTCCACTTATAGGGGAGATCATATGGTATTTGTCTTTCATTATCTAGCTTATTTCCCTTATAATGCTCTCCAGATCCATCCATGCTGTCATGAAGGGTAGGAGCTCCTTCTTTCCTTGTGCTGCATAGTATTCCATTATGTAAATGTACCATTGGTTTTTGATCCACTAATTCACTGATGGGCACTTAGGTTGCTTCCAGAACTTGGCTATTGTAAATTATGCTGCTATGAACATTGGGGTTCATAGGTTCCTTTGAATTGGTGTTTCAGTATTCTTAGGGTATAATCCCAGCAGTGGAAACACTGGATCAAAAGATTGTTCCATTTTTAGTTTTCTGAGGAAATTCCATAGTATTTTCCACAGTGGCTGCACCAGTCTGCATTCCCACCATCAGTGTACTAGGGATGACTTTTCTCCACAACCTTACCAGCACTTGTTGTTTGTTGATTTGTTTATGATGGCAGTTCTCACAGGTGTGAAGAGGTATCTCATTGTGGTTTTAATTTGCATCTCTGATGGCTAGTGATGCTGAGCAAACTTTCATATGTCTCTGGGCCCTCTGTAAATCCTCCTTGGAGAAGCATTTGTTCAGGTCCTTTGCCCATTTTATAATTAGGTTGTTTGTCTTCCTAGAGTAGAGTCACGTGAGTTCTCTATATATTTTGGAGAGCAAACCTTTGTCTGAGGTATCATTTGCAAATATATTTTCCCATAAGGTTTGTTCCCTTTTGATTTTGTTGATTTTTTTTTTTTTTAGGCAGACAGAAGCTTTTTAGTTTGATGTAGTCCCCTTAGTTTATTTTTTATATCCTTTGCCTTACGGGAGGTATGGGTGAAAATATTGCTACATGGGATGCCTGCCTATGTCTCTTCTAGGACCTTTATATGGTCATATCTTATATTTAAATCTTTTATCCATCTTAAGTTTATTTTGTTGCATGGTATAAGTTGGTGGTCCAGTTTCATTTTTTTTGTATGTACTTGTCCAGATTTCCCAACAATATTTATTGAAGAGGACATTTTTACTCCATTTTATGCTCCTGCCCTTTTTGTCAAATGGTTGACCATAGAGACATTTGTTTATTTCTGGGCTCTCTAGTCTGTTCTGTTGGTCTATGTGTCTGTTCTTATGTCACTACCAGACTTTTTTTTAATTACAGTGGCCTTGTAATATATTTTTATGTCAAGGATTGTGATCCATCCTACTTTGTTCTTTCTCAAAATTTCTGGGGCTATTCACAGTCATTTATCATTCCATATAAATTGTTGAAATGTGTCTTCTATATTTGTGAAATATGTCATTGGTATTTTAATATGAGTTGTGCCGAATCTGTAAATTGCTTTGGGTAGTATGGACATTTTGATGAGTTAATTCTTCTAACCCATGAACACGGTTTATGCTTCCATTTTTTTTTTCCCTTAATTTCTTTCTTCATCACTGTATACTTTTCTGAGTACAGGTCTTTTACCTCTTTGCTTAGGTTGATTCCTAGGTACTTTATTTTTCTTGTTATTATAGTGAATCAGATTTTTTCCCTGATTTCTGTTTCTTATATTTTATGGTGGGTTTACCAAAATGCCTTTGATTTCTGAATGCTGACTTTGTATCCCACTGCTTTGCTGAATTCATTTACTAGATTGCATATTTTTTTGGTGGAGCCTATAGGGTTTTCCATGTACACTATCATGTCATCTGCAAACAATAACAGCTTTCCTTCCTCCTTTCTAATTTGGATGACTTTTATTTCTTTTCCTTATCTGGTAACTCTGGCTAGGACTTCCAATACTGTATTGAATAGAAGTGGTGAAAGCAGATATCCTTTTCTTGTTCCTGATCTTAGTGGGAAAGCTTTTAATTTTTGCCCATTGAGTGTGAGGTTGGCCGTAGGTTTTTCATATATGGCCTTTATTATGTTGAGGTTTCCTCCCTCTACTCGCACTTTGCTGAATGTTTTTATCATAAATGGGTGCTGTACCTTTTCATATGCTTTTCTGCATCTATTGATATGATCATGTGATTTTTGTCTTTCCTTTTGTTTCTGTAATGTATTAATATTGATTTGCAAATATTGTACCATCCTTGCATCCCTGGGATGACTCTCACTTGATCACAGTGTATGGTCTTTTTAATGTATAGCTGGATGTGGTTTGGCAATATTTTGTTGAGGATTTTAGCATCTATGTTTATCAGCGATATTGGTATGTAGGTTTCTTTCTTTGTTGTGTCTTTATATGGTTTTGTGATTAATATATTTTTGATATACATATGTGTAAAGGTTTTTCTGTCAACATAATGTTTTATTTATTTTGGGTAAATACCAAGAAGTAAAACACTAGATCATATGACAAGTGTATATTTAATTTTTTTAAAAAAATTGCCACATACTTTTCAAAGTACCATTTTTCATTCTCAAAATCATATGTGAGAATTCCAGTTACTGCAATCATGTATAATGATGTGATGACAGTGTGTTTTTAACTTGCATTCCACTAATGATTAATAATATTGAGCATCTTATCTTGTGATTGTTGATCATTCATGTATTTTCTTTGATGAATACTCTTTTTAAACTTTTTGCTAAATTTTCAAATTGGATTATTTGTTTTCTTATTCTTATATTTTGAACACTTAGTATCTATTCTAAATATACATTCTTTAGAAAGTATAAATTTTGCAAACATTTTCTCCTAGTTTATAGGTTGTCTTCTCACTATATTTTTAACATAAGCTTTCAAAAACACTCAGATTTATATTTTTGAATTTTGATGAAATCCAATGTATAGTTTTTTATGTATTATGCTTGTGTCTTGATGTGTCATAACTCACACAAATTTAAGATTACAAAGAATTCTCCTGAATTTTCTTAAGAAAATGTTATGATTTTGACTGTTGCTTTATATTCATAATATAATTGAATTTATTTCACATCTCTGAACAATGGCTAACAGATATATCTGATATTGCAGCACCTTTTGTTGGGAAAAATATCTTTTCTCTAATAATTGCTTAACTCACTAAAAAGAAAACAATTAATTATACATATTTAGTACTATTTCTGGACATTATTCTGTCCCATTGGTCATGAATCCCTAAATTAGCGTTTTACTGTTGCTTCATAAACTCCTAGAATCAAAGAATATAAAGTTTCCAAATTGTTCTTTTGTTTCAAAATTATTCTGGCTACTGTACTTTGCATTTCTATACAAATTTAAAACTAGCTTCTTTATTAGTACAAAATCATTTCTGATACTCTGATCATGACTCTAAAACTATGAGTAAAATTCAAAGAGTCTTCCAGTCCTCGAAGGTGGTGTTTCTTTTTCTTTAGGTTTTACTTGGATCTCTTCCTCAGCATTTTCATGTTTTAGCTTATAAAACATCACACAGCTTTGTAGATTACATCTAATATTTTAAAATAATTTTGGTACTATTATAAATGTTAGTTTATTTTTTTCTAAATTAACAATTGTCTATTGCCAGTACATAAAAAACACCTGACACTTACGTGTTGGCCTTGAACCCTATGAACTTTGAATCCTATGAACCTCTAACTGAAGTACAGTGAAGTACCAGTTATATGTATGTATTATGATCGTGTTAAGTTTGTATACTTTTTACCTATTAATAATTTAAAAAAACTTGAATTCATTGTTGTTTCTGGCCCATTTATACCACTTGTTGAAAAATAATACTTATAGCTTGAATCAATATGAGGACGATACAAATGTCCAGGAGCTTTTGATCCCTATTTGTCCTTTAAGCATTGGTTAGTGAGTAGATATTATGGCCAGAAGACCTCAGGACACAAATGCATAGCACTCATATCACTTTTTCTAGCTTCGCATCGTATTTTTTTCTGTTTATCCTTTATCTTCTCAAATAGAATGTACTGTAATTTAGGGGAAGCATTTTGTTCACAGATGGTTCTTTATAACCTAAAAATTATGAAATAACTACTTATTGAAAGAATGAAATTGGCTCTTGCTTTAATGGTTCATTTTGATCTTTCTTAATTATACCGCCAGTTGTCTATTACATAAGGTGTTTGAACTAGGAAAAACTTAGGCAACCTGTGATTCTGTAAAAATAACTCAATCTACAGAAAGTTTTATCATTCCCTTTTCTAAACTGAGTTAGACACACTGGATTATCTACACTATTATTGAATCATGAGTCAATACAATTTTTAAAGAAATTTTTATAAACTTAAGGTTATCTTTTAATATTTGTTTATTAACATATTGATTGTAAATTTTATTGTATATTAATAACTTTGTATTACTACAGTATTCTTCATATGTATTCCTAATTCTTTTAGCCCTTTCTTCTTAGAAATAAATACTATTTCTTTAGTAAATTTTCTGTTCTTCATATTTGAACATGAGAATAATTATAGTACCTAACTCATAAAATTTTATAAGTAGTGGTGCTTTGGGCATTATTATCTTCAACTAATAAGTACCTTGTTTTTTCACTTTTATTGTCCTTTTTCATATTTTCTTATTGAATTTTGTTTTATGTTTTAATATCTGTACTCAAGTTTATAATGTTGTTGTTTTTCTAAATTCCAAAATAATATGCCTGCTTTATTTAAAATTATATTACTCCAACACTTTCCACCAAAACTCAAGGGGCTTATAGAAATCTATATTCTGTGATGCTTGCATTGAAAACCCTTATTCTTCAATGATATTTTGACTGGATATTTCTAATTCATGCTTTCTTCCTCAGAGCAATTTAAGGAGGGTTTTCTGGCTTTTCATGCTATGAAGAAGTGAAATCTGGCTTCGAAGGCTCAGGTTTTTTCCCTCAGAGAAGCATTTTTAATAGTTTCCCTGATTAGATCATTGTACAATTCTACTCTAAATTTGGTAACTAATCAACATTCTGTGGACGTAGATACCTTCCTTTCAGGCACTCCTTAGAGGACTCAAATTAATGTGTTCAACTATTAAGTTGTTTTCATTTCATTGATTGTGAAAGTCCTTTGCTTCATTCAGAGAACTTGATTATTCCTGATATAAATTCTGGTACTAGACGTATTTTTCTTGATTATTTATTTATTTCAAAATACTAACTTTCCAAGGGTTTTTTTAGGAGGTGCTGGGACAAGAGGACATTAAAGCTGAAATGGTCTACTCCTGAATGGATAATCCTGAAATGAAGGATTATCACAATACTGCGAAGCTCTTCACAGACTGTGGCATAGACAGTGAATTGTTTTGAAATCTGAAGGACAGTAAGTCAGCAGGTGTTCTGACTCTGCTAACAAATTTCACCAGAAAGACGGATACATGTTGAAAACTGGGGGCACGCCAGCACTGCATGCGTACTGTTTCCTAGCTTTTCATTAACAGACTCATAAAGACACCACAAAACCAGTGCATTGTGATGGCAACAGCTCCTAAGGGGGTGAAGAAAACTCTATGACAGATGCTAGGAATAGTTTGTCAACTGCAGACTTAAGCCATACTTTTTTTTTTTATGATACACTAGAACAGCCCTGGCTGGTGTGCTCAGTGGACTGAGCTTAAGCTGCAAACCGAACGGCCGTCAGTCTGATTCCCAGTCAGGGCACATGCCCAGGCTATGGGTCAGGTCTCCAGTGGGGGTCACCAACTACACATCGATGTTTCTCTCCCTTTCTTTCACCCTCCCCCCCTCTCTAAAAATAAATAAATAAAACCTTTAAAAATTTTAAAGAGTATAGGAAAAACACATCAATATATAATAAAACATACATGGACTTGAGTGAAAATAGGAAATTTTTCTTTATTTATTTGTTTGCACCTACTCAGGATACAAAAGCTTCTTGGGCTTGAGAAGCATACTGCCTTCACTCCACCACATGGGGAGTATTTGAAATGTCAAATATTTAGTCTCTTAAACTACGATCCTCTTAGACAGTATTGGGACCTATCACTCCATGAACACAACAAACGCCCAGTAAAAGAGGAAAGGCCAGGCAGTCTCCCCTCCTGAGGGGTGTGCTGGTGCCAAGGGCGCCACTCAAGGCAGAGTCAGGGATTATTTGAGCCTGACATAAAAGCACAATGATGATTTTAGTCCTTTATCTAATTCCATTTATAAAAAAGAACCACAAATACAACCATCGTTCTGTGGCTTCACAGGTTATGCTATACCAAAATGAGCAAGTACTACACGTTAGAAACTGGTACAGAGACTATGCTTTTCATGCTGTACAATGAATCCTGATTTTGGAGGAAGTATCTTTAGCCCACAAATGAATGATGTGGGAATCAGGAGCACTCTATATCCATACCTGATAAACAAGTGCTAAGAATGAATAACTGTTGATCTTAATTCAGAAAATAAAATGGAAACTAGCAACAACATCAAAAACATAATACTTTTGGGATTCCAAGGGAAATTTTGTGATAAAGAAGAAATAAGCAATGTCCTAACCTAATTGCTTGAAAATAGAGAACCCAAGGCAAAGTACAGATGTTGATATTTTATAGGAGGGGTGGACTTTCTAGAAAGCAAAAACGAGGAAATATATGAGACAGGGAAGCAGGCAGGCCACAACTTCACAGGTAATTACAGCTGAGTGCTTTATTTTAGGGGGAGTTTTACATAAACTGTAGGGAAACAACCTATCTCAGAAACAGGCAATTGACTAGGAATAGATAATTATCTGAGGCCTCCTTTCCATTTCAGTTTCTCCTTGGGCAATGTTTGCCCCATAAAACGTCAATCTCTTTATTCTTTTGGATTTTGTGAACCAACACTTGTGGGCAGCTGCTGTGAAAACACAGCCTCTATGGGTCCATTCAGATGCAAACCAACTGGCTCTGCTCCAGCCCCTAATGTTAAGTGCAGTTACATGAGGTATTGTATACTCTTTTATATGTGTATAATGCATAATAAATATATAATAAAAATAATTTAGAATTTGTGTGTCATTGAATTCTCTTACCATTGAAACATAAAAGAAAAAAAGCAGTCATAAGCGAAATAAAAATAAATGTGTGTAGCTATGCTCAAATGCAATTTTATTTAAAAACAAAAATTGTAGGGTAGATATAGCAATGCCACAGTTTGACAAATCCTACAATACGTAATGGACCGAGGTCTTATTGCCCCCTGGAGGAGGCAGTGGCCAGTGTTGTTGAGAGATAATTGACCGCCCTGGTATCAGAGATTTAAAACTGTGGGTATAGATCACTATGCCAAAAACTTAAAAAATAAAACTTTATTATAATACGATACATAGAATTAAAATATATAGCATATATTTTGTGAATCTTAATAAAATAAAAATGAATATACATTGCATTTAAAATTGGATAGCAAAAGGAAAGGGATGCATATATTAAAGGGTGAGAAAAGGATACAGATTTTAAAAATAAAAAATTAATTTCAAAATGCAAATGAAAAATAGAAACCATTGTTTAGATCAAGTAAGAATAAATAATTTGGAGCTCTCTGAAAATTCTTGTCATGGTAGGAAAGTACTAATAAATTTCAAAATGTCAAAGCAACTGAGCAAAATCAGAAAAAAATGGTTGTTGAAATGGAGGTAGAATAACATGAAATGTTATTTTTTGGTTTCCAGTGTGAAAAAATGAAACCTCCTAAAATGAATAAAAAGGAACCAGAAAACATAATATGAATGATACCTTCCTGTAACTAATGGGAGGCCTGATTCTTCAAATCTAAATAAATCAAAGTGTTTCATGAACAGTTAATGGAATACTTCTATTTTAGTGGCTTTTTGAAAAAATTAAGATTTGAAAAATTTTCTTAAGAAATGCCAGACAGGATAAACTGGGAAATCACAACACAGTTTAGAGCAGATTTTCATAATTCTTCATATGTAAAACTAAATACAGGAACATACAGCAAGCTTTGTTCTAATAATGGTGGAATTGTTCTAACTGCTATAATAAATAGACCCAAATGGAATGGCTGACTCATTATGAAACTGTCATGAATGAATTTAATCCTTGTTACTCAAGCATCATTTAACGTTTTCTCAACACTTGCACCTAGGGAGACAGACAGATGTTCATCGCAGCCGTGGTGTGGAAGTGGCACTTGCAGTTTCTATTTACTTTCTCATATCAAGAACTCAGATAATTGGTCACATCATAGTACAAAGGAGTCTAGAGAATCGTAGTCTAAACGGTGTACATAGGAGTATAAAGAGATTGATTAGACTAGCAAACTGAGCCCCTGCCACCTCATCTTCAGTAGATTTGATGGGAGTAGTGAGATCTCTAAGGTTTAATTTTAAAGTAATACTGCTACTATGCTGTTTTTCAGTTATCTGATTTCTGTATTTTATAATTCTATTTTAAAAAGTCCAATCTCTCAGTCTGAATATTCATAAACTATGAGTCAACTTTCTATTCATTTGACTTATTCTTTCTCATTCATATTGACAATTACACTCATGCCATAAAACTCATATATTCAAGAACGGCTTTAAGTTTTGAGATTGTTGCCATATTCTTATAATTATATCATACCACATATTATTATAGCCACACACTCAAAAAAGCAAAAAAGCACTATAGCTATTGTTTCTGAAGATGATTCTATAACTCTTCAAAAATCCTCAAAATGAAATGAGGTAGATGAACAGAGAAATAGAATTAATTATTTTTACTAATCTTGTAAAAAAAGTAGTATTTTATATAAAAAACCTCATAACATGTTGGATTTTCAAAAATCATGAGTTTAGAAATTAGTGTGTTCTAATACATGAAGACTTGAAATGGTGTAAATATATTTTTCTCTACTATGGGAGATTTATGTTATGACAAATCTGATTGTAGATGGTATTGAACAGTTCAATTTAGATTCAGAGAATGGAAGAAAATAGAAAAGAAATGAAAATAAATTGTCTAACATGTTTTGCATTAAAAATGGCATTCGTTTGTGTATAAATTTTCTTAATTGTATTAATAAATGTAAGAAATGGTTAATAAACAAATCAGTCATATCTGATGCAGAAGATATAAAACACCATTATTAGAATTCCTTTGGAAAACATGTTTAATTCATAGTTCTTAATTTATAATAATTGCATGCCATTATTAGGAGAACATTTGTTAACCTGAAGAATATAATTACAATGACTTGCTATTGATTCTCTGACAAATCAAGATAGATTGTGTAGTGCATCCCTAATTTTACTGACACAAGATGCAAAAGTTAAAAGTGGATTAAAAACCAAGCTACACTTCTCACAATAAATAATCACAAAAAATCAATTTTAAGTGATGCTTTGCCAAACTCCGAGCTTTTATTTATTTAACATATTTCTATTTATGATGTTATATTTGTAACATGTAGTTTTAATCAGAAAAAATTACAATTGAATTTTAGTTAGCAATAAAAATGAACTCCTGATACATGCTACAATATGGATGAACATGGACAAAATTAGGCTAAGTAAAATAGCCAGGCTCAAAAAAACATGTATTTTCTTAATTATAAATTAACATGAAATACAGAGACAGAATTAGATTAGCAATCACCAGGTTATAAAGGTAGGATTGAGAAATGATTTCAAAGGGGTGCATTAGATTTTTTGAGAGCAATTAAAATATTCTAAAATTGAATTGTAGTGTGCAACTCTACATTTCACTTAAAAATCATTAAATAATACTTTTGAATGAGTGATTTTTTGTATGTATATTTTACCTCAATAGAGCTGTTCAAAGTACTGTATTTTACCGTGTGTGCTATGTGCCATTGAATTGGCTTCAACTTCTGGCAACCCTCTAAATGAATGATGTCTACATGTTCTGTCCTCCCCACCCCTGCCCAGCTCTGGCTTCTTTCTGAACTCAGGCTTCTTTCATGGCGTCAGTCTCTCTCGTATTTGGTCGTCGTCTTTTATTGCTGTCTTCTATTTTTCCCAGCATTGTGAGCCCACATTAGAATAGCTCCTGTTGTGTCACTTTTGCTTCCAACAATGTTTCAGACTTCATTTGCTCTAGGACCCA
The DNA here is from genome assembly GCF_022682495.2 of Desmodus rotundus. NCBI lineage: Eukaryota > Metazoa > Chordata > Mammalia > Chiroptera > Phyllostomidae > Desmodus > Desmodus rotundus. The sequence continues at coordinate 63,395,737 of NC_071399.1, read as the reverse complement.
TGTGTTTATCTTTTGGGAAGTCCAGGGTATCTGAAGAGCTCTTCTCCAACACCATATTTCACATGAACCAATGTTTTCCCCACCAGCCTTCTTCACTGTCCAGCTTTCATATCCATATGCAGTAATGGAGAATATGAGTGGGTGGATGATTTTAGCCCATCTTTGCTCTTGGTGATCTTTCCTAATTCTTTCTTTACTGCCCTTCTGAGTCACAACCTTCTCTTGATTCCTTGGCTGCAGTTTCCGTTTGAATTGATGACTGAACCGAGGTGAATAAAACCTTTAACAATTTCAATGTCTTTATCATCTATGTTGAAGCTGTAAGACTAAAAGTGAAAAACTATATAAAACTCTGAAGAAATTAAGAAAAATAATGGTTACAACTCCATATTCATTAATCTATAAACTAGAAAAATAAGGGGTTATCTTCAACCAAATAAAGGGGACCTGAAAGAGACTAACAACATATCTACAAATGAAACACTGATTGGTAGTGTTTCCCATAAGCCAGGAAGGGGAAAAGCATGTTTGGCCTCACTGATCTTCCTTAGTAACGTACTGAATGCCTCAGTCAGTGCAATAATGCGAGGAAAGAAAAAACGTGGGAGACATGTTAATTGTAAAGAAGGAAATGAAACCATTTTTATCCATAGATAACACGACTGTCTTCATTAAATATACCAAAGAATTTACTAAACTGTTAATTGAACTAATAAATTAATTTAAAAAGTTCATTTAAAAACTGCCTTTGCCTACAATAATCCCAGCAGCTGCTAAATTGCTAATAATGCTAAAATTTTTTTGAAAAAAATTTAAATTATTTGGAAAATATTCCTTTGCCCTTTTCAAATTACTATTTGTTTTGAATCATAGAAACCCCACTTTAGGAGGGTTGGTTATATGCTATTCTGTACAGTAGATACAAATACCTGGTATGGACCTAAACAGTTTACGGCACGTTTCATAATTGTAGTTTATGCCTGTTTTCCTAGTATTAGTTTGGTATAGCTTTGCCTAGAGGTTTGTGGTTGTTGTTTTCTAAAAGACTAATAATAACTAGTTTCATAAAATAAATCAGAGAAGAGTTGGTAGATCTCTGGTCACATTCTCCAACATATTTTGTGATAATGTATGATGTGTGTATGTTGTAGACAGACTTCACATTCTAATAAATTATTTCTCTTAAAGATAACCAGCAATAACACCCCTTTCTTTTCCTCATCCTGTCTGGAGAAAGAAAAATTTAGACGTATTTTACAGACAGCATGATGGCGCTCAATAATTCAAAGTGTGTTGAGATAAAAGCTTCTGGTGCAGTGTTTTCTATTTGTGGGTGGTAGTGGGAAACATATTCACAACTACTTCCCTGCTGGAATATTGTTATACCAGGCAATTGGCATAAAGTTAGTGCTGTAGCCTCTCAGAGGCGTGAAGCCTCCAGAGCACCAATAGCCAGGTGCAGTGGGAAATGGAAAGGAATTATAGGCAAGATAGGTGCTCATAATGAGCAGTCCTGCCATAGAACTTGAAGAGACTTGTGCAGACACTCCTGCTGCATTGTTTTTGTCATTTACTCTATACTTTACTTCAAAGCAATTATTTTTGTATTACATAACAATCAATTCTAATCACATTGAGTTAAAATGCATATTTATTTTAAAAATTACTGAATTTTGTTTTTCAAGGAATTGAAGATAAAAGTGTAAACTTGCACAATATGTTTTTCTAAATTTACTTTCTAACCTAGGGCCTACCTTTGACCACACTGGCATCTACTTGCAAAGTAGCAGAGTTTGCTAAGACTTGCGGGTCACTTAAGTCGTGCAGCTCCAGAAGGTGTGATTATGTATCGCTCTGAAAGCCTAACTTTTCATTTAGATCCAATGACTCTTCCAATTTCATTGAATTCATTTTTGTTTGCAAATTTACTTTTACAGGTATGAAAAATGAACTAATGGTTGCTAATATGACAGTTCTGTTAATAGAAGAGGAACTTCAAGTTCACATAAATGAGGACATTTTATATCAGCCTAATTAAATATTTCAAGAGAGCATCAGATAAGAGAATGAAGTTTCACAATGATTGCATTTCCCATCCAATTTTGGCAATCTAAGTAAAACTGAGGAAATTTATTCTGCAAATGTTGATACATCTGACATCTTTGTGAAAGCTATTATAAATTCAGTTAAGAAGTTTAAGTTGAATACACTAACCAGTTTTTATGTTAATAATATTTTGATGCAGTACAATACCATTATAACTACAATTTTTACCAAGTTAAGAATAATGCAGAACAAAAATGTACTTTTAATTGGTTGTGGTATATATATTATAAATATTTTTTTACAAACAAATCATGAGTTTCTTCCAATTAAAATGGAAGCTGATTATAGAAATATACAGTTGACTTAAGAACTTACTTGTATTAAAAAGGAAGGGAGAATTTTTATTTCTTAGGAAAGTAAATTTCTAAAATATAAATTAATTAAACAGATTGGACAAAAATAACGATATGTTTCAACAGTTAAAAGGAAAAAAATTTTCTCAGAACTTAGAAATTAAAAATTAATATTTAAGTAAGATTTTTAAAATTTAGTTTTAAAGGGCTTATTATCAAGTAGGTGTTCAACAGTGGAAGCTATCACTATTGTATATTATGGTTATTCCCTCATTGATAACAAAATAATTTTCTTTATTTATCCTAATTACTTACAAATTTTTATTTGACTATTTATTCAGATTGCTTGAAGACAGAAAAAGCATCAGGAGTGTAAAAAGACTAGCAATTGGATAAGAAATGGAATGGCAAATATCAAATACACGCATATTTGTGGAAAAAGATTTGCCTTTTTGTAGAATGAGAAAATGAGAATCTGGGGTGCTTCTGCAGTGTGCAGATAGAATTAGAGAGATTAAAAAAACCACCTAGCATTAAAAATACTTAACCATTTAAGAGAAACCCAAAACTGCATCTATATTTGCTGTTTGTTTCTTTCCCATGATTGATTAAAAACTAGTGTTCACCCTGCAGGCCCAAAGAGACATAAATACAAAGCTTAATCTTAAAAGCCCATAGAGTTTGTATATCTCATAAAATTCTTTAAAAATTACTTTCTCAGGAAAATACTAAATGACATAAATTCTTTCAGATTTGATTATTTTCATATTTGATTTTTTCCTTATTGTTTCAATTACTTTTGATATAATTCATTTCAATAGAGATTATGAATTATAGAATGGATAGAAAAGTCCCTTTTTTTTAATCAAATATTTAAGTTAGAGGACCAGCTGTTACAATCCCAAGAGAGTTTTTAGGTTACTTGTCAATCATGAGGAAAATTGGAAATTACGTGTTAAGGACAGTTTTATACAATTGGTTTCTGTAAACCTGCATCAAATAACTTCATAATTAATTAAAGTTTTCACTGACTTCCATTTGTTTTTACTTTAATAGGCTCCTGGACAAATACAACTTGTTTTAAAGGTTTATAAATATTATTTTTAATGGTATATGATCTAGATTTTCTTCTGTGTGATAATTTTATTCATAATGATATATGTACCCTTTGAATCAGTTTATGCCCATGACTGTAATTACTTGAACTTGATAAAGTCACTTAAACACTAATGTCTTTGATTTCTGAGTTCTCAAATGACAATGTATAAATAGATGAGAATGTACAAGATTTCTTTTGATTATAAGACACCATTAATATATATGCAGTAAAACACTGGTAAATTTTTATCAGCCATCATTGATTTTATATTATCAAAAGTTAAAGCTAGGTCTTCCTGATCTACAGCTGTTAATTTATTGTTGATTTTCATCTTATTCTCCAGTGGGAATGTCCAAAAGCATTTATTTTGCTATTTATTTTTCCTAATACAATGTGGGATCACTTATCTCATTGTCTTATATTTTCATTCTTTTAGAAGGATTTTGTGTAGACATATTTTTAAAATGATTGTATACATTAAAGTTGTGTTCATATACTTGTGAAAAAATTTTGAAGATTTTGTTTATTTATGTTTAGAAAGAGGAGAAAAAAGAGAGAAAGATAGGGAGAAATACATGAATTGGTTGCCTCTCTTATGTGACCCTACCAGGAACTGAATCTGCAGCCTAGGCAGGTGCCCTGATGGAGAATTGAACAGGCGACCTCTTGCTTTTCTGGATGATGCCCCAACCACACCACACCAGTCAGGGATGGACATTTTCCGTTTTAATTATATCAAAATATGTTCTCTTAAGAGTTCTATTGAAAGATTCAACCTTGATTACAAGTAACTTTCTTACATTCATTCATTAGGATAATCACATATATCTTTATGTCGCATAACTCAGATCCCTCAGTGAAAACTGTAGAAGAGGTCTTCTTTGTCAACCACTTTTAAATAGTATCTGTTACCGCAAGAAGTTGACTAAATGGAAAGGAAAAGCAATTTCAAGTAGTGTAGGATGCAGGTCATTCCAGTTCATGGAAACCATAGCAACGTGTCTCTCTACCTCCAAAAACTACTTCTAAATATATAAATCTTTCCCTCTACCTTCTGTGTCTGACCCACCTAAATCTTGTTCTTCATTTAAGTTACAGCCCTAAATATCAGCACTGGGGAGCCTGGGTATTATAAGTAAAGTGCTTGACACCCCTTGGCACTATTGTGAACATCACTATTTATGTACAAGTACAGCTATAAATTTGTAATTAGATCATGGTGGAGTATGCCATGACAAAGATGAAGTCATAATTTGGCCTGGACTTTTAAGCCCAGAAAATATATTTTTAAGATTTTATTTATTTATTTTTAGAAAGAGGGGAAGGGAAGGAGAAAGAGAAACATCTATGTGTGGTTGTCACTTGAACGCCCCCTACCAGGGACCTGACCCTGATCCACAACTCAGGCATGTGCCCTGACTAGGAATTGAACTGGTGACCCTTAGGTTCACAGGCCAGCACTCAATCCACTTGAGCCACACCAGCCAGAGTAAGCCTAGAAAGTCTTTTCCAGAACCATTGTTCATAGAATGCATAAATGAAAACAAGCAAAGATTTTTAAAAAAGCAAAAGTTCTTCATAGTCCCTCAGATTATCAGATTCTAGAACTACTAACCATCCTTGAGTTTGTTTTTTGTATGTTTGTTTGTTTTAATTTGAGTTCTTCCTTTGGGGTTTGAGAAACTATCATCCAGTTTCTGTATAAACAAACCCTCAGCCATGTTAGTCTGACAACTTCAGGTTTCCCATCTTGATTTCTTAAATTTTAATTTCTCTATATTTTTAATCCTCATTTTCTTCCTTGTGTTGTTATTTTAGAAGAGAGATTCTATTTTGTAATGCCCATAATAGATTTACACATCACCGGTCCTGTAATCTCATGCAAATTACTCATTATCTTAGCATAAATTTCATCATTGATATATATATATATAGATAGATAGATATAGATATAGATAGATAGATAGATAGATAGTTTTAAGTGGTAAAACTAGCCCTGAACAGTGTGGCTCAGTTGGTTGGGCATCATCCCACAAAGCTAAAGTCACCCTTTCGATTCCCTGTTGGGCACATGACTGGACTGTGGTTTGGTCCTGGTTGGGGCACATGCCAGAGGCAACCTATTGTTTCTCTCTCTCATTGATGTTTCTCTCCCTCTCTTTTTCTCTCTCTCAAAATAAATAAATAAAATCTTAAAAACAAAACTGGCAATACTTAACTCTAAGCGGTGCAATAATATTAAACGAAGTAATATAATTCTTCTAATATAATGTTTATATATAGGGTTGGCAAAAGTAGGTTTATAATTGTTTGAATGGAAAAAGACATTACCTAAAAGATAAATCATAATAAAGATATGAGCTAATAACAATAACAATGATGGTAATACAAATAATATAAATAAATACAATAATTAATAAAAATAATATAAGAATAAACTTTGTTTCACACACTTATAATTGTAAACCCACTTTTTCCCACCCCTGTATGTCTTACAAATATTAAACAACAATTAAACACATAAACAAAAACCCCCAATCATAGATAAATGAAACAAATATACTTTATTTAATAAAAATAAAAATTAATACAAAGTATTTACATAACATTTTATATTCTGAACTATCAATAGCAAAGTCATTTGCTTCTCTTTAAAATCAACACAAAATATGAAATTTTTATTCTCTTATACTCTCTCTTCTTTCTGTTAATATAGGGCAGGCGTCCCCAATTCCCTGGCTGTGGGTGGGAGGGTGGCTTGTTAGAAGCCAGGCAACCAGGGAAGTTCGCCTGAGCTCTGCCTCCTGTCTCTCTTCCCCCATCTGTAGGGTGAGCAAAGCTCACCTGCATTGGCCTAGCCATTCCCTGGTGCCAAAAAGGTTGGGGACAGCTGATACAGGGCATCTTTAACTCCATTCACAATCACATGGGGATAAAGGAACATACATACTTGTTTCAAAATTAAACTGATTACTTTAAACTCACATAACTAACAGTCAATCCCACAACAAGATTTTCTTTAAGATGATGATGAATGCAAAGGCACAGGCATTTGTTAAACTCAATTAAGAAGTAAACATGCCCTACTCACTCCTACAGAGCAATGCATTTTCACATATATATTATGAATATTATATATGGATATATATTAGCTATATTTGAAATGTAATTAAATGTATATAGACTTTTAAATTCATAGACAAAATGTACACTTTTTAAAAAATAAAACAAATTAAAATATTTAACAGAAATATTATTTTAGGCTCAGTCCAAAATAAAACATGTTAATTATTAATCTGCTAATCATTAGGCATAGTACTTAAAATAACACTTTTTAAATTTTCCAAAATTAAATCAAGCTCATGTGTCATTATATGCTAATAAAATTGTCACATTATATTGGTTCTCTTGCAAAGAAATGTTTCAGTTGACAGTCACCCATCAGTATATAGTCATCAATCAAGAAGTACTAGAAGACCTCCCTAAGGGTCTTCCTTTAAGTTGCAGCAATCTGAATCCCAGAAAGTGTCACTTCTCTTTCTTTGTGATGTTTTCCGATCCCTAGAGTGATGATTTTTCACATCTGCTTCGGTTTCTCCAGTAGCACATTCGTTCTCTCTCACAGTCCCAACAGCATATGGTTTTCATAATGGATATGTACATATCTGCAACATAACTGCTACTCTGGATATTTCTTAATCAACAGGATTGTACTTTTTGAAATTTGTCAAGTGACCAAAAGAGTCTTATCATTTCCTCTCCTTGACTAAACTTGAAAAAGGCTTCTTTCTTCCTGACCTGAATCTATGTCCCTAATCTCCCTTTTCTTGAAGCAGTTACTTTAGAAAACTTGAAATTGCCAATTCTTCTTCTGGCCTTTGAGATATAAATCTATCAGCTGCTTGCCAGTTTTACAATACAGGAATGCCTTTCTCAGGGATCAGGGAGAGATTCCTTTGAATTTAATCATCAAAAAAGATTATGGCCCTATCTCCCAGTCTCTTTGGGAAATTTAGGTCAGGTCCTAAGTTCCATAATCAACAATTAGCAAATACAGATGGCTTAATCACCTTAACCAACCTTCCCCTAATTTTTTCCACTAACTAACTTTAGCATTTAAAAACTCTCCTGCTTTTAATATCAGTGAATTTGGGTTTAATCTCTCTCCCCTTCTGCAAAAGTCTTAAAGTCTTCCTTGCCAGTTTAAATCCATCCAGTGCAATTTTCTTTGACTAAAAGCATGAAACTGTCATTATCCAAAATGCAAGGTTTACTCATATTTGCCTCTGGAAAATATTTCCTATTTTTCTTGCTTTTTGTTGTATGGAAGACTAAAATATATTGCCTATATATGCCACTAAGAAGTCCTGGGGTGTTAGTAAAGAATAAAATGAGCAGGAATAATAAAGGCAGGAAAGAAAGTTGCAGCAACAGTTTGATGCATGGACTTCATGAGTGGTGAAAATTCAAGTGGGGCTGCTGCATACATACCTCCTAATGGAATTACACATTAAAATTCATTATGAACATTTAAATCTCGTGTAATTCAAACACTATTAATCAAAAGTGCTCTAAAAAGAGACTTTGTTCTCTTCCATGATTTTTATGGTGAAATAAATTTTCATTTTAAGCTTCCGCGTATAACTATATTGCCAATATCATGATTTCAATACCTTATTATTGTACAAAAATGAAGATCTCATCCCTGGTCCAAATATTTACAGAGAATTTAAGGATGAACATTGCTGTCTCTTGGGCCTTGTGAAATTTTATCCCACATGTATGAGCATGTGTACTTGAACACTGTTTAGAGAGACACTGGAAAATTTGGTCAAATTTTTGAAGAAAGAGAAATATTGCCAAAGGGAATTGTAAAGGGAATTAAAGAACCTTCTTTAGTTATGAGGTTGAAGGTAAAATTTAGTATTTTTTAAAATTAAATTGGTGAGGTTTTGCCTACAGTTTATTTGGTTTGATGGGAGTAATAGATTATTATTTTTAGGTTTATAATAAATGAGTTAAATTACATGTCCAATCTTGTCTCATATAAGATAAATATATATATATATATATATATATACATATATACACACACACATATATATATATGTACAGTGTCAGACCCTATTTTTTTTTGTATTGTTCTTCCATTACAGTTGTCTCACATTTATCCCTATTACTCTCCCCTGTGCCGCCCCCCCCCCGCCACTCCCCGCTGTCACTGTCAATCCCCACCCCATTGTCCATGTCCATGAGTCCTCTATACACGTTCCTTGACTTGCCCCGTCCCCTTTTTTCTTGTTATCTCCCACCCCATCCCGCTCTGGTTACTATCAGTTTGTTCTTTATTTCTGTGTCTCTGGGTCTATTTTGCTTGTTTGTTTCGTTGATTAGGTTCCACTTACAGGTGAGATCATATGGTATTTGTCTTTCACCACCTGGTTTACTTCACTTAGCATAATGCTCTCCAGTTCCATCCATACTCTTGCAAAGGGTAGAAGTTCCTTCCATCTCTCTGCTGCATAGTACTCCACTGTGTAAATGTACCACAGTTTTTTGATCCGCTCATTTTCTGGTGGGCATTTAGGATGTTTCCAGCACTTGGTTATTGTAAATAACATTGAACATTGGGGTGCATAGGTTCTTTTGAATTGGTGATTCAGGATCCTTAGGGTATAATCCCAGCAGTGAAATCACTGGGTCAAAATGCAGTTCTATTTTTAGTTTTTTGAGGAAATTCTATACAGTTTTCTACAGTGGCTGCACCAGTCTGTACTCCCACCAGCAGTGCACTAGGATTCCGTTTTCTCCACAACCTCGCCAGCACTTGCTATTTGTTGATTTGTTTATGATGGCCATTCTAATGGGTGTGAAGTGGTATCTCTTGTGGTTTTAATTTGCATTTCTCTGATGGTTAGTGAGGTTGAGCATTTTTTCATGTGTCTATGGGCCCTCTGTTTGTCCTCCTTGGAGGTATCTGTTCAGGTTCTTTGCCCATTTTTTAACTGGATTATTAGTCTTCCTGCTCTTGAGTCCTATGAGTTCTTTATACATTTTGGAGATCAAATCCTTGTCTATGGTGTCATTTTTAGATATATTTTCCTAAAAGTTGGATCCCTTTTCACTTTGTTGATGTTTTCTTTAGCTATTCAGAACCTCTTTATTTTGATAAAATCCCATTTATTTACCCTTTCCTTTATATCCCTTGTCCTAGGAGTGGTATGGGTGAAAATATTGCTATGCAGGATATTTAAATTTTTCTTGCCTATGTTCTCCTCTAGGACTTTTATGGTGTCACATCTTATATTTACGTCTTTTATCCACCTTGAATTTATTTTGGTACATGGTATAGGTTGTTGGTCTAGTTTCATTTTTTTGCATGTACTTGTCCAGATTTCCCAACACCATTAAATGAAGATGCAATTTTTACTTCATTTTATGCTCCTGCCCCCTTTGTCAAATATTAATTGATCATAGAGACATGAGTTTATTTCTGGGCTCTCTATTCTGTTTTGTTGGTCTATGTGTCTATTCTTATGCCAGTATCAGACTGTTTTGATTACAGTGGCCTTGTAATATAGTTTGATGTCAGCTACTGTGATCCCTCCTACTTTGTATTTCTTTCTCAAAATTGCTGCGGCTATTCTGGGTCATTTGTGGTTCCATATAAATTTTTTAAATATTTGTCCTATATTAGCAAATCAATAAATGTAATACATCACATAAACAAAATGAAACCCCAAAGCACCATCATCATATTAATAAATGCTGAAAAAGCATCTGATAAAGTACAACACCCATTTATGATAAAAACACTAAGCAAAGGGGGAGTAGAGGGAGGATATCTCAATATAATGAAGGCCATATGTGAGAAACCTACAGCCAACATCATACTCAATGGGCAAAAACTAAAAGCTTTCCCCCTATGATCAGGAACAAGACAAGTGTGTCTGCTTTCACCACTTCTATTCAACATAGTATTAGAAGTTCTAGCCACAGCAATCAGACAAGAACAATAAATAAAAGGCATCCAAATTAGAAGGGAAGTAAAACTGTAATTGTTTGCATATGACATGATAGTGTATATAGAAAATCCTACAGATTCCACCAAGAAACTACTTGATCAGATAAGTGAATTTGGTAAAAACAGCGGCATACAAAGTTAATATTCATAAATCAAAGGCATTTTTACACTAACAATGAAATATCATAAACAGAAATTAGGGGGAAAATCCCATTTACTATAACAACGAGAAAAATGAAATACCTAAGAATGAACTTAACCAAAGAGGTAAAAGACCTGTACTCATAAAACTCCAGAAAACTGAAGAAAGGAATTAAGGAAGACAGAAATAATTGGAAGCATATACTGTGTTCATGGATTTGAAGAATGAACATCATTAAAATGTCCATACTATCCAAAACAATCTATAGATTCAACATAATCCCTATAAAAATACCAATGACCCTATTATTTTTAATAGTCTGAAAGCCTTTAATCCTTATTCCCTCCTCTTGCTATTGTAACACACACCCATCTGGGAAAACTGATAAGGAATTCTGGGTATTCCTTCCTTTGGTACAAGTATGAGATTGAATCCATAAAAGCATTTTGGTGTTGAGACCCTCAGTTCCACTCCCCGCCACCTCTCAACAAAATGAATACACCAAAGCCAGTCTACAATTTCTTGGTTTCTCAATCCATTTTGGACTTGCTTTACAGGCTTACTCTGATCTTCCTAGAGTTCTCAATTAAGTAATAAATTTTATGTATTTTTATGTATATTAAAATTTTTTCCTTGTTATGAGAACTTTTAGATCTACTCTCTTGGTAATTTTCCAATATACTATATAGCATTGTTAACTATATTCTTCATATTGTACATTAATCCTAGTACTTATAACTGTGGCTCTGTAGCTTTTGAACAGCTTTGGAACTATTTCCCTTACTCGTCTACCATCTCCTAATGGAAAGCGACTTTGTATCTCAGCTTCTAAAACCTAGAAGTATAAATGATGAGACAAATATATATACTCACAGAAATCTACTTGGATAGTTTACATATAATATTACATCTCAAATGTAATGGTCATTCTAAGTGTAAACAGATACCATGTTAGCAATCACTGTGCCATAGAAAAACAAAGAGAATATCCTTTTTTCCATTAAGGTACAATTTTGAGGCTCATGTACTCCCCTTCAATTATTTTTAAATTAAGGTTTCATCAGTGAAAACACTTTAAGAAAAATAAGGATTTCTAACTCTTAAGGAATTAGTACCATTTCTCAAATTCTATGATATATTAGAACAATGCTGGTGATATTTGTACAGAAAGTAATTCCAAATAGGAAATACTGAAATTGGACTTGCTTTATATTTCTAGAAACAATAATATCAAAAATATCGTGTAAAGTTTAAATTTTGTTTGTTTTTTCTATGTAAATTTTGTTTAAAAATCAAGTGGGTATCAAAAATTAATATAAAACAAATAATCTTTACATGCATGTGCCAAATAATGATGTATATCATGACATAATTATTTATCACTTTTTATATTTAAACCTTTTTATAGTTTAAAACTTTCATGTTCTAAAATCTCTAAAATCTCCTAGCAGCTTAATGAATAATTAACACATTTTAATATAGTTGAATCATACTTCCCTGAGGCCAATTCAAACAAGTTTTTTTTCCCCACATAGATTCAGATGTCAATATGAATCATTGCACCACAAATTTCATGCAGAGTAGTTTCTTCTGAGTCCAAATCAGTATTAATTTGCTAAGGCTGCCAATCAAAGCACCGCAGACTGTGTGGCTTAAATCTCGAACACTTACTTTCTCACAGTTATAGAGGCTAGAAGTTGGAGGTCAAAGTGTTGGAAGTGTTGGTTTCTTCTGGGGTCTCTCTTCTTGGCTTGCAGATGGCTTTTTTCTCCATATGTCTTCTTATGGCCTTCCCTCTGTGTATCTGTGTCCTACATCCTCTCCTTGTAAGGATACCAGCCATTGGGTTAGGCATCCCCCTAATGATCATTTCAACCTAACTGGCTCCACAAAGTCCCTAGCTTCAAATGCCATCACACTCTAAGGTACAAGGGGCTAGGACTGTAACATATAAATTTTGGAGGAACCCAATTCAGCCTGTAAAAGGTCTTAATGCAAATACCACTGTTTAATTCTTTTATTGTTATATGTGTGAGGTCAGAATAAAATGTTAATCACAGAACAAATTTAATGAAGAAAAGTGACTAAAAATTATTTGAAAAATAGATGAGTCACGGTGGAGAAATTATCAGGCTCACTGTATTTGTCTATATTTGCAACGAGACCTGTGATGTCAGTCACTCCTGATTTTGTTGTTCATCTTTGTTATGTATGCTTGTTGATTAGTTGCAGCTCACGGAGTCAGATGTTTGCTGCCTCCATGACTTTGTGGCCTATGTGCCAATCATGGTAACTGCCCAGGATTTATCAGAGTGCTGAGACCTAAGTAATCAATCCATCTAATTAAAGAGAGGAAATAGTTTTACCTTTAGACACCTATGAAATATGTATAAGTATATGTTCTACTTAAATAACTTCTTTAACAAGAAAAATTTTTATAAATGTAGCTTTTCCCCCTTAAGATTTTTGTAATAAAATTAGAATATGTGCATCTGAAAGATTAACTTCCTGTCACCAAGTTCTAGAAGCTTTGCTTAAAAGATTTGAACTTATTTAAATTATTGCATTATTTAATGCAGTTAAGGATGCCATGACATATATTGGATTATTTGCCTTTGTCCTAAGATCATTCTTGTGTAGCATGTTAATGGATGGCATGTGAGAATGTCCTGTAAAGCCATACTTAAAATAAGAAAGACATCACACTAACCACTTGATAATAGATGATGTACACGAAGGCCCCTCTTCATTGGCCTCGAACATAAGAATGGTAGCTTCTAGTACTGCGATGTATTTAATGACATAAACTCTTCCGTAGGTTTATACTCAAGTTTTATAGGCGGTCCAAGTATTCCCTCTCCAATTTTCTCACTTGTAATTGATTGACTATTATACAAGAGTTTTAAAACATATCTATTTGAAATTATTTTGAATTATTTTGATTGCAGCCATTAGTGTATTAAACAATTTCTTATATCTTTCATATTTGTTTACTTCCTTTCGGTGATATGGTTGTTTTTATGTTGTGTCCTTAGTCAGTACTTAGCCATTTCCCTGATGCAATGCTGATTAGCCTTACCCCAGAGTGCTGCTGCAGACTCCCCATGGATGTCTATAAACAGTAAAGCCTAGTTCAGCATTCAGGTCCAAATAATTGTTAATTTATTCCTTAATTCCAGGCAGTACCAAGGGATCATTGAAAATATAATTATTAAGTCTCTGGGTTAGAGTAATCATCTCAATTCTATAAATGTGAGTCCAAAAATTGAATTTTATTCCAATCTTTATATCTCTTGAAATGTGAAAATAAGAAACTGTCAACATCTTGACAATATGTAGTTCTTAAACATTTGTGTTTAATAACATACAGGTACTTATAGAAATTAAATATAAAGAGATGCACTTAGTTTAAGGTTGAAACTCAGGAAGGCTTTAAAGCAGCTAATAACTCAAGCATCTGCTGAAACAACTGATCGTGTTTCCCTCACATCGAAGTCTCTCTCTCTCTCCCCTTCCTATTCTCTCTCTCTCAAGTCAATAAACATATATTTGGGTGAGGATTAAAAAATAATATAATTATATATGTGTATATATATCTGTATATTTATATTTGTATCACAATATTTTGATAATAAGCAGAAGAATGCTATTAAATCTTTTCTGGAACTTCGTTTTGCTTTTTATTAATCTTAATGATATATAATATAAACATTTAATGTCCCCATATTTAGGTTTCAGTCACTCTTTGGAAAGTCTGATTGTTATTCTTGATGAGTTTACCATCTTTACCATACTGCTTTAAATATAAATACAAATAATTTATTTTCATATATTGATCTTATAAACAATTTTATAATAGTGAATAATGATGAGAGAAAGAGGGAGAGAGAGGAAGAGGGATGAGAGAAAGAAACTCATAAATCAATAGCAAAAATTAATAATAACCCAATTAAAAGTGAGCAAAGAACATTTCTTGAAAGAAGCCATGCAAACGGCTACTAGATATATATATCATCACAGTGAAATATCACCTCATATTTGCTAAGATGGTTATTATCAACCCCCCCAAGAGATAAGTGTTGGTAAAGATTTAGAGAGAGGAGAACCCTTGTAAATTGTGGGTGCACTGGAATATAAACTGGGATAGCCACTATGGAAATCAGTATGAGTTTCCTCAAAGCAGTAAGTTAGTCACTATCTTACATAAGTCTTATGCTGCCTTATATGTAATATGTGAAATCCATTGTGTTATATGTCTTTTCTTTATTTTTGTGGTGGTTTGCTTGTTGTTTGGTTGATGGAAGGTTATTTCTGTTCTCTTTTAATCCACCTTTTCTGGAAGTAGATATTTCACTGGCCATGGTTTCATGATTTACTTCTAGAACACATGTCACTACCTTCTAGACTCCCCTGTTAACTCCAGGCCTACGATTGACCATGGAACCTATGAAATGAGCAAGCTTCATAGTACTGACGGGGTAATGCAGCCCCTATTTTATGAGTAGCAGGATGTGTGCGAAGAACATTGGCTCAGGAGGCCAAAAAACAAGTTCAGGCGTTATGTCTTCAACTTTAACTCTCAACAATTCTACACATAATTTTATATATTTTTGGTATTTCTATTTTCACTTCTATAAAATAAGAATAGTGATAGCATTTATTAAGTAGTACATTAGTAAAAATTCAGCAAAGAGAAACAACAATCTCCTTACCAACAATTAAGTTTCCTTCAATATTTATCTTTCTGTGATGCTGTTATATAAGTTAATATAATTTTGACCTTTAAACATGTTAATTATGTGGAGATATGATAGATATTTGTTTGAAATACAAATGTTTGTCCCTGTCTGGTAAGAGTATTATATATATATTTGTTCTGTTTTATATATTATAATTTTATATATTATACATTTAATATTTAAATTTATATAATATATATTTATATAATGTATTTACATGATTTGTGTAATTATAACATGTAACATAATATATAAAACAAATGATATTATATATTAATTATATATTATGTGTTGTATATGTTACACATATCTAATTGTTCATTCATGTGTGTATATTTAGCCATGTAGTCTCAGCATCCATGTTCAGCTGACATTAAACATATTAATTAATAGTTTGACTCAGTGTTTTATTTGATTTTAATAAAAGACTAATTTTTTCAATGATATAATTTATATTGCTTTTATTTGGATTGGAAATCGTTAAAGTTAAAAAACATGATATATAATTTATTATGGATTTTCACTTTTACAGATACTGCAGAGATTAAATTATTACTAAAGAAATGTTCAGGTAAAAATTCATTTTTATATAGATATATAAGAAACATTACTCTATAAATATGATGTAATATATTCACATTTTATATCTACTGCTAGGTTTATTTCACATTGTATGAAACAGTTTGTTTAATTTTCAGTCTGCATGCTTCACAAATATGATACAAACAATTACTTTATTTGGATCCTTAAAATCTGACTCTATGCTATAATAAGAACAAATCTTCACTGCATATATATTTGTTCACAAACTTGAAAAGTTCACTTTATGTTTCAATAAAATTAAACCATTTTCAAAACAGTGATAGAAATGAAAGTATGTTCAAACTAGGCTGATTTTCTGCCTTCCTGTTAAGTAACTAATTTTAGAAATAGGATTTTGTGTTTTTTCAAATAGCACAAAGTGAAGTAAACTTCTTACATATTAATATTAGATCTTTTTAAAATACCACAATCTGGAGTTCTCTACCAAACACTGGGTGACATTTTAAAACATGGATTTAATTTTTCAAAAATCAGTAGTAATATAATAAAAGAAGTCAACATATGGACTAGAAAACAAGATTACTGAGATATATTGCAAAAACAATTTAATTTGCAGAGTCATGTTTTGAGAAAATATACCTAAAGTTCGTGGTCATAAAACCAACATAAGAAAAATTTGAATTTAATTATATACTAATAAGTGAAATAAGCTTCTTATCAAAGACAAAAACTGTAACCATTCAGAGAGTATATCACAAACTGATATATCTTCAACAAAGATATCATTGGCAAACTTTCCAAATAAAGAAAACTTATTGTTTGCAATAACTATTGCAAAGTTAAAAAATACCAAATTTCTGAGATAAAAATAACTATAAAAATTGCATAAAGGACTCAAACATTCTCTAGCTCTCAGTAAATATAGATCAATTACTCCTCACCTTTCTAGGCTGTATTAAAGAAATATATGAGAAAAGTAGCTTGAGTTCTTCCAAGTTCTGCTTGTTTTACTCCTTTTAATATTAGTGAACATCCAATCTAACAATGAGAGGGATGTATATGGTATATATTATATGTATATATATGTGTATAATATTTGATGATGAGGTTGTAAGATCACTGGACGATAACTTTATCACAGATTCTGGTTAATGAATTAATTAAATATCTACATCTTTAATTGCTAAGTTGTAAAACAAGAAATGGGTATGTTTTGTGTTTTTTGCTTATCCCCATTTGCGTCTTGTAAGGTGAATGTCCATAGATTTCTCCGTATGTAATTGAAAATGATACTCTAGTGGTCACAGTTTTATAAACGTCATGATACTCAGAAATGTTATTCTGAAACTGTGTTCAAAACAATACAAGAGGGAAACTCCTCAAAGTCCACTGCATGGAGTTAAATCTTTCCATCTATTCATTGTGTTCATCCTCCCCAAACAGCCATGACAGTCCGGAACTTTCCTCCTCCATTGATTGACAGTCATTACATCTTCATTTAAATACTGATGCTTTCATTTAAATGTTTTTGGAGTCCTAAGAGTGAGATTGATGTGCTAGAGTGTGTGTTTTTTACTCTTCAATTCATATTTAAGTACTTATGGTTAGAGTGACTCATAATTATGCTCAAGAATTACACATTTTTATCAGGAAATAAATCATTTCCCCCTTTTCATTAATCATCAATACATGATTGTACTTAAAATAAAATCTTTGTTATCTACTAGAATAAAATTATGTATTTGTGTTGCTTAACTTTGCATAGTTTCACTTCTCAGGTAATTTGGGTTTGTTATGTTGTGAACTGCCTGTTTACATATTTTACCTACTTTTGTATATAACTGTTTGCTTATTTTTAATTTGAATTGTTATCATTTTAGATTTTAACATTTTAAATTAATAGCCACTTAGAGTATGCCTCTATTTATTTCTCTCTACTATATTTTCCTTACAACATAAATTTAAAATATATGGCTATATTTTTCTTCTAAAGATTTAATTTATTCCCCTTGGCAAAAAATCTGGATCTCTCAATTGTCCAGAGTCCTTAAATAAGTTTTTCTCATTTGTGTTCCTTTTCAAATTTTAATTGATCTAGGATTTATTTTTATATATGTTTATTCTTGTAATTTTATATTTACTTCATGAGGCTACATGAGTCAGAACTGTTTAAAATCCCTTTACAACTAAAATGAAACACTAACTTTTCCATGTAATAAATCCCTATATATGAGGTTATTTTTCTGAATTCTATTTTACTAATTTGGCTATCCCTGAGACAATTTCTTATGTTAAAAAAGATTCATATTATAGTAACATTAGGTAACAAAGGCACACTATAAATATTATAAAATAATTTCTTAAATATTTTGCAGAATTCATTCTTTTTTAAAACAATGATTCTACTCATTCTAAATAGGAAGATGATAGATAGATGATAGATAATAGATGAGAGATAGAGATAGATCAATATAAAAACTCATCTTTGTTGCCAATCAAAATGCAGAATACGTTTCAATTTTTTTTTATGCTCGTGTGATGGTTTTATTTTTATTTTTATTTTTTGACCTTCATGTACCCTTTACTCAGTTTCGTCCAATGGTAACATCTTACAAACCTATACCACTCTATCACAGATAAGATATTGACACCGATAGTATAAAGATAGAAGACATTTCCATCTCTACAAGGAATCCTGGTGGAGGTATTCTTTTATGGCCTCAACCACTTCCCTCTGGCCCTGTCTCCTCTTTAACACCTAGGCAATCATTAAACTGTTCTCCATTTCAATAACTGTCATTTCAAGAAGGTTATATAAATAAATGGAATCATACAGTATGCAGTCTTTGGGGATTGGCTTTTGTCACTTAGCATAATTCCCTGGAGATTCATTCAAGCTGTTACATGTATAAGTAATTCATTCTTTTTTACTGCTGAGTGGTATTAATAAGGATATTAGATTTTTACTTATACATTCCTATTTTGAAATTATATTTTTATTTTTCAATTATACTTTACATTTCATATTATTCCATGTTAGTTTCAGATATACAACAATATGGTTAAAAAATCCTAAAATACCTTTTTAAAATTTTAGTTTTTTAAACGTTTCAGTTTTTTATGAACCTTGACCAACTTTTACTGCTGTAGAGAAAATTGTCATTACTTTTATATTTAGTTTGTAGTCACATGCCATACCTTGATAGTGTATCCCTCATTTCCTGTGTTTTCTGGATTTTGTCATCTCATATTACAGTATCAGCAAAGAAGAAAATTCCAACACAATCAATTATTTCCTTTCGTTGTTATTGTATTTATAGGAACTGAAAATGTGAAATAAAAATGTTAATGGTAATAGCTTTACTGCTTGCCATTGAAAATGATACTTGCTGATATGTAAGGTAAATAGTTATTTAATATTTTGGTTGTATCCTTTTATGTATTATTCACTTAGAATTTTTATCAGCTTAATGTCTGCAAAATTTTTGAAGTAGCCTTAAGCAGTACTCACTGTTTTTTAAAAAGTGGTCAATTGTGTTATAGTATCCACTGTTTTTTATGCACTACAGGAGATGGAATTAACCTCCTAACTTGAACAGTAAAATTTTGACCCAAACTAAACCATTTTACATGCAATACTGACCTGATATCAAGTAAGAAATGTGTACAGTCTAAAATCAGAGATTCTGAGATGATAAAAATCAGAAAATCTGTGGAATAACCAGTTACACATTTATTTTCCATGAGAGCTTCTGCCCAATATGAAAACCTGACTTCTGCCTTGAGATTCCGAGTTCTAAGGGGAGGGGAGAAGCTGTAGGATCTGCCTCTGCAGTATAACTTCAAATGAGTGTCCTACAGATATTATGATTGTGAAAGGCTGCACTTAGGAATCAAACTCAATGTACAGGAGACACAAAGAAACTTGCTTCTCTTCACTTTCTTTTTTGAAGAGAGAGGATACAGTCATTCTTGAGAATTCATAACCACCACCCATGCACCTATATTTTGTAGTCCAAATTCATGCTGTGTGGTCCACAAAGTTTCAGGAAGATTCAAACAGAGAATTTAATTTTTGTTTAATATACCCTCATAATTGGTCACGCTTCAGGTAAATGCGTGAAGCAAAAGTGAATTTCTCATGACGAAAGCAACTTCAATCAGAAGTCTCAGAGGCATATAAAGTTTGATGGAACATGGACTTGTATAATCAGGAATTGCTTAATAAAAATATATCATATTATGTATATATCAGAACCACTAAAAAGGAGAGACATAGAAAATGAACCATAGAAATCATCAATTCAAATTTAAAATAAGCACATTTTATATGTTTAAAGAAATAATATTGAAATACAAAAGTAAGAGCAGGGCACAGGAAATAATGTTAAAGAATGAAGAAGGTATGGGGAAAACAAATATAACAGCCACAAATTCTTAGTATTTTTATGGGCAAAAATATAATAATAATCCTATAATATAGTTGAAGATCATAAAACAATTGTGAAGAAGGTATTGGTAAATGTACAAATAAATTTAAATAAACACTGGGAAAACTTTAAATATTTATAATTCATGAAAAAAATAAAAACTTGAAATACTGCTCTACAACAGGAATATGTTAAAAGGTACATAATTTTTTTTAAATTAAAAAATGTCGTTATTGTTCAGAAAAGAGTAAATTAGTGATTTACTTACTGAGTTAATCTTAATATGTATTTTAAATTACCTGTAGGTACTTATTAAAATATGTTCATTTACATATAAATAAATGGAAATAATTAAGGAAACAAAATTAAAATTTTAAGAAGCTTTATTCAAAGAAATAGCAAAGATTGACAGGGAAGTGATATAAGGGGACAAAATGGTAATGGAAAAAAATACGATAAAAATAATAAAAACATGAAAAATAACAAAAAATAATTATAAGTTTAAAAAATGAAAGCCTACTTGTGATAAAATATTAATACATATTATATTAGTCTAAATCTAATTAAGAAATAAAAATACAGTAAGATAAATAGGGTAGATTAATATAAAGAATTATAGTATCAAGTTGCATTATTAAAATGAAATGAAATAATTCTTAACTATGACAAATGAGTAACTCTAAAATGTTGAGAAACTCTATGTGGTATCTGGTACCTGGGGCTAAAGGAAAGTACCTGAGGAAGGATAAACTCAGAACTGGTCAATCCCGTATTGGGGAAGGTGTGTTCATCTACTGGATGGCAGGATTTTGCTGGTTGAGCTAGGCCACTTGTCGGGCTGGAGTTGGGGGGCAAGCAGTAGGCAGTCCTCTTGAGTGCAGGCCTTGCCCAAGGAGTCTGGACAGGTAGCTGTTTGCCGGCTGCAGGAAGCTCTGTTTTCCACGTGCAGGAGGCTGAGGCAAACTTCCTGAGGATTCTGGGCTGCAACACTGCAGAGCTACTGCGTTTAGCTTCTGTCTGGGGCAGCGTCCGCCAGACATTGTGTCGTCCACACCACTGACGCTCGTCCATTTACCAGAAAACAGGGAGACACTTCCGTAATGTTTCTAAAGTGGCCTCTTCTCAGAAAACGTTATGTCACGCTCACTTAAAATGACGAGTGTTGAGAAGTATTCCATTGTTTATCCTGTAGCTTTGGTTGAAGAGTGAATTTGAAGCTGAGAGGCAATAAATTGCTAACAGGCACTGCCCACCCATTTGACAACCCTGTTCCCATAAGTACTCTTTTACACACATTAAGGATAACAGCAAAGTCGCAATATTCCACCTAAAAGGTTATGTTTATGTCTTAATAGTGAAGAAAATTCCACTTTTCCCCAAATGAGACACAGCCCCAACAGTCCTCAGACCTGTTGTGGGCCACATTCAATACTCTTCAAATTTAGTTACAGTTTCACTAAATATTCCTCTTACTGAAAAACTAAATTCTCAAGTTTACCCCAGGGACTTTTGACAAACTTTAACAAAGAGGAAGAAATAGGAAGAGAGATAAATTAAGAGAGAATAATTCCTTTATACAAACAATTTGCAACAACCATAAAGTATGCGATGCTGCCGTGACCGCATCCTGTAATGGATAATCAGGTGAGAGGCACAGGGGCAGCCTCCTTGGTGCTCTGGATTCTCTGCTGGTGGAGGAAGCAAGCCTTCCTTCCCACGGGGTCTGAGTCCTCAGTCACATTGCTCCTTATTGGTTGGGTTTTTTCAATGCCTTTATAATTGAGCATTCAAAGACTAAAAGACAACTAGATAATTCCCTGAACTCATAGTCTGCCTTGATACTGTTGTGTAGCAGCTCCTGGTTTCACTCTAGAATAGGATCAACCACTCCAGGATGTATACATTTTTAGGGGGTGTGGAGACTTAGTTCATCAGCAAAATAGCTAGGTGGAAATTTCATTCTCTAAATTGATGGAAATATTGCGTGTCCCTTTGTGGAAACATTTCCCCATTTGAAGAATCCGATTTCTAAGCTAGCAAAGTTCAGAGTTGCTGGGATAAAAGCAAAGGTGCTGCAAGTGGATTTATTAGGTGTTCTAGTGAGAAGAGCCACTTCCACCCCTTGATACAGAGACCCATGTGTTCTGGCTTCAGGAAAAATGGCACCATACAATGAATGACCTAGGATTGAAAACATAAGCTACATCCTATAAAACAAAACCACATATTTTTAGGATCATATTTTGTAAAGTCAACTTTAATTTTTATTGTATTTTTCTATTATCATCTAGCTCCCTTATACGCCCCTCTGCCCCCCACAGTCACCACACTGTTGTCCATGTCCATGAGTCCTTTTTCCTTTTTGCTCAATCCCTCCACCTCCTAACTTCTCCCCTACCTTAGCTGTGAGCCTGCTCTCTGTCTATGAGACTGTTTCTATTTTGCTTGTTAGTCCAGTTTGTTCATTAGATTCCACATGTGAGTGAAATCATATGGTATCTGTCTTTCTCTGACTGGCTTATTTCATTTAGCATAATGTTCTCTAGGTCTATCCATACTGTTACAAAAGGTAAAATTTTCTTCTTTTTTATAGCCAGCTAGTATTCCATTGTATAAATGTTGCACAGTTGTTTTTTCCACTCATCGAAGGGTGGACACTTGGGCTGTTTCCATATCTTGGCAATTGTAAATAATGCTGCAATGAATATACAGGTGCTTATGTTCTTTTAAATTAGTATTTTGGATTTCTTCAGAAACCAGAAGTGTGATTGCTGGATCAAAAAGCAGATCTATTTTTATGGGAAAAAGACATGGGTAAGGCAGGGGAATGCTTATCCAGAATGTGTGTATATTTGCCTTTTTCATGGTGGAAAGGTCTGATGCAATCGCAGAGAATAACAACATATCTAGAACTTAATGATGGTGTCTGTTTTTAGCCAGTTATGCATTTGTCGGTAAGGATAGCCAGGTCAGCCTTATTAAAAGGCATTCCATGTAGTAATTCCATGTCCACTGGAAAGAATTTCCATCACCACTGTGCTTCAGAGTCACCTGGAATGGAGTGCTGGTCCTGCAACTGTCCACTTTCAGATCTCACTTGCATATGTGCAAACTGATATGCAAAGCATATTCAATTTTGTTTTTCCTGAGTTAGTTGGTCATAGGGACACCTAGGATTCCATATGCTTGCATCTGATAGGGAAGACAATGAAACATAAGATGTGTTGCAGGAGTCTAGGTCACGTGTTCATACAATTTACTTGTACCCTCTGGACCTGCCCAAGTATGGTCTTTAATATACCATTTCCATTTGCCATAGAATACTGATGCGCACACCATACTGATGGCTAGTTAGATCATATAATATCCAGTTAATGATGGGAGCCTCAAACCACATGGTTTATGTGATGGCCTACGAGTAAGTGTTCAGTTTTTACCAAGGCCCAGGAGCAAAACAGACCCTTTTTCTCAAGGGGAGAATAGTTTTGTGCAGAAGATCAGAAGGTTTAGAGTAGTATCAGAATCCTAGAGATGTGTACTGTGATTCTCCTATTGGTGTTTGCAAAATATTTCATAGAGCATCCTTATTTGCCATAGACGTTTTGAGTACCATGGTGTAAATGTTACACTGTAAGGTCTGTTGGATCATAAGAACTGGGGAGAGAATAGCTTCTTATACAGCTTGAATTATCTGTAGTACTTCTTTCTTTTTTGATCTTGTGTCTTCTCAGGTGGGTAGCCTAATGGATGACTCTGTAGAAGGGTTGAAGTAACAGAATCAAGTGAGGTACATATTTCCTCCAAAATCCAAAAAGGTCTAACAAAAAGTATGCTTCTTTTTGTGTGTTAAGTGATGTGAGGTGCAGCAACTTGTTTTTCACCTCAGGGTGGATATCTTATCATGCTCTAGACCACTAAACTGCCAGAGAATTCATGGAGGTTATGATGGGGAACAATTTTGTAGAGTTTATTTTACATGTTTTATACACATATGATTTATTAAACATTTAAAGCACTTGTTAAGTTCTGTTCATCAGGACCTATCTGTCATCAATTTAACGGACCCATGGATAATTTGTGAAATGTCAAGACAATCAAGATCTCATTGAAAATGTTATGGCAAAGAGCAAGAGAAGTGATGCAGCCCTGGGGAAGCACTGTGAAGATATAGCGTTGGTCCCAGCAGGGGAAAGCAAATGGCTTCTGGTGGTTCTTACAAATTGGTGTAAAGAAAAAAGCATTAGCCAGGTCAATAGCTGCATACCAAATACCAGGAGCTCTGATGGGTTTCTCTACTAAAAGTATTATATCTAGGGCAGCAGTAGTAATTGGAGTCATCACCTCATTACTTTACAATAGTCCATAGTCATTCTTCAAGATCCATCTGCCTTCTGCACGAGCCAAACTGGTAAATTAAATGGGAACGTGATCATTAAATCCATTCCTACATTTTTCAATTATTTGATGGTGGTGTTAATCTCTGAAATTTCTCCTGGGATGCAGTATCACTTTAGTTTATTATCTAGCAAGAATGGGAAAGTGACTAGAGCTTTTATTTAGTCTTAATAGTCTAACCCCACAGGTCAAGTGTGAAGACTCTGTCAGTTTCAAGTGTATTTATTGCAATTATATATTCAGGAACTGAGGAAATAAACACGTAGATTCATGGACCTCTGACTCAGGCTTAATTCCATCTATCACATGACCACCATAAAGTCCCTTGACTCATGGGGTCACAGTGGTGCTTCGTGTCACCAGAAATTACTATTAATTTGGAGCCAGTGTCCACTTATCTCTAAAAGGTCTTGATATGCCCTTTTCCCCATTGTATACCGACATATTAAATGGCCAAAGGTCCTTCTGGGGAAGGCTTGTGTGAGGATTTACAGTGTGTACTTGTGGCAACAGTGTAGAGTCCTTCCTCAAGGGGGCTCAATGTCCTTTTTAATCAAGGCGCTCTGGATCTGTTAACTGAGTTAGATCTGAAACTAGTTTTTCTTATGACTTGAATCAGTTTTTTATCCTACCAGAATTAGAGTTTTTATTCTATAAATAAAACTGTACTAATCGACTGCTTATCTATTTCATTCCCAGAGATATCATGATAAATCAGTCACCACCTAAGATTTTTGCATATCAAAACCTTCTGGTTGTATTTTATTATTATTTCCTTTATAGCTAAATTACATATTGCATGTTTGATGATTAAGTGGTGCTACTTGGTATCTGCTATTCTGGAATCCCATCATCTCCTAGAATTGCACTACCACCTCGGCGGCGTGGTCTTGTATACTCATACCTGTCCTACAAAAACGAGCACCACAGCGCACTTCAGTGATGCAGGTGTTTCCCACACTAATGTGTTTTTCAATGTCTTAATGAAGGTAGTGTCTTATGGGTCTTCTTATAGAACCTAGGGGGAGGAGGATTGTGCACATCACACATGATAGACCCAGGCCACGCTTCCTACCTCCCTACTTTTTGGATGCTAACCTTTTGATGATGCCAGGGAAGCTATGGCATCTTAACCTCATTAAATTTAGGCCACCTATATAGGCAAATCTCAGTCAACCCAACAAGTAAACTATTAGAGTAACATTCAGCTGCACTATACCTTACCTTTTTCAAATCCTTAAATTATAGTGCCATATATGTTCCCAAGGTTTTTGGGTGATATATACTACCAAAGTTAAGCAACTCTTTTATGTATAAGTTATTTCCTTCAGAGAATATTTACCTGATTTTTGAAGTATGCCAATATTTGACTTTTATATATTAATTATATATTATATTACATTTTATTATATTATACTAATTATATTACATGTACTATATTATGAATTATATTATATTGGCAATGGGAGGAAGTCATAGTGGGTCTTGAGGAAAACAAGCATTCATTTTCATGGCACATTCTCTAACTGAAAGTATTCCAGGGTTTTCGATCTGAGGAAGGCTAGTTGTTTTAGACACTGAAAGGTAAGTTACTTTCACTGGTAAATAAGGGTGAAAATTACTTGGGATGTCAATATTGTTAATTTTATCTGGATTCAGCCACACTTTTCCATTTCATATTCAGTTATGACTTATTTACCAAACAATGCCCTAGCTTTCACATGAAAATATCAGGAAACTATGAATTTAATTATCATTATGACTATGCATGTACACAATTAAATATAGTTTTCATTTTCAGCAATATCAGATCTGCAGATACATAAGTAAGAGACACCTTTGGGGCTATAATGGAAGCTGCCTAGTTCTCAGACCATGACTCGAAGTGAAGGATAATAGACCTAAGCTTGTCATTTTCTCTCTATAAACACTCGAGTGCACTCAAACAACACCAGCCACACTGCAGTCTTTATACTCGTAATTACTGCCATAACGGTCAACCGTAGCAGCCACTTGAGCTTTAAAGGCTTGTGCTTCAATTGACACCTTATCAAATCAACCACTGAGGATAGCCTGAATAATTAGGATCCCACTGCATGCCATGGTTTACCAGGGTTCTGTTTCTAACCGGCAACAAACGAAAGATGGGCTCAAAAAAAAAAGCAAGACCAAACCCATCCACAAGTCCCATCCTTAGGGCTCATCTCCTGGGACCATTCCTGATACCAATTATGTATGTAGTCATCTGACTCCAGCCAAGAGATAGAAACCACTCAGTAATTTAAACAGGGCAAAGTTTAATATTAAACATTTATAAACTATGGTAAAAAAAACATATAAAATCCAAGAAACTCTTTGTGTTATATCAGGACTTGAAGGAGATAATCAAGGAAGGACAGATTTGGAGGGGTTTCATCCCTCAGTAAGACAGTTGCGGTCTGACCCTGGATAGCAGAGAAATTTTCAGGGTAAGCCAGTTCACAACTGGTCTGAAGCTGCTGGGCAAAAATTAGACAATTTTGTTGAGTTGAAGCCACATAGGAGATTCTTGAGGGAGTTTGGACAGCCCACTGCTTATGGCTTCCATGTCAGGAGGGCAAAGAAAAGCTAATTGCTAAGCTCTTGCTGGGCTGCAAATTTACGAAGAGATCACATTCATTCTAGGTCTGTGGTTGCATCAGGCTTTACTGGGCGTTCTCACACCCATGGTGTTGCTCCTTATTCCATATTGGAAAGTGCAGAAGATACTAACTTTTGTAATATACCTAAAGAGACTTCTATAGAATCAGTTTAATGTTGTATTCACTCTAAATGAGAAATGTTTAAGGGAATTTTGTACTTTGTTATAGGGCATATATTTAAGGGTGAATTCATCTTTGTCAGGCAATGAAAACTGATACACATATAAAACAGAATTTATGGCAAAATGATAATGGGAATTAAAAATAGTATCATTTTCATTTTTGTCAGCATGACATCAGTTTTTATATTCATCAAAAACTAAGACTCAAACTCATAAAGTTTCAACAACAATAACACTACAAGGAGCAATTGACAAATATACCATCAAAATAACTTATTTTAATAATATCACTCAGAAGTGAGTAAGTAAAAGACACACTTTTTTCACATTGACCACTTAATTAATACATACAACCAAAATCTGACAATACATTATTTTTAAATGAAGTTAGATACATTTCAAACATTGCTATTCTCCCTTGTCAATTCTCAACTCTATTCAGGGAGTCTATCCTTAAGGGTTTTTTATTCACAAAATCAAGCTATTGTTTTTAGATTCTGGTAACAATATTCTGATTTTTAAAAACACTTGATGAACTTCTTTGATATTTAGAAGAATACGTCTCACGTACAGAGATTTATGAAAGTCCTTGTAGCAGCTTAACGGGCAGGCTCCATAACAAGAAGCCTGCAGGCCGCAACACAGCCGGCCTTAACTTTTTGTCCCTCCTCCTTCATAGCTTTTTTTTTTTTTTTTTTTTTGGAGGGACTGGTTCTTTATTCCAAAAAGACAGTTGTCAATTTTCTGTATCAAAATAGTTGCACTATTGGTTTCTCTTTCTCTCAATCAGCCCCAAAAGGACCATACCAAAGGAGAGTACATTTTAACCCAATAAGCGGCAGGATGCAAAACTAACAGATGTCACAGAAACCTCAATAATAAGGTAATATGGGGAAGGAAAGTAACTAAAAGATCAGCACACTGCCAGCACAGACTATAGAGAGCTTTCACAGCCAGATGGGGTAGCCAGTGAGCCCCAGCCCCAAAGAAGCAAAGTTTCAAAATAATATACAATTTAAAAATGTTTTGCACATAAACTATTCAAGATTTCTACCGCACTAACTGATACAAAGCGCAATGAGATAGCACTTTTAGAGACAGCAGCTTCAGACCCAGAAAAGGGTGATGAGATGATTTCATATAGCTAAATCAGCGGCAAAACATAAATTTCTTTCAAGGAGGCTTGAGAGCAAGTTACTGGTCATTTCAACATGGTCCATTTTGTGAACCCTTGAGAAGTGGGTAGAGATGGGACAAGGATTTGGTCTCAGACCAAATCAGAGAGGTATCACCATTTTAATTTGTTTGGTCACTTCTGATTAAAAAAAATACCCCAAATACCTTAAAGGTGAAACTTGAACATCTCTGTGTGTGTTCAGGGCGGTGGGTAACTCCTCCTGGCATCACCTTTCTGGTTTGGCTGGCACTCTGCACAAAGCAATGACTCCCATAGGGGAGTCTTTTTCTGGGTCCTGTCTGGCTCTCAGTAAGGATGGCCTACTCCTCTTTCCCTCCTCTATGGAGAAGGCAATATGGAGTAAGCTGAAAAATTACCTTCTAAATGTGAGAAAGGGTTGAGACGGCTGCTTGAGAACTGTGGAATTATTTGGCATGTTTTACAAATGGTTGCTACCAGAACAACAAACAAGGTAATTACAAAATGTTCTCATCACAACATGTTTTCAAAGACACTTTGCATTGTGCTCACAATCCCTTAAATGTTGTTCCCAGAGGTGCTCAGCCTGTAGCCCAACCAGAATATCTGGAAGAGGGAGAGACAGTGTGACATAAAGACATTGGGTGGAGGTGGGGGTGGAGGACAAGGAAAGGAAAAAGCAGCCTTCCAGTTACAGATCAGTCCTCAGTTTAAAGGCCAGCTTCTGGCAGGTGACCTGAGGCAGAGTTGGGGTCAGAGGGCGGAGCAGTGGCAGGGCGGGGCCAGGGTGCTCTACAGCTCTTTCAGGTCGAGCAGAGTCTGGTCCGGCATCCTTTGTGTACACAGGTGTTGCTCTTTGGTGCATTTCAGTTTATCTTCCAGGTCATCCACTGTCTTTTCCAGCTTGGCGACTGATCTCTCAGAAAACTCGGCACAGGTCTCCGCCTCCTTGAGTTTCTAAGTAAGAATATCTCTTCCTCCTATTTGTCTTCTTTTTGAGAGTACTTTTCTCCAGCAGCACTGAGACACTTCGGGGTCTGGGCCATCAGTCTGATCTGCTCATCCCTCTCTCGGCAACGGGACTCTGCCAGCTCAGCCCATTCCTCTGTGCGTCCCAAACCTCCCTGCATAACCACCGACTTACAAGCTGCCTCTTCATACTTCCTATCTGCCTTTTCTGCATTATAGTTTGAGTTGGATTTCCTAGAGTTCCATCTTTTCTTTATCTTTTAAAGCTTGGTTTTCAATGACCTTCATAACTCTCTCGCTTTCATCAGCAGATTTCTCAGCTTCCTCCAGGGCAATGGCCCGGCGCTCCTGAGCTCTATCCACCTCCTCTTCAACCAGCTGGATACGACGGTTCCAGGAGGCCACCTCGGCCTCAGCCTGTTCCCAGGCCCGCCTTGCTCCCGCCACTTCCCGCTGGAAGTGGTCGGCCCTCTCCTCTGTGTCTTGGGTCCGTTGCTGGAGAATTTGGATCTTGCATTTCACCACCTCGATGGTGGTGATCCCGGCCCTGGTGCCCACCCAGCCCCTGCTTATGCTCGGCTTCCTGCCTCCTGCGCTCGGCGCAGCAGCCGCTCCTCCCCTTCCTGTCTTTTGGAACCACAATTATCTGTGACTGATCTTAAATCTGATTGGACTTTCTGACAATGAAATTCCCTTGGAATTCCTTAGACTTTTGGTTTCTGAACAAGGAGGGTTTTTTTGTTTGTTTTTTCACCCATTGAAAAATAAATTTATATATGTGTATATATAATTATACGTAAATATATAAATTATATATATAATATATATTTAAAGGAAAACCACCATCTTGTTATAGGGCTGTAGTGAAAATAAATTACTTAACCAGACATCCTTTTCTTGCAATGGATTCTCTTTGAACTAAAATCCCACAAAGTGGAATAAGCTTCAAAAAGCTCTACTGTAAAATAGAATAAAATCTCCAATCACAAGTTTAGCCTGGCTTCTGAAATCTCAACCAGCTATAAGAATCATTTGTTGCCTACAGAAATGCCTCTCTTCAGTGTCCTACCCTGAGGATGTCATTTTTCCTCCTGTGGATATTCTAATAATAAGCACTTTAAGCTTGGCAGCCCATACGATGTCTGTTGTGACAACTCAGCGCTGCCATTGCAGCATGAAAGCGGCCATAGAGAATTCACAAATGAATGGGCATGTCTATACCAATAACACGTTGTTTTTCAAACACGTGGTAGGCTATGCACGGTTTGCCGAACTCTTGCTTATATAATTACCATCATAAAGACACCTCCATATTGATGACAGTAAATGTCAGAGAAGAAGACAATTCCACTGGAGATGTGACAAATTACTGATTGCCACAGGAATAGACAATGTGCAAAGGGTTGGGCTCAAGCAGTGATGTTTGCCATAGAGTATAGTACTTTAGGATTGAGCTACATCTTTACAGAGACTAAAAAACTGTAACTAAATATCTTAATGTATGGTCAGGGCATTGCTCTACTCAAGACTAGTTTAAGCCAGACACAGAGGACAACTACACGATACCAGTTACACGAGGAATGTAATATAGTCACACTCATACAAGCAGAGCACAGATTGGTTGGTGCCAGCAGTGGGAGTAGGGGGACTGGGGGGAGTTAATTAGAGGTTACTAAGTTTCAGCTCTAGGAGAGATCTACTGTATAGCATAGTGGCTATAATGAACAATACTGTATTATATATTTTAAAAATTTCTAAAAGAGTCTTATATTAGTGTTCTTATCACAAAAATAGCTAGAGGAAGAAGAACACTTTTAGAGATGATGGATTTGTTTATAGCATGAGTTGAGGTGTTGGTTTCAGAACTGCATATTTATCTTCAAATTCATCAAATTGTACACATTAAGCATGCACAGCTCTTTGCATGTCAATCATACCTTAACAGTGTGGTTTAAACTAATAAATTGGAAGAAGACTGGACTACTAAAAGCACACTAATATCAGGCACTCACTTGTTCCAGTGAGCAGACATTGCTTTCATCTACAGCCTGTATGAAATGGTGCTACATGCCAAAGCTCCTACATTAAAAAGAAAAAAAAATCTGGACATTAAAACGGAACAGCAGGCAG
Source organism: Desmodus rotundus (assembly GCF_022682495.2). Lineage (NCBI taxonomy): Eukaryota > Metazoa > Chordata > Mammalia > Chiroptera > Phyllostomidae > Desmodus > Desmodus rotundus. Next base: position 63,363,908 of record NC_071399.1, on the reverse strand, counting down.
CTGGCTTCATGCTCTTACCCATCATGGGAATGAAATATTATAAAGAATGTGAAATTCTAAAGGGATTCATCTGAAAAATTAGGACAAAGACTAAATAATCTCTAAGTTTACTATAATTATAGAGTAATTAAGACTGTGTTGTAATGGTAAAATGATTGACATTTAGATAATTGAAACAAGATAAACTGTCTTGAAATATAACTGACTTTTGACAAAGGAAAATCTTTTCAACAAATGGTGCTAGGAAAATGGAATGAATCTATGGGAAAAAAAGAAGTATGGATAATTACCACACATCTTTAAAAAATGTGAACGGATCACGGACCCAAATATTACTACTAAAAACATAAAACTTACAGAAGAAATCACTTAAAGAATTGTGAAACTTGAGGTAAAAATTATTTTTCATCAGATCAAAATTAAACTTTTGATCCTCATAAAAATTAAAAATGCTTGTTATTTGAGTGATACCATTAAAATGATAATAAAAGATATATTAGCAATCAATATGTATACCTAATCATGGGCTACAATGTGTAAATACAGAGTAACTTTTACAACTCAATATTAAAAATACAAATTATATAACGAATTGCTAAAAGTTTTAAGAAAACATGTAACCCATAAGCAAAACTAAATAAATAAATAATAACATCACTACATCACTAGATAGCAGGAAAATGAAAACTAAACTCATGAAGGAAATACCACGAAATGTTCTTATAATGGTTAAATTGAAAATAACTGACATTATGGAGGGTGTGTGAAGATAGGAAGCAACTGCAACTCTCACAGAGGGCTAACGGAAATACAAATGGTAAAACTTTGTAAAAGTCTTTGTCAGTTCTGCCATTGCACCCTTTGATACTTATAAGGGAAATGAAAACAAGTATTCTCACAAATACTTGTACTCAAATACTTATAGCACTTTTATTCCCCAAGGAGAAAACCTGAAACTGACCCAAACATATGTATATCAACAGGTGGATAGATAAATATATGGTATGTCCGTGTAGTAGAAAACTATTTAACAACAGATAGAAATAAACTATTGACAGAAATAATAACATGAATGAATCTCACATTTATCATGGTTAGTGACTAGACTCAAGCACAATATAGTACATATGAAATTATTCAATTTATTTTATGAATTAGAAACTGATCTCTAGTGTAGTGGTTGCTTAGAGCTAGAGATAGAAGAACAGATGGACTACAAGGGATATGGAAATTATTTTGAGGTGATGGGAAAGATTTGAATCTTAATGGTAGTAATGATTTCCTTAGTGTGTGTAACATCAAAACTTACTAAACTGTATACTTTTAAAGGATGCAGTTTATTTTTGTAAATGATTCCTCAACAAAATTGATAAGAAAAAATATAGGTAGAGAACTGTTATAACATGCTCATTTAGTCAAACCTGTCTTGCATATTTGTTCTGCATAGATTTTTAAAACCTTTACTATTATATATTATACATATATAACATATATGTATTATATATTATAGTAAAGGTTTTAATATAAAGGTATAATATAGTAACTATATTATATATATGTTATTATATAACATATATATAATAGTATATAATATTGAGTTGACCAAAATACTCATTCAAGTTTTTTTCTGTAAGATGACTGCAGTAGTGCTTAGGTGTCTTAAACTTCATTTGAAACAATTTTGTTAGATCATATTGTCATATCAGTGTGCATTTAATAAAAGCTCATGCAAACTGGTGAATTTTTGTGTTGCCATTTTAATACTGAAGATGGAAGTCTATGAGCAACATTTTAGGCGTATTATGCTTTATTATTTCAAGAAAGGTAAAAACACCACTGAAGTGCAAAAAAAAAAAAAAAGATTTGTTCTGTGTATGTAGAAGGTGCTGTGATGGATCAAATGTGTCAGATGTGGTTGGTGGAGTTTTATGCTGGAGATTTGCTCTGTGGTTGAGTAAACCAGTTGAAGATGATAGCCAGCAAATGGAGACATTAACTGAGAACAATCAACGTTATACCATGTGGGAGACAGCTGACATACTCAGAATATCCAAATCAAGTGTTGAAAATCATGTGCACCAGCTTGGTTATGTTAATCACTTTGATGTTTGGGTTCCACATAAATTAAGGGAATAAAACATTCTTGACCGTACTTCCACATGCAATTCTCTACTTAAATGTAACGAGTAAGTTCCATTTTTAAAACAAATTTTGATGGGCAACAAAAAATGAATACATTACAATAACATGGAATCATGAGGCAAGTGAAATGAACCACCACCAACAATACCAAAAGGCCAGTCTTTGCCCAAAGAAGGTGATGTTATGTATATGGTGGGATTGGAAGGGAGTCCTCTATTATGAGCTCCTTCAGGAAAACCAAGTGATTAATTCCAACAAGTATGGCTCCCAATTAGACCAACTGAAAGCAGCGCTCAACAAAAAATGTCTGGAATTAGTCAACAGAAAGTGTATAATCTTCCTTCCATCAGAATAATGCAAAACCACACGTTTCTTTGATGACCAGGCAAAAACTGTTACAGCTTGGCTGGGAAGTTTTGGTTCATCCACAGTATTCACCAGACATTGCACCTTCAGATTTCTATTTATTTTGGTCTTTACAAAATTCTCTTAATGGAAAAGATTTTAATTCCCAGGAAGACTGCAAAAGGCACCTGGAACAGTTCTTTGCTCGAAAAGAAAATAAGTTTTGGGAAGATGGAATTATGAAGGTGCCTGAAAGGTGGCAGAAGGTAGTGGAACAAAATGGTGAATATGCTGTTCAATAAAGTTATTGGTGAAAATGAAAAATGTATCTTTTCTTCTTACTTAAAAACTAAATGAACGTTTTGGTCAACTGAATATTTTGAAGGCATATATTGTGATATGACACTAAGGAGTTTTAACAAGTGTCTTGGGCTATGTGTGTGCTTCTTCATTTAATCTTTTTGTATGCAATTTTTATAGTGCTTATTCCAAACTAACATATAAATTTGGTCCCTTTATCTTCATAATAGAGAAGAAGAAAAGGAAGATGATTACATTGTGTGGGTGGGACATTATGTTATATATGATGAACTGAGAATGCTCTCTGATTAAATGTTGTTTAAATGCAAAAAAAAAGTCACGATGTATTTTGGGGAGAAAATCCACAAGATAGCTCAATTAATTAAAATGCAAATAATCTGAGACAGAAAATGAATCTGGCATTTTCTGAGTTCAACAAGAGAGTCAGTATATCTGAAAAAGAATGTGTGAAAGGAATAGTTTCATTAGAAAAGAGAAAAAAAGATCAATAAGGTTCAATAATACTAAGGATTACAGGTCATCAGAAAGATTTTGATTTTAATTTTGAAAAGGCTTTGATGGTGTTGAGGAAGAAATGATGCATGATTACATGAGCTTTGGGAGAATGGGACGTAGAGAATGTGGGGAGAGTATTTGGAGAATGTGTAACTGGCATATGATGATGAAATTGGAGCTGTGGAAGAGTGATCAAATTTGAGAAGTTTTGAAGGTAAAACTAACAGGAGTTACTGAAATTTGAAAGTGGATTGTAAAGGAAAAAAATTATTTACACATTTAGTATGGAATAAATGAGTGCATTTTCATGCTCTATTGAGCTGAGAGAATGCATAGGTTGAGAAATGTGTTGGGGTGAGAGGGGAGTGAGTGGTAGGGGGGAACTGAGAAAACTGTACTTGAACAACAAAAAAGAAACAAAAGAAATGAATTGGAGAGAGAATTAAGAGCTTTAGTTTGAACATATTAAATTGAGATGCCTGAGAGATATCAAAGCAGTGATGGGACTTGCAGAATTGGATAAATGGGCAGAAGCTGTATTTAGGAGTTAACAAATGATGTATTTTTATTTTTATTTTTTTACTTTTTTATTATGTTTATTGATTTGAGAGAGTGAGAGGAAGGAAGAGAGAGTAACATCAACATGAGAGAGAAACATCGACTGGTTGCCTCCCATACACTTCTCCACCAGGACTCAAACCCACAAACTAGGTATGTGCTTTTGCTGGGAATGGAATCCCCAACCTTTTTGTTGTGTGGCATGATGCTCCAACCACCTGAGCCACACTGATTTTAATAATTCTATGGAAATGGGTGAGATGAACAAGTAAAAAAACAAGGAATAAAACAGATTCTTAGAGGTTTCTTTCATGTAGTATTTGGAAGATGGATAACAAAAGAAGGGAAACTTTTAGATTCAGAAAAAAATAAGAAGAATGTTATGATAGAAGCCAAAGTTTTTATAATGAAGCTTCTTTATTAATGTATTATGAATTTCTTATAATAAAGATTTCAACATTAAACATATTAAATTCTTTCAGTACATTCATAAAGAGACTAAACATTTAGTAATATTCATATAATAGTAATAAATATTAAGTATAACCTATCATTTTTAAGAATCTGAGGGGAGTAATTACATATACAAATTATATAGCATGTTATAATTTTCTAAAAGTATTTTAATGTTCATTGTATTGTTAGATTTTTCAACAACCTTAGGGTAAAGCAATTAATATCTTAATTTTACCAATGAGAAATTTAATGTTCATAGAGTTGAAGTGCCTTGTGTAGATGAGAAAAATTAATCAATGTAGTTCTTCCTTAGATAACAGATTAGTTGAATCTCTTATGCAAGTTTAAAATAATATTTTTGAGTTATACAACTTTTTAAATGCTGTTTCTTTAAAACTAGAATGTCACAAAAAAGTAACATTTTGTATCATAAAACAGAAAGGGAAATTTAAAAAAAATTAACAGTTGTTTATGTAATTTGGGCAACATCACCCAGTATTCTCCAAAACATTTCCTTAAAAAAATAAACTTAACTTTTTAAAACAGTTTTAGATTTATAGAAAAATTGCAAAGATTACAAAGTACAAAAATTTGCCATATCTCCATATACGTTTTCATGTTAACATTTTACAGCAGTATGATGTATTTTGTAAAATTACTGAGCCAATATTGATACATTATGATAAATTAACTCTATGCTTTATTTAGATTTCCTTAGTTTTCACCTAATGTTCACTTTCTGATTCAAAATCTTAGCCAGGACATCACTTTCAATTTGACTGTTATTTCTCCCTAGGCACCTCTTGTCCATCACAGTTGTCATGCTATCCTTGTTTTTGATGACACTGACAGAGTTGAGGAGCACTAGTCAGGTACAATGTCCTCAATACATTGTTCTCACGGTAAGGCTGGGGTTGTGCATTTATGTGAGGAAGACTATGGCGATAAGGTACCATTTTCATGAAATCATGACAAGTATACATCCTATCAATATGTCTTATTTGTGTGATGTTGGCATACATCACCTAGCTGAGGTAAGGTTTATCAGGTTTGTGCATTATAAAATTATTCTTTGCTTCCACGTTTCCATACTGTACTCTTTGACAGGAAGGCGCCCTATTAAGCCCAGGAGTAAGGAATGATGTTGTCCTCTTTGACAGCACAGTACTTACATAAATTACTTGGGATTATTCTGCATAGGGAAATTTCCCCTTCTCCTTTACTTATGTATGTAAGTCAGTAGGTTTTTATTTAATTAATTATTTTTATTAAATTCATTGGGGTAACATTGGTTAATAAGATTATACAGATTTCAAAAGTACATTTTTATGGTATTTATTTATTTAAATTACCATGGACTCTGAAGATTTATTTTATACTTGGGTTAAATCCAATACTACTTTGTTTTGTTTCTCAAAATGTTCCAGCTTTGGATAAGAGGGTGTTCTTTCAGTTTGATCTTCTATTATTTTGTCATAATCACTTGGTTTGGTATGTGTATGGAGGAGTGATTTTGGGGTTGTACTTTCTTAATTTTTGGCATCTCAGATAATATAGGCACATCTTGTGTACTTCCTGCACCAGTCCTAGAAAACTAGGTATTGAATATAGTTTAAAAACAAAAGGGGAGTAATAAGGCATCATAGACATCTGAGTAAGAGCTGACTCTCAGCTGGTGCTTTTGACTTCGAATTCAAAGAAGGAGCCACAAAAATCCAGACGTCTGAGAGGAGTGCTGTCCAGCTGAGGCTAGTTTTGCCAAGATTACAAAATTATTACAATAGATAGTTAGGTAGTTATTAACAAAGGAAGGGTACAAATGGAACCAGACATCAAGTCTGATTAAGTAGGAAGCTGCAGCTTCACAAACTTCCCAGGGGACAGCTGCATACTCTGCAAAAGGGCCAAAGAGATTTAATCTCCAAGCAGGTGGGAAAGATTTGCTTTCCAATTTTCCTAAGGAATAACTGTCTTGTTAGGAGTTGGGGGGCAACCAGTAAAGGGTATATTTCTTTGCTGGTGTGAAGGGCAAGACCAATAAAATGTCATTGGTTCAGTCAAGACAGCAGAAAGTATATAAAACAAAATGGAGTCACTCATGTCAACCAAGATGGCTGTCAGTCAGCCACGACGCTTTGGTTCAAAAGAGAAACTACCTAAGTCAGAGCAGACACATCTTGCAAGGAGACACACCTAAGATATCTACACACATGGTCAGAGTAACAGTATCTGCAAAGCAAGACCACCCTTAGATAGGTTCCTGGGAAAACTCCCCACTTGGCATCAGTGGTGCCAACAAAGTTATCAAGAGCCTCAGAAGGGTGGAGTACACCACTGTCAAGGTATAATTGAAGCGGGTCCCAGACCGCTGCTGAGACAGCTTAGCTCCACACTTCAGAGTGCATTCTATGCCACACAATTCTCCTTTGGCTTTGGCTGCAGGAGGCTCTGCCCTGCTGTACTGAGGACTTTGTGTGACCTGTTGCCCACCTGGCTCCGGAGACCCTTCCTTTCAAGATGCTGACAACTCCCTTGCCCATCGTGCTGTTTCTCAGGCCCCAGACCTGAAGGCTGAGACTGGGACACGGGTTTGTTATTCCCCATTGATTGTTCTGTCTGTGTATGTTATATTTCTCTTAGATTGTTACAGTGTGAGTAGGATATTAATGTAGGTTGATGTTCTACTTTGAGTGAACCTGCATTCAATAAAAGCGGAGTGAATAGCATAGTTACCTTGTGTGACTCTTGTCTATTCCTTGGTGCTGGGTTGCTGAGTAGGCAGCTAGCCAAGCAGTTGCCCGGCTGACTTATAGGAAAGACTATATCACTAACATACACTCTCAACAGCTGGGCACGTGCACAGTAAGTAGATGTCAGATGAAGAAGCACAACTTTGATGCATATGCAATAGGAGCCAAAATGGTGACCATAAAGGGGAGGAGCCTAGCCTTAGAAAATCTGGGAAAGGGATCAGACAGGATAAGAACATGAAACCCCCAGAAGTCCAGGAAATGGGTTAAATAGGGGGAGAGCCCAGCACAGTGTCCGAAAAGCCCAGGAAACAGATTAGACAATTTGAGAGCCAGCCTGCTTGTTCCCCAAATCAAGAAAATATATGGAGGATTAGCAAGGACCTCTGGGCAGTTGCCAATAGAGTCTGCCTGTCCTCTCCATCTCCAAGGACATATTGTTTCTTTTCATCCCAATAAATCACTGTTAGGCTTGAACTTCCCCTATGTCTGTGCCCCTTGAAATTCTTTTCTTGCAACATTGCAAGTACACTTTTTTTCTGGCAACAAAATGAGGTGCTTCTGTAAGTGTTGGAAAACACTAAAAACTGGATTCAAGTAATGTTACTAAAACACATCGCTGCTCTCAGGGTGAAGACTCACTAGGGTAACGTTCATAGCACCAGGACACAAGAAGCTAAAAAGGAGCAAGAAATACATGGAAGTAATAAATCCTCCTCTAGCCTTCCAGTTTTCCTTGTTAACCAAAAAAGAACAAAAGTTGAACGAGAAAAAAAAAAGCATTTATTTGAAGTCAGGGATTGCAACCAGGAGACACAGATTCAGGTAGCAACACGGAAAAGCAGGGTTTGTAATGTCTAGGGCTACATGTGCTGTCCTTAGTCCAATCCTCTTTATGTAAATGGGAGACTCTGGCTAAGTTATTAGGGACTGGTTGAGCCCAATATGCAAACAAATGATGTTGTTTGGCAAAATGAATTGGCTTCCTTTAAAGAATGCAGATGGTTTGGTTGTCATGGCAAGGAGAATATTAAAGATCAGGCACAGCTAAAGTTCAGGGAGAAATATGAAGGGTGAAACACATGTAAGACACATTTCTTCATGGTCCCCTGGCTTTTTAGTTCCTGGGACTTGAAGGACTCTGCCTTGGCTATTCCATTCACACCCTCTACCACCCACTACCCACTGAATTGTAAAAGAAAACAGCTATCAAATCACACATGGAGATTTCAGTGTCTCAGCACCAGCATCACAAACTGGTGTTAAGAAGAGTGGGTTTGGTGATGAAAGAATAGCATAGGAACTGGCAAAGTTCCTATGCTAAGTAACCTGCAAAGTTCCTATGCTAAGTAACCCCTTGGTTACTTAGGAACTTCGCCAGTTCCTGAGCACCTGTGTCCACACTTCTACATATTCATTAACGTCTGTATTTTAATTAAAAATTATGTACCAGTGTTGATTTTCTGGTCTTAATCATTGCATTCGGGTTATGGGAGTTGTTAACTTTACAGAGAAACTTGGGGAAGGATATACGGAAACTCCACATTGTTTTTGCTTTGTTTTTTCTCTAAGTCTAAAACGATTTCAAAAAGGTGAAACATAATATAGAAAAAAAATAATGCAAGTTACCCACTCAGATTAAAAACTTCACCTTTTCACTTTTGGGGGGAGAAGGAGAAAATATTAAAAAGATAAATATATAAGCAATTAAAAAATTAAAAAATATATAAAATCTTGATGTTTCTTTGAACATCAAGATTTGTGCTTTGCATCTATCAAGTCAAAGCTGGACACACTTTCTGTTCCATCGTGTCAGGGTTAAGTTTAAGTCCAACCTATTTGGTAAAGCCTCTCCTTCCTTAGAAAACAAGATTCTTTACATTTATTTATTTATTTATTTTTACATAATTTTATTGTATTTTTCCATTACAATTTATCTCCCCTATACTCCCTTACACCTCCACCTATCCCCCCCCCCGCAACCATCACACTGTTGTCCATGTCCATGAGTTGCTCCTTTTTTCACTTTTGCTCCATCCCCCTCAACCCCTACCCCCTGAGCTGTCAGCCTGCTCCCTATTTATGCAAGCACAATAAAGACAGATTCACAGGTAGAAGACTTTTCTCTTTACACCTACGGTGATCATTTGACACGTTATACTTTGTATATATTTTTGTTATAAAAATAAATGTATATTTTTAATTTGATTTGATTTATGCTACTTAAATTTTATATAACCCATGAAATGTATATTAATAACTGCCCACAATCTCCAAATAATAGAATTAAAGCAAGAGATCAGGTAACATCACTGGCATCCAATAACTAACTAGTGCACACAGGGATTCACCCTAGCCCAGGATCAAGTGTTGTTCCCAATTGGGTATGCTCTAACCCAATACACCATTTTCATTATTAAATGCATCCCGTTTTGCAACTCAGGTAGGGGTTCATAACAAATTCTCAGTATTTCCTCAGTATCTACCATGAGACCCAGCATGAATGAACACCCACAGATTTGCCTATACCCTGAACTCTATGAATGTTTTATAAACAATGCAATGGTTTCAGATATTATCATGGTTTGCAAGTTGTTATCTCTAGGCTCAAATTTCTTTTCACACTCATACACACGCCCAAGCAATTCATTAGCAAAAATTGTACCTTTAGTTTGAATTGTATTCAGAATAATCTTCCTCTGAAATTCAAATAATTAAATAGCTTTCTTACTGATGTATCTCCAACAACCTTGTTCCCATAACAGATTATTTTCAACAAATCATCCAGAATGATCTATTTAAACTTAAATTAGGTAATACCACTCCTTTGTTCTCCCAATGGCCTACACGGCATAAATTACTCCACCCATGTTGTTTCTGTGAACTTTTCTTAGCATAATAAAATAAAATATTAATGACCCTCTTTTTGCTCCTTAAAAATTCAAAACACTTTCTAGACTGTTGCTATCTAACTTTATGTCTTTCTTCAAACATCACCTTATCAGAGAGGCCTATCTGGATGAACGACTATAAATAACCCCTCTTTAACCATTATTTAAACACAATCTAATATATTGTAAGTGTATTTTTAAGACTTCTCTGTCTCTCCACAATAAACTATAATTCACATTTTAGCAGAGACGTTGCGTTTTCGCTAAACACTGTAACCCCAGATCTTACATAGTGCCTGCCCATGTTTGGCCATAGCTAGTTTTCAATAAATAACTGATGAATGAAATATTTATGGGCTAGTAAACTATTATTTTAAAAAGAACTGAATTCATCTTAAATATGTCACTTTTATGTCACAACCAATAATCTATCACTAGGTTTTCCTGTATATTTTATCCTTTAACTATGCCCATTTTTAAAAAAACCCAAAGTCCTACTTCTATTATAGGTCATATTTTCCCATTTCTGCTACTGCAACTTTTTAAATTTTACCTTTCTGTAACATATGTTCTGTTGAACTAAAGTAGCATCAATCACCTTTCACAACATTAATGTCATGATTTTTTCTTCTCAAGAAACTACTCTATGTATCGATGTGGATGTGCATCTTTCTTATTATGTCTATCTACCATATATTCATCTTGACCGCCCAAAACTACCACTCCCAGTGTGATTGTTTTACAACGCATATGCCGTTTGCTGGTGTTCATAGTTCTTAATTAAATCAGTAAACTGACTATTTTTTTAATGGTAACAACTTAACAATGGAAAAACACTTTAATGAATGTATATTATATTTGTTTTGCGTACTACTTCCAGTAGAGCAACTATTATACAGCTGGCAGCCTCAAAACATCTGCTATTGAAAGAAAGTAGCATATTTTTAAATCTTAATTTGTTTGTACCCAGAGGAGAGTTGAAATTAGTCCAATTATAACAGTTAAAACATGATAATTGATCTTTCCTGCTTCAGGGCTCATAACAATATTTGTTATAATGTTGGACTTAGAAATTAATGCATAAAATAATAGGAAGATAAACAGTGATACCCAGGGAGCAAAGTCGATTTGTGAGGTAAATAAAACTTGTTGAGAAATAAGAGATCAATAATAAGATCCAAAAATGCTTACATTGATGATAACATCTTAATTTCTGGTTCATAGAAGAAAAAGTTTAAACATATTCAGAGATCTCCAAACAAGTGTAAAGAGGTTACTTACAAAGACTGGTGAATAGCGTGAGGACAGGACCCATTCATATCAATGGCATTTGTTTTTGACGCCAACGCTTCATGTCGGTGAACAAGGAACAATAGGATATAAAAGCTTACATAGTTTACTTTTGAGTTTCAGCTCTTGGATTCATTGTTAGCTATTGTGAAATAAGTTATTTATAAAAATGGCATGAAATATTTTAGATATATATACATATATATGTATAAATAAATATATATTTATATATAATCTTGAGCATCTATAGCACAACAATCTAAGGAAAGAGGGAACAAGACCCTCATTTTTTGACAGAAAACAGTTGAGACTTGTTTGAGCCCAATGACTATTCTTCAGATTTAATTTACTATATAGTATTACATAGCCGTGTCAGCATAGTAAGATACTATGCATTTTATCTAAATGATATTCGTGATTTTACTAAAGATTAAAATCAAAAACAGGATACATAAGTGCATACTAGAGAAGTGACTAGTGTAAAAATATCACAGAACAAAAATCCCCTGAATATGTATATGTTTTATATACAGGATCCGGCAGAAGTAACACCTGCTTGAGTGTGGTTGGTAGGGTACTAATATAGGTGTAATAATTTATGACTTTAATTTGAACATTTCATCTAAAATATCATATGGTATGTTGGAGTGTGATATTGTTATGTTACAGAATTACATGCTCATGATTTCATTAAAAGATTTTGAAATAAAAAAGGGACATTATTTGTGCTAGACCCTATGTGTGTATATGTATGTATGTATATGTATGTATGTGTGTATATATATGTATACACATATATAAAACATATAACATACTCATCCACAGTAGGGTGTAGTATACACATATGTATTCATATATTTGTACAGAAAATGAGGTTTATTATTAGAATTACTAGGAGCTCCTCCCAGAAATGTCATGTGATGTTAAGTAGTTCTCCAAAATTTGATTTAAGTACTTTGAAGTAAGTACATTGTTCATTTTACATTACCTAGTATTTTCCAAAAACATGAATTATTCTTTAAGAGAAGAAAATACACAGACATCAAATTTTGTGTGTGTGAAAGTAGCTAGAATTCTATGGCGTTTTTGTCCAGAAGCATTTCTTTCTGAGCTTCAATATCTAAGTGGTCTTGCTTAGAGTGTGTTATTTCTGTTACAGTTGACCTTCCTCTGTTCATTCTTTCCTTCCTTCCTTTTTCTTTGTTTTTCCACTTTTTTATTAATGTTCAAATACAATTGTCTCTATTTTCCCACCAACACTTTCCCCCACCCCACCCACTCCCACCTCCCACCCTCAATCCTACCCCCCTTTGGCTTTGTCCATGTGTCCTTTATACATATTCCTTGACAACCCTTTCCCTTCTTTCCCTCATTATTTCTGTTCCCCATCCCCTCTGGTTACTATCAGTTTGTTCTTTATTTCAGTGTCTGTGGTTATATTTTGCTCCTTGTTTGTTTTGTTAATTAGGTTCCACTTATAGGTGAGATCATATGGTATTTGTCTTTCACTGCTTGGCTTACTTCCCTTAACATCATTTTTTCTATCCTTCCTTCTTTCATGCATTTATCCCTTTCTCCCCCTCTTTTTCTTTTTTCTCTTTCTTTTCTTTCTTGTTTTCTATAATCTCATCCATGTGCAACAATCTTTTTCCTTCTGATAGTCTACGTGTACATAGCCAAATGTAATAAAAATTGAGCAATGCTTCAACATCATGGCAGAATAATCATAGATTAATTAAAGATTTCAGTATAAATTTGTTGGTGTGTAAAGTAAACATCTATAATACATTTTTTCCTAAGTGAATTAATTCATAATGGATTGGTGTTGGCATTTTCTGTAACTGACTTAGGTCCTTTAGGTCCACTGAAAAAGTAAAATCATTTAAAAATCACTTATGACCATGGAGATTTTTATACTGAGATGTATATTTCATTTTTATGAAGGAAAATCAATTTGTCAAAAATGATATTTCTATGAGATACAAAGACATTTGTAATATAAAAAAAGTTACTTTAGTTTACTAATCTCAGAAGAAAATAGCATATAATCCTATAACAAATTTTCTCTTTTCATTACAGTGAATGAATGTGAAAGCTGATTGCTGATCATTTATATTGTTCTGGTGTTTATTCAACACTACAGAAATTTATAAATGGGAAACTCTTGAAGAAATTAAGTTTTCATAATGTGGCTTTTCAATTAACTGATGTTTGACAAATATTTTTATACTTTATTAAATATGACTGTGGAGAAAAACATCAACAAAAGCAATCTGTTGATGATATGCGGAAGACGTTTTCAGTAGTTTCTATGAAAACTACCTTCACTGAAATTACTTATTGCATGAAGCTGTCACTGCTGTGCCGCTCCTTTGAAGAATTGCGTTGATATATCATACAGTAATAAGCACCTGAAGACTAATGTTTGTTAGAAACTCTTGAGATTATTTGCAATAGTGAATTAAACAATGTAAAACAAAGAGTTCTTAGAATCATGTGTAATCGTCCCTATACATTTATTCTTAGCCTTATACACATCGTCCCTCTTCTGGTTATACTGGAAGGGCTATAAGCTCATACGAGTCAAGAGGTTCAGAATGTCCTAATATGAAAGGTGTTCACATGCTTAAAAACATTTTTATATGAGAGAGAGATTTCTTCAAAGAGAAGTAGACCATTCATTTTTGAGGTGAGACTAAAATATAAAAGGGGAATACAAGAGAAAATATTTCATTTGTATTAAACGTAATTGCAGCCTTGGAGCAATTAATAATTAGCACCATTGGTCACACAGTTAAAATACTATTTTTCTAAAAGTAGTGGGTTAAGGGTAAACTTAGAGGATGAGCAGAAGGCCTTTGATGTCAACTAGTTCATTTTTATTAGATTCTGAAAGCAAGGAAAATTATTACAACAAACAGAAGAATAACATGAACAAATTGGCATTTAGAAAGATAAACCTTGCAGCAAAGTACATGTCACGGGAGCACAGTAATGGAGACTGGGCGACCAGGTAATAAGCGGTCATGTTAATTTCAGCAAGAATATACAGTCAAACAGTACAATAAAAAATGATAGTAGGACAGAGAGTGCTTAAAGATACATTTAAAGAGAGAAATAATTTTATGTTTGGTTTCAATACGAGGATTCAAAAATGTTTTTCAGAGTCATGGCTGAGGGCATTGGGTAGAATGATGACATGAAACATCGAGATGACGAACATGGAGTAGAGGTAGATATGCAGCAGGTAAATTAGAAATTAAATGAGCAATAGATTATAGTTGTGATAGCTGCGGTACATGCAAATGAACAGTATTACACTGGGTTTTAAGCCTTAAAGGAGACTGCTTGGGTTAGACTTTAAAATTCTACTAGCCTAATCTAATTCTATAACAAATTGAATATATTTAATATATAAATCACTCATAGAAATTGAAAAGAAAATATTAGGGCCAAAGACTATGCAATGAGTCATAGGAAGAATGCAGATAACCAATAAATAATAATATAGGCAAATGCTTATACTGTATAGCACTTCTCACATGCCAGACCCTTTTAAAAAAGTTTTATTGAGATATAACTGACATACAAAGAACTGTACGTATTTTATGGGTTTGGACATCTACCAAGACCTATGATAGCATCACCACAATCGAAATAATAGACATACCCAATACCCACTAACAGTCCCCTGTGACCCTTTGTTTTACTTTTCGTTGTTGTTGGTTTTAGTCTTTTTTGTTTTGTTTTGTTTTGGCATCTTTTGTAAATCTTAACATGGACCTACCATCAACATATTCTTAAGTGTACAATACCATATTGTTCACTGTAGGTGCTTCTGTAGACCTGATTGCTATAATTTCCTTACTTAGTGTAACTGAAACTTGATACCCATGGAAGAATTCTTCAGGTCCCCACCCCCATCCACCAGCAGTCACTGTTATATTCTCTAATTTTAACAATGTTTAGATAAGTCATAAAAGTGTAATATCATGTAGCCCATCAATGACTGGTTTGTTTCACTTAGCCTGATGTCCTCCAGGTAGCTGCTTTAATAAATAAGGTATCTGGGGACAAGATACAGATTGAAAAGAAAATGGAATCTTAAGAGAAAATTAAGGGCAAATAAAAACGTATAACTGACGAGGGAAGAAAAGGATCCCACCTAAGAAAATGAAAGGAAATATCCAAGAAATAGGAAAGACACAGAACCTGAGAGAGAAGATGACTTTAAAAATGAGGAAGTAGTCAACAGTGTTGTATGCTCTACAAAACTCCATTCAGAAAAGAATACAAAATGTAAAATGAGAGCAGTATAACAAATCCTTGGTGACCTCATCCAGAGTCCGTTTACTCGAGAAGTATAGGAAGAAGCTGAAAAATATTAAGTTCTCTGTAGAAGTTGAGCTCTCACAGGGTGACTACTGAGAACAAAAAGCAGCACTGAATTATTATCATATGAATACATTATTAAAGCAGGGCCACAGGGAGAAAACAGAACTTTCTCAAGCAAACTAGGATTTATGGCCTCCCCAAGAACAAATTATCCAGATAGCAGAGTATGAGATCATTGATCTTACACTACAAATTTTGTGTGGTTTGGATAGAAGTTCACTCGTATTTAGCGCTCAGTCACAGACATTCTTCTAACCCCTTAACACACAACAGCTCACCTGTCCTCTGAATATCCCAAGTAAAGGTAATCTTCTATGACATTGTGAAATAGGAAAGTAAAACACAGTGTGTTTAAGTAAATTGCCTACAATCCCACAGCTGTAAAGAAGAGTGAGTATTTGAACTCCAATTTCTAGTTATTAAAGGTATATTCTTAACAACAATGGACTGTGTTTGGGTGCAGTTTGTTGCTCTAATGCTACACTCCATCATTTGTTTGGCGTGTGTATGACTCACTTTTTCTTAGAGATCATAAATAATATTAATTAAATATGCAGAGCTAATATCAAATAAGAAATTTGAATAACCCATGAGCGAATGACAACAAATATGGTAAAATAATGGATGTGGAGGAAAGAAGCTGATTAGACATTTATCTTATGCACTTTAATAAAATATCTATCAAAACAAAAACAAATATACACCCACTAATTTGTCTATGTGAAGAGTTAATCTGTGCCATAGAACAATAGCATCAGTTGTATAAAGGAGATCATTTCAATATGGGAAGCTGGGAAGTAAAAAAATAAGACTTTAGAAATACCTACTGAATCAAAGTTTTTGATTTAGGTTTTTGACATTAAGTGGTAACATTCATTATTAGTCCTACACTTACCGCCTTGAATTTCCTCAGGGACAGTAAGAGATGAAAGATAGCAAAGTATGGAAATTCTGGCCAATAAATCACTAGGTAGCACTGTGGATGCAGTCAATTGTGTTTAAACAGAACTCACAACTTTCTAAGACATTTAATTGGATCTGAGACATTTAAAAAGAGGAGTAGAGAAAAAAAAAGGCATCCATAGTTGTGAAATATAATTTTACTTGAAGAGTGGCTTCTCCAAAATAAAGGGCAAACACTATAAATTGCACATGAATAAAAGAAAATTATATAGCAGATGCTAATACAATATCAATATACTTTAACCATATTCATTAAAATAAGCAGGAATGTAATTGGGAAAGTGAAAACCCAATTAACCCGCTTAACCTGCTTATTTAGATTATAGTTGCTAGCATACCTTGCATACAATTCCAGTATTATGAAACTATTTGTGAATTCAAATGATTTTAAGACAAATTAAAAAGTTAAATATGCAGTTCTGAAGATAAAAATATTAGATTAAAGTAGATTAACTTCCAAGGTTAATATCCAGTGTTAGAAAACATATTTACCACATCCCGCAGCTCATATTTTAATTCATTATTAAAAAGCATTTGCTTTACTTTAAAAATAGAACATGTTCACATACCATGAGCTTGTAGGCCTGAGAGTATTCATTGTGCCATCCTTAATATACTTCTGTATCAAACCAAAAAGTAATACAATTGTATTAAAAGCACTGAAGCTCCTTGGAAGCATGGATTATATAAAGAGGCCCTGAGTTGGAGAGTAGAGATTTGGGTCTCTTTCGTTTTTGAAGATAAGTAAGTATCATTTTATTTTAAGAGAAACTGAAAAACAAGTTTAGTGATAATTGAAAACATACTTAGAGAGTGTGTATTGGGAGAGATCTTTATATTTTGTAAATATAGTAACAGGTATTGTAATTTATATTTAAATTCAATATTCAGCCCATTTCAGATTTGTGTATGACTTCAGCTGTACCTCATGGCATCAGCGATTACCTGCTGTGGTCAAGGGCAATATGAGAGCTGAATGCAAGCTGGCAACTTAGTCTGCTCTGACACCATTTAATGTTTCCTAAAGAGAAATGATACACACTTAACATGATATAGGAAGCTGAGTAACAAACACAATAAAACAAAAATTATGACTTGAGAGAGAGCATAAAATTGTTAGAAGTTCATGTCTTCCTGTTATTACTAGTAATTCATCATTACTCGTCTGTTTGTTCAAAACATATAAGACACCCTGAATTTCCTCCTGCTTATCAAACTTGCACTTTTATTTAAAATTGTAACTGAATTTTTACCAAGATTATATGACACAAGAGCATGTTATACATATATATATAATTTTTAATTTTTGTCTTACCTTTAACTTCTCAGCATCATGCAAATTCAAAAAGTATTATGTGATAAGAAAACCATTGTAAGAGTGACTTCAGATAAACTACAAACTTTAAGGACTTCTCCCTCAAAACTAACACAATTTTAAAGAAGGTGCCTTGATTCTTAAAAACATATTTGTGTTATTATTAATGATAATTGCATGCTCAATGAGAAAGTAGAAGTTCTTTAAATACATTTATTTTATTTAGAAATAGTAAATATTTTATTCTCAGTAGTTTCTATAAGCTTATATCTGTATAAATGGAAGCAATTTCAGGAGAGGGCTTTATGGCAATTTTCAACTGAGGAATTTACATACTAAAAGAAGTTAATATTGTGGTAGTTAGTAATCGCAAGTTATCCCAATTGATTCATGGATTACTATAATTTATTTCTGGTATTACAACAGAATGAACAATATTCTCCTGTTACCTTGTAATTTATAAAATGATGACATTTCTCTTCAAATGAAAGTGAGACTCAATGGTTTATAAAGCATGAATTGAGTATAGGCCTCTCTGAACTGAAAATGTTTCCAAAGAACATGGCAGCTCCTATGGATTTAGCTACTTTTATCTTCAGACAGCAGTTAAAAATCTCTTAATATTTTTCATTTTCTATAATATGAAAACTGATTAACCTATTTAATAATACAAATAGCATTTACTTGAAGCATGCAAGCCTCTGTTCAACTCCTGTTATCTTCTCCCTTATTTTCCACTATAAGCAAATGGGATAGCCGTGAATTCCCAGGAAGAAACACATCCAGGAACTATTTCAGCAAGTAACACAGAATTCAGTATAACCTCTCCCTTAGTAACATAAACCGTATGCTACATACACTCTTCTCTGCAAATAAGGGTCAAATGCGATATTTAAGCCAGAGGCCTTATCTAAGTTCATCAAATATTTGAATGATTATGACCTAGTGTAGTTATATCACCATAGTCAAATCTCTGTGAAGTATACTCACAAGGCAAAGTGGCAGAAACTGTCTTCTATACTCAGAAGGCGTTAATGTGGTTCTTCCAGAAACAAATAAGAAAGCTAAAAATAATCATGACTGTAAATTTATAATAATCCGTGAGTACTGAAATATCTTCCCATTGCAATTTTTGTTTGGTCATTGAAAGTTTTGCTATTGAATTAATGAACATCAAATATTTATAAGAAGAAGGAGGAGAAGCAAAATGGAGGAGTCGACGCAAAATGGAGGAGGAGTTGACATTGTCACCTTCATTATTATTGTTATTGTTAGTGCCTCAGAAAAATAATTAAAAACTGGAGTTTTTATGGGACTAAAACTTATTTTTTACTTCTGGGGATTAGAAACACAGACTTATATGTACAACCTTTGGATGAAGCAAAATTTCAGAACTTAGGCAATA
Organism: Desmodus rotundus; assembly: GCF_022682495.2. Lineage (NCBI taxonomy): Eukaryota > Metazoa > Chordata > Mammalia > Chiroptera > Phyllostomidae > Desmodus > Desmodus rotundus. The sequence continues at coordinate 63,344,582 of NC_071399.1, read as the reverse complement.
AAAACAGAGAATAAAATTAAATATTGTCAGACTATGGATAGTCTGATTTAATTCTGTATTTTGAACATTGATGATGAACTTTAATAAAATATTTAAACACAACTTACATGAAGGTGAGTCAATGCTTAGGCCATTTCTTCAACTAATATTTATTAAACATAGTCTACGCGAGAGGGCTTTTGAGATGAGTGGTCAAGTGCCAGCATTTCCTCCACGTGTTTTTGTTATTGAAGAAAATCAGGAAATGCCAACCTCAATGACAGATATAAACAATAATATCCAAATCACAGACATTAAGACATCAATATTGAAACCTTACAATTTGAAATAGTCGATAATTTAATTTTTTTAAAGTTTCAATGACAAAATGATAATACTTTGTTTTCTTGTATAAGTTTCAGTAAAGGCAATGACAATAATAAATATTATGAAATCTTTACAGTGGACCTCATGCTTCAGGCAAGTAGGTATCAGAAGCTGCTTCCTAATGTAATAGCAGTGTTCTTTAAGATCACTGGATGAGAGGATAATATGACTCTTGCATACTTAGCATTATTTTAGAGAAAAAGAAAGCTATACATGTGTCTTAACAGATAAAAATATTGCCTAACTAGAAATATATGTCCTCGAGAATATCAAAAATAGTTCCTAAGTGCTTACTTCTGCTTAGTCTGAATGCTGACTGTATACTTATTTATTTGTATTTTTCCAGATTCCCTGCTCGGTAGGCATTATTTTGCTTAATATAGAGTCCACGTTAAATTATAAAACACATTGAGTGTCTAGGGTAAGAACTTCTATTTTTTGCTATATTTTTAATCTTTGATCCATTAAAACTCTCCCATATTTACTTATCTTTCCTTATACACTGGGATGATGGTTCACTACATGAAAATTGGAACTTATTTCTCATGATTTAGTATACAGATTCAGAAGTCATGTTTATTGAGATGTATTTCTTATTCCATTAGTTTGCCCTTTATTAGGTATAGTTCTAGTCATTTTAACAAATGGATGCGGTCATTTAATGGCTACCGTAATGAAGATATAAAACTATCCCACCATAGCAAATAGTTTTCTTGAGCTCCTTTGCAGTCATACCCATTCTGCAACCCTGGCCCCTGGCAACCAATGAACTGATGTCTAGTCCTACACTTTTGTTTTGGCAGGGTTCCCATATAAATAGCATCTCACTTTATATAACTTTTTAAACTTAGCTTCTTTCACTTATGATTTCGTTGCAAATCGTCACTTCTGACAATCTTTTCACCTTGAAACCTCTGCATTAGCTTGTAGAATAGCTATTTGTATACTTTTCTTTTTTACCCTCTGCTTTATAAGCTATGTGATAGCACCAGGAGTTCATCTTCATTTATTCTGTATTGATTATAGTAGATAATTATACAGGTTTGCATACAGTAGGCAATTATGCAGGTTTATTCATAAAGCATAATAATTATTAGAAATCTTATTTTCTGCATTAAAAAAGTGATGTGCTATTTTTAATTAAGACAAATATTATTTGAGTAAAAACATTTTTATACTACTTCAACTCATACTATTCCAATACTTTTCGCCCATACTCTGTTTCTTAACTCTGTATGCTATTTCTCAAATGATTAATGTGATTTAAGTAATATTGGAAAAGAAAATACACTTTTTAAATGACGTGGGTATGATACTCCTCACATTAACTATAGCCAAGATATGGCGGCAAGCTATAAAGTTCATTAACAGATGGATGGGCAAAGAAAATGCGGTGTACATGAACAATGGAATAATATTCAGCCACAAAACAAGAAGTGAATCCCACCATTTGTAACAACATGGAGGAGCCCGGAGGACATTATACTAAGTGAAATGGCCCAGACACAGAAGGATAAATACTGCATGATAACTTTTACATGAGATATATAAAATAGACGAACTCATAAAAGCAGAGAGTAGAATGGTGGTTGCCAGGCACCAGGAGAAGAGAGAACAGGGAGGTACTAAGCAAAGGGTGCCAGATTTCTGTTATGCAAGATGAAAGTGTCATAGAACCCTGAAGTATATTGCCTATAGTAGCAATACGGTATTGGATACTTCAATTTTCTTGAGAGTAGTTCATATGTTAAATGTTATCACAAAATTATAATAAATAAATAAATAAGTCAGGAGGAAACTTTTGGAACTAACGAGCATATATTTATGGTACATATTGTGGTGATGTTTTCATATGTACATATGTATCTCCAAACTTAAGAAGTTATATAGCTTTTTGTATGTTTAAAAAAAGTATTAATTACACTTTACTGGCAAAGATTTAGGATCATTTCTTTCCTATTAATTTTTAAAAGAAAAAATTAAAACAATAAAACTCAACTATTATGAAAAGTTCCATAATGATATCAATAAATGTAATGGCATATTTATTAATACATTGGGTGTGCCCTATATTTTAGCTTTCTGAAAATACCATTTTCCAAAAATTAAAGAATATATATTCATATATATATATCACTGTTTTTGTTTTTCTATACTCCTTTAATGTTTCACCTTATTTTGTTAACAATATAAAAGTACAGTGAAATTCTTCTACTTATAAGACATTAATGTGTGAAAATAAAATTCCTGAGTGTGTTAGTAAACGTTAACCTGGAGAGTTAGAGATTTAATTGGTGTATGCTGAACTTGCCATTAGTCTAGCTGGAAGCAAGCTATTTCTGTCTGCATTACTTTTCATTATTGCTTCCTTGTAGGAACTGGCACCTGCTGCTTCTTATAAATGTGTGATAAAGTTAAAGAACATAGTATTAAAAGTCATTCAATTTTTGTCTGCTATTTTCCCATCAATGTTTACACACAAATGTATTCTTCCTAAACTTCATGGTTCAAAGACTGCTATTTCAATTGAAATTTTGGAAACCTACATTCAGATTCTGATTTGAGAGTAGAAGAAAATTTATATTCCTTATTTATTTATCTAATGTCCAAGTATCATCACACATGATATAAATCACTTGAAATCCCTTGCAGTTTTTTTTTGCAGTATGCCTAAGCTTATTATTAATTTACCCTGTTCTTCCTAGGTGCAGAGTGAAGGAGATGATTAAGTCATATATCACATAAACAATTAAAACTATCCTCTGGCTGTAAGCTTTTGAAATGATGAAGTGCTAGTAGAGGGTGAGCTGTCCTTGAATTACTTTCATTGGTAAGTATTAGACAGCATGATGAATTTTTTACAAACCAGGCATTTGGAATAGCATCTTCAAAGCTGTGTCAGCTGCCTATTTATCTTTATTATGGCCTCGAAACTGATAGCAAAAATACAATGTTAGTACATGTATTACATTAACAACAATTATGGGCATCATTTTTTTCCTTAAAGATGAATTAAGTAAAAGTTGGACTTCCACAATGCCATTGCTTTTTCCCCACCCCAATATGAAAATGCAATCTCAATGTAAATATGCAACAGTGGTTAAAAATAAAATTATAATATTTTATGCACAAAGACAAATCCTAATAAAGCAATTTTATAATTTGCATTATAAAAAATAAGTGATTCCCTAAGTATTTCAGAACACAGACACACTTAATATTTTATATAAAAAATACATATTGATGTACTTTTATTGAATGGAAATAATTATCACTAGTGCAAGTAACACACATAACAATAGGTTTTCTCTTATTTTGTATTATTCTTCTAACTAATTCTAATTGAGAGTGTACATAGGCTAATATAATTCAACCTTACTGTCATATTTTAATTCAAAACCAAAAAGTACTTTAAGAAATACTGAGATATTTATCATGTAATTGTAATACAATCAAATGATTTTGAGGCTAGAAGGAAGAAGACTCAGATCAAAAACACATAGAGTTTATTATAAAAAATACCCAGGATAAAGATTCACCTTTTGGTGAATTTCAAGGAGACAACTGCAGTACTAAGTTATATAACTTATATAGAATCTCACAGCTGAAACTAAGTCTAAAGGATGCTTTTCAATTCCAATGTACAATTCCTGCCAATTTGCTATTTATAATCACTCTTTCTTTCCGAGCATACATTTGTCTATGGTGGGTTCTGTTTACATTATGACTTTAGGTTAACTTTGAAGAAATCTTCATTTATATCTATCATTATTAATATCAAACATTTAAAGATTAACAAAATATAACATGTGCTTGTTCAATAGGTTTTCAAATACTACTGGATTAATATTATGAGTGATGATATTTTTATTTAAGTGAATATACTAAAAATAGTTAACTAAACATAGAGACATCCATACATATGTATATATGTATATATACATACACACACACATATGACAAACACACACACATCTGCAAAATTCACTCTTCAATTATTCACCACTCTGATGGGATACCATTTTTAACAAAATTATATGAACATGAAAAGAACTTAGAAGCAAATTTAGAACCATCTGTGTTCATTGTATACAAAATGAAATTGAAAATTTAAACTGTGAATAAAATAAAAAGGCACGGCTTTTCATATATGAGTCTACACAGTAAGACTATTTGATATTTAAGGAATACTCAAGGTCCGGTGCTTATAATTATTTTCAGATTAAGTTTTATATTTGTACTTCATACAAATTAAATTATTTTGTTTTACTTTGTCTTGTTTAAAATAATGTAACTGGTTAGACTAGTGTAAATTTATTTCAAAGGACAAACTATGAGCTACTCTGATTATAATAGGATTTCTATAATGACATAGTTTTTTATCTGCTGTATTCAGATCACCCAATCGTAGACTCATTTTTGTCAAACTTTTGCTTAGTTAACTTTTGCTTGTTTCTTTACTGGTCCTCACCTTATAGTTGTAGAGACTGTATCACTAATTCTAAAGTCATCACCATCATTTACAAGCTGAGGAACTTCAAATAATCGCTTAATTTATTTGAAAAAAATGCATAAATCAAATTGATATCATTAGGATTAGATGTATTTGCATCAAAGATGTCTGCAAAATAAACTCTAGCTATAAAAATTATATAATATTATATTAATATTGAAATTGATGCTAAATAAACTATACTATACTAACATTATCTGTGATCTCTTTCTATTCTTAAATATCTAGCATTCATTTTTTCAAATTTTAATAATTAAAGAATATATCTGAATTATATCAACTATATTTCAAGAAAAGTAACGAGTCATAAAAGAAAGACATTGTTTTACACAATGAGTTTTGAGATATTTTTTTGAAAATTCATTCCAATTCTTAGGCAAAATCAAAGTTATAATATTTTGTTAAAATATTTAACTAAAAATACACAATTTCTTGATTAGACATATAGAAATGAGAAATTCTTGCAAGTCATAAGAGGGATTTGTATGACATAATTTGTATAATTTAAGAAAAATAGTGTCTTAATTCCAAATTGGAGAATTGTACCAAAGGTACCTTAACTTTATGCAACATGATGACCTATTTTGATAAAATAACTTATAAAGAGTAATAGAATTTGTATATTTTTCATAGTTCATAGTCCTAGACACTTCTAAATCTTTGTTCAAAAGCTATTTCTAGCCAAACTCCAAGGTGAGTTACTGTATTTTGATATATTTTCAGGGTATTTTAATGGGAAGTATCAAGAATATCTAGTTTACCACTTTGGTAACCATGTATTCATATTGCATTTCTGAACTTAGGTCCTCATGTGCAACTTCCTATATTTCATTTTCCATGATCTCCAGGAAGCAAGCCCTGGAAATTCCTCAGAATAACTCTGTCAACCTACATCTAACTCCAAGATGGTCACTCTTGTACTGTGTTCTGTTTCCAAACATATTATTCGTATCTCTACTATGAAATTTATCAAATTATGTTTGAATTAGCCTGTGAGCTACTTGATATTCAAAATATTATAAATATTTGTATATCTAGCATTTAAGGGATTATTTATTGTATAGAGAGATTTCAGAAATACTTTGGATAATAGAATGAAAGGGAATAATAAAACATGAGAAAGGGACTAAAGGAAAGAAGAAAGGAGTAAAGATAATAAGATAGAAGGAAGAAAGAAATAAAGGGAAGAACAAAGGAAGGGAGAGAGAAGATTGGAGGGGAGGAGGGAAAGAAAAGAGGAAAGGATAGAAAAGAAAGCTTATAGGTGGCAGATCTGTGTAAATGTAGTCCCTCTGGGGCCATCTCCTCACTGATGCTTCTTAACATATCAGCCTCCTATTTACACAAGTATTATAACTTCAATCACTTCAATAGCATGTGATTTTACTGAAAATAATTAGTATCTGTCAATAATGACACTGCTTTTGAAATCAAAATTGGAAAATTTGTGGTTTTGATAACCACTTCTCCCCACCACCTAAGTCTCTTCTAAAATGGTTTTTGAAAAAATGTTAACTCCACAGCTCAGCAATTAATAGTTTTAGTCCCTCAAAACAATAGTAAAAAGATGACTAATTTCTGATTCCAGGTAGTACGTTGAAAGAAGAATAGAATGTTTATTCTTATAAATGAGGAAAAGTCACATAAATTACTAAATTATAACTTGTCTTGAGCCCATCAGAGAGACAAGATCCCAGGGCAACGAAGAAGCCAGCCATGAAAAGACAGACAGTCCTCTGTCAAAGACAGACAAGACAATGATGACTGTCTCACCTGTGGCAGATCATAGGCTAAAAGGACAGAATCATAGGGAAGTAGGTGAAAAAATATCCTAAAATTTTAATGACCATCAAAAAGCCAAGGATAGACCGGTGCAATATTATAGCAACCCTGGGATTTCCACCAAACAATGGAAGTTTACATTCACTCATAGGATTTTTTTTTTAATATATTTATTGATTATGCTATTACAGTTGTCCCATTCCCCCCCTTCCACTCCATCCTGCCCACCCCCTCCCTCCCACATTCCCCCCCTATAGTTCATGTCCATGGGTCATACTTATAAGTTCTTTGGCTTCTACATTTCTTACACTATTTTACCCTCCCCATGTCTATTTTCCACCTATCATCTTGCTACTTATTCTGTACCTTTCCCCCGTCTCCCCCACCCACTCCCCTATTGACAACCCTCCATGTGATCTCCATCTCTATGGTTCTGTTCCTGTTCTAGTTGTTTGCCTAGTTTGCTCTTGTTTTTGTTTTAGGTGTGGTCGTTAATAACTGTGAGTTTGCTGTCATTTCACTTCCGTCTGCTTCTCATAACCAGATGAGAACAGCGCAGGAGACTAGAGAAAGAGGGCCCTCTGCTGGTTGTGCTGTCCAGTGGGAAGATATGAAGTCAAGCTCCCAGCAAGATTTCTGTAGGTTTTCACATATTAATTACAAAATTTGCATGGAAAAACAAACCAACAAGTAGAACTTAAATAATTTTGCATTGGTGAAGGTCATCAAAACAGGCAACCCCAGTTTGACCTGTGAGCTGGACTCAGGCAACTGGAGCCTCCTCAACCCCTTTTCTGTGCTCAGAAATGGTGCTCTATTTGCTTTCTATGCTAGAAGTTGCCCACAGACTAAAAAATGAGATAGAAACTATGGTGATGAGACTATCTGGATTGAACATGTCACTCAGTCCCCCTGCATGATAACTGAATCCAGCTAAGGTCCTATGTGTACATGATCTCTATATAAGGCCTCTAGATACTCATCTAAGATTTGGCAGGTGGGTGCAGAAAACTACTCATTTTGTGCCTAACCAAGATAAGCCTCATAAGTAAATCTCCTTACCTTTAAATTGCCACCTACCAATCTAATGATCTGCTTTTTTCTTTGATCTCTTCCTGTACTCAGTGTGTGCAGTCCCATTTCAGCTTGTACCCTGAAGCTCTTGAGGAAGTTGTGACCCAACATTTTTGAAAACAAGAGCAAATTGGGAAATTTAATTTTAATCTGCAGAAATAAATTTAGTGTGTTATTGTCAAAAGGGTAGATAAATTATTCAATTAATTGAATAGAAACACCAGAAATAGACTCACACACACACATACACAGAGTCAAATGATTTTTGACAAAGATGTCAAGACAATTTAATTCAATGCAGAAAGGATAATCTCTTTAATAAAAGGTATAGAAACAAGTGTTTAGTATTATGAAATAAAAATCAACATTGATCCATACTTTCAATATAAAAAGTTAACCTGAATTGGATCATATGCTAAATGTAAAATCCAAAACTATTGATGTTCTAAAGAAAATATGGGAGATAAATTTTGTGACTTTGGATTGGGCAGATAACTTAGGACAAAAAAGATTAACTAAAAGAGAAAACATTGATCAAAATTAAAATTTTTCTTTTAGAAAGACACTGTTAAAAGTATGAAAATATGAACTAGATTGGAAGAATATATACATATATTATGTCATCATATAAATATATACTTTCTTTAGAAGTTGTTGGAAATCTATATGTATATGTATATTTTTTGTGATTTGTTACTTTATTGAAAATATGGAGTTTCTGATAATTCATGTCATGATCAAAGTTTACATGTGACACAGCAAAAAAAGATTTGAGAGGATCTGAAGACTAAGTTATTATTTAACCCCAGAAAGTAGTCTGCTTTCATTTTGAGACCCAAATTATTTTGTTTGTTTTGTTTTTGTGTATATGTATATATTTAAATATATATTCAACAAATACATGCATATATTTAAGAAATATATACATATTTAACAAAGATATTTAACATATACATTTAAAATCAATATCCAGAAAAATCTAAATAACTCTGACAACTTAGTGTAAGATATTAAAATATATATGTCAGGAAATAGAGAAAAGGTTTGAACGGAGGCCTCACCGAGGGTGATATACAGATAGCAAATATATGATGATACTCAACACAGTTAGCTGTCAGGGAAATGAAAATTTAAATCACAGTGGATACAACTAAAACATATTAGAACGTTTAAAAGTGTTAAACAAGCAAAAAAAAACCGTTGCTGGTAAGAGAGCGGCATGACACAGCCACTTGGGAAAACGGTTTGATTGATGGTTTTCATACATTCTGCAATCCACTCCTAGACCTCTAGTCAATAAAATTGAAACATGTGCACACACACATACACAAAAACCCATATGTGAATTTTTATGGTGGCTTCATGCACAATTTACAAGCACTAGAAATAAAGGAAATGCCCTTCAAACGGTGAATGGATAAACAAATTATGGTATATACCTACCATAAAATACTACTAAGCAATAAACAGGAATTAACTACTTCTATATCTAACAGCACAAAATAACCATAATTAAAAGTAAGAGAAGGCATATACAGAGCCCAGATAATACATAATTTCATTTTTATGGCCTCTGTAAAGAGCAATAATCACTCACAGGAACAGTAGACTAATCAATGCTTGCCAAGGGCTAGTGAAGTGGGAGGTGACTACGAAGGGAAACTTTAAGAACCGGTGCATATATATTGTGCCTCAACTATGCTAGTAGTTACACAGCAATTTGTTTATCAAAATGTATAAAAGGTACACCCAGAATGGTAAATTTTACAACACATAAATTATACCTGATTTTTACCTAACTCTAATTTATATTTTAAAAACGTGCTCTATGTCATGACTTATGTTTCCTGATATATAGGAACCATAGGATCACTAGCTTCTTCTACCAACTTAACCACATTTTGCCTTCAGCACAGAAAATTAATGAAAATTTTTCTTATTTGTATAACTTGATATATGTTAACTTATGTGTTTGAAAATACAGATTAATATTATTTGAATTATTTTTAAATAGGCTAAGAAAATTAAGGCTCGGTTCTGGAAAAGGAAGGGAAATCCCAGAGAATGACCTGATTTCTCAGATTGGCATTTGGACCAGATTCATTCGTATTTGTTTGATTGGAAGAGCATGTAAGTGGTGTTAGCCGGCCCTAGGAGAAAACAAACTTCTGAGTGAGCAGGGAAGATGCTGCACGGAGAGGGTAGGGTTCGGGTCTCTCTGACTTCTAGGTGGAGGAATTCGATGCCCAAGTAATCAGCAGTGCTGTACTGTCCAGCTCTGAAGTTGGATACTTTTCCCTTAGAAGACAAGGCAGTGTTACCCATAAAGACACATACACCAGATAAAGAACTTAGACTCAATTTATAGTAACCTTCTGCTGCCCACCAATGGTCTCATATATTTTACTTCCAATCCTGGCATATCGAAAGTTTTCAATCTTTTGTCAAATCTTTCTAAAATGTCTTTGCAAGTAGTCTGCTGTGGCAGGATTTGTTAGAACCTCATCACATAGAGCAAAAAAGGCTATCAAAAGAAAAAATGCAGAATTAAATAGGTTTTATAGTAATCATTATTTTGGGCCCTGACTTCAGATCTGCCCAATAATATCCTAAGGATGGTGCACAAATTTGAAATTAAATCTAAAGGAACATTATAATATGAGCTATTGATTTTCTAACTAATTTGAAGGTTATGTCGATATAAAAATTTTAGAAAATCCAAAATTAGTATACTTCTATATTCTGTGCAACAATGAATACATGTATATATACACTGTATATCATATACAGTATATATATGTATATACTGATTCATATATATATCATATTTTAGAAGGGTGGTTCTGATAAATATATTTAAAGATTTTTTCTTAAAATGTCAGAAAAAGGTATTTAGAGATTGAGCTATTATCAGTTGATATATGCAGAAATATAATGTATTTTTAGTAGTTTCAAAAGGGAGGATTAAAATCACACAATATACTGGGAATTCTTATCTAGAGAATAACTTAAGAAGTAGTTCACAGGGTATCGAACACACAACACTCCAATTATTGGCTGCTAATGAACCACAGCTTTGCAAATCAGTAAAAAAGTTATTTCCAGGCTGGCAATGATACATTACCTGGAGAAATGATTAATTTCCTTCAGAGTTCAAACTCTATACATTATCTACATTACCTCTATTTAAAGCTGGCTTGAGTTAGAGGCAATGGAATGTTTACATCTGAGAACAGATTACTTAAACTTGTCTCAAACCCATTTGCATGCTCTCCTCACTCATGTTTCCTCATAAATCAGTGAGCAGGAAAGCCCAGGCACATAGCCCCGGGGTAACTTGATTATATTACTTCAGGAGAGTATGCACTTGCTTCTCTTCACTCAAGGTCTCGAAATAAAAGCTACAGCAGCATCGGTGAAGTACTGAGAGGTTAAATGATCAATTAGTCAAGCAGAAAATTAGGTCAACCTGAACGACAATTTCAAAAGAACTTCAAATGAGGTTATAAATAACCTTTTCTGACTATTCCTCACCTTTGTTTTACATAATTTAATAACTTAACCATCATATTACAAGAAAGCAAAGCTTTGTTTTGTTCTTACTGTCTACATTATTGTTGTTACTATTATAAATATTAACATCTACTATTTACTTATGTTACAGAGCAGGGAGGGGGTGGTTCACAATAAATTATTACAGAAAGGATTCCCCCTTTCTGTCTCTGGAGGTTCCTTCCCCCTACGCACACCTGCTAGGTTTGCAATACCTGCCGCCAGAGGAAAGACGTCTCTCAATACCAGAGACTGGTGAAAAGGAAAGAAATTATTTATTTAAAAGTTACACAAACTTAGAGTAATGACTTAATGTCTTCAATAAGATACTAAAGTCCTTTAGAATACCCACAGATGCACAGTCCTTCCCTCTCCCTGTGCCCAGTCTGGGGTACCGTGTCTCAGGAAAAGAAGTAGAAGTCCGTGATTCAGGCTCCCGGCACCATCAGCTGTGTGGCTGCTGCAACCTCCAGTTAATCCAAAGCCATGTGGCACCTTCTCAGGGCCCACCAGCAAGAGTCCTTCCTCCCCTTTTCTTCCCGGCAAAGTCTCTCCTGCTGCCTAAGCCCCGTGGCAAAAAGAAGCACTCCAAAACCACATGGTCCTCTCTTTCCCTTCATCAGAACCGCGTGGACCTCTATCTATCTACTTCAGAACCACATGGCCCTCTTCCTTTCCCCTCAGAACCTCATGGTTCTCCCTCCCTATCCACTTGCTTCAGAACCTCATGGTTCTCTCCTATGGCTGCCGGGCCTAGGTTTAAATCCCAGCGCCCATCTTCCTTTGCAGCCCCATTTCCGACCCCTCCTACAGTCAGTTACACCTGCCAGCATCCTTGTATTCTTCCAGCTTTACTGGGCTGCCGTTGTAAGTCCGGGCAGATGTGGCCCCATGGCATGGAGCCAATCATCTCCAAGCTCTCACGCAGGCCCTGTAACCAGGGGGAGTTGCTTCCCAGTCCCATCTTGGGTGGAATTTGGTCCCATCCCCCTGGCTCAAAGCATGGCCACAGCTACTTAACACATCCATGAAACCAGTTAAAGGTTATAGATATGTTAAATGACTGTGCCAGGGGTTAGCTGCAAAGCTCTTGCTACCCGAAACAGCTCTGAATGGCCCTGTTCCATGTGTCCCATCCCCCCCTGGCTCAGGCTTGTGGGGGTGAGGACATTCTACATACATTTTTCTAATATTTCCTGGACATCCCGAGTCCTGGACCCCATCACAAATCCCTTCTTGGGGCCCTCCTCTTGGCTGTACCCTGCTTCACTTACACTGCTGATTATATGGACACTTCAAAACACAATGTCCTTGGTGATCACCACCATCTCATTTTTTCTTCCTTTTTTTTATAACTGAGAACAGCATAAATACTAGGAGCTTATAGGAATTGTTCAGCACGTACAACCTGTGATGTGGAAAGACAGTGTTCACATTCCAGTTACTCTGACTTTAAAACCGGTCTGAGTGCCACTGCTTGCTTTTTTATCACCAGTGGAGAGCTTGTCTTTTTATTCTACACTGTTTTTATCCCCATCGCTAGAATACATGTCATCTTAAACTATGATTGCTCCAAGATCAAAGACAATGGCAAATGAAATTCATTCAATATTAAATACAGGAAATAAACCAATAATTTGGTATTTCAGGCATTTTTTTGTGTATTTAGACATATATTGGGGACTTCGTATTTTGCAATATTATCTGTCTCCTCTAATTTCCTTTTTGATTCTATAGACTCACATAACATTTCACACAGAAATGTTTAATTAGTTTCAGCTTGATCAGCAGCTGAGTGTTATTTCCCAGAGGCAACCAAGGAAATGGTAAGTAGTATTTACATGGTAGGAGAATGGGGGCACATGAGGGAAAATACCACGAACAAGTCTATCAAAATTTAGTTTGGCTTCCTCTTTAAAGTGTTTTGAGTTAATTATGCATTTCTGAAAACCTCAGCCATGATCCCACATGGGAGAAAAGCCTTTGCTTCACACAGCAGGAAAACATTTCAGAACTGTATTTCTCCTTTCTTGCCAAAGGAAAAAATGTATTAAGATTCATCATTTACTTTCTAGTCTTGAAAAATCAGATTTTGGGCAAATTAAAATGCCATGAGCATAAACATTTAGTTTTTTTCCCCCCAAAATTTGTTAAATATTTTCATTCATATAAAAGAATAAGTGACAATTGGGAGGAAATTATTTAACTACACAAAAGTAAATTTTAAGTCAATCTTAAATGCTTCCAAAGGTTTATTTGGGAGTTTTATATATAGATGGAAGGTTTTTTAAAATGTACTTTATTTTTAGTATTTATTGATTCAAAAATTCAACTTTTCTATTTCATTTTGCAAGTCTATTTTATCAATTTATCCTAAAATCATAATATTAGCCCACCCACTGAATCTGAAGTAGGGTGCAGCCAAGAGGAGGGCCCCAAGAAGGGATTTGTGATGGGGTCCAGAGCTCAAGGTGTCAGGAAATATTAGAAAAATGTATGTAGGATGTTCTCACCCCCACAAGCCTGAGCCAGGGGGGATGGGACACATGGAACAGGGCCATTCAGAGCTGTTTCGGGTAGCAAGAGCTTTGCAGCTAACCCCTGGCACAGTCATTTAACATATCTATAACCTTTAACTGGTTTCATGGATGTGTTAAGTAGCTGTGGCCATGCTTTGAGCCAGGGGGATGGGACCAAATTCCACCCAAGATGGGACTGGGAAGCAACTCCCCCTGGTTACAGGGCCTGCGTGAGAGCTTGGAGATGATTGGCTCCATGCCATGGGGCCACACCTGCCCAGACTTACTATGGCAGCCCAGTAAAGCTGGAAGAATACAAGGATGCTGGCAGGTGTAACTGACTGTAGGAGGAGTCAGAAATGGGGCTACAAAGGAAGATGGGCACTGGGATTTAAACCTAGGCCCGGCAGCCATAGTGTAGAGTAGACCATGCGGCTCTGAAGTAAATAGGGGGCCACACGGTTCTGGAGTGAATAGGAGAGAACTACGAGGTTCTGAGGGGAAAGGAAGAGGACCATGCGGGTCTGAAATGGGGAAAAGGACCACACGGTTCTGAAGGAGAGTAGAGAGGACCATGTGGTTTTGGAGTGCTTCTTTTTGCCACGGGGCTTAGGCAGCAGGAGAGACTTTGCCGGGAAGAAAAGGGGAGGAAGGACTCTTGCTGGTGAGCCCTGAGAAGGTGCCACATGGCTTTGGATTAACTGGAGATCGCAGCAGCCACACAGCTGATGGTGCCGGGAGCCTGAATCACGGACTTCTACTTCTTTTCCTGAGACACGGTACCCCAGACTGGGCACAGGGAGAGGGAAGGACTGTGCATCTGTGGGTATTCTAGAGGACTTTAGTATCTTATTGAAGACATTAAGTCATTACTCTAAGTTTGTGTAACTTTTAAATAAATAATTTCTTTCCTTTTCACCAGTCTCTGGCATTGAGAGATGTCTTTCCTCTGGCGGCGGGCATTTCGAACCTAGCAGGTGGGCATGGGGGAGGAACCTCCAGAGACAGAAAGGGGGAATCCTTTCTGTAATAATTTATCGTGAACCACCACCCCCTGCCCTGCTCTGTAACAAATCTTTATCTTAAAAAAATAGAAACTTCTTATCATTCTCTGCCCAACTACATTCTCTGTGGACAAAGCAGATCAACTTGAAGCACATTCCATGAAAAGATCCCATCTTCTACTTTTAGAAGAATGTATTGCCTCATCAAGGGGGAGGGTGGAGGTGGGGGAAGGAGGTGGGTTCGGCTGGGGTGGGGTGGATGGATAGGGAGAAAAGGCCGACAACTGTAATTGAATAACATTAAAAATTTTTTTAAAAGAAGAATGCATTGCCTCTAAAATAACATTTCAAATTGCATCTTCACTATATTTTTGCCTTCCAAAAAAGTAACTTCACTTCTAACCAAAGCTAAAGCATCTCCAATGCTTCTCAATACAATGCAATAGTAACCCTTCATATCTAGTGTGTATTTGGGATATGCATATCAAGTGTTTGTTTAACCATTTAATCTGAATTTGTATAGGTTCTATGAGCCCAGTCCCTTTTTTGTTTTCTTTTTTATCATTGGACATGATTACCAAAATCTGTACCTAGGACCTCCATTTAGTCATTCATTTTCTCCTCCCATTTCAGTTTTACTCACCCATTTATGGAGCTATTATCTCAAAAGTCACCAACAACTTCTTACACACCAAAGTCAATCCCTAACTTCTTTTGTCACCATTTTAAATTTCATTTTCGCATTTGCTCATTATCTCTGTGGCAAGTGATGACAGATTATGTCCCTTGAATTCTGATTGTCCCTTTTATGTTGACGTCTCCTCCTCCACCCCCCACTACACAAGTGCAGTGAGACCTCCAAATCACCGCCCTTGCCGTTTCTCCTCTCTCACTTTACGTCTGCCACTGCAGAGACTAGTGTCTCTTATTGTTAAGCTGTTAACACCATTTGACTACAAAAGATTACCAAATTTATGTTAATCATGTGAGCATACCATAAACAAATTTCTAACTGCCTAATGGTACTGTTCAGGAAAATATCCTACTGGCAAATAAGATAATATACCTAATACTGAATGAATCATTTAACTTCTAAGTGATTTACATATTTCTACTTTTTAATTAACAAAACTGTCATTCACTCTGGTATGTAACATTGAATCATTTTCCACATAAACATAGCAACTTTTAAACAAATATATATATATATATATTCTTCAAAAGCTGCTATTTACATGGAAAATGGCTATATGTATAAATTTCAGAAATTTGAAATACATAAAAACCGTAAGAAAATAATTCTGCAAATACACCAGTCACTAAAATGATCACATTATTTTATAACTGTCCATTAAAAATGCACAGTGAAAAAATAATTGCACTGCTCAAAAGTCATAGTAACTTCTCAGGTACTAGGCATTTATCTACAAAAAAATAAGACATTTCATTTTATCCTCCACTAATTGTATGGCATTTGTAGGCAGCATCACAAAGCAACAAATCCATAATATTTCCTTTACTAAGGCCTTCTCCCAGACTGCAGGAATTGGAACCACCATCTCTTCCACTATGGAATTTTCAGAAAATTAGTGAACAAATGCCATTCGTATAAGCTTATAGGTTCAAAAGTCACCTTCATACTAAATGAAATTCGAAAGACAGTTGACTCTGCTAGAACACGTGTTCCAGCTGGTTAGAAAACACAGACTATAGGGTGCGTTTCTTCATCTTGACTGCATTATCACCTGGGGAGCTTTAAGACATCCGAAAGCCCAGAATGACTACACCACCTCAGAATGCCTAGAGGTGGGACCAAGGCATCGGCATTTTCATACCTTCCTAGGTGACTCTTTTGAGAGTCAAAATTAAAAACCCGTTTTCCAGGTAAAATAGTGTTACGGTCTGTGTGTTTTACCTTTCCACTCCCATAGTGAGTTGAGAGGTTCCTGGCGCTGTGGTTGTGTTCGTTTGTTTTTGTCTGGAGCTGAGGACGGCTGCGATCTCACATATGTGACATATCTCAGGGTCGGAATGATTTTGTTGGGAGAACTGTGCTGCTGACAAGTGAAGTTTCCTGCCAAAGTTTCTCAGCCTTGGCACTGTCGGCATTTTAGACCAGATAATTTGGGACACCAGACTGACAATTAGAAATGTCTCCAGACATTGACAAATGTCTGCTGCAGAGAAAAATCACTTCTACGATGAGAAGCACTGGTGTGGACTCATGGAAGAAAATACTAAAACAAGAAACAAAAAAGAATTGTGCTGGACTGAGAAAAAGTGACTAGATCATGTTTTGCTATCAGATAGGTATGGGGAAATTCTCACTGAGAATAACATTATATGAGATCTAGTGAATTAAGAAAAGAAAAGTGCTACATACCAAACTATGAAACATTATCTAGTATTAAACAGACCTTGATATTAAGAGTGGTAAAAAAGTTAGAAAATGTAGAGTTCAAAAATCAACAAAGTCCTATATATTAAATATTTTACATACTGCAATATGCAGGCCTTTTGAAAACTTTAAAATTTATACATGGCACATATATATATATTTTAATTACATTTAA
Organism: Desmodus rotundus; assembly: GCF_022682495.2. NCBI lineage: Eukaryota > Metazoa > Chordata > Mammalia > Chiroptera > Phyllostomidae > Desmodus > Desmodus rotundus. The sequence goes on along the minus strand of NC_071399.1, from coordinate 63,327,199 downwards.
AAATATCACATCGCATGAATTGTTTCATAAATTACCTTCACTTAATTTTATGTTGTGATCATTGTGCCAGGTAGGGTGGCCTTTCATATTTTATTAGAATGTGAATTGATATCTTAAAATAAATAAAGCAGTCTTTAGTATTTTCCTCATTATAAGGTCACATTACAGGATTTTTTAAAACTTTGGCAAGTGTTATGTTTTAGAGTATATATTATTACCGTGCTATAGATTCAACTCATAGCTAATTTAGAAAACAAATTCTCATATTTAAAATAATATGCTATTAACATGAAAATTAATAACTTGCATTGACTCCTCTTATTAGTTTCTCTACAGTAAAGAATTATAGCAATGTGAGGATCCTCTATTTTCTGAATTCTCCATTTATCTCTATCCATCACAGGTTTAGAACACAACAGCCTAAGGGACCTACCAAACAAAAACATACTGTTAATTATTAGAAAGCTTTATCCTTAAACCTTGAAATGAAAACTCCAAGTATAGTCAATTCTAGTTCCGACCTTGATGTCCTAAGCATTCCATAGTCCTATATCTTAATCTTAGCCTTTGAAGTTTTGCAACTTTATGATCAGAAAAAGAATGGAGGGGAGAATAAAGAACCTCAGGAATACAGCCCCAAGATATATTTTTTCATACTAGCACACAGCTGGCCTAAATTCCCCACCATTATTTAAGAGAGCCCTCCTAAGTTAAAAGAAACTTTATTCCCAGTTTATCATTCCAGTTTAATGGAAGGAAACACTCAGAAGAGTACAGTCAAGGCAGCAAAGCGTGAACACAAAGTAATTTTATTAAAAGTGTCCTTAAAGCCCTGATTGGTGCGGTGCTGTGGGTTGGGCATCATCCTGCAAATGGAAAGCCCCCCGCCCCCACATTTGATTCCCTGTCAGGGCATTTGCCTGGGTTTCCGGGCCAGGTGCCCTGCTGGGGGTGCGGGAGAGGCAATGGATAGATGTTTCCCTCCTTCCCTCCCTCCCCTTTTTTCTAGAAATAAATAGGTACAATCTTTTTTTAAAGTATTCTTAAAGAAATTACACTTTATATTATAGAAACACAAGCTTTTAATATCTTTGATCATCAAACTAGCATTTCAACTGTCGTCAGTGATGCCAGGGTCCCTGTTGTTAATACTATGCCTCCGAGGCACAGAGTAAAGAACACGGGAGCCTGGAATGCCCTCAGAAAAAATGGCGGACCACTCTTTGTAGAAACAGTAGTAGATGGCCCACGTGCCTGATTCTGTCCACCGACTCCTGAACTCTGACTTCCGTCCCTTCTTTCTGTGTTGCCTGGGGTAGAGGTCTTTTTCATACTCTCAGAGGCAATGGGCCAAGAAACTCTTCAAAGCTACATGGAGTGAGTGAGATAATTTGGTTCTCCCTTTCTAAGTCAAAAAATGATTTAGCCTTTTCCTAAAGAGAAATTTCATGTAACTATAGGATAAACTAGACTCTCCACTTAAACATTTTTTATATAAAAAACATATTATTCTTAAATAATATAGCATCAAATAAAATTTTTTCAGATCATTCACTGAAGTAATCAAATGGAAAAAAGAATTTTCCTTATTCTTAAAGTTTTGCAAGAAAGCTTTTCCCATCCTACTTTCAGCTTTAGAGTTGTCATAATGATTCCAATATTCAGCAAGATATTTTTAACTTTTGTGAAATTCTGAATTATTCTGATTCATCATATTTACTTGAAGAGAGCATTAATTCACAAAATAGCAGTAAGTAAAAGGGCAAAACGGATCCTCATTAAGCTATACAAGTGCAGGCAAAAATCAAATTCATTTACTGTGGTCCAGTGGGCAAGTACCAGAGGAGCTGTTCTTTCTGGGCTTCTTGCTCTAGTTGTCACAGTGAAAAAAAAAAGACATTTAACGTTTATTTAAGACAAAAATATTCCTCTTTGTCCATACCATAAACCATTCAGTTAATAGTTACATTGTGCTGTAAACCTGAACAGATAATGTAGATCCATTAGAGTTTGTTTTGCTTTTATATTTTAAAATACACCTTTAATTATATTAAAGCTATTATTTAGTTAGACTACTTTATACTGATAATGGCAAATACAACAGTGGTCACCAGCTTTCTTGTTCTAGTGTGTGTCCAGGTGTGGAGTATTGGGAAGCTTCCTGAAAGGATTTTAAAATGATAAGTTTCCTAGGCCATGAATTAATCTGTATGTTAACCTTTCTAAAACACTATTTCCATTTACATCACTTTATGAATAATGAATAATAATGACAGAGCAAGTTCTATTAAAGATTTTAGTGCCTTGGTAGGAGAATCAAATTACCACTTATAAATTCAAATCACCATTCATACAAGCCGTAACAGTTCATACTAGTGCATTTCTAAAATGTACGAAAACTTTCTTTCTCCTTGAAAAGATTTTTTTCTTCAGTGACATCATATAATGAAACAGAAGATTTTGATTATTATAGTACCATTATTTTATTTGTTCATTTGGGAAAACGTAAAATTTTAGACATTGGAAAAAATAAATTGTAATAGAATTATAGTAATTATCTACTTATTAATTCTGGTAACATCACAGTAATTGAAACAATCAATATACTAATCAAGTGGTAATTATAGAATAGGCTGTACTAAGAAACCCATAGAATATGCATGTATTAAAAGTCTCCTTATAAGTATTTTGTTCACATCAGCAATTGCAGCTGCTGCTTCACCGAGGAATGGCCCTGACCACATCACACTGGGCAAGCCTCAGCGACTCCTGTTAGAACCAGCAGAAACGCTGCCTGCAAGTCCTGTTCCCAGATATCAGCAGTGAAGCTGCAGATGGAGCAATGAGACTATAGGCCGACAGACACGGGAGATAACATTGAAACCACCCAAGAGCAGAGCTGAGAAACTGCTTGTTGCCAGAAATCCCTTAGTACCCTTTTCCCCACAGTTCCCCTGGATAAACTAGCCAGGACACCTGAGATGCTAGGATGGTTTTGAGGGCATGAGCCTGTCATCTTCTCAGGTTTGTCGACTCCTGAATAAACATCTCTTCTTTCTTTCACCAGCATCCGTCTCACAAGTTTGGCTATCACTGTGGCAGGTAGCCGAAACTTGGTTTTGGTTATATTATATATATATATAAATTAAGTCATAATTAATCCCGCTGCCTTAAGTTTCTTTTAAAAGACTTTTAAGTCAAATAATTAAAAGTCATCTAGTGGGACATCTGCTTCCAGCTATAATGGAGTAATAGGTATTGGGCCTACTATGATGGAGTAGCTAATATTGGGCTAGCACCTCACACTAAAAACAAAACAAAACAAAACTGAACAAAGTTTATGATATAACTGCTTTGAATCAACAAAAAATATAAAAATGTGATTCATAAGAGAGGAAAACTGATGGAAAGAACCCCATTATTTCTCTGGCTCTCTAACTGCAGAAATATTAGGTTTTTGGATGAAAGATTCTAGGTGCTTCCCAGACAAGGTAAAACTAAAAGAATTCATCATCACCAAACCATTATATCAAATGTTAAAAGGAACTATATGAGAAAAATAAGATCAAAACTATGAACATTAAAATGGCAACAGATTCACAACTATCAACAACTGAGTCTAAAAAACAAACCTACCCACACAAGCAGAACAGCACCAGAATTACAATGTTCATCATTTGGAGGGATATTAGCTGGGAGGGGGAAGGAGGAGAGTGGGGGAAAATGTGCAGGGATTAAGAAGTACAATAAGCCAGGTGGTGAAAGACAAATACCATATGATCTCACCTACAAGTGGAACCTAATCAACAAAACAAACAAGCAAGCAAAATATAACCAGAGACGTTGAAATAAAGAACAAACTGACAGTAACCAGAGGGGAGGTGAGAGGGGGATAATGGGGAAAATAGAGGAAGACTCGTCAAGGAACATGCATAACGGATCCATGGATAAAACCAAAGGGGATTGAGGATGGGAGGTAGGGAGGGGTGGGGTGGTGGAGGGGTTGGTGGGGGAATATGGAGACAATTGTACTTGAACAACAGTAAAAAAATAAATAATACTAAAAAAGAAGTACAAATTGGTGGGTAGAAAATAGACAGGGTAATGTTAAGAACAGTATAGGAAATGGAGAAGCCAAAAAACTTATACTCATGACGTATGGACATGAACTAAGGGGGTATTGCTGGAGGGAATGGAGGTACCAGACAGAGGGGGCAAAGGAGAAAAACTGGGATAACTGCAATAGCATAGTCAATAAAGTATGTTTAAAAATAAATAAATAAATTCCAAGCTCAAAAGTGTAGTCCATTCTGAGGGACTAAACCATGGAGGCACAGATCAGAGCTGGGGACAGAGACAGGTCTGTAATCTGTGGGACAGAGACTAGAGCAGAAGGAGCTATGGAAGAGAGGGAGGGGGTAAAAAAAGAATAGTTTTTGAGGCCATTTCCTGTGAGTGCTTGTGGAGGAATGCTATCCATTGTCGTGGTAAGACACAAGGCTTACTAGAGAGTGTCGGCTACACAGTTAAATATAGAAGATAGATCATAAAGGCCAGACTTAAATTTATATTCTGTTAGGGAAAAAGTTTGAAGTGGCAAAGGTATTTACCTCACTTCTTCAGTTAGGTCAAAACTCTGCCTCCTCTGAAGGAAATGAATCCTTCATATTCCATACTTCTTTATGTGTACCACTGGTAAGAGGTAAACACAATGTAGCTAAAGCAATTCTTAGAGGAGAAATTAGATCCTTTCTTGAGAAAGAAGAAACGTTTAAAATCCGTGATGATCCATGATGTAATGGATCATTAATGAGAAAGAAAAGCTAATGAAAACCAAAATAAGTAGAAGAAAAATATTCTAAAAAAAACAAAATTGAGTTCCTGGAAAGATTTCGTAAAATGGGTAACACTAGAAATAGTGATCAAGGGGAAAAGAGACACACACGCGTGCATGTCATACATGCATGAAGTGCCATTAGCAACAACGAAAAGGGACATCACTACAATTCCACAGACATTAAAAAGACAAAAGGAGACACTATGATCAAAATCATGTTCATAATTTTGCCACTATAAAGGAAATGAAGAAGTCCTTAAACAGCAAAACTTAATGAAGAGGCCAGAAAATATGAATATTCCTATAGATAGTAAATATACTAAATCAAATATTTTCTCATAGAGAAAATTCAATGCATATCTAGTTTCCCTGGTGACTTATAGCAAACATTTGGGAAGAAATATCAATAATATAGAAACTCTTTCAGATAATAAAAAAATGGAATGGAATTATTCTCATTTTTTAAAGAACAACAGTATTACCTGGACACCAAAAGCTGACAGAGATATTACGTGAGGAAACAATGTTATTATTCATGAACATAGGCACCGATCAAACAATGTTAACAAATCAAATTCAAGTAATATTTATAAATGCGTATTAACATGATTCCAAGCCCCCAAAATGATTAGTATCATTTGTCATGAGAACAAAGAAAATTCAAAGCACATTAAGATAATATTACATGCCTACCAGTGTGATGACATTTAACAATTAAAAGAATCATAATAACAAAATATGGCTAGGTTTGAGAATAATTGGAGCTTTCAAACAGTGCTGTTAGAACTGTTAAGTTATAACAACATCTTTGGAAAATAGTTTGACACTTTCTTTATTTAAATATACAGTCACCATATGATCCAAGAATTGCACACCCCAGGCATTTACCAAAGAGAAATGAAAACAGATGTACACAGGGAAACAACAACAATAATGCAAAAGACTTTTATACAAACTGTCATGACAACTTTAGGTGTAATAGCCCAAACTGGCAATAACTGATATCCATGAACAGATGAATGGATAAACAATCTGGCATGCGTACCACGGAACACTGCTCAGCAGTCAAAAAATAAACAATAAATTGGCGATAACATGAATTGATTTCAGAGCCATTAGGCTGAGAAGAACCCAAACACAGAAAAGTATACATTGTATGACGTCATTTTCACAGTGAGGAGAAACAGATTATTGTTTATATAGGTTGTATAGTGTATAAATGGAAGAAAAGTCAGTGTTGAAACTGTCATTTTTTGGCCCCAGAAAGCTCTTAATCTAGGGTAAACATTAAATTATTAGATGAAATATATAAATTAATTACAAAATACATTTCAATATGCGCTGAGCAATTTGTTAAAAGTGAGCAAATTTACTATGCTAAGCAAATGTAAATAGAATTATGAACCAAAAATATGATGTTTATACATTTAGACCTACTCTAGTGAATATTGTTCAGCCTTTGTTAGCATGTGCATCACTGAATAAATATGTGAAATATGAAATACAAATCCTTATTGTGCAACTATATACAGAACATATTTTAATTACATACTATATACATAAAAATAATGATTTGAAGGACATAAAAATAAAACATTTTATAATTGTTGTGTAGCTGTATATGTGATTTTTCTTTTGTTTACATTTATCTGTTTTAATATCACTCACTTGTCAATGTAGTGCATTTTATATTTTCTTATAATGCAAAAGTTTGCATGGTATATGAAGCCACAGGAGACTTTAATAATCTGGGAAAGGATAACTATCTCCTAGATGGTACATATGGGATAATATGTAACTACAATCAACCTGAATTGAAAATTTAGGTGAATAGATGGACTGTTGGCCCAGTTTTTTTTCTATTTTACTCTAGCATTTATATTGAATGCTTTTCAGTGAGGGAAAAATTACTTCACAAATAATATCCAAAGTTTATTGAGAGAACACATTCAAAATGCTGTGTCATTCAGTAGATCTGGGAGTTTACTGACAAGAACAATTTTGTACATATTGAATCTATAGGCTACTTGGTCCATTTTTCCACCTTCTGTTCAAAGGAATACCACACTAATAGACTGACACCTCTTTATCTAACTTTAATTGGGTAACTATAAGAAAGAATTAGTAGATTGGGTTGGGGGAAAGTTACATTTTGGCACCAGAGAGTCTAAGATTTAATAATAATCACTTACATGGCTGCTATTAATTGCAGCCCCCAGCAACTGAAAACCCTAGGGAAGCTGAAAACCCTAGGAAAGCTACTGGAATATCAGGATTTCGTGAGCTCCTGGTAACAGGAACTCCTGGTACTATGGCAAGTTCAGCTATAAAGCATCCACTTGGAGGAGGAATGAGAGCCCCTGGACCCAGTCAGTTTATCAAGAGTCAACCCAAAAAGATTTCCTGGGGTCACCCAACTCATAACTCAGTTTTCATTCTCATTTTGTTTCTCCAAATCATGGATCAGCAAAATTTTGACCCATATGTCAAATCTAAAGATTCTGAATCTGGGTTCAGCATCAAATTCATTTGACAAACGCAGTAATGATCTCATTACCTTTGGGAAATCCGTCACCCATAGCTCATCACATGCAGTGGTCACGTTGAAACAAGCAGGTTAACTCAAAATACAACTTCAGAAAAGAATAGGCATATGATAAATTCCTTGTTAATTAAAAATATTTCTTTCATTTTTCACGTGGTTCATTTTAGCTTTTTCTGTTTAGTGAAGGTTTGGCTGCAAGTATATGAATCTTTAAAAACAGTACATACACACTGAATCATTAAGAGTTTTACGTGTGTGTGTTTGCTATACGTGTATTTAACTACTGTGCCTAATCTTTTTTCACATCTGTTACCTGACAGTGAGTTATTTAACTTCGTTTTCACTTCACTGAGGATTCAATAAGCCTTTTCAAGAAAGCAAAATTTGCTGAGCAAAACAATTCTTCTTTCCTGTCTGCATATTCTATTCTGGAGTTGTTTTATCACAATTGTAAATCTAAATAATACATATAAACTCATAGATAATATTCTACCATGCTTAAGCAAGTACAGATAATCTGATGGCCATGATATGATTTCAAACATGGCAAATTTAAATAATAGCCAAAATAGCATGCATTTTAAATTATATAAAAATTAAGAGGATGTTATTTATAATAAATTTATAAATTTAAATTTAAAGATTTAACAGATTTTACTGTAAAAGTTCTAGTATTAGATATTATCTCCATTTTGTATGTTCTGCCATGTGTATTTTTCTCGATATTTGATTTTACTAAATATGTAAAAATACAAGTAAAAGAGAAAAATAATAAAATTTAGCATTTCACAAAAAATAAACTTGAAGGAGCCATAGTTCTCATATACTCCCCTCATCTTCAGTTTCCCTCATTTTTAATAACTTGCATTTGTATTCTACATTTTTTATAATTGAGTCACTAATAGATATATTATATTAACTAAAACCCATCATTTACATTAGTGTTCACTCCTTGTCATACAGATTTATGGGTTTTGCCAGATGCATAATATCTTATATCCCCCATTGTACTATCATTCAGAATAGTTTCACGGCCGTGAAAATTGGTGCTCTACTTCTACATCCCTCTGTCTATCCCTTCGAATATTTTTTCAAGAACCATGTAAGTGATTCAGTCATGTAGTGGACACATTTTTTGGAAGTCTGTTAAGGAAGAAATAATTGGTAATGTGTGCTGAAAAGAAAAACACCATTGTCTATTATATGAGCAATGTAAGAATGAGTGAAGTAAAAAACTATATTAAGTGCCCTGGCTGGTACAGCTCACTGAATTGAGCATGGGCCTGCAAACCAAAGGATTGTTGGTTCAATTCCCAGTCAGGGCACATGCCTGAGTTGCGGGCCAGGTCCCCAGTTGAAGGTATGCAAGAGGCAACCACACATTGATGTTTCCCTTTCTTTCTCCTTACCTTCCCTCCTCTCTAAAAATTAACAACAACAACAACAAAACTGTTAAGTAACTCATTGGGAGTTAAGAGACGTTTTAAAATAAGTTTAAGTACATATATGTGTACAAACATACAAACTCACTCCAAATATTTCTAAACAAAGTGGCATTACTCAGAAATATTGTTGCTATGGACATTCCACAACTGTAAAGATGAGCAGGTTAGGAATTATAATTTCATCATACTCTAGAAATAAGAGGTACATGATACTCCTCATTAATTGAATTTATTTTTTCCAATTATTTATTTTATATCTCTTCAAAAATGCACATTTCCTGAAAATTAGAATTAAATTATAATTGCCCTGGCTGATGTGACTCAGTGGATTGAGTGCCAGCCTGTGAACCAAGGGTCACTGTTTCTATTCCTACTCAAGGCACATGCCTGGGTTGAGGGCCTGGTCTTCAGTAGGGGGCGCTCAAGAAGCAACCACACATTGATGTTTCTCTCCCTCTCTTTCTCCCTCCCCATCTCTAAAAGTAAATAAATAATCTTTAAAATGCATATAAATTTTAAATTTGTTCTAAAGTTATAAAATTTATTGTGTTTTATTGAAAACTAGCTAAAATATATCACAGTGAAACCTGTATCAGAGTTATTAATTTTAAAGATGAGTAAATACAGGGTCTTCTTGAGTGTTTTTGGAATACAGGGCCTTCTGTATGTTAGAGGATTTTTTGTTTGATTGTTTGCTTTGACTTAGAGAATTAATTCATTTGAATTACCTTCTGTTTTTATGTAAATACTATATATATTTACCTCTTTACCACTTTCTCTTTTTTTCCTTCCTAGGTAACTCATTGATTATCTGAATTGTCTAGGAAGCTATAGGCACTGGAAAAATCATCTGAAGTGTTTTAGGTAACCAACACCAGAATCTGCTCTCTTTTGCTCTGGTATTTGTATGTATGGCATTTATTTACAAAACCAACAGATGCATAGGTATATAGGAACTACTGAGTCTAAGGAGGAAGTATTCTCAGTACCCTGAAAAAAGGTTCATAGACTATAAAATAGGATTTTGTATTTTTGATTTGGAAGGATAGAATAAAGATTGAGAGTGACTACATGGCAATCAGAGTTTCACTGTGTCTTTCTACTTTCTAGGTTGTTTATGATTTTAGGGTGTAAGACCTCCACGATTAGATTGAAAGTGATTCTATGCCTAGAATTTAAGGAGGGGTTGAGATCTCTGGATTTTCTCAAAGGCTAGATTAGAGATTATTTAATAGAACTAGGAATTGCATTGTCTGAATTAAAACTGTTATTATGTCACATTTCACAGAAAATCTGGGTGATACTTCAAATATATCAACATCTCAGGAAAAAGAGAAAAGATATTGAGAATTCTCTTAAAACAAAACCTCAAAGAAGGTCTTATTAAACCTCTAAAGATCAGATATCCCCTCTGGGATATGATTGGAGTACCCAGCTGTGGTAGAGATCTCCAGGGTTAAGTCGATATAAGGCTCTTCTTCCTGTCCAGGCACATGGAAGCACCACATTTTCTCACCCTTCCTGTAGTTAGATTGATTTCATGAAATAAATATAATTATCACTTCAGAGTTAAAGTATTTAATTGGTGTTTCAAGAATTTCTAACACTCTCTTCCTTTGACATTGTGATGCTAAAGAATATGTTGAGATGGCCATGCCGTCCAATCAGAGCATCATGGAGCCAATACACAAACGATGCCTCGTATGGAGCATTCCCAAGTCCTAAGATAAAGTTGCTTTAGTATGAAATAATTTTTTGTGGATTTAGCCAAAGATATTTCTGTGGTTTTTGTTAATGAATATAACCAAGCTAATCTAGTAGATATACCAGCCTACCTATATTAATAGCCACCTTTAAAATTAAACTGAGTAAAGATATAATGCTTCTACATGGACAGCTTTCTAAAAATTAAGAACCATGATAAACTTTAATGTGAAAAAAATAATGCATACAGAGGGCCCAGAGACATATGAAAGGATGCTCAACATCACTAGCCATCAGAGATGCAAATTAAAATCACAGTGAGATACCACTTCACACTGGTCAGAATGGTCATTATAAAGAAATCAACAAACAACAAGAGCTGATGCGGTTGGGGAGAAAAGGGAACCCTAGTGCACTGATGATGGGAATGCAGACTGGTGCAGCCAGTATGGAAAACAGTATGAATTTCCTCAGAAAACTAAAAATGGAACTGCCTTTTGACCTGGTGATTCCCCTGTTGGGATTATACCCTAAGAATCCTGAAACACCAGTTGAAAAGAACTTATGCACCCCAATGTTCATAGCAGCACAATTACAATAGCTAAGTGCTGGAAGCAGCCTAAGTGCTCACCAGTAAATGAGTGGATCAAAAAAATATGGTACATTTACACAATGGAATACTATGCAGCAGAAAGAAAGAAGGAACTGCTACCCTTCATGACAGCATGGATGGAACTGGAGAGCATTATGCTAAGTGAAATAAGCTAGGCGGTGACAGACAAATACCACATGATCTCACCTATAAGTGGAACCTAATCAACAAAATGAACAAGCAAGCAAAATATAACCACAGACACTGAAATAAAGAACAAACTGACAGTAACCAGAGGGGAGGAGGGAGAGGGATAATGGGGGAAAATAAGGGAAGGACCATCAAGGAACATATAAAAAGGACACATGGACAAATCCAAAGGGGATGGGTTCCAAGGTGATTTGGGGATGGGTGGGATGGGGGGCGTGGTAAGGTGAAAATGGAGACAACTGTACTTGAACAATAAAAAAATTAAAAATTAAAAATTAATACTATTTTCAGTAAATGATGCTTAAAATACAATTTGTGAGGCCTTGGCCAGTTAGCTCAGTTGGTTAGAGCATTGTCCTGATACAAAAACGTTGTAGGTTCGATCCCCTGTCAGGGCACATACAGGAATCAACCAATGAATAAATAAATAAGGGGAATTACAAATTGATGATTCTCTTTCTCTCTCCCTTCCTCCTTCTCTCTCTTTAAAAAAAGCATAAACAAAAATAATTTGCATTGTTACATTTTTAGAAAAATAGAAATAAGAGCAGGAAAACCCTCCGATCCCTGATGCTCTAGACAGCATATTTCTGTCCAGTTTAAATAACTGCTTTAGGAATGGTGCAAACTAAGCAACCAATTGAAAAAAAAATTTCTCCAGAAATAAAATAATATGTAATAAAATGTATATAAAGTCACGTGTGCACATGCATAAACATTTAAAAACAAGAGTGAAGAATGTTTTTATTTACTGTTAAGTAAAAAAATCAAATTTTTAAAAGCAAAGAATATATCCTTGCATATATTTAAAACATGTATATATACAGGCAAGGATTAGAAGAAATCACAAAAATAAAAATTATTTTAATATATGTATTATTGTCACAATAAGTGATATTATCCCAATATAAAAGATTATTTTCTTATTTTCAAATACATGTAACAAATAAAAAAATACAATCTATTGTGAATAAAAATCCTTTACAATTGCTATGCAAAGCCTATATTATTTAAGACTTATGAGTGATATTTAAGGACTTAAAAAAGTGCCCATAGGATTTATTATTCCTTAGAATGCTAATATTTCTTACAACCCCTTTTTGAAAAGTCTCTTTGTAATACATTTTGATGACAAGGGGTACAAGAAATCACACATTTGCACATAAAGATTTTAAAATATAGTTTTAGTGTATTCATTGCTTCTTTGAATTTTATAATTCAAAATTTGATTTACTCATACACACACTGGGTTATTTAATTACATTGCTGTTAAAATCTCTATTATTTGGAAGTTTCTTAATACCTTTTATTTTAATATCCCCTACTGCGTTCAGCACGGTTTTGAATTTAAGTAGACAATAAGTCATGACAGATGATTGAATTGATGAAATTTTATTTAACAAATATATCTTAGCAGCTTATATTAATAATGAGAAGTTTGATTTCAAGTAACTTACTTGGTGGATTTTGTCCCAAACATGAAGTTTCTATTAGAACATACAGATACTCATTTAGATTATGGTTATATGTCTTAATTATGTTTATGTATATTGATACACTGAAGCTCCAAGGATATTTAAAGACATGTGTTTTATATGTATATAAAACAAGCTGTTATCTCTTTTGTTATTGTTGTTGTTTGTGGCTGCTTTAGGCTTTATTTTTTTTATTGTTGTTCAAGTACACTTGTCTCCATTTCACCCCCTCCCCCCACCCCAGCCTCTTGACAGAATTATTACAATAGACTGCTAATTGGTCTAGTTTCTGGTCTTGCTCGTTGACAATGTATTCTCTTCAGAAAATAGAAGCTGTAATAGCATAATCAATAAATATGTTTAAAAAAGAAAATAGAAGCTTAGGTTTTTAACACAAATTATATCATGTCTTCTTAAACCTAGTAAAAGCTCCCCAGTTCATCACGAGTAGAAGCTGAAGTCCTTAAACTGGCTCACAAAGGTTTTCATGGCCTGGTCTTCTATTCCTCTGCATTCTCATCGCGTACTACTCTCCACCTTGTTTATTACACCCCCGCCGTCTTTAACCCCTTAATACATACATCTCACCTACCAGTTGTGTTGCCCCGTTAGGGCCTCTGCACCAGCTGCTCCCTCAGCCAGGAACACTCTTTCCTTAGTAGATTTCCTAGCTGACTTCCTCTCTTTGTTCAAATATTTGTTCGATTTCAATGAGTCTTATTCTGGTCACACTATTTAACACTAAACGCTCCATACCATCAGGACTTCCAATTCGATTTCCTTTGCTTTGCTTTTCCTTTTCTCAGTAATCATTTAATAGTATGTATCACTTACTGTCCTTTCCCACTTCATGAGTTCCAAAAGAGCAGGGGCATGACTTTTATATTTCCTAATGTACAGTCGTGTTTTGTTTAAGGACAGGGGTACGTACACTCTGAGAAATGCATCATTAGGAGATTTTGTTACTGTGTGAACATCTTAGAATGCACTTACACAAACCTAGACAGTCCAGCCTATTACAGACCTAGGATATATGGTATAGCCTACTACTCCTAGGCTACAAACCCATAGAGCATGTTACTATACAAATGTTACAGGTAATTATAACACAATAGTAAGTACTTATGTATATAAATGTAGAAAAGCTACGGTAAATATGGTATGAAAGGTAAAAAATGCTACACCTGTATAAGGCACTTACCATGAATGGAGCTTGCATGACTGGAAGTTGCTCTGGGTGAGTCAGTGAGTGAGTGGTGAGTAAAGGTGAATGCCTAGGACATTACTACTCTACCTTATTACACTATAAGATAATGATGCCTGTGACATCCAGGCTTTTTCATTCCATTATGATCTATGGGACCACCACCACACGTGTGGTCCATTGTTGACCACAGCATCATTCTGTGGCACCATACTATATTCCAGATTCTTAGAATATTGTCAAAAGACTTAGTAAGAAATTAATATCTCCTTGCTGAATAGATTAAACAAAGGAATAAAAGTTACAAGAAATATGTGGTAGGCAAATTGACAAAATTTATGAGCAATCAATTAAAATCTGGATTGGCTTCTGAATTTCCTTGGTTTCTTAAAAGAAGGCAGAGATGATGAAGACAAAAGAAAAATGAAGAATACATAAAATGAGGATAATGAAGAAAAAGAGAGAAGAGGAGAAATAGGAGGAGGAGGGGCAGCAGTAGCACCAAGAGGATTTTTTGAGTAGAAAGAAATGCAATACAGGATTAGAGACTTACACAAATACTGAAAATTCTTTTTAAAAACCTCTAAGTCTGGGTGCAGAAATTATGTAGCCCCAGAGTAGGTGATTCTCAGGAATTCTCTGGAGTCACTGACAAATTCTATAACCTTTGTTTGCCAAGGCCCATGAACCTGTACTACTTTGCCTCTGAATACATTTCTTCTGCCTTCCAAATCTTACATGAATGTGTTTCGTTAGTGGAATATATGAAAATCCTACTAGAAAAGGAGTCTAGAATATGTAACTTCAAGGTTTTCAGCTCCTCTTTTAGATTAAGGAGCAGCAATAGGTGAGAGAATGTTAAAGATGAACCACGAGATTAAGAACACAGACAGAAGTTGCTTTTAGACAGGTGCAAAGATCACTTGCTGAATTGAGTAAAAGAGACTAGTATAAGAAGATACATTTAGGTGCAGATCATTGCTTGTTTAACAAGCAAGCAAAATATAACCACAGACACTTATCATTCCAAGCATGGGAAATGTGGTCCAGCCCCCACTCGGAAGAGTCAGTGGGGAGCAACGTTGGCAGGCAGGACCCACGTCCACAGATAGGTTCTCCTGTGGGGAATCAGGCCTGCATTGTACCTAGGCTGCTTTGAGACTTGCTTTTTGCTAAAACTCCCTCACCCTGAATTGAGGCAGCAAACATTTACTGCTTATCTTTAAAGTAACTTCCTAAAATCTATGCTGAACCTTCCAAGTACCAGTGTAACCAGCTTAACCACTTTTCCCTTTACATTTGCAAATGTCCTTCCTGTTTCATGTAATTAGCAACACCCTCTCCTTTGTTTTCTGTAACTGCCTAAAGGTGAACCTGTGCATAGTAAATGAGGATCATCCTCAATGTAATGTGCCCAGAAAAGCAATAAAAGCCTATCAAGGCAAGGGTCGGGGCGCTCTCTTCTTGAGAGATTGGCCACAGCTCCCTCCACAGGACTCGGTAGTCTGTGTGTATTTGTCTATTGCAGCCGCAACACAGGATCCTGCAGGCCGGGATCTGCATCAGACACTGAAGTAAAGAACAAACTGGCAGTGACCAGAGGGCAAGGGGGAGGGAAATAACGTGGGAAAGAAGCAGAAGAGTCTATAGACACAAGGAACATGTATAAGGACACATGGACAAAGCCGAAGTGCGGTAGGATCCAGGGTGGGAGGTGAGGATGGGTGAGGAGGGTGGGAGTGGTGGTGGGGAATCGGAGACAATTGTACTTGAACAAAAATAAAAAATGTTTTAAAATCTTAAAAAATATTTTCCACATGTTTGAAATAAAAATATTTTAAGATAAACAAATACATGCAACTTTCTTGTGGACAGCCACAAAATACCTTAAAATATTTTTATTTTAAGATAAACATACCTTTCAGAGCATACCCTGAAGCTCAAGCACCTTGAGCCTTGAATACTCTTCACAATGTTTTGATTATTAGGTATTAAATAAATGAATTGACTTACGAATTGGCTCAGGGAAATACATTATGCTATGTGAAATAAGCCAGGCAGTGAAGGATATACACCATATGATCTCACCTATAAGAGGAACCTAATCAATAAAACAAACAAGCAAGCAAAATATAACCAGAGACATTGAAATAAAGAACAAACTGACAGTAACCAGAGGGAAGGGGGGAGGGATAACAGGGGGAAAAGGGGAAGGGTCATCAAGGAACATGTATAAAGGACCCATGGACAAAGCCAAAAGGGAGTGGGTTCCCTTTTGCTGGGAGGTAGGGATGGCTGGGATGGGGGGGAGCGGTGGGGAAAAATGGAGAAAACTGTACTTGAACAGCAATTTAAAAAAGAGAGAGAAAAATAAATTAAAAAAAGAAAAATAAATAACTAAATGTAATATATTATTATTGCCTAAAATAAATAAATAAATTTATTTTGTAATCAAATGTATTTGCTTACTTAAATGCATCAAGATTTTATTTAATCACAGATGCTAAAAAAAGAAAAATAAATAATTAAATGTAATATATCATTATTTCCTAAAATAAATAAATAAATTTATTTTGTAATCAAATGTATTTGCTTACTTAAATGCATCAAGATTTTATTTAATCACAGATGCTTTCTTTTCCCACTGCCTATTATCATCTAACAAGCTAGTCCTCCATAAAACACATACTGAGCAACTGTCCCAGGCATACAAGTTTTAGAATAATTAATGGATAAATGTATATTGTTATAAATTGAATAATATATTTTACAGATTTTTATTATATTTTCCAGCATCTGATAGCTAGAGATGGTCAATGTGAAAATTTACATATTTGTAGAGGTGCTTTATTGGTGGGAATTTTCATTAAATTGGGATAATATAAATTTTATATTTCAAATCCAGTGAAGCTGCCACATTTCTATTTGCTGGGTCTTATTTTTTATTTTTGCCTTGAAATCTCTGAAACTGTCCATGACTTACGAGACTTTCACTGAGGCTTTGATTTTCATGGCTATAGCTCACTTCTAATTTTTCCAAGAATTATAAATGTCTGTGCACCATCAACATTTTCTGTTGCAAATTCTCCATTGTACATTATGAATGATACCACTAGTGGGGATTACAATGGATATTAACTGGAGGCTTTGACACTGCACAGATTAATCTTATCAAGTAAAAATTCCTGCAGGAGTATAATTTTCTACCCAACTGACTAGTCTTTGCTGTTCTCACTTTTTCCACCTACTGGAATCAACAGCCTTGGGCATGTGGAACACTTGCTTGCTTCTCTATACGTAATTTTCACTGTTCAGTCAAACCAAGCCAAATTATTTTCTCTTCCCTGATTCAGAGCTGATACAACCCCCCACAAAAAGAGGGTGGAAATTAAGAGATATCATCATTTTGCAAGTAAATATAGGATTTCAGCAAAAATAAAGATCTGGTACAAATATTTAAACCTAGTAAAATATTACTGAAAAAGTGCTAACACAAATACATATTTTCAAATAAGACAGGAAAGGTTTAAAAACATAAATACAACATAAAAGGTTCTAATACCTTCAATTTTCTATTTTACCCCTATCGACTTTATAGTAAGTATAAAAGGAAATATTGTTACTTAGCCCTGCTCAGGATCCCATGGAGCCAACTGGTAGGGACTTCTTCTCATAAAGAAAGGACTTTGTAGGGATGCAAGCGAGGGAACTGAAAAGAAATACAGCTAAAATGATGATATAGAGAAGTATTTGATTTAAAAAATAAGCATTATAATTCTTTGATATGGAAATAAACTCAAGGAAAGTTTTATTACATAAATTGAAAAAATAATTTGCAAAAAATGCAAAATACATTAAATAATCTAAAAATGAATGAATTAAAATAAGTGCTTTATTTTGCACAAATTATTTAGAAAATCATTTGTCTTTATCACCCTGTGTTTTGAAATGTATTTATGATCATAGATGAAGAGCAGATGACAGCTAGTGGGGCATGGGGTGAAGGGGTGGAGGGACTGAGCAAAAGGAGAAAAGACTCATGGACACGGACAGCAGTGTGGTGATTGCTGGGGGGGAAGGTGTTAAAAGGGGACTAAAAGATAATAGAAATATACAATAAAGATTAAATTAAAAAATAAAATACATTTATGAAATTGCCCAATAATTGTTCACTTACTGATGTGTTAATAAAATGCAAATGTCATGTGATTTATATTATAAAAGAAGAAATTAAAATACTCTAAATGTTCGTCCTATCAAATTTTATTTTGGAATAATAGAAATGACAATGGTCCTTCACAGGCTGTTTGTGAAAAATCTCCTGCAAATGCTTCTGTTCTTTTGTCTCACTTAATACGTTTATTTTGGCATATATTGACTACAATGAATATTTCTTAGTCCAACACTTTATAACTTCTATTTAACTAATTCCTAATGTATACTTTGCTTGGCACTTGTAGCACCTCTGAATAACTTTTTGCTTTTGCTGTTTTTACACTTGCTTCATATTTTTTGTTATTTATTGTATGCTCCAAGAATTATTTGAAATAAGTTGTTTTCCAATAATATATCACCTATTTTAGATTAATTTCTAAATTTTCACATTTTGTCCACAGCTATTGACCAAATGAATGTTATTTATTTCTTGTAACTATTTTTTCCTAATATTTTATTTATTTTTCCATTTATTTTTTACTATTATTCTGTGGTACATTTTATATATATATTTGCCCCTAAAGAAAGTATTTGTTACTTAAAGACTTGATGAATCTGCTAACTTTGTAATGCTACATTTACAATTTCTGTTAAAATTATAACAGATTCTAAATCCAATTACTTTTATTTATCAAAATCTCTCAATTTTGTTAGCTTTGCTTAATATATTTTATGGATCTGTTGTCAGCTTAATAAATATGATATATGTACATTCTTGTTGCATTGTTAATTTTATCAGTACCTGAGGATACACTCTGACCGCTAAAATCTTTTGTCCTTGTCTTATTACTTCCCATCTCCTACCCATCCTATGTGTGTGTGTACTTGTGTGTGTGCCTGGGTGTGTTTAAATATGCATTTCTTGTTAATTTTAGATAACACACAGGCAAATCTTTTACATCTGATCTGAGAAAAATATTTGGATTTAGTTTGTGTTTAACACATTTAACTATATTAACAGAGATTATTGAGATATTTTTTCTATCATGTTATTTTATATTTTCCATTCACAGTGTCCTTTTTGTTAGCTCTCTCTTACCTTAACTTCTTTGCAATAAGTCCAAGTTTCCTCTGTTCGATTAATAGAAATGCATTCTCTCTTTATGCGTATGATGTTTAACTACTAGACAATCATGTATGTTAACTTATACTAATTGACTGTTTAGTCAATCTGGTATATATGTCATAAATATATACTCATACATAGAGACTTGTACATATATACTCTCACAAAGAAGTGTTTTAGAATGCTCTTATTTTCTTACTTAGCATAAAAATGGGACATGGTATGAAATAATATTACTTATTCTCTGGTTTGAAACAAAGTACTTTAAGAAAATATGAAATAACAAAATATTTTATCACTCTTACTTTCTAGAACTCTTTAAGCATTCCCTTAATTTATTTTCTGAATATTAATAAATTCCCTCCCAAATATTTTCAGCATGGATTTTGCATGGCAAAACCAAGATGACTTGTCTAGGTGATTAACTTTTTATTAGTTAAAAATTAAATAAAAATTTGAGGAAATAAAATGTTTACATGCAAACTGTTTTCCTGCAAAAAAACAACAACAACAACTTGTCTTTTGCATTTAATATTGTAGTGACTCTTAGAGTAACTTTGATTTTCAATTTCATATATTGTATATGAGAGTGAGATTTACTTTTATCTCCAGTTTTTCATTTTGTGGAATCTTTCAATATGAAATTTAGGAACTTGATAGAATAGAGGTAAAGCACATTATAGTTGAATGAGATCCCTTATAGTATTCAAAGCACACTGCTGATAAGACATACCACTTACAATATGTGACAGGGCATGTAAGAAGTTAATCAATTTTGCTTCAGTAAAATAGGAAAAATATTATTACATAGCTTATTGGGTTTCATGGGGATTAAAATGTGAATTTTCACAATATGTTCATGAATTTTATTAATATTCCTACAATAACATCTTGAAAATTTGAAGACATCCTTAAGCAAACTATAATTTTTCTTGAAAATAATGTATTTCTAGTAATTCTCAAAATATCTAACTTATAAACTGCAAATAGTACTAAAAACCACAGTTGTTACAAGGTTAAATTAATTCATGTATATGTTTATTCTACTTTCCCCCTCTTTATATTGTACTCTTTGGAAGAAATTCACTATACACAAGAGTCATGTCAACCTCTTCAAGAACAGAGAGAATCTATAGAAATTATTCGGAATTCTTCTACACAGGACATTAGTCTTTTCTTCCTATTTATTAATTCAATAATACATTTATATCAGAATAAACACCTAAATATTTATTTTATATATTGGGATAAAAATCTAACACTACTTTACTTACTCCAATTGTTCCAGCCCTGGCCATTATAAGCTCTTTCAGTTACCTCTGTGTCCCTTTAACATACCACATTGTAGTGTTTTTCTTTTCTGAGTATATTTTTATTATAAGATGTTCCAGCTCATCTTGCACATTCATTTACCAGCCCCATAACCATTCACTTTCTAGGAAGCCCTAGATTCTTTTATTGAAACATGTTATTAGAAACCATGTTTGTCCTGCTAGGTTAGCTTATTGTTCTCAGAATGTCAATAAACTCAAAACTGAACCTAAAGGTTCAGACTGAACCTAAAAAAAAAAAAGAACAAAGTAAGCAAACAACTAGAATAGGAAGAGAATCACAGAAATGGAGATCCCATGGAGGGTTATCAGCAGGAAGGGGGTAGGGGGGAAATGGGGGAAAAGGTAAAGGGAATAAGAAGCATAAATGGTAGGTACAAAATAGACAGGGGGAGGGTAAGAATGGTACAGGAAATGGAGAAGCCAAAGAACTTATATGTACAACCCATGGACATGAACTAAGGCAGGGGGTTATGCTGGTACAAGAGGGGATCCAGGATGGAGGGGAATATAGGGGAGAAAACAATGGGACAATTGTAATAAAATAATCAATAAAATATATTGAAACAAACTTTCACTTTTTGCAGATTTATATAGGAAACCCCAAAGACTCCACCAAAAAAATTATTAGAAATAACAAATACATTACAGTTGTAGGATTCAAAATCAATGTATAAAAATACAGTACATTCCTTTATATTAACAATAAAATTTCAGAAAATGAAATGGAAAAAATTCCTCTTGCAATTGCAATAAATTAATAAAATACCTAGGAATAAACTTAACAAAGGATATGAAGGATCTCTGTATGGAAAACTACAGAGCATTGTTAAAAAGAGATTGAAAAAGACACAATGAATTGGAAAGATATTCCATGTTCATGGATTAGAATAATCAACATAGTTAAAATGTCCATATTACTCAAAGCAATATACAGATGTAATGCAAACCCATCAAAATTCCAATGACATTTTTAAAGAAATAGAACAAAAATCATCAGATTTGTATGAACCACAAAAGACCCTGAATACCCAAAGCACTATTGAGAGAAAAGAATGAAGCTGGAGGTATCATATTCCCTGGCTTTAAATTATACTACAGAGCTACAATAATCAAAACAGAATGATATTGGAAAAAAACAAGAAGAAGAAATGAAAAGGAAACACCAGACACACAGACAAAAGGAAAAGAATTGAGAGCACAGAAATAAACCCACATGTATATGGGCAAATCATTTTTGACAAAGAAACCAAAAACATACAATGGAAAAAAGAAAGCCTCTTCAATAAATGGTGCTGGGAAAATTGGAAAACCACCTGCAAAAGAATGAGAGTAGACTACGGTTTGTCACTATAAAAAATAATTAACTCAAAATGGATCAAAGATCTAAATATAAATCCAAAATGATAAATTGCACATAAGAGGACATAATTACTAAACTTATGGATGTTGGTCTTAGAGATTTTATTAACTTGACCTCAAAGACAAGGAAAGTAAAGGTAAAAAAAATGAATAGGACTATATCAAAATAAAAACTCCTGCAGAGCAATAGGTATCACTTTGTGATGCAAATTTTGACACAGAGCTATGGACCTCCATTGTAGCATACAGAATAGCATCAGCACTCTAGAAACACTTCATGCTTCATCTATTGAAACGTCCACTCTCCTCAAACCCCTGGTAACCAACTTGTTTAATATCTCAATATTTTTGCCTTTTCCAGGATGTCACAGGAATGGAATTATACAATATGTATCCCTTTGAGACTAGCTTCTTTCACTTAGTAACGTGCATTTAGTATTTAACAATGACTTGATAATTTTTATTTTTCCTACTTGTAAATAGTATTAAACAGGTCATAATGTCTTACAATTTACCAATGAACTCACCTATTAAGGGACATCTTTTTTCCCTTCCAGTTTTTGGTGATGGTGATTAGAAATAAAACTGTTTGAACATCCACATCAAGGTTTTCTGTGAACCTAAGTTTTCCAATGATTTGGTTAGAAATCAGAAGAGCTATTGCATGTCAATGTAGGAAGATTATGTTTAACTCTGCAAGAAATACCAAATAATCCTAAAAAGCGCCTGTGCCATTTTTGTCCCATCGGCCATGAGGGAGAGTTTATAGTGTCCTGCCTGTTCACCAGCTGATACTGTCGGGTTCCGGATTTCAGCCGTTCTGATGTTTCTATGGCGGTATCTCTTTATGGGTGGCCCTAAGGAAAGGAATCTTAGTATTTTACTCCTGGAAGACTGAGAGTGACAATTTCCAAACCCTTCACAGGTCAGAGCTGAAACCAGCAGTCCACACAGAGGCACTTCTGATCACGCTTGCTGGCAGTTGACCAGGTGTTTCTGGTAGTCAGGATGTCACTTTTAGACTTTAAAGGAACAAAGTACGGATAGTCGCCCACTCATTTCACCCAGCAGTTACATTTCAGCAGCCTGACTTCCTTGACTCCTGGACTTGTAGTTCTGAATGAATTGCTGCTGATTTGTTCCATGTTTAATGTTAGAAGTGTTTTCAGTGTTTATTTAGACATTTGATGGTTTTGTGAATAGAAATATGCTGTAGGAACTTAACTCTTCTTTGTATCAATCAGCCTATGGTCAAATTGGTTTCTTTATGTGTCATTTCACTTAAAGTCAGAGTTTCCAAGAACCTATCAAGGATGTTAAATGAGGATTATTGCACAATTATTTACTGAAAGAAACTAAAATCTCTGTCTAACCAAATTAGCTAATGTGCAACACTTACTTCCTGGAATTTATATTTACTTTTACATCTGTGGTTCTTCAGGATCGATTTTGAGGAAAGGGACCCAAAGGCCTGTGATAGTTTCCCATGTTAGCAATAGCTGGAAGCAATGCTATTTCTCTGCAATACAAAATTATGTATTGTTAGTTCAATATAAGTGTTACATGCTTTCTGACAGACCAAATGATGTATTTAAGTGACTTAGCTGTTATCTTCTACTAAATGAAGCATCTGATTCTAGATTATTGCTCAGTGAACACTAGAATTTATCATTAGTAGTGCAATACTAAGTTTGTTTTAACTATTCTCAGTGAGATTTTTCTTGCCTATAACTTGAATTATTATTTTATGTAATTCTTTCCTATATTACATATTAAAATTGCATGTACTATATCCTTCAGAGAACTATTTCTCCCTTCATTTCCAGAACTAAAACTTACACTTTATTTTTTATACTTACAAGTATTCAAATAATTATACATCCTCTTCAAGAATATTTCTCAGTTTTCACATGTATATCGCATGACTATCCTAAAAACAATTATTTATATTATTTTCACTATATCTGAGATGATTGAGGGGAAATATAAAGTGGAGGCAATTACTGATAATTACTTTAATCATACATTTTAACAATACGTGGCATGCTATTGGTAAGGAAAGTAAGTGGTGGAGAAAATTAAAAATCTAGTTATGAAGTGTAGATACATATAATACCATAGAGAATCCCACTGCTTTTATTTAAAGATTATGTTTGGTTGATGATAAAAGTTACCTCCTTGTTTCCACAAACAGTGCATGAAGGAATTGATCTTAGAAGTATCAATAAATTCTGTAATTGGTTTAAACCACATTGGTATGTCTAGCAGTTTTGAAACTTATCGAAAATCTTTCCCACCTTATTCTATTTTTTTTTTCTTGTGCATAGAATGTCTTTGGAATTGATATGGCTTTAACTTAATGATTCTGTAGAATTTCATTTAAGAACCAGTGAATTTCAATACCAAATCTTTATTGCCATTTTCAAATAAATTTATCTTCAAAGACTGCAATAAAAAAATATGACCAACATATTAGAGTTGCCTGTTGTACACCCTCTTACTCACCATTTATTCTAAGCACCTCACTATTATAACTTCTAATACTACAAACATAATTTACCTTCATATCAGACTATTGATGGAAACATGAGCTCTATTTTTTTGTGTATGTGTGTTTTTGCAAAATCATATTTGAAAGATTCATCATTATAACACAGTGTATCCTCAATACTCTTATAATACTGTATTATATGAATATTCTATATTTTATTTATCCATTCAATGGTTGATGAACATTTGGATTACTTTAAGGTTTTTGGCTATTACAAATTATGACACCATAAAATTCTTGGTTATGCATTTCTATACATAAGAGTATATATCACTTTGAGGGTATTAATCAAAAACTAAAAATAAATATATTAGTTTCAGTAGTTATTGCTACATATGTAAAATTTTCTCAAAAATTAGTACTAGAAAGACAGATAACCCAACTCAAATATAAAATGAGCAAATACTTAGAAGAAATATTTTATAAAATAAGAGACCCAGGGTGTAGTAAACAAGAGAAGATCTCAATTTCGTAAGGATCAGAGACATCCGAACATTCCAGGTAGTACTATTAGTGTAATAGAATAGCCAACTGGACAAGGACAACAGGCGCAGGGGTAGGGTGGAGGATCGAACATGGCAGGGACGGAGGGGGGGAGAGCAATGGGGAAAAAATGGGGACACCTGTAATAGAACAACAATAAAAAATTAAAAATAAAATAAAATAAATTTTTTAAAAAGAGAGGCTAACAGGGAATAAGTAACATGAATGGTAGGTAGAAAATAGACAGGGGGAGGGTAAGGAAAGTATAGGAAATGTAGAAGCCAAAGAACTTAGATGTACAACCCTTGGACATGAACTAAGGGGGGGGGGGACGCAAGTGAGAGGGGGTGTGCAGGGCAGAGGGGAATAAAGGGGAGGAAATGGGACAACTGTAATAGCATAATCAATAAAATATTTTAATAAGATAAAAGGTAACATTAGGAAGGATGGCAATATTAAATCACGGCTAGAATGAGGCATAACAGGAACTTTCACACTCTGCTGCTGTGAGTGTAAATTGGCACGCACAACTTGGAAAATCACCGATGTACCTGGGGAAGCTCAGCAAATACATATCCTCTTATGGTCAATTTCCCTTTTAGAAGAATCCTGAGCAGAAAGGAGTGCATGTATTCACTTAGAGATATGTATCAGAAATTTTAACGGTATCAACTATAATAATCCCTGACTGAAAAAATATATATCAAATATTCTTCAAGAGCAAAATGGATAAAGCCTAGATTTGTATGCAATGGAAAATATGTAGCTATGAAAATGAAAGAACTCTTACTATATGTATCCACAAATTAAATCTCACAGATATAAAGTTGAGTGAAAGAATGTTGCCATTTATATACAACATATCATTTATATAAATTACACAAACAGGCAAAAAGCACAGAGCATTTTAGAAGACAAGGGAATGATTGTCTTAAGTGGATCACTATCGATGAGAGTGTACACTAGGTAGCAACTGGGGGACTCATAATACTGTAGCAACTTGAAACATACACCTATCCTTTTTGTGTTCAAAAATGGTCAATAATGGCAATTTCATAAAGTGATATCTATTATTTCAATGTTTGAATGTTGCTTACATGGGCGACTATTTTCTTTGTGAAAATACATTCAGTTGTATACATATGTACATAATTCCTGAAATTTTATTTAAGATGAAGTAAATGAAAGTAAAAGACTGATATATAAAACTAGAAGAGAAAAACTTACCAAGGGGCAACCGCAGAAATGGGTGCACTTTTTACAAGAAACAAGTGAGAGACTCTGGTCTCAGATATACATGTGGCAGAAACAGGGGGCAAAAATTGGGATTTTAAACAAAGAAATTATTTAAAAATTCGTATGGAAATTCTACCAATAGGTATCACTACATTCCTAATGTGCATGTCAATTTATATATCTTTAAATTATTGATGGGATATATTTACAAAGAGCTTCCTGATTCATTTTTAGAGCATATGAGTAGGGACAAGTAAACTTTATAGGAAATTTAAGATTCAAATTTATTTGAATTAAACATGTATTAAAAATGTGAAGTATTATTACTTCAATATCATTTAAAATTATTCATGTTCATTTATGCTTATTGGTTAATATCGATTCATTCATTAATATAACTTTGCATTCTTATTGTTTTTCAGAAATATGTGTTATTTAAAAGGATGAAAAGATTAAAAGAGTTAACTTACTTTAGTGAATGTTAAAGAATATTTAAAGAATTCAAAAGGATAAGAAAAACATTTTATTTTGTTTATCTCTAATTCAGTGAGGCAAATAAAAGCTAAGTGAGAATATTGCTCAAATTTTCATTTTCTACAAATTCAGGGGAAGTATTATATAGCCTAGTCAATAATGTTGTAAAAACCATAAATAGCCTAATTTAAGTTATCATGATTTTTGATTAGACACTTGTAGCTGTTGGTCAAGTGTTTTTCATACTCTCTGACTCCCCAAAAAACCCAAATTGAATTTATTTTTAAAAATATTGTGTTTTTATTCTTACATGTTTAATCTTCATCCACCTTCCAAATACTCTCCATTTGATACAATACACCTATGGAGACTTTTTCCCACTGCTCAAAACAATTTTTGAACTTGTCCAATTTGATGCCTTTTGGGGCTTCTGCTGTTTTTTGGGTTACCTCTTCCACACCAGCAAAATATTTCCATTTGAGGACGTTTATTCAACAAGGAAAAAAAAAACCAGAGTTGCTTGGGGCAAGATCTGGTTAATAGGGAAGATGGGGGACAGAAGTCATGACATTTTTGGTCAAAAACTGCTGAACACTCAGCCCAATGTGGGCAGGTGCACTTGTAAATCACCCATCATGAAAGGGGCAAGCACACTGAATGAGTCTTCAAAAACAAAATTCACTGAAACCAGAACACAGCCTCTTACAACAACTCCAGCTGGTGCACTGATACAGATGGGTTCCTAGAACACTCAGCAGGGGAAGCCTGTACTGCAAGGGGTCTGCTATCTAGAAGATAATTCTGAGTTTTGGGGGGTCCTTCATTTCATTAAGACCCCTATGTTTTCCAACTCCCATGCCTTCCTGTCTGCTCTACTTTGATTATATTTTTATCCCCACATTAACTTGAACACAGGACACTGCACTTCTAAGTTTCCTTAAAATATTTACTTAAAAAAGCCACAGAAAAGACAACTTAATGCCCACTAGATAAGTATATTCTTCTTTGTCTCTTTTCAGCATCATTTCAGTATCACTGAACTTTTTCCCTCTGACTCTTTTCCAAATGCACCTGGCCCAAATTCATATCTGTTTTTCACTCAATTTCAATATGCTCTCAATCTCTAGTCAATTATATGAAACATTTTATCCCTTTTTTTCAGCCCTATGCCTGAGTTTGAAAAATGACCAAAAAAAGATATTCAGAGGACAAAACATCCACAAATAAATGTTGAAACAAGCACACTAGACAAAATTTACATACATCTACACACACATATCAACACACACCATTCTCAAAAGGCTATCTAATAGACAAATTCTTTACTCTCTTAAATAATCATGACATTTATAGCAAGCAATTAAGATCCCCCCCATTATTATAAGACATATATAGGAAGACAGGAACACAAGTTATTTTTGTGAAAGATTTCTACACTCTACCCAGTTCTATGTTTCCTGATGTGACAGAGGGAGCCACCTTCTCCACTGTCGATAGACAGACATAATTTTAGCCCTGGTGTTTTGTGTTTAAACCATTCATTCCCTTTTCCTACCAGAACTTTCCAGTATACATCAAATTAATAGCTCCTTATAACACCATTTACAAAACTGTTGGGTACCATCCTGCCTGGTTTCAGAAGCTATAAACCACCATGGCTAAGGCTGAGTGACAGACCTTGGGACCATAAGCCACTAAGGAGATAAAGCTTATCTCCCTGGCAGGGGTGCCGCCTCTGCCCCCTTTACTTCACCCTGCTTGGCCCTAAACTTGACCAGTTAGCCAATGATTGGTAAGATTCCTCAAGGGAGGGATGACCTAAGACAGGCATGGTCATGAAGAGGCCCTCAGGGAAGGACTTGGGGGGCTATAGAAAAAGGGGGTGATGGACACTCGCCCCTCAGCTTTGACAGAGACTGAGTCCTCATTCTGTCTGCAAGGAGCCTCCTAATCTCTTGGCTGCCTTACTTCCCCTGCCTGACTTAAGCCTGAAACAATGACAGAGGGCGGTGCAGTCCTGTGCAGGAAAGGGCAGATTCCCTAGGGCGATCAGGCCTAAGAAAGAATACATAAAATCCTGTGAAATCTGCTTTGCTAAGAATGTCTTCAATTTTTTGATGAGGGTCCAAGCCTGAAGTGAGTTTGCTTCCCAAAATCTTATATCCCTTTAACTAACTGACCCTGACTCAGAATAAGCCCTCAGAGTTCTTTGTTATCTATTGTTTGATCCTTACTGCCTGACAATGATTGATGAGCTTTACCTGTATTTCTGTGCAAGTTGAACCCAATAAAAGCCCATTGAGGAAAAGGCTCTTGGCCCTTCTCCTTTGAGAGATCGGCCACCTTTCCTCCCCAAGCAGATCATGTCTTGGTAGACTTATTCTCATCTGTGGTGGCTGGGGGGGCCCTGTGGGCAGAGCCCCCACCTCCACAAAACTCTTCTGTTAAATAAAAGATGTGTCAAGACACATATTGTTAAGCACATTAAAGTATTACAGTACATATTCATGCATGATCTATGTCCGCACACCTGTCACAGTTTCCTGGAGAGACATTATATCCTGCCCCATTCATTCATCTGTCAGTTTTGTAGTAACACTGCATCACTTATGAATGAAATATTTACATAGTGTTGGTAATAAAATTATGTATCCTTGAAGGTTTTATAAATGTATGTGTGTGCATGAACTTAGCATATAATTGTTAAAAAAGAAGAGTTGAGTTTTCAATAGATTTTTACATTTAAATAGTATACCTTTGAAGGAAAATTGTATCTTCTCTTTCAAATGACAAAAATAGAAATTTTACCGGCGTTTTGTTTTTGTATGTAATATATACTGTTGAATAACATATTATTTCATGTAAAATCAGAACTTAATTCTCTGTACAGAAAAACATGAGATTTCTAAGTCCAAACCATTTATTCTTAAAAATTTTGAAAAATTTCAACTCTGTATATTTTCTTTCCTTTATTATTATTTTATACTTTATGTATTTTTAAATATTTGTACTGTAGTACACTCATGTCCCAAATCATTTATCTTCCTTTCCTTTTTGGAACTTTGGAACTTTATGTCTGAACTCTTTTTTGCTTTGAAATGAGTAATAATATATTTTTAAAAGGCAATTCTGCCCTGGATGGTGTGGCTCAGTGTATTGAGTACCAGTTTGTGAAACAAAAGGTTGCCGATTCAATTCTCAGTCAGGGCACATGCCTGGGTTGCAGGCCAGGTCCCCAGTTAGGGGCATGCAAGAGGCAACTGATCGATGTTTCTCTCGCACAGCAATGTTTCTCTTCCTCTCTTTCTCCCTCCCTTCTCCTCTCTCTAAAAATAAAATACCTTTTGAAAAATCTTGGAAAGCAATTATACAATTGCTGTTTTTTTTGCCTAAGGTATCATAGGTGTATAAATACTCATAAAATCCTGTAAAGAAATGAAGACTTCCAATTGTAAGGTCAGCTCTCTTATGTAGCATAACTGGAAATGGACTTAACCTTGAGATATTTGCAAGCAGAGGATCTGGTAGGTTTTTGTACTTACTGCCTGGCCAATAGATATTAGTTTAAAAACTTGTTTTTCTCATCATTGCCAAAAGTATCATATCTTAAATTTCAGTTAAATTTAAGAAATTGTGTCTTTTGATTTTTAAGTTACAATTTTTTTAAAAAGCTAGAGTTAAGTATTAGTATTAGGAGGTATACCTCTAGGTATAGCATCATGTCTGCAAGTAGAATGAGTTACTCCCTTACCAAATAATCTTAACAAAAAATCAAGTATATGGTTAAAAGTCCTTATCTTTTTTTTTTGTTCTCCTACCTACTGGTTGTTGATCTTTAGAGAAGCTTTCTGCTTCCTTCTCTGTTTCATAACCTACAGCACAATTTTCAAATCATGAACTCTTATTTTCCAAATTGGTTCATAAGATTTTCGTAACCATGAACGTCTGAGTTTGATGTGGCAGCAGTCAACACAGTTGGCTCTGATTTGTTTAGCAAGGCTAACAAATATCTCTTAAGTATTAGATTTTGATAAATAAGTCCTCCAAAATTTAAAAGTAAAAATTTACATGTTAAATTCAAAGGATAGTCCTAATAAAGTACTAGTTTATTTATACAATGTTTTTTAAATCAAAATGACAGGTGTTGGAGAGTGTATTTGTTATGGGCTGATGTTTGTTCACCTCCAATATTCATGTGTTGAAACACAATCCTGACCCCCATGTGATGGTATTAGGTGGTGGGCTCTGTGAAAGGCAATTAAGATGCAATTAGATCATGAGAAGCGAGCCCTTATACAAACAGGATTAGTGCTCTTACATGAGTCATGAGAGAGCTTGCTGCTCCTGCCTGCCCTCTGTCATGTGAAGATGCAAAAAAAACCAGCAGCAGTCTGCAACCCAGAAGATGGTCCTCACTAGGACTAGACCATTTTGGCTCCTTGATTTTGAACTTCCAGGATCTGAAGCTGTGAGCAATAATTTCCTTCATTTCCAAGATATTCAGCCTATGGCATTCTGTTAGAGCATCCTGAACTAAAAGTGTTATGTGCTTTTCTTCCAGAACTGCTTACAAATTTTGTGTTTAATGCTGCTTCTTCCACTACTTTTACCTTATAAATAAAGCTACTCCTTATACAATCTGGTTTTCTTGTAGCTCTCCCAAACATTATATTCCATGGATTTGCTAGCCACTGGGAAACTTATTGATTTTTCAAATATTGAACCTGATTCTTCCAGTCTCTTCCCTATATTTCATTATATTAGTGACTCTGATTTAATCATAACTCACAACAGTACCACTAATATCATGAATAAAAAATACTGTAGATAATATGGGAATCATATTTGAACAAGACAAAAAAATCACTTATTCTCTCACTTATATGGCAGCATTCCCAGGCACAGCTCCCAAAAGAAAAAAACATTAATAAGATTTTCTTGATGTTATGATTTATCCTACTTATTAATAGAATTTTCATCATTGAAAAAAAGGTTTCTGTATTTGTTCCATGACAAGTTAACAAGGTCAAAGCTCCGTGGCGAGCTTGGAATTTAATGTTTTGAAGATACTGTTATCTTTTAGATCCTCAGAGGCTTATGTTCATTTTTTTCTAAATTTTTTTCTTTATTCTCTCTCTCTCTCTTTTATAATTGTTCAAGTGCAATTGTGAGGCTTAAGCCTGACTGCTGAGTGCAGAGTGACTAGATTAACAACTGAAGGAGACAGCCTTATGTTCTTTCTATCGAGAGATATAAAATACCGACAATAGAACAGCAAATGCGGGGAATTGTCTGTAAATTAAATATATTTGCTTCATTTTTTAAATTCATCATTATTAATATAACTGGTGAAATGATACACTCAAATATATATATATACTCTAAGTTTTTTCTTCACAAATAATAAATTAGTGTGACTTCTCACTATCAGGAAAAACATTACTGCTGTGGGGTCGGATAATCCAAATGTCATTAGAGATCCATATAACAAATGTAGCTGGCATCTAAAGAGAAGGGAATGTCTGGATCACAGAAAACCAGAAGTTCTTGGCCAAAGAACTTTAAGAACCAAGAAGAACAAAGAACTTTAAGAACCAGATCTAGAAGGAAAGGAAATAACTGTGTTGGTTACTCCCCCGGCTGAATTAGTCCAAAACCAGGATCAAGCAGAAGCAAGGATTCTGACCTGGAGCATCTGGTTTTAAATTCCTATTCTGCCCCTTTTATTCCAACAGTAAACGCTGGGCTATAGCAATGAGCAAGGTAGCCTGGTAGTGATCCAGGTTTCAATAGGTGACATTTGCAGGGTAACTCAATGTCTTGCTGCCAATTTTTTCATCCATAAAATAGAGATAGTTCAAGTACTTACATTATAAATTTGTTGTGAGGTTACATGGACTAATTGGCAGAAGGTGCTTAAAAGAATATCAGCCTTAGTATATGCTAAATATGTATTATCATGCATTTTATTTTTAAAATTTTTGATTGTTTTTTATATATATAGAGAGAGACACATGTCAATTTGTTGTTCCATTTATTTATACATTCATTGGTTGCTTCTGGTATGTGCCCTGACAGGATCGAACTTGCAATCTTGGTGCACCAGGACCCGGCCATAAAAAAAGGAGCTACCTGGCCAGGGCTAACATGCATTTTCTTGACTGTAAACAACTTCATATAAACATTCTTCACCCATGCTATTAACAAGATTTTTTTTTCCACTTTCCACCTGCTTTTCTCTGCAGCACCAGCCTTATCTTCCCAGGGTACAACGCAGCTGTCTGAATTTGCCCCACGGCGTTCACATTATTGTTCTTTTGTAAATGGGAAGAATGTTATCCCTGTCCCAAATTTTCAGAATCACAGGAATCAGTAAACTCTTATTCAAGTGTTTGAAATTCCAATTTCCACTAGAAGGTATTGTGTAAACTTAAATTTAAATGAGCTTTTTATATGGCACTGAGATTTGCACTGATTCAGCCTCTAAAGCACATGTGCCCTTCTAAGGTTTAGGAAATATTCTTCTGATGAATCGGTTTGCTTCCTGTTTTTTTTGAGGAAGTCTGGCTCCTTAATGATTGTACATGCATGTAAATTATAATTATGAGCATTTTGTTAGAAAATAGGAACCGCCACTATTATTTTCCTAGAGCTGCCATAACAAAGTACCACAAACTTGGTAGCTTAAAATGAAGAAATTTTTTCCCTCACAGTTCTGTGGGGTGGAAGCCAATCAGGTTTTCAGCAGGGTCCTGCTCCCTCAAGACTCTGGGTGGAATACTTTCTTACCTCTTCTAGCTTCTGGCGGTGGCCAGCCATCCTCGGCTTCCTTTTGCTTGGGGCTGTGTCACTCTAATCTCTGTCGCTGTCGTCACATGCCATTCTCTCTGTGTGTCTCTGCCACAGTGTTCCTTCTCTTTTGGTAAGGACACCAGTCCTATTTAAATAAAGGCCCACCCTACTCCAGTATAACCTCATCTTAACTAAATACATCTATAAACCATATTTTCATATATGGTCTCATTCTGAGGTTCTGGAAAGAACATAAATTTGGGGGTGGAGAAACACTATCCAACCATTACACCTCTCAAGTTTTGTTTTGTTTTTAGTACAAGAATAAGGTTTAATCAGGGAATTAGAGACATTTACAACCATTGGAAGGTTGTGGAAGAAATAGTCAGTAAGGGCCAGGCCCCACTGATCTCAGCTGCCTGAAAAAACAAAATGGGTGCCTGTAGGATGGAACCCAGAGAATTGGGAAGCTCTCACTGTCCAATGGCAAACCCATATTGCTGTACATTTCCATTTATTTTTATATTCTACACGCTTCTAGTAAATACAAGTCAGAGATTCTTCAATAGTAATATAAAACGAGGACTTGACTTTTTCATTATTTGTCAGTCGTAATGTTGAATATGTTTACACTATGTAAAAATCCTTAAAAAGTGATTAAAAAGAATTCTATAGCATTTATTAATATAATTCAGTATATAGACAAGGAGATGATGGTGTTCACCTAAACTGAGGATGTTTGTTCCAGGAAAAGGTAAAAATTATGGTCATTGTCATATTGTCTTGTTTTGTTTTCTCTAATCTTGTCATATGTAAATTTCCACTCTAACATTGCATTTTTCAATATAAAGCCACAGTCAGATTCTAATGTATATTTTATTAATGTTCAATCCTTATCATTTGATAATCCTTTGGATATTCAAGTTTGTTTATTTTTTAATCAGAGATGTAGTTTCATCTTAGTGATATATAAAATAATGTTCTTCAGAGAATACTAAATTGAAATAAAGAAAACATATTCATTATCTGTGGCAGAGGTACATTCTGATTTCAATAAAAAGATTTACAGAAGTTGAAAATTGCAGTGATTTTTTAAAGTTTTTTAAAAAGATTTAATTTATTTATTTGTAGAGAGAGGGGAAGGGAAGGAGAGAAACATCAATGTATGGTTGCCTCTTGAGTGCCCCACAACCCAGGCATGTGCCCTGACTGGGAATCGAACTGGTAACCCTTTGGTTCACAGGCTGGCCCTCTCTATCCACTGAGCCACAGCAGCCGGGGTAAAAAAAAATGCAGTTATTAATTTAACCTCAAGAAGTTGTCAGTTATTTGTATTATTTGTGTCAGAAACCATCTTTTTAGTTTGCTAAAAAGAGGTGTTACTTCCAGAAATAAGACAATTATTCACTTGCATTTATTTGTTTTCTTTCCTCCTTTTGTCCTCCTCATCTTTTTTTCATTTACCAAATAGAGGTAAAACAAGTGGATCACTAGGTCCCGCCTAGACAGAAGGATCTAGGAATATGGACTCAAGGAATCCAATCATGGAATATGGCTCATGGCAACACAGCAGTAACAGTTAGTCCCCATGATCGCTGGCATGGTCCTGATCAGGACAAAGGCTGGGAGCAAGGCTTCCCTCCAAGGCAATTCCAAGTCACTTAGACACCCAATAATCTTAAAAATTGTGTCTGTTCTAGATACTGGTCTTTGGAATGTATACTTGAGTTGTTCTAATATTCATCAGGTGGCCATGGTTACAAATTTCTCAACCAACTCTCGTTCCTTTGTTGTAGTGGTGAAGACTTTTGATATTAGGTACCTAAGTCATGAGTACTTGTCAGTCTTTAGGGAGCCTTTCTATTGACTCCCCTTGTGTTCTGCAATCTTCCACCCCATTCTCTTGTACCTGCACTCATAGGATCCTGGCCACTCTGGTCAATTCACTAAGACAAGAAGACCAGGTCCAAATAGAGGAAGGTTTGGGCCTATACTTCATATCACTTCAGCCAAACATTAAGGATAAGATGATTCATTAATATTCCCACTAATGTTAAAGAATTTAAAATACTAATAACTTAAATTATTGTGAAGCTATAAATCTTATCCCCTATACAGCGAAAATATATTTGAAATTCTCTGGTGAGCCTTTATAGACTTGAAGCACCATACATAGTAGACAAACCATTCCTAAGTTAATTTAAACTCTTTTTACAAATAGGTATGTATCCAGCTCATATAGTATAGTAAAAAATACATTTACTGTTTTGATTTTCCTAAGAAAATATATAATAACTTCTCATATAGTAAAAAGTGGCATAAATGTAATGATAAAGTATCAAATGAAAAAAAAAACATGTTACCTATTATTAAAGTAATATAATACAGCCCTGGCTGGTGTGGCTCAGTGGACTGAGTGCCTCCTTGTGAAACAAAGGGTTGCTGGTTCCATTCCTAGTCAGGACACATGACGATTGTGGGCCAGGTCCCCAGTAGGGGGCGCATGAAAGGTAACCACCCACTGATGTTTCTCTCCCTCTCTATCTCCCTCCCTTCCCCTCTCTGTAAAAATAAATAAATAAGGTACTTAAAAAACAATATAATACATAAACTAGTTAAATATTATATAGTTTATTTTAAATGTTCTTGGAACTAGAGCACCTTTTAATTAGTATATTGATGTTGCATAAATTATATAGTTATTTTATATTTGCCATAAATGTACATAATTCTTTTCCTTGTATATTAATTTAAAAGTTGAATTAAAATATAATTTTTGAATGCTTCAGGTATCCTCACCTTACTGCAATTAACTGGTATTAATAACAAGTTAGATACCATCTTTTTGCAGTAAAGATTTATTTATGATTAAAACCAAATTAATTATATTTCATTCAGATGAACAGTAAGTATCACTTATTAAAATAATGTAATATTACTCCTTAAATACAAGACATGGGGCCTTTGCATATTATTATGCAGAATATTCTGGAGTCATGTACCAATGAAAAATAATAAAAAAACTACTTATATGTGATTTTTAACTTAAACTGTAATTCAGTTAAATGCAAACATGGTTTCTAAAAGGTTATGTGATTGTTGGAAAGATAGAAAGGAAATTGAATATATGGTAATATATAAAATGTCTATTTCATAATATCAACAAGATACATAATTTTTACAAATATTACCTACTTAGAAACCACTTAATTAAGCTGAATTTAATTTGGCTTTCTGCAATGCCAGAAACTGTTGACCTACAAGTCAAGGTATGCTATACATGACTTATAAAAAAGACATCCTTGAGTTTTCAACATATATGACAGAGTAATTTATAAAGTAAATCACTCTCTAAACATCCAAGGCATTTCATTGAGTAATTAATTATAGTCAATAAAAATATAACTTATTCTCATACAAAGATCACCAACAACATTTTAAAGTTTGGAATTCATTATTTAAGGACACATTACAGCCTGAGAAATGACTAGGAAGACTTTAATACCAAAATTGATGGAAGTACTAAAAGTCTTGCTACATTTTAAATATAGGTTATTAAACTTTTCCAACCTTTCCCTTTGCAAATCATTTTTATTTTTTATATTAATTCTACCAGGGGGATAGATCATTCATCTGAAATATTTAAGATACCTTAGTTTTAGACAATTTGATTTAAAAGAAAGCTGAAAATGACAAAATAAATGATTGATATATATTTCTAATTAATTTCTGATTTTATATTATATCTTACTGCCTGTGAAATGATATTATACCATATTTTATTATATGAAACCTATATTGCTGAATTTTTTTCCTTCTGTAATAGCTTAAGTTTGGCTTAATTTTATAAAACTTTATCTGGAAATTTAACACAGATTAGAGTCTGATAAAAAATAATGTCTACAGAAATAAGTATTCTTGATTTTTGTATAGTTCTACACTGTATTAACCTATCTTCCCACTAATATCCTGAAACAATCAAGGAGACATATTTTTGAAATAAATCATAGTCTCACTAAATTTCTTAGGATAGAAGGCATTTATGACATTTCAGTCCTAATAGTATAGCTGAATCAAATGATTTCTTCTGGTAGGCCCTATACATTTCAACAATACCAAAACAAGCTAAAGGACCTACAGAATTCAGATACTTAAGGCTTTTTCTTTATTATTTTTTCTTAGTAGATTGACAAAATAGAACAACCTAAGAAGTAAGATTTTACCTTTAACATATTGGACCTTTGCCTATAGGCTTAAAAGTATTTTCAATTTTCACAATATTCCCTGCATAAAATTTTAGGTTCAAAAAGTCCTATTTCCTATTAAAGTAACTCTTAATTAAAATATCGAAGTTGTGATATTGCAATGTTCACATCCCTCAACTGCAAGGCCATCTTGGGGTTATAAGGTATGTCTTGTCAACTGATGGAGCACTGTGGATGAGGTCACGGCTGCGATAGGTGCTCTGCCAGAGCAGCTGCTGCCCCACTGTAGACGCAGGGCGCTCTGAGACTCTGCAGGTCTATTTTCTCTCGGTTAATGACTTGTGACTTGGTCTCCAGTAATCTTCATACTCCTAAAACGAGTGACCACATTTTGATCTTCTTGTCACTTGAATTGTCACTATCATTTAGGATAATTGAGCCCTCACTTCTTCAACAGTTTCTTTGCTTAACTATCAGGACAATACTTTCTATTGGTTTCTCATCTTTTTCATGAATCAACACTTTTTCTTCTTCTTTGCTCTTACTTTTAAACTTGAAATGAATCAAATGGAAATTTCACTTTCACAAATACTCTTCTCTATCCTCAACTCTTCTCCTTGAGACTTGAATGTTAAAAAGACCATTCCAACTCAACTTGTCCAGCACTGAATTTCATTCCTTCCCTAAATTTGCTTTCCCTCATATAGTGCCAATCTTAATGGCCTCTTTATCCTTCGAATTACTCACATCAAAACTTTGAAATCATCTTTGATTAACAACTTTCTCTTAATTCCCATATTCAATCAGTTAGAAAATATCGTTAGCTCCATCTTGAAATTGTAACCTGACCAGTTTCTATCTACCACCATCAACTATATCCCTTATCCGTTTTTAAGCTTTCTCATTAGTTTCCCTGTTCTATCCTGGAAAACTTATTCCCTTTAGCTAAAAACGTGCTTTAAAAGCATAAATCAGATTATGTCAGTCCTCTGCTCAAACCCTTTAATGACATTCCAATCATATTCGAATGACTTGAAAGCCTATATGACCTGCCCTCATTGCCTCTCTGGCCATACCTCCTACGCTTCCTCCCCAGTGCCTGGGCTCCAGACACACTGGTCTATTGCAGTTCCTGTAACATACTAAGGATTCTCATGACTGAGGGCCTTGCTCTGGCTTTTTCCATGCTTAGAACTTCCCCCCACCCCCCCACCCGAGGACTCACTCATCCCAGTGCTCCATTTATATGTCAACCCAAACTTGATCTTTTCCCTGACAACAATGTATTAATAGGCACAAATTTCCATATAACTTTCCAGCTGTGTTTGAGAAACAGCAAAAACAGTGATGGGACTAACCAAGATATTTCAAAGAGGAAGTGAAGATATTGCCTAAGAAGTATTGCAATTTTAAGTAGAGTTGTTATGACAGGCCTCCCTATGAAGATACATTTGAGAAGTGCCCTAAAGGAAAATAAAGGGTTAAAAAGTACAAAGTGGTAGTTGCAACATAGTCAAGGGCATGTAAAGCAGAGCATAAGAAATATAGTCAATATATTGTAATAACTAGGTGTGGTGTTAGATGGGTACTAGGTTTATCAGGAGGATATTTTGTAAATTATATAAATATCTAACCACTATGTTGTACCCCTAAAAATACTATGAAATAAAATTGCATGTCAACTATAATTGAAAAAATAACAAATACACGTTTAATAAAGAAAAAAGCACCGGTAGAAATAAATGAAAGCCATATCTTTTTCTGTAGAATATTTTAAAAATTTCATGTCCAAGATGGACATTCTTGTATCAGAAGGAGAGCCT
Source organism: Desmodus rotundus (assembly GCF_022682495.2). Lineage (NCBI taxonomy): Eukaryota > Metazoa > Chordata > Mammalia > Chiroptera > Phyllostomidae > Desmodus > Desmodus rotundus. The sequence goes on along the minus strand of NC_071399.1, from coordinate 63,287,649 downwards.
ACAGTATGATTAAACTCTATTTGTTCTCTCTTACGTTGAGATAAATGACACAATCAAATTGGAGTCTTATTACTGATTTTATTTACTGTTGTTCAATTACACTTGTCCCCATTTTTCCCCCATTACTCTCCCCTGCCCTACCCACACCTCAGCTCCCACATTCAATCCTCCCCCACCATTGTCTTTGCCCATGGGTCCTTTATATGTATGTTCCTTGACTTGACTCTTCCCCTTCTTTCCACCATTAACCCCCTTCCTTCACCCCCTCACCCCTCTGGTTACTTTCAATCTGCTCCACGTTTTCATGCCAGTGGTTCTAGTTTGTTCATTAGTTTAATTTGTTCATTAGATTCCTCTTATAGGTGAGATCATATGGTATTTGTCTCTCACAACCTGGCTTATTTCACTTAGCATAAGATTCTTGAGTTCCATCCATGCTTTCACGAAGGGTAGGAGCTCCTTCTTTCTCTCTGCTGCATAGTATTCCATTGTGTAATCTACCATACTTTTTTGATCCAGTCATTTACTGATGGGCACTTAGGTTGCTTCCAGCACTTGAATATTGTAAATTGTGTTGCTATGAACATTGAGGTGCATAGCTTCTTTTGAACTGGTGTTTCAGAATGCTTAGGATATAATTCCAGCAGTGGAATTGACAGGAAAAAAGGCAATTCTATTTTTAGTTTTCTGAGGAAATTCCATATGTTTTCCACACTGACTGCACCAGTCTGCATTCCCATCAACAGTGTATGAGAGTTCCCTTTTCTCCACAACCTCACCAGCACTTGTTGTTTGTTGATTTCTTTATGATGGCTATTCTGACCAGTGTGAAGTGGTATCTCCTTGTGGTTTTAATTTGCATCTCTCTGATACTGAGCATCCTTTCATGTGTCTATGGTTCCTCTGTGTGTCCTCCTTGGAGAAATGTCTGTTCAGGTCCACTACTCATTTTTTTTCCTTTTCTTACATATATTTTATTGATTATGCTACTACAGTTGTCCAATTCTTTTTCTTACCTTTGTCCCCTTCTGCACTGTAACTCCTTCTCTCCAGTATCCCCCCACTTAGTTCATGTCCATGGGTCATACATACAAGTTCTTTGGCTTCTCCATTTCCTATACTGTTCTTAACCTCCTCCTATCTATTTTGTACCTACTAATTATGCTTCTTATTCTCTGTACTTTTCCCCCCCATTCTTTCCCCTCCCCCTCCTCGCTGATAACCCTCCACATGATCTACATTTCTGTTTCTGTTCTAGTTGTTTGCTTAGTTTGTTTTTGTCTTCCTATAAGACTATCAGCTGACTTCTCCAAAGAAACCTTACAGGCAAAAAGGGACTAAAAAGGAGTAAATTTATGAAAGGCTAGGACCTACATCCAAGATTACTCTATCCAGCAAAACTATCATTTAGAATGGAAGGGCAGATAAAGCTCTTCCCAGATAAGGCTAAGTTAAAGGTTCATTGTCATCAAGCTGCTATTATATGACATGTTAAAGGTACTTATTTCTGCCCATTTTTTAATTGGATTGTTTGTCTTCCTTGTGTGGAGTCATATGAGTTCTTTATATATTTTGGAGATCAAGTTCTTGTCCAAAGTATCAATGGCATATATATTTTCCCATATATTTTGTCCTTATGGGTTGGTTTCCTGTTCATTTTGGTGATTTTTTTTTAGCCGTACAGAAGCTTTTTAATTGATGTAGTCCCATTTATTTATTCTGTCCATCATATCCCTTGCTCTAGGGGACATATTGGTGAAAATATTGCTGCTTGGAATATCTGAAATTTTCCTGCCTATGTTCTCTCCTAGGACTTCTATGGTGTTATTCCTTATATTTAAGTCTTTTATCCATCTTAAGTTTATTTTTGTATATGGTGTAATTTGGTAGTCACATTCCATTTTTTTTTTTTTGCCTGTAGCTGTCCATATCACCCAACACCATTTGTTTAAGAGGCTATTTTTATTCCATTTTATCCTCCTATCCACTTTGTCAAATATTAATTATCCATAGAAACATGGGTTTATTTGTGCTCTCTATCCAGTTCCATTGATCTGTGTGTCAGTTCTTACACCAGTACCAGACTGACTTCAATAAAATAGTGATTGCATTGAATCTATAAATTGCTTTGGGTAGTATGGACATTTTGATGATGTTAATTCTTCCAATCCATGAACACACTATATGTTTCCATTTATTTGTGTCTTCCTTAATGTCTTTCTTCAGTGTTCTGTAGTTTTCTGAGTACAGGTCTTTTACCTCCTTGGTTATTCCTAGTACTTTATTTTTCTTGTTGCTAGAGCAAATGGGATTTCTTTCCTAATTTCAGTTTTTGATATTTTATTGTTGGTGTACAAAAATGCCTTTGATTTCTGAATATTGACTTTGTATCCTGCTCTTTTGCCAAATTCACTTATTAGGTAGAATATTTTTTGGGTGGAGTCTATAAGGTTTTCTATGTACACTATCATGTCATCCACAGACAATGACAGTTTTACTTCCTTCCAATTTGGATGCCTTTTATTTCTTTTTTTGTCTGAGTGCTGTTAGAACTTTCATTATTACTGATTTTAACTATAAAATTCATATTTATACTTTATTATTTCATTTTATCTCAACTCTTTAACATTAAAATAGAAAGAGCTCTTGCCAAAATGCAATGCCTCACTAAGTTTGATTTGATAAATTTTCCTCAAAAAAAAAGGGGGGGGGAAGAAAGATCTGAAGGAAATGAGTATCATACTGGGAAATATCATATTACACAGAATAAATAGTGCAAAGTCTCTGAAACAGAAGCATACCTACCATGCTGAGGGAGAGCAGAGTGTTGTAAGGGAAGACAGTTCGGAGATGAAGTCAGAGGCATTGTGGCAGATCACGTGGAACCGCTCAGGATATTAGGGGAACTCAGCATTTACTCTGAGTGACATAGAAAGCTACTGAAGCATGTTAAGCAGGGAAAAGACATAAGCTGATATACATTTTCACAGCATCATTCAGGTAACTGTGTTGAAATACTCCTTAAGGGAAATTGGTAGAAATGAAAAGAATTTGAAGGGTACTGAAATAATCCAAGAGAGAAATGATGGCTTAAACCACAGTGATAAAATTTAAGATACAACAGGAAGGAAAGTAGAGATAAGAGGGAAAGAAATAAAGACACCTCTTTTAAAGATTTATGCTCAAAATTGGAGGTAGGAAATGCTGCAAATTCTGAAGACAGAAAGTGCAGTCTTGGTGTAGAAGAGAGCATCCAAATGATAAAAAAAATAGTATGCCTATGTAACAAAGGGAAGTGACATTAGATATGAGATTAAGGCAACACTTTTTTGTTTTTTCATATTTCTCTGCCATACTTGTGGGAATATCATGAATATGGGTACCTTGTCTCTTTCATTTATTGCCATAATCCCAGGGTTTACAAAGTATCTAATACCTATAATGTAATCCACAAGTATTTATTGATTAAAAAATTACATTAATTATGGATTGCTGCTTATATTGCTCTGGAATTTTAGAAAAGCAGTGCTGGTTTTTGTATGTCAATGAGAGGATGTTGAATTATGGGTTATGAAGCAGAAGTTATCAAAAGAATTACACTGCATATCCAAAACAAGCATCACTTCTTCTAGCAACATCTGCCATGTAAAAGGGCACTTGGCCACTGTGAAATGGCTGATATTCAAGGAGCATATGTATTTTTCCATATTCCAAACAAAGCTTACCAAGTCCAATGATGTTTCATGCATGCCCGCTATGTACCAAGTTTGAGAAAAACAAGGATGAAGAAGATATAGCCTTTGTCCACAAATTAATTAAACAGTCACAAATTAATTATGTCTTAAGTAGGCCAAATCTTAGAGATAGGGTCACATTATAGAGAGGCCTTTACAGTAAAATTTAGCTAGATGGAGAGAAAAGATGTTATGACAGACAGAAATATGATTCACAAAGAGAACCCACACATAATTGTGTAGCAGAAAAATAGATGGAAATATTCCCTGATTTGTGCAGCTGGAGGGGTGTTTTCTGGTATAACACTGAAATGGAGCTTAGTATCATGCAATGGAGAAAAAAATTTATGTTTAGAACCTATTTAAACTACTTTTTACTCCCAAATAACAACAAAAACAATAGCAACAACAACCCCCTTTAAAGCAATTCTCCCTTTATTTTAGTTCACAGACTATACAATGAATTGTGCCTGGAACACTTTCAGTTTATGTGCATCCAACGTCATTAAACATTTGATGACTGCTATAACCCTTTTCCACAAAAATTTAGTGTAAACTTGCACATACACGCAAAGTTTTGCACACTATTTCATGAAAATTACGGGGAGTCCGTAAACACACCATTGAATGACCATTTCATATTAATTATACATGAGACCTACATTTTGCAGGTACTATTGAATGAGGCAATCTTTCTAAGCAATGAATTGCTAAGACTATATCTCTAGGGAAGTTGAAACATTTGCAGATGTAAACATTGAGAGATGTTTCATACAGTTTTAAATAATTAGAAGCTAAATCATTAAGAATATGTATTTTCCAAGAGTTTTACACAAGTAACTATTTCCTCATGAAAACAAACTTTAGTAGTAAGATTATATTACTTCTTTTATTAACGAAAATAGGAGAGAGAAGTTAAGCAATACTTCACAGCTACATGTGAACAAATGCAGGAGCTGAGCTGTAAAGCCAGGTGGTTTGTCATAGAGCCTCCTGTGTTAATCAAAATATTGCATATTTTAAATAAAGAGAATCAACAAAAGCTGATCATTAGAATAGATCCCAGCAGAGAGGTATCTACCTATGACACTCTGGTTAAACATTACAGCCAAGTTTGAGTGAAGAGAGAGGTGATATTTGTCCAAAATTCACTAACGGCATGTGCCTCCAATGTTGGTGGAATAGTCTGTTACAGAACAACTCACCCACAGGGAAAGAGCAGCCAAATGTATAAAAGGACACCGCAAAAAGCATCAGAATACCGTCAAGGAAGTTAGAACTCAAGGAATCAAGATCCAGTGAAGAAGAAAATCAAAGAAAGATGAGTCTCAAAATTTGCACTCTCTCCTTGAGGAATTTGTGGGGCACCATATGTTATGTGGCTGCGAGTTTGAGAAGCTAAGTTAAGCAGCCATTGTACAGGGATAATGAGACAAAAGCTGGAGTTCAGAGTGTACCAGTAAGGGGAGGCACTGCTCAACTCCATGTATTTTCATTTCAGAACTCAAAGGTCCACATCCTAAGAGTGGGGACAGAACATAATGAAACAAACTCTCACTGAGATTGAAACAGCTAAATCTGCAATAGAAATAAGATGATCTTTCACCCATGCTAATTTTCTGTCTGAAGGAACAGAAAATTCCCCATTGGAAGAAGTTAATATCATTCAAAATCACTATGCTGATCTAAAACATTTTTTATAGAATGCCTTATAAGGAGCAAAATATTAACTCGATACACCAGGAAAAAAGACCAAATGATTGCTCAGTTAGAGGCGAAACAGACATTAGATGCATGTTCACATACAATCCAGACAGTGCTGTGGCATCTTGTATTAGATATAATTAATTTATTCTGGAGTTGAGAAGTCAAGATAAAGAAGAATTTCAAGATAAACTGGGAAACCATATAGAGGATGTATAGTAGTCACGCCCCCACCTGCATTATCCAAGGAGGAGGATGCTTTTCAGACTTCAAGTGCATGCCTGAAACCATGGATAGCATTGAACTGCACATACACTGTGTTTTTTTTCTCCTATACATGCCTACCTGTGACAAGGTTTATCCTTCTCCTGCACTTTAGGGCCGTGGTTAGGTAAAATAAGTGTTACTTGAACACAAGTACTGTGGGACCGCGGTGGCTACCAAGACTAATAGAAGAAAGAGTACACAGTGTGGAGACTCTGGACAAAGGGATCATTCACGGGAAACAGGATGGGAAGTGTGAGATTTCTCGTTACTCAGAATAGCACTCAATTTAAAACGTATAAATTGTTTATTTGTAAAATTTTCCGTTTAATATTTCTGGACCATGTTTGACTATGGGTAACTGAAACCAGAGAAAGTGAAAGCATGGATAAAGGGGGCTGCTGCAAATACAAATTCTAAAATTAAAAAAGACAGGAATAAAATTTAGAATTCATATGATGGTTTAATTGATGGCAGATTCTAATCTGTGCACCAAAAAAGAGACTAAATGAATTAGGAGATAGATCACAGAACTATAATCAGATGAAAACACTGAGAAATAGAGAAAAGGAAAGTGAAGTTTATAAGAGGCATGTGGAACACTTCAAAATACACACCTACACAAAGTCCAGAAGGAAAGTAAAGGGATACTGACACAGAAGCAATTTTTGAAGATTGAATGCTTTTAGTTATTTCAAAATTGTCCTGAGATAACAAAACATAATTTTAAAGAGCAGTAGGAATGTGAAGAAACAGCAGAAAAAAATCATGCCTCATCATAGTTAACCACACTTGTAAAATACAAAACAAAAAATTGAAATAAGAAAGCACACACATTAACACACATTACATTCAAAGTAGCAAAGGAGAGAAAGAGAGAAAGAGAGAGAGAGAAACATTAATTGGTTGCCTTCTTGTATGTGCCGCAACCTGGGACCGAACCCACAACCTTTGACCTTTGCGTCTATGGGAGGACACTCCAACCAACTGAGCTACACCACCCAGGACAAGAAGTTTGAAATTTCCTGTCTAAAAATAACAGTTTCATAAATCTAAAAATGTTCACATTCTACAGGGCAGTTCAAAGTTGCATATTTTGCGCCTAAATTATGCATATAATAGGAAGAATATTGATGTGCATTCTCGTCATTTTGATAAGTAACTAAATCATCATTAAACAAAGAATTTGAAGTGGAACACTTCAATCAGATTTTTTCAGTTGTATACTTGAGACAGTTTTGTCAAATATTCATTACTATAATTAGCAAATAAATATCCATTAAAGAAATAACATGTAACGTCCCTTTTGCAAACATTATGTATGTAATGCGAAACAAAAGCCCGTCACTTTCCTTATCTCCAGTTTTTATAAAATGGAATAAAACTGTTCTTAGAGTTTTGTTTGTTTATTCAGCTATTTTAATATTTGCCTTATATTTATTCATATGTAACATATTTATATTATTAATCTTTGTAATTCAATAGACTACAATATAATGAATGTAAATATATAAAGTAAAATAAATTTTCATGATATTTAAAATGTCAATTTTCTCCAAAAATTTTCAAAGTCATTGTAAATTTAAGATACAAATTTATATTATAATTATAAATATCAGAATTACTAATCAAAAATATTGAATTCAACCAGGGATTTTATTTATCTTCTAATGTATTTATTACTTTTTAATTAAACATTAAATACTCTTAAAAATTTACAAGTCTCTCATACATTTATCCACCTTTGTTGCCAATGTAGTCACAAATATACATATATGTTTATATATGTAAGTGCAATATAAATTATTGTATATTTCAGTTTATTCCTCAGACACCATATATACTACCAACAAGGGGCTAATGGACAAATCTTTGGCTACGTAAATACTAACACAAAGTATGTAAAAAAAATAGTTTTTTAGCACTACTGGAAAATTATCTTTCATTTTACAAGAATCTAAATGGAACAACTTGGCAAAATAATTGTCTTTTCTCTTACCTGAGTGCTTCGCAGATCCCTACCTTCTAAAGAAATGTTTATCTCCATGTCAGTAGCAACTCAGCCTACACATTCTCTGCTGGGAAATCAAGTAGTCTTTCAAGCAGTCATTTCTTCAAAGACTTAAGGCAAGTGATTAGGCAAAGCATTTCTCTGTGTTCTGAACAGTAAGTATTCTAGTTTCAAGAGTGTATGTCTGGGATTTTAAGTGGTTGGTACCACCCTTAAATCTGGACAGTAGCATTCTCTGCCCTGGGCGCATAATTGCAGAGGACATTGATCTAGCCTTCACACAGGCCCTGAAGGAGGGAATCTGTGGGGCAAAGGGAACCGCTCCCCCAGATCTCGTGTGCACCCTGCTTCCTACACGAATGCATTCTAGATAACTGGGAAGCCAGCATACCCAGTCAAAAAAATTTGAGCCCACTTCCAGTACCTTTCTGAGATACTTCCCTTGGTACCTGCACCAAATATTGGACCACTCCATCTGGGTTAGAACCTCTATATCTGACGGTTTATGTCTTAGGGCTTATAAACTGCGGCACCAATGATATTTGCACCAGATAATTTATTGTTATGGGAGACTTTCCTGTGCATTGAATAGTCAGCAACATCCCTAAATTCTACCCACTAGATGCCAGTAGTATCTCCCTCCCTAGGAACTGTAACCACCAAAAACGTCTCCAGATATTGCTAAATGTCTCCTGGGGTGGCAAAACCATCCGTATTGAGATACACTGCTCTGAGGAGTGACACAGAACTGGTTCTTTGGAAGGGGGAGTAGCCAGAGTTTGGATGTGTGAGCTTGGCTATCCTGTGCACACTTAAACTTTGGGAGGTAGTTAGGAGTGAGAAAAAGGAGAGAGTCATAGCTGAAGGCAAGTGATCGGCTAACTTCCTCTGAGGCTTCACATTTGCACTTTGAAATTTGGAGGTATCCAAAAATTAGAACTTCAAATCTGGTCTTCCATGACGTTGTGAAAATATATGTGCCATAGTAGGAAGATAAAATCTATTTTATGTAATAGTTTGCTTGCTCTATTGTTAATTATATACTTAGAGAAATCTTGTACTATTTGTCCTCATCTTGAGATTATTAAGGGACAGCATGTGAATCAATGAACCCCACAACTGAGCTCTGGATCTGCAGTGACAAAAGGGTCCAGATTAATGATTCCTAACCCCCACATCCCTCTACACCAACAAGAATTTTGACACCCTTATCCCAGAAACTATGAATATGTCACTTTTACATGGTAAAACGTATTTTGTAGATGTTACTGAGATTAAGGACATTGAGATGGGCAAGTCATTCTGGATTACCCACTGGGGCTCCATCTAATCATATCAATCTCTAAAAAATGGGAACCTGTCCCAGTTGAGTTAGAGAGAGACGGAGAGAGAGACAAGGACAGACAGAAAAAGAGACAGAGAAAGAGAGACAGAGAGATCAGCATGAGGATTCATCACTCACTCCGATTCTAAAATGTAGGGCATTTGGGACAAGGACCAGGCTTTTCTTAGGAGCTGAAAAGGGCAAGAAAATGGGTTGTTCCCTTAAATTTAGATAAAGGAACACAGCCTTGCTGACATATGCATTTTAGCCCAGTGGGACCCATGTTAAATTTCTGGCAACAAAACTGTAAGATAATACATTTGTGTATTTTAATCATTGTGTTTGTTGTAAATGACCACTGCAGAGATACAAAACCAATACATAGAATAAACTATATTACATAACATTCTAATTTCAGAAGGCCAAAACAATCATTCTTAACAACTTGTTGGTGCTTTTAGACATTTCAGGAGACAAAAACAAATTTCAAGAACTGTTATATATTTATGTATATTGGGGATAGGCTATGTGAATTTATTAGCAACAGTCTATTACCTACAATGTGCAAAATCAAGGACCCAGGGAGGAACGGCAGTACTGGAGGTCTGGTGAGCAGACACGAGAGTAGGAAGCAAAATAAAATGCGTGGTAAATGTGCTAAGAAGGATAAAAAAAGGATAAATATGAAAAATGTCAACAAATGTATAAGGTACTGTAAGTTTTGAAAGGATGAATTAAAAGCATCACACATTCTAATTTTCTACCTGGAAAACATCAAAGGATCAGGAACTTAATTAAGATGTTGTAGGATATCTAATTAACATGCAGAAATGAAGTTTATATATTTAAACAACTAACTTGAAGAGGCACAGTGGAAGAATTTTATAATATGAATAAAAATTTTGCTTAGGGCAAAAACAATTAAACGTAATATGAAAAATATATTGGAATAATTGTTATGAATGTTTTTAAAAGTTCTGAAGAAAACTTACACAAATGGAAAAGCAAAACCTGTTTAAACAGGAAGTTACACTTAGCAAATAGGCAAACTCCCTAAACTTAAGTATAATTTTAAGATGATCTAAACAAAAATGTAAATAGAATGTTTTGGAACTAAAGAGAAGAATCTATAGTTCATAAAGATATAAAAAAGTACAAAGAGAATTTCTGAAAAAATTCAATGATTTATTCTACCTTATATTACATTAAAATATACTGCAAAGCATCACTATATTGATAGTGTAGTGCTGACATATGAATATATATATGTAATGGACAATAATTGAAAGTCTAGAAATAAAAAAATAATGTTGATATCTTTAAATGTTAATATTTCAAATCTATCCAGAAATTTTACATTTTTAAAGCAACAACAATCTAGATTTTTAAAATAAAATACTTACCTTTATCTCACAGAAAGTTAAATTCCACATAAACCACATGTATAAATTTTTAAAAAGCAAATCATAAATATACTAAAACAAACCATGGACTAATTCCTTTACAACTTCAGAATTAAAAAGGTTTTTTTTTAAGTAGAACACAAAACCTTTGAAGTAATATAACAAATTATTGATAAATAAAAATATATATTACATGTTTTTGCATAAAATTGTATAATTAAAATCAAAATCCAAAGAAAAATTATTTCTAAATGTTTAAACTTAATATCAAAAAATAATGCTAATTTTCGTAATATCAAATTCCCACTGGCCAGTGAAATACCAAAATAAAAAATCAAGTAAAGAATATGAATCAACAATTTAAGAAAAATAATTGACAGTGATCTATAATCATACAAAAGAAAAATATTTCCTTATAAGCAAAATAAATTTAAAATGGTATAGACACACCAGTTATGTATGATACTAACAGAGGTCCGGAAGTTGTATAAATATTAGGTTTATGAGCGTATAAAGAAACCATAGTTCAGTAATTTCTGATTGGACTATAAATGTCTGCAATCTCTATGAAAGGGAACTTTGCAACATCTGTCAAAATAAAAATATTCATTTTAAAATTTCTCCTTCGAAAGAATTATTCTACTCATTTATTGAAATAAATATATAATTATATATGCAGAGTTAATCACTGTATCTTACAGCACTATTTTAATAGTAAAATATTTCTAAAAACCTAAATTTCGAGTAATAGAAGACTAGTGAAATTACATGGCATGCCCATTAGTAAAATAATTTGCATCCTTTAAAAGAATGAAGTAGTTCTTTAATTTACTCTAAAAGTTGTTTTTTCAAAAATATAATCAAATAAAAATCAGTGTATAGTCTACTAGTGTGAAAAGATGGGCAAAATTAATGCTCATTGTACAATAGGTCTGTAAGGATAGCTAATAAACTAATATATCTATTTCCTCTTTTGAAACTAAATTGTATTAATAAAATTAATAAATACAAAATTTTAAAAAACTAACCAAACTTAATTTTTATAAAGTAAAAGGGTCCAGAAAGGTATGTAATTCACCTAGGATATAATTAAATGAGAGGAAAGGGAATTTTATTGTACAAAACAATAATAAAAGCAGAGATTCTATTGTTATTTTTTTCCTTGTTACATGCCACTGCGTCGAGCGTGGTCAGTAAAACCACTTTAAAGATTTTAAGCTAAAGAGTAACGATCCTCTCTGGGAGCAGGTGTGCTCTGTCCTTCTGTCACTTCTGATGTATGGTGTAGGAAAATCTCTGCCATCAGCAGGAATAGTGTGTTAAAAAAAGCTGCTCTCTTTCTTTCTCCCTCTCTACAAAATGAGATATTTGAAATGTCTGATATTTTTAAGGTAGAATCTGTCAATTGTTGATTTTCTATTCATACTTATAGGAATTATTATAATTTAAAAGTAATAGGTATTTATTATTTATATTAATTTACATTATTTCCCCATATCAAAAGTTTTAAATTATTTAAGACATATGAATATTAATTTTACAACATTAAGTCCAGAGTGAAATGCAAAAATTTAAAAATATTGTATATTTTAGAATTAGTCAAATCCTATTTTATCTGATTTTTTTGTTCTTTGATTACATCTTGCCTTTCTCCATGTCGTACGACAAATAGTCACTGTCAATATTCATTGACAGATCCTAAGTGTTATATTTTATAATTTCTAATATAACAGCATAAAGAACTTTTCTTCTTAATTCAGTCTGAAAGATTGTTGGGTTCAGTTACCTATCCCTGAACCAATCAACCAGATGAGAACTTAGAAATCTCATGAAAACAGCTGTAAGTGAAGAATGTGCAGGTCCTCAAAAAACAAGGATTATTTCCAAAAGAAAGAAGGATGCTTAAAAACAAAAACAAAACAAAACCACATAGTGAGGAGGAGATAGGTAGGTACAAAGATAGACAGATAGATAACAGATACACAGTAGAGACATAGGTATATAGATGGATACACAGGTAAACATAGAAAAATATCTCCACGCATGCACATGCACACACCAAGATTCACAATTGTTATCTGTGGATAGTAGCGTGTGAATGTCTCTGCATCTACCAAATTTCTACCCGAATAACATTAAGTTTAAAGCCAGAAAATACTATGTAACTGTCTGCATTGTATAAATTGAATACAGAAGGAATTTTATTAGCAATATATGACACTTCAGTGTAAAATATAAAGTTTTCGGTTTGGAATCTCTCAGGCAAACATGGGTTTGAATTAATTAAGCCTTCTCCTGCTTGATGTTTTATAACCTTATTTGAAAATTCACTCCTAAGTTAGTTGGTTCACAAGTATATGAGAAGTGAGAGAAAAATCCATGTAAATGTCTAGGCAAATGCTTAATAAATATTATTTCAGGTTTACTATCACATTTTACTGGAGAGATTGTTTTATATCTTTAAAAAATACACATCTACAATTTGGAATTATTTTTTTAAAAGGCAATGCACATTCACCATTCAGAATTAAAATAATTTAAATGGTGATACCTGAGCCACCTGAAGACCTAATAAAGTTTGTAAGAAAAGTTATATTCCTGCAGAGAAATATCTAAATGTATAAGGAGAGTTTGAGCACAAATGATTCCTCACTAACTATAGTCATTTATAGTAGCTAAAAGATAATTTGTGCATATATAAATGGTATATATTACATTAATATTTTAGTGTTTGTAATCATGATCCATATCCAAAAGTTAAGTTTCATACCTACTAATCTTAGGAGTCACGATACCACTACTTTTATTCTGGCTCTCTGGCTCAGGACTTCAGTGAGAGACATTTTATTTAATCGACATGCTGTTTGCTGCACAATGCCACATGTTCAAGCACCTCAGTTGGAATCCAATCATTTTCATGAACACTGAGCACAATTTATCAATATGTTTTGTTGCCTTGAGTGACACAAATTACTTTCCAGGGATCTCTGCTAGGGGATCAGTCAATTCTCCGAGTTTTGTAAGTAGGGCATTTACCATCTGGCATATCTGTTTCACGTTAATGGAGAGTTACTAACATATGATGTATATGTGGTTTACTGAGACTTTTATTTTTAACTTTCCATCTCAATGAATATCCGTGTTCACGTTGACAACATTGCTCAGAGAAATAAAAGATTGTTTGCCATATTCTCACAGTCTCTAACATAATTAAGTTTGCAAATATGTCAGAGAATGTTTTTACCATTTATACTCTAACTTTTGTGAGTAGGAGCATCACCTGGGGAGCTTGTTAAAATGCAGATTGGAACTACCAAGAATCTTGGGAGGTTTCAGGGTCTGCGTTTTGATAAATCATCTTGGATAATGTTGTCAAAGGTCACCCATGAGCAATTAGCTTACTCAAAATATTAGTGCCTAGGTGATAATCATATACTCTGATCTTAAAGCTTTATGTTAAAAAACATAAGATTAAAAAGACAACAAAAGAAATCTTGGTACAAACTTCCCCTAACCTTGATAATGGAGAATTTGCCCTAACTGTGTTTACTGCCGTGAGTTTACCCAAACAAGTTAAAGAAGTTTATACCTCATTGCCTATTTTTATTGAATGTACCAGGGTGATATTGGTTAATAAGAACATGTAGGTTTCAAGTGTACATTTCCACGATACATAATCTGCACATTGCGCTGTGTGCCCACCACTTGAAGACAAATCATCTTCTGTCACCATGTATTTGACCCCCTTTGCCCTTTACTACAACCCACCCCCTCCCCTCTGGTAACCACTGTTCTGTTGTATGTGTCTGTGAGGTTTTATTTCTTTATTCATCTTGTTTGTCCAACTGTTTCTTTCAGTTTTATATCCCACATTGAGTGAAATCATGTGGTTCTTAACTTTTTCTGCCTGATTTATTTTGCTTAGCATGAAACAATCAAAATGTCCTTCGATAGACGATTTAAACAAAGAGGTGTGGTATTTATAAGTATACAATGGGATACTACTCAGCCATTAGAAAAGATTAAATACTGCCATTTGTGATGACATGGATGGACCTTGACAATATCACTCTTTTGGGACATTCTCTGGGACAAGTTCTATTCTTGTCCCACAGTACGTTTGCTATTACTATTATAAATTTTCTGTCTGTATCAGGGCAAATTATCCATTTTTTGAAAATTCAGAAGTTATTTATTTCCATGTATATAATAGCTAGGGATACAACCAAAACAATATGGTATTGAATGTAATATTTGTACCTCAGTGATCTCTTGTTACAGATAGATGATTATTCAAGAAAAGTTTCAAACACCTTAAACAGAGTTTGTGTCATGAAATTCTTGTATTTCATTAGGAAGTAGCAAATGAAAATATACAAATGAACAATAAAAATACCATAAAACCTTAATTGTCACTAAATATAGAAGAGATGTCTATTAAATTACTGAAATACTATAACCTCTTAAATAGGAAATGATTAAACTGTAGTAAAACCTTAAGTTAACTGTAACTGTGCCACCAGGCCAGGCCTCTTGGACTTTATCTTATTTGATGTGTCAGCATCATTAGAAACCATTGATCATGCTTTTTTTCCCCCTTGAAGTACTAACATCACTTGGTTTCCAGAACACCACACTCTACTGGATATTGCCCTAATTCTCACTTGCCACTTATCAGGTTCCTTTGCTGGTTACTATGATCTAACCTTTAAACTATTTCTAATCTTTTTTACTACTTGGAGAACTAATTTATTCTCATAACTCAAAAGCCTTTTTTTTTCATGAAAACTTAAAAGTCAACGGTAGAAACTTTGGCTTAAACTTTAAACTGATATATTCAAATGCCTTCTCAACAGCTTCCCTAGCAAGCCTAATAGGCATTCACATATATTATAACAAAAACCAAATTACATTTCTTTCCCCAAATCCTCCAGCTATGTAAATGGCACCTTCATTCTTTCAACTGTTCAATGCAAAACACTGTGCTATAATCAACCTTTCTCTATGCCTTATACCCACTGTCCCAGCAAATCACATTAGTTCTTCTTTCAAAAAAAATATAACACTTCTTACAACACCCACATTATGTTTTGAAACCAGTGATCCTGCATCATTGTGTGACAATACGCATGAATTATTGCCAACCAAGGAAGTTTGCCCAGGGCCCAGCAATCAGAGGTTTACTGTGGCTCCACCATGCAGGCTCTACCACAAGGAAGTTTTATGATTTTCCCTGTGCCTAATCACAACCTCTAGTTCTTCAAGAGAGTCTGATGATACTCTGTGACCCAGAGCCTCATGCTAAGTCACAGTTACTACATGGTGTGCCCAGCACCGATTCTAAATCACATTGCGACACTATTCACTGTGGCCCGAGTCAAGCAAGCAACGGTACTTCAATCAGACATATTTTAAGAGATTAGAAATACCATTCCAGAAGCTGAGGGCCAAGATCAATTAATTTTTCAGTGTACCATATATGTGTGTGTGCATACAACTATATATATATATATGTATACAACTATGTATATATATATATATATATATATATATATATATATATATATATAAAATTTCACAACCAGTTCATTCTTCAGGTGGCTACAATCAATAGAAATGAAGTTATGAAGATTCCCTAGGAAGTATAGGAACCTGATAGGATCATATTCATGGGAAAACAAATTTATAAATATAAGTTCAGAAGATTACCCAAGAAAGACTCATTCTGAGTCTTTCCTGGTGCTATGATAGCTCCAGAAAAAGATTTGATAGAGACAGAAACTGTTGCCCAGGAGCAGCCATCTAGGGGGTTCATTGATTAAACTTCTTTGCAAAACCATGGCATCTTTATCTTCTCTGTTCTTCTGTTTGAACAGCAGGAACATTGGCTTCCAAAATAAAACAATGACTCAGGTTTGCAGAGTCAAGGGAGTACTCTCTGTACTGTTAACCCTCAAAATTGCTGAGCAGCTATGACACTCAAAAACCAAGAAGCAAGCATTCACTTCCCAGCAAGGGTCTGCTTTTATCATATTCCTCCATATCAGTATCATCTGACACAGGAGTAACCTCTACCCTTTGACAGGTAAACAAGAATTGTTACAGAACAGACCCATTTGCGGGGGCAAGATACTGTTACTGAATGGGCCCCCCTCCCCTGCGGTCCCTCTGTACTAGATTCACTTTGCCCACCAGCAGGGAATTGGAATTATGTCTCTCAATGCTAGAGTTTGGTGAAAAGGAAAGGAACAATTTATTCAAAAGTTATACGGATTAGAGTAATGACTTAATGTCTTAGTTAAAATCCCAAAGTCCCTTAAAACACCCACAAACACACACAATCCTTCCTCCCCCCACCCCCTTTGCCCAGTCAGGCCAGTCAGGGGTAAGTATCTTAGGAAAAAATAGAAGTCTGTGTCTCTGCTAGCTCCCGGTTCTTCCCAGTAATCTGTACTTGGCTGGCAGGTTCCCTTGGTTCCCAGCACCATCAGCTGTGTGTAGCCTCCTGGACCTCCAGTTCTTAATCCCAAATCACATGGCACCTTGTCATGGCCCACCAGCAAGAGAGCTTTCACCCCTTTCCTTCCCCGCAAGGTCTCTTTTGCATTCTTTCAAACTGTTAAAAGAGAGCTCTGCATGGTGGCTACATCTTGCTCTCCTGCCTCCTAAGCCACATGGTAAAGGGAGCCCTCTCTCTGCCCCCAAAGCCACTTGGTTGGCCCCTTATGACTGCCGTGCCTGAGTTTAAATCCCGCGGAGAGTCTTCCTCTGCAACTGCATTTCCAACTCCTCCCACAATCAGCTACATCTGCCAGCA
The DNA here is from genome assembly GCF_022682495.2 of Desmodus rotundus. NCBI lineage: Eukaryota > Metazoa > Chordata > Mammalia > Chiroptera > Phyllostomidae > Desmodus > Desmodus rotundus. The sequence continues at coordinate 63,270,392 of NC_071399.1, read as the reverse complement.
CTCCCGTATTTTTCTAGCCTTTCTGGGCTGCCATAGTAAGTCCAGGCTGGTGTAGCCCCATGGTGTGGAGTGAACCATCCCCAAACTCTCACACAGGCACTGTAACCAGGGGGAGCTGCCTCCCAGTTAGCCATAGGTCAAAGTCACTCCCATCTCCCTGGCTCAAAGCAGAGCCACAGCTACTTAACACGTCTATGAAGCTAGCCAGCTGTTAATAGATATGTAAAATAACCATTTTTGCATATTAGGTATGAAGCTGGCCAGCTGATGATATGCAAAATAACTCTCAATGTCCCTGCTCCATGTGTCCCATCCCTTAGTCCAGACTTGTGGGGTTGGGGATGTCCTATATTTTTATATATCCTGGATATTCCGAGTTCTGGACCCTGTTACAAACCCCTCTTTGGGGGGCCCTGGCTTCACCCTGTTACAGAATTACCAAATATAAAGTGTAGCAGAAATCTAAATATTAACATTTAACCTAAACCAGTATGCCAATAAAGAGGTTAGAAAAAGTCAGTAGAAAAGTCAGTAGAAAAATAAATTCTAATGGGATAGTAAATAAGGCAAGCAAAGTAAAAATTTAATGAGTATAATAAGCATGCAGAAAAGTAGTCAACTGGACAGCCAACTTAAAAAAAGTAACTAGAAATTTTTTTAAATTAATATAGAAATACTGATTTTTTAAGTTAAAAAGGGTGAATAACAACATGAACATTTATGGCCTTAAAACTGGTCTTATAAGTGAAATGTAAAAAGTAAATTACTTGCTGGAATTTGTGGAGGATTGGAGTTTTGATAGAATGAGTCATAAAACAACAAAGTGAGGACAAGAATGAGAGACAAGGGATGACATGCATGTCGTACAGAAGTTCCAGAAGGTATTTAATTAATTTTCCATCATGAAAAGAAGAAAGTTTAGAAGAGAGAAATACTCAATAATATAATAAAAGAAACTTTCCTGGAGATGAAAAAAAGATGCTGTTTTCAGATATAATGGCAGAGTAGTGGGTCCCTGCGTCGATCCCAGAGTTAATTCTTCAGATACTTGGTCTGTAGTTGTACCATAATTGACTTAATCCCCACATTAGATCCATTCTCTATAGGCTAAAATCTACTATAAAAAGAAAGGAAAATGAATGACCTGGTGAAATTTATCCTGTTCAAAATGCACAACTCAAATTAATAATGTAAAACAAGGATAATCTCAAAAATTACTGACAGCATACAAGACTTTAAAGAACCACTTTAAAAGTGGTTCTTATTACACCTACAATAAACTCTCCAATTTGGATAATAATAGAGTTAATCATGAACTATTGTAAACATATTAAGTTGATGGTTCCTTGCACTGCTACTTTTCCAGATGGGCTTTTTCCTGAAGCACATAAATTTAGCCTCTGGTTTATGGTGTGCAACTTTTATCTGGAAAATTCTTTTGACTTTATCCTGTAAACAGAAAGCACCAAAGTAAGTTTCATTTATTTGACAGGGAAAATAATAAATCAAATTAGACTCACACAAGTAAGAGACCTAACCCTGTCTCTTACTAAGGCCCATTCAATATAATTTTCAGCCAACAAACTCTTTTTGCTAAAAAGGAAGTGGTAATGGGCTGATAGCATATATGCTTTAATCGTAATTGGGATGCTTTATTGAGGGAAGCTGTAGTGAATATGAGGAGAGAACTGGAAAAGAAAAAAAATTTAAAGAAGACAAATTAGGTAGAATGAAATAAACTTTTAAAATAGTTTAATAGAAATAATCACTTTCTGTCTTTCATAATAATCATTTCTTTGCTCTCAATAATTTTACCCATTATGTTTATGGACACACCATAAACAATATAGTTTAGCCTAGCTTGTATCTGAACTTTACAGTATGTTTTATTTTTTGTGTTGTGTCTTTTCCTCAGGGTTTTTTTTTTTTTTTCGTGTGTATGTGTGTTACTTTTCATGGTTGTCTTCTGCATCTTGGATTTGTTCATTTTTGATTATGAAATAGTATCCCGTTGAATATAGAGACTAAATTTTATTTTAAATTCATTTTGATGTTGGTAAATATATATATTTTTGTGGTTTGGAAACATTACCAAACCACAAAAATATATATATTTTCTGTTATAAACATTTTGGAACACATATCTTAACTGCACAAACACTTGAGTTTCTTCAAGATATTTATTTAAGAGTCAGTCATAGTTTTTGGGTATCTTTACTTACCTAGAGAATGTTTCATTGTATCCAAAGAAAGTAATTCATAGTAGAATGTGAGGGTTGTATTTGGTCTACATACTCACCTTGAAATTATCCGATATTTTTAATTTTTGAAAATATGTAATATGTCTATACATTTTGCATTTTGGCACTCATTTTGTTTGGAATATAATGTCATTAATAATTTTTAAAATAATCATTGAAGTTTGAATTTTCTTTTCTATAGTAACTTTTCAAGTCACTTGCCCATTTCTTAGTTTATTTTAATTTATTTTTATTTTTATATTCTATTTTTAAATCACTTTTATTGTTATTCTATTACATTTGTCCCAGTTTTCCTCTTTGCCTTCCTCCACCCATGTCACTGCCTGCTTCCACAGTTAATCCCCACACTGTTGCCCATGTCCATGGGTCATTCATACATGTTCTTTGTCTACACCCTTCCCCTTCTTACCACCATTATCCCCCTCCCACTTCCCTCTGGTCACTCTCAATCTGTTCTGTTCCACACCTGTGGTTCTATTTTTTTTCGTTAGTTTATTTTGTTTATTAGATTCCTCTTAGAGGTGACATCATATGGTATTTGTCTTTCGCCACTTGGCTTATTTCACTTAGCATAAGAGTCTCCAGTTTCATCGATGTTATCAAATAAAAGGTAGGGGTTCCCTCTTTCTCTCTGCTGCATAGCATTCCATTGTGTAAATATACCACAGTTTTTTGATCTGCTCATCTACTGATGGGCACTTAGGCTGTTTCCAGTACTTGGCTATTTTAAATAGCAGTGCTATGAACATAGATGTGCATAAATTCTTTTGAATTAGTGATTTGGGATTCTTAGAGTGTATTCACAGCAGCAGAACAGCTGGGTCAAAAAGCAGTTCCATTTTTAGTTTTTTAAGGAAATTCCATTCTGTTTTCCACAGTGGCTGCACCAGTCTGCATGCCTACCAACAGTGTACAAGGGTTCCCTGTTCTCTGCCTCTTCACCTGTACTTGTTGTTTGTTAGAGATAATGATGTATTATCCTAATTCCACAACCAGGTAAAGACAAAACAAAGAAAGAAAACTACACGCCAGTATCTCTGATGAACATAGATGCTACAATCCTCAACAAAATATTGGCAATCTGGATTCAGAAATATATTAAAAAGGTTATGCACCATGGTCAAGTGGGATTCATCCAAGGGATCTAAGGATGGTACAATATGTGCAAATCAATAAATATAACACACCACATAAATGAAATGAAGGACAAAAATCACATGATCATATCAATAGATGCTAAAAAAGCATTGATAAATGCACAATAAACGCACTCAGCAAAGTGGGAGTAGGGGGAGCATACCTCAACATAATAAAAGTTATATACGAGAAACCTAGAACCAATATTTTTTACCCAACATGCAAAAACTAAAAGCTTTCCTCTTAAGATCAGGAACAAGACACGGGTGTCCTCTTTCACCACTCGTATTCAACATAGTACTGGCTAGCCACAGTGATAAGACAAGAAAAGGAGAGAAAGGCATCCAAATTGGAAAGAGGGAAGTAAAACTGTTATTATTTGCATACAAAATGATAGTGTACATAGAAAATCCTATAGACTCCACCAAAAAACTACTCAACCTAATAAGAATTTGGACAAAATAGTAAGATACAAAGTTAATATTCAGAAATAAATGCCTGTTTTGTACACCAAAAGTGAAATATCAGAAAGAGAAAATAGGAAAAAATCCCATTTACTATAGCAACAAGAAAAATAAAGTACCTAGAAATAAATTTAACCAAGGAGGTAAAAGATCTATACTTCGAAAATTGTACAACACTGAAGAAAGAAATTAAGGAAAATACAAATAAATGTAGGCATATAACATGTTCATGGATTGGAAGAATTAACATCATTAAAATGTCCATACTACTCAAAGCAATTTATAGATTCAACACAATTCTTATTAAAATACCAATGGCATACTTCTCAGATCTAGAATAAATAATTCAAAAATTTATATGAAACCAAAAAAGACCTTGAATAGGCTCAGGAATCTTGAGAAAGAACAAAGTAGGAGGGATCACAATACCCAATATCAAACTATACTACAAGGCCACTGTAATCAAACAGTCTGGTTCTGGCATAAAAACAAACACATAGATCAATGGAACAGAATAGAGAGCAAAGAAATAAACCCAAGTCACTATCACCAATTAATATTTGACAAAGAGGGCATGAGCCTACAATGGACTAAAGATAACCTCTTTTATAAATGGTGTTGGGAGATCTGGAATGGTACATGCAAAAAACTGAAACTAGACCATTTACTTACACCATACACCAGAATAAACTCAAAGTGGATAGACTTAAGTATAAGTTGTGACACCATAAAAGTCCTAGAGGAAAACATAGGCAGGAAAATTTCACTTATCCCACATAACAATATTTTTGCCAATATATCTCCCAGGTCAAGGGAAATAAAGAAAAAAAATAAACAAATAGGACTACATCAAATTAAAAATCTACATGGCTAAAGAAACCATCACCAAAATGAAAAGGGAACCAATCATATTAGAAAACATATTTGCTAATGATACATCAGACAAGGGTTTGATCTCCAAAATATATAAAAAAACTCATACAACTCAACACCAGGAAGACAAACAGTCCAATTAAAAAATGGAAAAGGGGTCTCATTAGACAATTTTCCAAAGATACAGAGGGCCCACAGATATATGAAAAGATGCTCAACATCACAAGCCATCAGAGATGCAAATTTAAACCACAATGAGATCTCACCCACACCTGTCAGAATGGCCATCATTAATAGAGTTAATTTTTAACTGATTCATATACAGTTCTGTTTATAGTTTGGATGCTTATCATGTGTTAGTTATAGGTGTTGGAATATACATGTTGAAAATACCATTTTAAACATTGTGGCTTTTACACTTCCACATTTTGTCTTTTTCACAACACTGTCTCATTTCTATTATCTTTTTGGTATCTTGTGATTATCTGAGCTCTTAAATTTAATGTTCTGTTTATTAGTATTCAAGATTAGTATTCTGCCATGTCCAGTGTGGCTCAGTTTGTTGGGTGTTATCCCACATACCAAAATGTTGGCGTTTCAATTCCAGTCCGGGAACATGCCTTGTCAGGGCAGGTATGAAAGGCAACCTAATTGATGGTTCCCTCTCACATCACTGTTTCTCTCCCTCTCTTTCTCCCTCCCTTCCCCTCTTTTTTTAAAATCAAAAATAAAAATAAAATTTAAAAAGTTAGTATGACTTTAAGATTTGTACTGAAGTCCTCTCACTATCATGATTTCATAAGATAGTATCTTATGATATATTATCTTTAATACCCTATGGTTTTACCTTCTGCAACGAGGTAATTGATTTATGTGGAAGTGATCTAGTTCATCAGCTGAGACAAGGACCCATTTTCATTTGTTAATGCACTCACTCGCACTATGATTTATTACAATGTCTATTATTTCCCAATTTTTAGGACTTTCCCTTCTGTAATACATACAGGATGCAGCCAAGTAGATTTACAGTTGTTCTAATGGAAAATAATCCAACAATAAATAATAATACAAGAATGAATTCTGTGTTTTGTGTACTCATAATGGTAAACCTACTTTTGCCCCACCTTATAAACATGTGCGTGGCTCTTTTTCCGTGTACACAGATTGATATTTTGATTACTTTATTACTAGCATTAAAATGGTAGTATATTACAGAGCAGGCTTTATAGAAAGTCTTGATATTCTCCCATTTTGTTTATTTATTCATCAACAGTGTAGATTAAGATGTGGGACAACTGGTCTCTCCTGCACTTCCAATTAATAGGGAGCCAAAGGACTAAGTAAAAACTGAGGACACCATTTTAAGTTTCTTTTGGGAGTCTCTTATCTCTGGGGAAGTGTGATTGATGTGAACCGAGAATTCTCACTTTGATAATGATTAAATAAATGCCTCTTTACTCAGTTGTGTGGGGTTATAGTAGCTGGAACATGAGACAGCCATACTGAGAATAAAGCAGTGCATTGCTGTTATATAGTAAAATACTCCTCTTTTTTCATTATTATTTCTGTGTTTTGTCTAATATAGGGTAGCTGTGAGCAATTCATTGTTCTTCATTTTTTTCACTTATGTCATTTTGAAAATGAGATATTTGAATTAAATTCATTTCAATCATAGTTTTCATTTAGACACGAGTTAAGTTCTTATTAGTTTATTTTTTAAACATATATAATTTATTTTTTTTTATTATTGTTCAGTTATAGTTGTCTCCATTTCCCCCCATTGCTCTCCCCTGCCCTGCACCCCTCCCACATTCAATCCTCCCCCCAGCCCCCTGTTAAGGACACTGTTGAAAAACATGCTCTCCTAGGTACTTTCAATCTGATGTTTTTAAATGAATGTATGCACATACATAAATTTCATAATGCTTTGCATATCTGGCCTTCTGAAATAATAATATATATATTTTTTAAAAAAAGATTTATTATACAAGAAACATTGGACCAGATAACTTATGTAATTACCTAGTAATTGATGATTTATGATAAAATAACTGGTTTATTTGTTCTCTTTTGTATATTCTTTGGTATTTTTATTATAATTTACTTTATAGAATGGTAAGTTATAGTAACTAATGATAATGGTAGATTTATTTAGAATAAGAATAAATGTGAGTTAAACAGATTGCTTTTTTTTTTGGACAGTTTAGAAACATATGTAAGAAAAACCAGAAATTATAGGCTATAGGAAATGGTCTAATGATTTAAAATATTTCAGAATCCAACTATCTATGTGAATTATTATAATATTTCTTTTTTTACATATATTCAAAAATTAAAATTTTCTTACTTCTTCAAGAATACAATTAATGCTAAAATTTAGCAGTTAAAATAGCACATTTTGCAAAGTTGTTCTCTGTATATTCATTATAACCACAAACTTAATTGTTTCTGAAAAGAATGTACAAACTCGATATACAAGGTCTGGCAGAAGTAACACCTGCTTAAGTGTGGTTGGTAGGGTGATAATATGAGAGTAATAATTTATAGTGTTAATTTGAACATTTCACCTAAAATGTCATATGGTATGCTTGAGTGTGATATTGTTATGTTACAGAATTACATGCTTATGATTTTGTAATAAAAGGGGGCATTATTTGTGCCAGATCCCATATATTTCTCATAACTTGAGATGTATCAAAATCATACATTACCACCCATTAATGTAAATATTTTATTATCAATGTCAGCTTTTATCTCCCTGAAAATAGCCATCTTTTTGAGTCAGAATGTTCTGCTACATTGCTTTCTTTTAAAGTCCTGGATTGAATAGCAAACCATTTACACATATTTCATATTTTAACCTGCTTGTGCTCAAAAATGTGTTTTCTAGTAAAGAAAACTATAAATACTCTTCTGACTCTTTTATAAGGTTTTAAATCAACTGTATGCAGAAAGCTGATAAGAAAAGAAACAGGATAAATTGCAATCCTATTATGTCATTTTGCAGGGAGTATACAGTTCCTGGTAGGTTGTTTATGATACCTTATCTCCTCCTTCCAAACTGTCAAAATGGTGAGTAGAGATACACAGTATAACTTCCACTGACTTTAATAGAAGCAGCTGAGCAATTTTTGAGATGCCAGTTGTCTGGCTACACAGACAATAGGATTAGCCATAGTGGCTCCTGACATGACAAATGAAGGAGATGAATTTCTCATTCTAACTCTGCTTATGTCAAGTGAATTTATATGCCCAGTACAGTCAAAATAACAATGTGTTTGGATTCACATTAAACTTTCATTATGATTGTAATTATGAAAAACATGAATTTCCATAGACTTTGAGAATAAAAGGCAACTAGAGAACAAATTGTAATTTAAGGAAAACTGAAAATTTTTAGGTGAAAAATAATCTTCTAACAACCAGGAATTAATTCAAATTTTAAGGATAAATTTTTTTGTTCTGTACCTTCTTTTTTTATTAAATACTTTTGATTTTTATTGCTATTCAAGTACAGTTTTCTGCCTTTATCCCCCCACCCCTCCCTACCACCTCAACCATCCCCACCTCCCTCCCATATTTCCACCCTCCCCTTGTTTTTGTCCATGTGTCCTTTATAGTTCTTGTAAACCTTCACCCTTTTCCCCCCACTATCCCCTCTCTTCTCCCCTCTGGTAGCTGTCTGTTTGTTAATTTCAATGTCTTTGGTTATATTTATCTTGCTTGTTTGTTTTGTTGATTAGGTTCCAGTTAAAAGTGAGAGCATATTGTAATGTCCCTCATCTCCTGGCTTATTTCACTTAGCATAATGCTCTCCAGTTCCATCCATGCTGTTGCAAAGAGTAGGAGCTCCTTCTTTCTTTCTGCTGCATAGAATTCCACTGTGTAAATGTACCATAACTTTTTGATCCACTCATTTACTGATGGGCACTTAGGTTGCTTTCAGCACTTGGCTATTGTAAATTGTGCTGCTATGAACATTGGGGTGCATAGGTTCTTTTGGGTTGGTGTTTCAGAGTTCTTAGGTTATTATCCTAGCAGTGGAGTTTCCAGGTCAAAAGGCAGTTCCATTTTCAGTTTTCTGAGGAAATTCCATACTGTTTTCCACAGTGGTTGTAACACTCTACAATCCCACCAACAGTACACTAGGGTTCCCTTTTCTCCCCAACCTTACCAGCACTTGCTGTTTGTTGATTTGTTTATGATGGCCATTCTCACAGGTGTGAAGTGGTAGGTCATCATGGTTTTAATTTGCATTTCTCTGATGGCAAGTGATACTGAGCATCTTTTCATGTGTCTGGACCCCCTGTATGCACTCCTTGGAGAAGTGTCTGTTCAAGTCCTTTTTCCATTTTTTAATTGGGTTGCTTATCTTCTTAGAGTGGAGTGATGTGAATTCTTTATATATTTTGGAGATCAAACCCTTGTCTGAGGTATCATTGGCAACTATGTTTTCCCATACAGTTGGTTCTCTTTTCATTTTAATATTGGTATTTTTAGCCATGCAGAAGCTTTTTATTTTGATGAAGTCCCATTTGTTTATTCTTTCCTTTATGTCCCTTGCTCTAGGGAACATATCATTGAAAATATTGCTGCTTGGAATATCTGAGATTTTCCTGCCTATGTTCTCCTGAAGGACTTTTATAGTGTCATGACTTATACTTAAGTCTCTTATCCACTTTGAGTTTATTTTTGTGTATTGTGTAAGTTGGTGATCAAGTTTCATTTTTTTGCATATAGCTGTCCAGCTCTCCCAACACCATTTATTGAAAAGGTTATTTTTGCTCCATTTTATGCTGCTGTCCGCTTTGTCAAATATTAATTAAGGGTAAATTTTTAATAAAAGATAAATATTAAATGTAAATACTATTAAATAGAAGTACAAACCAGTCATTTGGTTAAGTTAAAATTAAGAATTATATACTACATAATATGTAGTAATTTGTATTGATTGCACTCAATGGAATACCAAGGAATGCATACAAATTTTGGATTCAGTGTTTGGTTCAAATCTCTGCTTCTGGCCCTGTACTTGATTCATGGTATTGCAAATGTCACTCATCCTTTCTGAATGTACTTTCTTCATTAGTTAGTGCAGAATAATATCATTACCTTTAACCCAGACTTATAAAATGTACACAAAATTAAATTGGATGATGAGACCAAAGCACCCTGCGCCTAGTGGCAGTAATTGCTCAGTTTATTTGTTTTCTTCCCCATAATATTGTCTACATTGTGATACTTCTTTTTATGCCTTTCAAATCACATATACATATCTTAGATTTAGTTTTATAAACCTATCAAATATATTTTATTAAAATACTATTCCTATTGAGGGAAACTAAAGTTTAAACAAGTCACTCAAATAACAGCACTAATGTGGAATTCTTATTCTAGACATGGAGTATTTACTAAGAGACAGTAATTTAAAAAAAATTAAGAGCAAACATGGGCTAAATTATAAACATATTTCATCAGGAAAATAGCTTAAAAACAGTAATTAGATAGATAATTAGTTTGATAGATTTTATAATTAGTATAATATGTATGAATCATCTACTAAGAAATAGATTTAATTAATAATATAGTAGTTTACTTGTTTATTTCATAGAACCTTCAACCTAGAGGCTGGTCATCTCATGCAATGCAGTAATAGCACAGTGGAATTACTATCCTATTTCCTTTTCGTCTCCCCATTCCGTTATTCAGAGCACAAAGTGCCCATTCTTAAGTTACTGCCATATCTCACAGTGGCTCTTGCAGCTCCAACCACAGAACCCATGCTCCAGTTGGGAAGAAAAAGAGAGATAAAAAAGGCAAAACTTTAAAATTCAGCTAAAAGAAGAAAAAACAGAAAAGGCCAAGTACCTATTATTCATTAAATTAATTCTCACAAATTTCAAATAAATGATACAAAATAAAATGTGATCTTAAGTCCAGTAATGTTATCATATTGAACACATCGCTTTGTCCATGGGTATAATTTATCCTCTTTGGAAAATGTTTTGTCTCATATTGTCCCAGGTAAGTGTGCCAGTGTATTAGTTTTTTATTGTGGTTGTAAATAGTTACAACAAATTTAGAATGGCTTAGAACAACAAAAATTAATATATTATTTTTGTTCCAGAGGTTAGAGGCCTAAAAGGGTACACATTTAATTCATAGACATATCTCATTGTCAAAGGTCTAGGAAATAATCTGTTTTTTTTTTGTTTTTGTTTTTGTTTTTGTTTCTTGACCCTCTCTGCATTCCTTGGTTTCATTGCCTCATTCTCCATCTTCAAAGCCATAAGTACAGCATCTTCCTCTTTCCCCACCCCCACTTCTGCTTGTCATCACATTTCCTTATCTGACTTTTATATCTCATATATCTTTCACCTTTCAAGGAGCCTTGTGATTACATAGGGCCCACTTGTATAATCCAGGATTATCAAGTTCCTTGATTAATCCCATCTGCAATGTTTATTTCCCATCCATGTAAAATAGTACATTCACAGTTTCTGGGGGACATTGATATTTTGAGGGATGTGCAATGAAAATATAGTGAGCCAGGGGAGGAACCGCATAATAGAAAGTAGTAGCATTTAGGATAGAACCAGACTATGCAGAATTACCTAGACTACAGAAGACTGCAGCCTTGCAAGGGTGTCACAATATTCTTGAAGAACACCTAGTCAAAGTCCATTTAAAAATCTATATGGAGACTAGACGGAGTCTAAAAGATTAAGAATCTGATATTCTTTACATCATACCTACAGTAGAAATCAAGGAATTTTGCAGTTAGCCTGAAATCTCTGTGGAAGGGCCCAGCTTTTCATAAAATTAGCTGTCTGTGTGCTTGTGTGTGAGTACATGTGTGTTTCCCCACTCTTGTATTCCTCAGAATAATTTTGAGCATAGAATGGACTCAAAATATACATTTGGAGTACGTTAGGAGCACAGCAATGCTGTGAACAAAGCAACAGATTTGGAAGGATACCAGTTTTGATTTTGATGGTCCTATGTTGAAAGTACAGCTGACACACTCAATTAGCCACATGATTTCCACAACTTACTACTGTCTTCTCTGAGTTTATGTCTATCTCTCATCTCTGAGTAGGAGGTAATATTTTCTTTCTTCCATGAGTGATAGGAAGATTAGAGGTTGACTTGATGTATGAGTTACTTAATAAATGCCAGTTGCCTTTATTATTAATAATATTCTGAATATTGTGATTAACTCAGATCTTTCAATTTTATATAAAACGCTCCTTAATTAAGAAATAAAAAGGTATATAAAAATGAATCCCCATTTTCTTACTTTGAACACGCCAGAAACTTATATGCTACATAATTATTTCATTCAATATATTTTAACAACTTTATTGATGTGTAACATATACAATAAACTGCATGTTTAAAGTCTACAATTTGAGTTATTTTGATTTATGTATCCAATCATCACTGCAATCAAGATAATGAAAATATCTGCCAAATAAATCCAGTGAACACTACTCTTACAAACATTATACACAGCTAATATAGTAATATCTTCCCATTAGGATGAGGGGGAGCAGAGTTCTCCCACCCAAAATACAGCTTTTGGGGATGTTGAGTTTTAAGAAGCAAAATACTCAGGAAGAGCCTTTGACCTCCCCCTTACCTGTCTATAGGAATTTAGATAAATTTGCTTAAAGTTTCTGAATTCAGATTCAGAAAAACTTGCTTAAAGGAAGGAAGTTATCACCTTAGTATAACATGAACTGTGCAGCAGACAGACAAGAACCTAGCAAAGTCTGACTTTTAGACACCTTTCTGTGTCCCACTGTTTCTGGGTGTCCCAGCAAGAATTTGTTTGCCAATGTTTGCTTGTTCTAACCTACATGTGAATGGCTTACCCTCCCTTTGAAGTCCAATCCACTACCCCACTGGCATGTATAAGCCTCAGCTGCCTGATTGCCCTGTGGTGTCAGGTCCTAACAGAAACCCTGTCGTGTACCAATGCTATACATTTGGCTATTTTTTCCTGGAAGTCTCTGTCATGCCAATTTGATTACTAGACCAGCCAGAAGAACTAAGAGGGAAAAGAAGGGAAATTTTCTACCCCCACAGGGACTCTGATAACATACACTGCGCATTTTCACTTGGATCATGCCAATTCCTCTAAACAGAATTAGTCTTTGCTCCTATGTTATTTATTCTGGGCATGTTCCATATATCTAGAATGTCATACACACACACACACACAAGGTGGGGTAAAAGTGGGTCTACAGTTATTCATGTGGAAAAAGAATACAATAATTAATAATAACATAAGAATAAACTCTGTTTTGCTTACTCACAACTGTAACCTACTTTTTTGTCCAAATGTGTATGCACATACATATATACTCCCATACTTCTCAACTGTTTGAAGTTGTTAGGAACACCTCTACATCATGCTGAATAAGCTTCCCTATAAAAAGTGGCCTAGGTGATAAAAATTTAAATCTCAAAAACAAAAAGTGTCTTCTTAGGCATGTCAAGGCTGATGCATGGACTTCTTCATCATGTCATCGTGTATCCAACCTTAGGAGAAACTAGTTTCCATTTTTAAGATTACTGATTTATTATCACAAGTTGGCTGCTGTACCTCTAGGCAATGCAAATGATTCACGACTTTTCTTTCATTAGGAAAGCAAAAAGATAACCCAAAGCCAACAGCACAGTTTCTTTTGAGACAAATTGGCTAGAACTCGGTCTTAGGGACACCTCTGATTGCAAGTAGTATGAGAAATTGAGTCCCCAGCAAAGGAGAAAAGGACTGTCACGGATGAGTTAGACCAATAATGATGCTATAATCATATCGGGACAATGCCTCACTTAAAAGGCCTTGGATCTCCTGAAAATCAAAAAGAAGGGATGGAAATTAGGGACAAATCAGCATGTCTGCCACAGTTATACTGTATCTCTATATAAAATCTAAAATTCATGGGAAACTTAGAACATATGAGTATTCCGAATAAGGCTTGACTTTCGTAAACCATCATAATTGTGTACAATTGAGTAACAAAACCATGACATACAAGAATAGAAGAAAGTACTTAAGATATATTTTAAAGCATGCAAGAAGATATTATTAGACGTAATTAAACTTTTAAAAGAAGGGTATATGAAACATATAAGAAAAGTGTTAAAGTGATATATTTATAGAAAAGCACTAAAATATCATATAATCTCTGTAAAAATAGAATTAAATAAAGCGTACTTTAATAATATAAATTCACAGAACTATGTAGAAAAACTACACTTTCATAATTCATTCTATTCTAAGATCAGTACGATTTTGAAAATAGAAAACAAAACTAAGCCCTGGCTGGTGTGGCTCAGTGGATTGAGCACCAGCCTGCAAACCCCAAAATAGCAAAACTGGTAACATTATGTCTACGATAGTTAAGTAACAATACATAAGCAAAAATGTACAAAAATGTGTTTATGTGCACTTCTTTATGTCAAATGCATTTTTAAAAGCCAATATAGCTTATATTATATCAAAACAAGTCAAAAGCTAGGTAAATTTTAATAATGGTTAAACATTTAGTTTCCTTTAAAGTATATTTCACAGCAGTTACTTTAAAAATTAATAAATATATAATATATTGCTATGGACTGAATTGTGCCCCCTTTACACATTCATATCTTAAAGTACTAACCCCCAAAGTGACTATATATGGAGGTAGAGTTTTTACAAAGTAATTAAGGTTAAACGAGGTCATAATCATAGGCACTATAAGGCCATAAGGGTGGGGTTAATAGGATTATGGCTTTATAGGAAGAGAAAGATATATTCTCTCTCTCTCTCTCTCCCCCACCCCGTTTCCCTCTCCTTCCCCCACTTTCCATTCTCAGAAAAACCATGATGAATATAAAGCAGCCATCAAAAAGCCAAAAAATCTCTAACCAGAGATTGAATCTGGTGAAAACTTGATCTTGATCTCAGACTGGTAGCCTCCAGAACTGTGATAAAACAAATTTCTGTTGTTTAAGCCTATAGATCCTAGTTTGTGTTTGTGAGTCATTAGTGTGGGCCAGAATCAAACAAGCCTGCCATCCTGATAAGAGAAAACCAGGTCATAGATATGTACAGAGGGAAGAGCGTGTGAAATCACAGGAAAGAGACGACCATCTACAAGCTAAGAAGAGAGGCTTCAGAACAAACCAGCCCTGCCAAGGCCTTGATCTCTGACTTCTAGCTTCCAGAACTATAAACACAGAGAAACTTCATTTCTTTAATATGACCTTTTTTCCTTTCTTTCCTTTTGATTTAAACTGGCCTTATCCAGCACCCTGTCTCACCTGCCTCCCTCTCCTTTTCAGGGCCAATCCCTTAATCATTAAGCCCTCAGGAAAATAAGGTTCTCGTCAGCAACAAATAATATTAAGAACAAAACCTCAGCTGAGCACAGAGATAGCATCTCAGTCAAACTAGACATAACATTTAGGCCTCAGTTGTGTTTCAGCTCCAGGCCCAGAAAAGCAACAAAAACAGACAAAGTGATGCCATGGCTGACATCAGATGCAATTATCAACTACTTCCTACCCTAACAATGACCAGTCAGTAGAGACCACGACCTTGACCATAACACTAAATCCCTTAGTCACCATGATTAAGATTTACCCTATATGACCCATCCCCTGGAAGGCATTAGGGAGTCAGGTCTTTGAGCATTAACATACCTGTCTCTGGGCATGGGACACTTCCTAAAAATAAACCCTTATTTTTTTGTGGAAAATTCCCATTCCTGTTTTACTGGGCTTTGGTGCACCCAGGCAAATGAACCTCTGTAGTCGGGTAACAGACTATGAGAAAATAAGCTTCTGTTAGTTAAGCCTTCCAGACCATAGTACTTTGTTCTGGGAGCCCCAGCAAATTAATACACTATCCTAGTTTTCAGACAACATAATTGTCTCTTATTTAAAATACAAGAGATTCCATAAACTATGTGAACTAAAGAGAGTTCAAAACATTTGCATCATAAACAATAAGAAACAGCCTTGTACTTCTAAGAAGTAGGAAAAAATTAGAAAGTGAATTAGAACATAAAGATGCTATTCCAAAGATTTTAAAAAATGTTAACTATGATTAAATCCAGTGGACTACTTGGAACATTAGTGTTAAAAATGTAAAAGAGCAACTAAACGAATGCCTAGATGTGGCAAGCTCAGAGGTTGGCATACTTATTATCATAACAATATATAATTTCCAAAATGATCCTACGAACTCAATATAATTCCAAGAAAAATTCTCAGAATATTTTTTGACTTTTCAAGACTTAGAGAAGAATAAAGTTTGAAAAAGGAGAACAAAATTACTATGTATCAAATGTGTTTTAGATGATTGTAATTAAATCATGTGGGGGGGCTCAGCCCACAGGGCCCCACCCCCCCACCCCGCTGTCGCCACGGATGAGAATAAGTCTACCAAGACATGATCTGCTTGGGGAGGAAAGGTGGCTAATCTCTCAAAGGAGAAGGGCCAAGAGCCTTTTCCTCAGTGGGCTTTTTTTGGGTTCAATTTGCACAGGAATATAGGTAAAGCTCATCAATCATTGTCAGGCAGTAAGGATCAAACAATAGCTAACAAACGAAGAACTCTGAGGGCTTATTCTGAGTCAGGGTCAGTTAGCTAAAGGGCTATAAGATTTTGGGAAACAAACTCACTTCAGGCTTGGACCCTTATCCTTTAAACGGAAGGTATAAACAAAGCAGGTTTCACAGGATTCTATGCATTCTTTCTTAGGCCTGATCGCCCTGGTAAACCTGCCCTTTCCAGCACAGGGCCACACCCACCTCTGTCATTGTTTCAGGCTTAAGTCAGGCAGGGGAAGTAAGGCAGCCAAGAGATTAAAAGACTTCTTCCAGACAGAATGAGGACTCAGGCTATGTCAAAGCCGAGGGGCGAGGATCCATCACCCCCTTTTTCTATAGCCCCCTGAGTCCTTTCCTGTGGGTCTTTTTCTTGACCATGCCTTTCTTAGGTCATCCCTCCCTTGAGGAATTTTACCCATCATTGGCTAACTGGTCAGGCTCAGGGTCAAGCAGGGTGAGGTAAAGTGGGCAGGGGTGGTGTCCCTGCCAGGGAGATAAACTTTGTCTCTTTAATGGCTTATGGTCCCAAGGTCTCTGACTCAGCCTTAGCCATGGGGGTTACAGCTTCTGAAACCAGGCAGGGCGGTTCCCAACAAAATCACATATGATATTGCCAAGGATAGAAAAATGAACCTAGTATAATGAATATGAAGGGGACAGACTTCATATGTGACAGTAGTGGTATTACAAATCAAAAGAAAAAAGTATTATTCATTAATAGGTAATGAGACCATTTATAATGGTGCTTTCCTCTCTATCAATGGAGAAGGTAATGACTTAAATCTGCATTACAATCTTACCCATTTACTGTGCTTTTCCTGGTGACTTCCCATAACTAACTCTCCACCACCAGCCTCTTCTTTTGTCTTTGGCTAAAACAGGCTTCCTCCATTTAGGCCAAGTTACTCAGTGTCCCTGGGTCTCTCCCTGGTGTACAGTAGGTATACATGTCATTAAGTTTTAATTTGTTTTTCACCTACTAATCTTGTATCATGCTAATTTATTTGTCTACTGAGAAGAACTGGAGAGTGGAGATAATTCTTCCTACCCAGCAATGGGAGCTTTTATGTACTCCCAAAGGACGGTTTAGTGTTATCAATTCCACTTGAAGTTACATAGTTAGAATATGTGTACAAGGAAATGTGTAAAAGAATGTTCATTACACATATCTATCTAAATTAAATTTGAAAACAACATACTCATTATGGTAAGGCAAATAATTAAATTGTATTTTATTCATTTATTCATATGCATTATATTGAAATCTAAATAAAAGAATTAGAGATACATATATATCTACATATTCCAATTCAAAAAACAAAATTTTGAGTGAATAAAAGCAAGATTCAATATGAACATTATAAATTTAATTAGTATAATTAATAAAGATATAAAGATGGAAAAGTAGCAAATCATATATGATTGTGTAATATGTACCTATATGGTAATAATATACCATTGAGCAAACTATAAACAGTGTGTTCAAGGTTTGAGAGAGTGGCTACATCTGTAGAAGAGAGCAAAAGTGAGACTAGAACAATGAGTGTGTAGAGGAGCAGTCCAACTTTATGTCTGGAACCAACCATATACCTGGAAGATGGGAGCCCTACTGGTTCTTGACATGCGGGTTACGCTCTACACAGGAATAAGGGAATAAAATGCATCCAAATTTCTACTTTTTTAATCTACTTTATTTTTTTATTATTTATTCTATTACAGTTGTTCCAATTTTTTTCCCTTTTGCCCCCCTCCACTCGGCCCAGCCCCCTCACACACAGTCAATTCCCCTTCCATTGCTTGTGTCCAGGAGTCATTCAGAATGTTCTTTAACTAATCCCTTCTCCTTCCTTCTACCATCCCCCCCCTCCTTTCTCCCCTACTACAGCTTTGAGTCTGTTCCATGTTTCCGTGTCTCTGGTTCTATTTTTTTTTTTGTTACTTTATGAGGTCATATGGTGTTTATATTTTGCCGACTGGCTTATTTCACTTAGCATAATAGTCTCCAGTTCCGTCCATGCTGTCACAAAAGGTAGGAGTTCTTTCTTTCTGCTGTATAGTATTCCTTTGTGCACATGTACCATAGTTTTTTGATTCACTCATCTACTGATGGCCACTTGGGCTGCTTCCAACACTTGGCTATTGTAAATAGTACTGCTATGAACAGTGGGGTGCATAAGTTTTTGAACTGGTATTTCAGGGTTCTTAAGGTATATTCCCAGCAGTGGAATCTCTGGGTCATAAAGCAATTCCATTTTTTTTTTTTTTTTGAGGAAATGCCATACTGTCTTCCACAGTGGCTGTACCAGTCTGCATTCCCACAACCAGTGACTAACTGGGGTTTCCTTCTCTCCACATCTCCAGTACTTGTTTATTGATTTATTAATGACAGCCATTCAGACAGGTATAAGATGATATCTTATTGTAGTGTTAATTTGTATCTCTCTGATGGCTAGTGACATTGAGCATTTTTTCACATGTCTGTGGGCACTCTGTATGTCCTCCTTGGAGAAGTGTCTATTTAGATCCTTTGCACATTTTTTTTTCATTGGATTGTTTGTCTTCCTGGTGTTGAGTCATATTAGTCCTTTACATATTTTGGAGATCAAACCCTTGCCCAATGTATCATTGGCAAATATGTTCTCCCAAACAGTCGGTTCCCTTGTCATTTTGATGACGGTTTCTTTAGCCCTGCTGAAAAATTTTGAATTTGATGTAATCCCACTTGGTTATTTTTTCTCATATTTCCCTTGCCCTAGGAGATATATCAGGAAAAATATTGCTAGTGGGATGTCTGAAACTATACTGCCTTACTGCCTTTTTTTCCCACTAGGACTTTTATGGTATCATGACTTATATTTAAGTCCTTTATCCATTTTGACTTTATTCTGGTGTATGATGTAAGTTAGTGGTCTAGTTTCTTTTTCTTTTTTTTTTTTTTTTTTGCATGAGCCAGTCCAGTTCTCCCAACACCATTTATTGAAGAGACTCTTTTTACTCCACTATATGCTTTAGAATCTTTTGTTGAATATTAATTGCCCATAGAGGTAGGCATGGGTTTATTTCTGGGATCTCTACTGTGTTCCAATGATCCATGTCTCTGTTCTTATACCAGTACCAATCAAATTGTTTTGATTAGAGTGGCCTTGTATTGTAGTTTAATATCATGTATTATGGTCTCTCCAACTTTTTTTTTTTTCAGGATTGCTGAGGCTCTTCGGGTTTGGGTTTTTTTTTGTTTTTGTTTTTGTTTTGTTTTGGTTTTTTTGTTCCATATAAATTTTTGGAATCTTTGTTCTAAATCTGTGGAATATGTCATTGGTATTGTAATAGGAATTGTGTCAAATCTACAGATTGCTCTGGGTAGTATGGATATTTTAATGATGTTAATTCTTCCAATCCATGAACATACTATACACTTCCACTTATTTGTATCTTCCTCAATTTCTTCAGTGTTCTATATTTTTCTGAGTACAGGTCTTTTACCTCCTTGGTTAGGTTTATTCTTGGGTACTTTATTTTTCTTATTGCAGTAAATGGGATTTTTTCTTAGTTTCATTTCTGATAATTATCATTGGTTACAAGAATGCCATTGATTTCTGAATATTGATTTTGTATCCTGCTACTTTGCTGAATTCACACATTAGGTCAAGTAGTTTTTTGGTGCAGACTATAGGGTTTTCCATGCACACCATTATGTCATCTACAAATAATGACTGTTTTACTTCTTCCTTTTGAATTTGGATGCTTTTTATTTATTTTTCTTGTCTAATCACTATGACTAGAACTTCCAATACTATGTTGAATAAGATCAGTGAAAGTGGACACCTTTGTCTTGTTCCTTATCTTAATGGAAACACTTTATTTTTTACCCATAGAGTATGATGTTGAGTGTAGGTTTTTCGTATAGCCTTTATTATGCTGAGGTATGCTCCCTGTATTTCTACTTTGCTGAGAGTGTTTATCATAAATGGGTGCTGGGTTTTATCGAATCTTTTTCCGCATCTATTGGTATAATTGCATGAGTTTATCTTTCATTTAGTTTCTGTGATGTGTTACATTTACTGTTTCGCAAATGCTACACCATCCTTGCATCCCTGGGATAAATAGCACTTGATCTTGGTGTATGATCTGTTTAATGTATTGCTGGATCTGGATCTCAAATATTTTGCTGAGAATTTTAACATCTACATTATTCAGAGATATTGGCTTGTAGTTTTCTTTCTTTGTTGTATCTTATTACATTTTACATGGTTTTGAAATTAGGATAATACTGACCTTGTAAAAGGAGTTTGGGAGTGTTCTCTCTTCTTCAATTTTTTTGAACAGTTTGAGAAGGATAGGTGTTAGTTCTTCTGTGATGTTTGGTAAATTTACATGTGAAGCCAACTGGTCCAGAGCTACTGTGTGCTGGCAGATTTTTGATTACTGCTTCAATTTCGCTAGTTGTCATTGGTCTGTGTAGATTTTATGCCTCTTCTTGATTCAGTGTTGGGAGATTGCATGTTTCCAGATATTTTTCCATTTCTTCTAGTTTGTCCAGTTTCTTGGATAGTGTTCATAGTAATTTCTTACAATCTTTTGTATTTTTGTGGTATCGGTTGTTACTTCTCCTCTTTCATTTCTGATTTTATTTATTTAAGTCTTCTCTATTGTTTTCTTGATGAGTTTGATTAAAAGTTTGTCAATTTTGTTTATCTTTTCAAATAACAAGGTCTTAGATTCATTGATTCCCTGGATTGTTTTTTAGGATTGTTTCCTGGATTGTTACCTTGGATTGTATCTGTGTCATTTAGTTATGTTCTGATCTTGATTATTTCCTCCCTTCTACTCACTCTGAGTTTTGTTGTTGTTGTTCCTCTTGTTCTTGTAGATGTAGGGTTACGTTGTTTATTTGAGATTTTTCTATCTTCTTTAGGTAGACCTGTATTGCTATGACTTTCCCTGTCAGAACTGCCTTCACTACATCCCACAGTTTCGAGGTTGTTGTGTGTTCATTTTCATTTGTTTCCAGATACTTTTTGATTTCTTTCTTGATCTCATTGTTAATCCAGTCATTATATAACAACATGATATTCACTTTCCATATATTTGAATATTTTTGAGTTTTTCGCTTGAAGTTGGTTTCTAGTTTCAAGCCATTGTGATCTGAGAAGATGCTTGATATGATTTCAATTTTTTTTAATTTTCTAAGGTTTGTTTTGTGTTGTACCATGTAGTCTATCTTCGAAAATGACCTATGTGCATGTGAAAAGAATATATACTTTGCTTCTTTGGGGTCAAATGTTCTGTAAATACCATAAGTCCATTAGATCCAGAGTGTTGTTCAATGCCACAATATCATTGTGGACTCTTTGGTTGGAAGATCTATCTTTGGCAGTGGGGTGTTAAAATTTCCTATGATGATTCTAATGCTGTTGGTCTCCTTCTTAAAGTCCTGTAAGATTTTCCTTATGTACTTAGGTGCTCCTATGTTGGGTTCACATATGTTTTTAAGGGTTATAACCTCTTATTGGACAACTTCCTTAACTATTATGTAGTGACCTTCTTTGTCTCTTGTTATGGCCTTTGCTTTGAAGTCAACTTTTTCTGATATGAGTATTGCTACCTCAGTTTTTTTTCTCATGTCCTTTTGCTTGGCATACTTTTCCATCCCTTCACTTTCAGTCTGTGTAGAATTTTTGTTCTGAGGTGGGTCTCTTGTAGACAGCATATATGCAAATTGTGTTTTCTTATCTATTCAGCTATGCTATGCCTTTTAATTGGAACATTTATTTACACTTAAGGTTATCATTGATAAGTACTTGCTCTCTCTATTTCTTCTTCTTCTTAAAACAGTCCCTTTAGCATTTCTTGCAGTGCTGGCTTGGTGGGGGTATTCTTTTTTACTCTTCCTTTGTCTAGGAAGTTCTTTATTTTGCCTTCCATTTTAAATGAAAGTCTTGCTGAATACAGTAGACTTGGTTGCATATCCTTGCTTCTCATTATTTGGAATATTTCTTGTCAATCCCTCTGGCTTGTAGTGTTTCTGCTAAGAAATCAGCTAGTAGCCCTATTGAAGCTCCCTTGTATGTTACTAGCTATTGCACCCGTGTTGCCTTTAAGATTACTTCCTTGCTTTAAATTTTGCCATTTTAATTATGATGTGTCTTGGAGTGGGCTTCTTTGGATTCATTTTGATTGGGACCCTCTGTGCTTCCTGAAGTTGTGTGACTTTTTCCCTCACCAAGGTAGGGAAGATTTCTGTCATTATTTTTTCAAACAGGTTTTCTACCTCTTGTTCCTTTTCTCCTCCTAGTATTCCTATGATGAGAACGTTGTTATGTTTCATGTTGTCCTGAAGCTCCCTTAAATTATCCTCATCCTTCTTGAGTCTTTTTTTTTTTTTCATTTTGTTGCTCATACTGTTTGTTTTTTTCTACCTTTCTTCCAGCTTGCTAATTTGGTCTTCTGCTTCATCTAGCCTCCCTTTGATTCCTTCCAGTATATTCTTCATTTCAGATATTGTATTCTTCCCTTCCTCTTGCTTCATATTTATAGTTTCTAATGTCCTCTTCCATGAGGATGTAGTTCTCACTAAGTTCCTTGTAGCTCCCATAAAATTCTTTCTAGTTCTCACTGAGCTCCTTGAGTATATTGTAACCATTATTTTGAATTCTATGTCTGATAGATTGCTTGCCTGTATTTCATTTAGCTCTTTTTCTGAGGAAGTTGTTTCTTTGTCTCACTATTTTAGGTGACTCTTTTTGTTTGTTTCTGCATCTCAGCTTTTTCTGCATTGACTTCCTGTCTCTGTGTGTTGGCCTTCTGTGTAGGAGTCTGTGGGACTCAGTTGTGCAGTATCTTTGATCTCTTGATTCAGATACTCTAGGGATTCCCTTTACCCAATTTATGTGGGTTCTCTTATGGTACTTGAGCTTTTCTTATTGATGCCTCATTCATTAGCGGGCTCTCCCAAAATAAAAGGGGCCATCCTCACACAGTCAAATACAGAACAGGGG
Source organism: Desmodus rotundus (assembly GCF_022682495.2). Lineage (NCBI taxonomy): Eukaryota > Metazoa > Chordata > Mammalia > Chiroptera > Phyllostomidae > Desmodus > Desmodus rotundus. The sequence continues at coordinate 63,247,052 of NC_071399.1, read as the reverse complement.
GCTGATGAAATCAAAAGATGTTTCTAAGTACATCAACATTGTAAATTCTGGCTCATGCACCTTCCTGCATAAACAGAGGATTATGCTCTAGAGCAATGTTTCTCAAACTGTGCTCCCCAGGCTCCAGATCTGGGAATTTGTTAGAAATGCATATTCTCCATCCTCATCCCACATCTCCTATCAGAATTTTTCCATGGCCTTTTTCATAGACCATATTCTGCAGCTCCAAAATTTCCTCACCAGCTGTTCTTTGTGTGGATCACTTCCCCATGCCAATCCCAAAGAAAATTTATGCTGCTGGCTGGTGTACACTTGGGCTCAAAGAGTGACTGACTAACTAGTGGTAATTGGAGGCATTTTGGACAGATATTGCACCTGAGTGCTCAGCCATCCACATATATGTCCACAGTAATCCTCATGCTTATAGAATGAGCTATGTGAGAAAGCAAAAAAGTAAAGACCAAGGGGCAGAGATTTCCATTTTTACTCTTTTCTCAAACCAGCCTATATCAGGGAATGTATTTTCTAACAACAACAACAGCAAAAAAAAAAATAATAAGCAGTATAGTTTGTGAAACATTAAGAATTTCTAGGAGATTGAGTACATAGATATTTATTATTTTTATGCATTTTTCCACATTTAAACTATTTAATAATAAATTATATATAAAGTAGTTTTTAAATGATCCTCAGAACATTTGGTATAAAAAAGTAATGGTGTCAGCTTTGTAAATTGCATCCATATGTTTAAGGTGACTCAGGAGAAATATAGAGAAAAAGCTACTCAGAAAATAATAATTAAATTAAAATTTTTGTTTTTGAAATTTTTATATTTGAGTTAATCTTATTAATAATGTTCTCTCCAGTTGAGTTTTCAGAACCTCATACAGTAGACTAATCAGGTTATCAGTGTATGTTTGTTGAATGAATAAATGGATAAATGAATGAGATAAGGAATCTGAGTATTTCATGACTTTTGGAATTCCTACTCATTATAGGAAATTAAACCACTTCTACATTTCTCATATTTATTTAATTCTTTTCTGCAAATATTCAGGAATAACTGTGCACAATGTTCTAGTGCTGCCCAAATTTATATGTTAAGTTATGCTTATTTGTAATCTACTAGAGAAAATAGGAAACAGAAAAATTACTCACATTGAAATAATAAGAGGGAATCCTGGTTGCTTCTGTTACTGATAGGCTCCTATAAAACCAATCATATCTATAATTAGGACCTCTGAGAAGCCTCAAAACAAACAAAAAACCCGAATTCACTGAAAGTGAATAAAAAACAAGCATATTCTAAAAGGAAGTGGAAATCTGAAAGAAATGATACAAACTCTGTGATGACTCAAACTTGGAACTAGCAAAAAAGAATGCTAAAGCACATACTCTATACTGTAATAACAAATGCAAATTAAAATGAATCTCAATCTTCCTGTTGAAAATAAGCAAAAAGACTTTCCCTTTTTCCCTTTTCTTAGAACATTTACATTAACAAACCTGTAAATTTCTTTGAAAGATATATAAATCTTTTAAAAAATCCAATAATCTTTGTACTAACTTTATAACTAGGGAGCCCCTTTCTCAAGGATCTGAGAGCCATCTCTTTGAAATGTAAACATTGAAGAAAATAGCATCCTTATCTCTCAGTGTCTGTGGGGGAGTAGGAGGCTAACTCAAGTGGTGGGATCCCTATTCCAAATTGCGAAACTATCTCTTGCTATAAAACGAGAAGTTCATATACTTTGGGAGGATAAAGCAATTGACTAACACTGATAGGCAACCCAACTACTAAATGAATTTAAGACGAAGCTCTGTGTGACAAATGGTGTTGTCAAGTGCACTTACTTGAAGACTAGTTATTGCCTACTTTGAAAACATATATGCAATGGGTGGTATTGTGACAGGACAGTAAAAAGCTAGGAAAATTCCTGAGCAAGTAGAATAGGGAAGCTGAGACAAGAAAATTAAACAAGGCCAAACAATTTGAATAACGTACAGCCAGCTAGTGAATTGCAAGACCTTATCTCCTACATCCAAGGACACTCTTTAGAGCAAATGGTTTATACCTCTCCTTCCTAGCCGGAGAATACATAGCTTAAATCACCCTGATCTCGAAAATAGAGAACAACAGCCCAATTAATACCATTTGTGCCAGCCAAACCCAAGGACAGATGAAGTCAAAGGAACAAATAACAAAAACTCCATTAGAGCCAGACAGACCCAACATAAAGTAAAACAAACCCAAAGTAAAAGTAAAACAGTAAGGCAGACCAAAAAATTAATCCCCAATTCCCTCCACCAATACAGTTATCTTGATGTATCAGCATGTTGAAAAATGTACCTGGAAAGCTAATGAATATTTTGCTGAAACCTTCCCCAAACTTATACCCGTAGAAAACTTTCTTACCCACAGAAAATAGATAGTAACCCTCAAGACAAAGACCAGGTGCAGGCTCACTCTAGAGCACACCCATGCCCCTCCCTGGGCATGAAGTTTTTACTTCCTCCTAAACTCTAGAGGTCCCCATGAGAGTTACAACCAGGGAAGCGGTAGACAGTGGCAGCTCATCCCAGGCTTCCCCACTGACCCTGTCTCCAAGAGTGAGCTAAAACCAGGCCTGCCTTGACTCATTTCTTTCCTATAGGGTTTCTAGGGAATGAAAGCAGAGCACTGCCTAAGCTTTTTCCTGTTGCTCCTTCTACTCTAGGTCTTTCTTGGTTTCACCAACCTTAGTTTCAATAAAAGGACTCTCAAAATCACCTGGGCCTGTGTAGTGAATCTTTCCTACTTGAAGTCAAGACCCTGTACACAGGCGGGCTGAGGTAGACCTGCTCTGGGCTGGTCCCTGTCCTGTAACAGGAGCCTTGGCTATATAAAAAAGTGAGATTTCTGTGTTTTCAACCTCTTAGTAAATTGCCTGTGATGTATAGTATATTCTGGTTTAGTGCTTATTTAATACCACAGCATTTTTTTCTCTCTAATTCTTTGTGAAGAGGTTTTCTGGGTTGGCAGGCGATTTTGTTTTCAGTTGTATCTCCACAACAAGTCTGGTGACAAGGACAGGCTGTCAGCAGTTACTGAATTAAATGGACCCGTTGAAGGTTTCAGGGCCTCACAACAGTTGGGCAAAGAAACTAGAAACATAAAGACTCCCTTTTAGGTCTCTTATTTTAGCATGATAGTCAAACTCTATTTTCCCCCCAAAACCAAAATTAAATGAGCATGGGAAATAGAAGCTAGAAGATTCCATTGAAGCCACCATATGGTTGGATGACATGGGAACCCAGGGATTTTGCCTTCAGGTCTTTCTTTTGAAGAGCTAATAACTTTCTGTCATATTTATAATAGGTATATGAGAACTCAGTCTTGCAGTGGCCTAAGGAGAGGTTTTTTTTTTTAATTTAAATTAATGTGTTTGTTGGATCTCATCCCAAGCAAGTGAATTACTGGTAATATTATAAACTTCAACTTCCAACTTCACATTATACATAAAATGTAGTTTAAGATAGATCATAGACTTAATATAAAAACTAAAAGCATAAAGCTTTTTAAAAAGAAACATAATAGAATATATTTGTAGCTTGGGGCTAGCCAAATGTTTCTACGAGTTCACAGAAAGCAATAACCCAAACAAAAGAAAAAAGAAAACAATGATACATTAGAATTCCTCAAAGTTACAAACTTTTGCACATCAAACACACCATTAAGATGGGTAAAACAGAGACCAGGAAAATCTCTTTGCAAAACACGTATGCCAAAAAGGACTCCTCTAACTCAATAATAAAAAGTATAAGTAAACACACAAAGTAGTCAAAGATTTGAATAGACACTTTATAGAAAACACATGACCAATAAGTGCATAAAGAGTTTTACCATCATTAATTGTCACAGAAATACTTACTTGAGATTTGTGCATATATTAGTAAGAATTTTCCAGAGAAATAGAGCCAATAGGAGAGAGAGACAGACAGACAGACAGAGACAGACAGGGAGAGAAATGTTAAGGAACCTCTCAAAAAATTATAAAAGCTGGCAAGTCCAAAATCTGAAGGTTGGCAGGCTGGAGGGCCATGAAAGAAGTGATGTTGTAGCTCATATCAGATGGCAGGTGGCTGGCTGGATTCTCTCTTCCTGAGAGGAGGTTAGTCTTTTTTTATTTATTTTTTCTTGTAAGGCCTCCAACTGATTGGATTAGACCCAGCATATTATGGAGGTATTTTGCTTCACCAAGGTCTACTGATTTATATGTAAACTTCATCTAAAACATATGTTGATAACAACATCCAGACCAGTGTTTGATCAAATACTTGGGCACTGTGGCCTAAGCAGATTGATACATAAAATTAACTATCACAGTGAATTTCTTTGTAAATTTTACATTAAAAAGTGTGTGAATAACTACTGACCCTAGCTGAATGCATGCATGACAAAGCATTGAGGGTATGGCAGGATTAAAGGTTGCAATTTACTTGAAATGTGTCAGGGAAGTCTGGTGGGTGGCTGGATGGAGAGACATAGAGTAAGACAGATTGATAGATGTGTGATAAAACAATTATCATGAGATGCTAGAGTTTAGGTTGTGGGTGTATGGGTGTGTATGGTAAAGTTGTTCCATGCTAGAAAAACAGGAATATTTTGTTGAACATATAATTATTGGTCAAATTAATGGAAAACTTAATTTAGAGGAGGAAGAATTAACATAGGATCACTTAATCATCATATTTGAAACATGACCCTAAAAAATGAGGTGAATATCAACAATCAGAGGGAAAATATAGGAACATAGCTCTTAAGGTAAGTATAAATGAAGTTTCAGAATAATGAATGGGGTACTTTAGCCTTGACCAGTGTGGCTCAGTTGGTTGGGTGTCATCCAGCAAGGTGGAAGGTCACCTATTTGATTCCTGGTCAGGACAAATGCCTGGGTTGCAGGTTCAATCAGGTCAAGGCACATACAAGAGGTAACTGATTGATGTTTCTCACATCGATGTTTCTCTCTTCCTTTTTTTCCCTCCCTGCCCCTCACTCTCAAAAAAGAAAGGAATGCTTTGCTGAAATAATATATTTTTGTTGGAGACTAGTAACTCTACCTTGCCCCATTATCCATCTGAGTGACCTAGCCCCTTATCCTTTCCCACATTAACCGCTATTACTTACTTACATATTCATCTAATCCAATTCTATTAGACTTCACTTGAACTTTAGAAAAGATTTCCCATCTATAAGCCTCCCTTCGACTTACTGTGACCTTGTGCAATGCTTTCCTTTCCCCAGCACAGATTTCCCTTATACCACTTCTCTCCCAGTGCTTAGTGACAGCAAACCTCATTTGATTTTCCGAGACTCCTAAATTATCCCTCCTTCCAGTGATTCATCAAATCATTTACATTATTTTTATAGAATTTTCCATATTATGTTTAATTGATTAATTTTTATTCTTTTATTAACTTAATTTATATTACATATAAGTAATATCTTATTTTCCCAATTAGAATATAAAGTGAATTCTTGTCAGGAACTGTCATTTACTTTGTTTCCTTCATAATTCTTGGTGCATAATCTTGTCTACTATATAAGCTAAAAAATATTTAGGGAGTATATTAGTTTTCTATTGTTCCCTAATAAAATTACCAAGAAAATTAGGAGATCAAAACATTTACATTTTTATTTCATGATCAAGACTCCAGAAAGAGCTTAACTGGTTCTTCTGCTCAGGGCCTAACAATTCTACAAAGTGTCCAAGAGGAATGCGATCCCATCCGAGGTCCTCTTCTGAGATTACATAGATGCTGGCAAAATGTATTTCTCTACATCTGTGGAACTCATCATGGCATGCTTCTTCAGGGACAGCAGAATAAAGTCTGTAACTTCTCCAGCCCTCTTCTATAGGGCTGATAGGTTAGAATAAAATCCAACCAGGAAAACTTGCCTTTTGATTTACTTAGACTCAATTGATTACAGATGTTAATTCCATCTGAGAAATCTCTTTACTGTTACAGTGTAATGTAATACCATCACAGGAGTCATGCCCTTTAGTTTTGTCAACTCTTATTGGTTAAATAAAAAGTAACAAGTTCTGCCTACACTAAAGGGAAGTGAGTTGTATATGCAAGGATATATGTGGGTCATTAGAATTATACCTACCGCAGGGAATAATAAACTACTTTTATACTTGCATAATGCATTGAAAGTCTCAATCAGTCCACTGACATGTTGGCACACATGATATCACTGAACAAATGCACAAGGAATGTTCACCACGGGTGCTTCCAAAGCACTCAGTGCACATCTCTGTTATAAGATCACAAATGTGGAAATTGTGCTTGTTTTACAATAGTGCTTAGTTTTTTTAGGCTCTTGACACATGTCTTTAAGGAGTTGTCTTCACCATAGTTCAGTAATAAGATTTCAATCATAGATATGTTAACACTCAAAATTTGGAAAATGTAAGAAATAATATTTGGAGAGAAATCACCTGCATGTTAGCAATGGATGATAAAAAATTTCCATAACAGAGAAAGGCAAATAACATGTGATTTTACTTTAATGTGGAATCTGAAGAACAGATCCAAAGAATGAACAAAATGGAAACAGACACATAGGTAGAGAGCAGACTGATGGTTGCCCTAGAGAGGGGGTGCATTGGAGAAATGGGTGAAAAGGTGTAGGGATTAAGATGTTCAAATTGGTTGTTACACAGTAGTCATGGGGACATAAAGCACAGCAGAGGAAATATAGTCAATAATGTTGTAATAACTGTGGATGGTGCCAGGTGGGTAATTGAAATACTGAAGGGACCACTTTGTAAAGTATATGATTGTCTAACCAATATGCTGTACACCTGAAACTAATACAAAATAATATTGAATGTGAAATTCAATTGAAAAATTTTAAAGAAAATTGTTTTATGCAGGTTAATTTTACACTAAATTTCTCATTTATGACTTGAAAACAGTATTTCTGTAACACAAGGTACTGAAGTGTGAATTTCTTAAATAGCATGACACTTCAATAAACTAGCTACGGTCAGAGTCATCTGCACTCAGACTCACTGCTGTTTAAATGATCGCTGGGGGCGGGGGGGGGGGATAAAAGGACTAAATGGTAATGGAAAAAAATACAATAAAGATTAAATGTAGAAAAAAACCCTACTCAAACCATGCTAAGGTATTGGAAACAGAATATTGTCATGTCTTAAAATTACAATATCGTTTCGTATTTTCATTGAAAACAAAGTACACACACTACAAAGCAAAGCCAGTTTCCTAAGGCTGTAATACAACTGTGGCTCAAAGGACTTTATTTATATTTAAGGGTTTCTGACTCTGATTTACAATAACAGTCTGTGCTTCCTAATGTGCCAACACATTTCTTAAAAGGATGTTCTCTCACCTTCAGAATGCAATGGGAATATCAAAACAAAACTCAAAAGCGGGAAACAGTACTGGCCTTTTTTCTTTGTTATGGCTGTTAGATAGTAATTGGCTTATTCCCAATTCATAAAATGTTAATGCGATATTAAATGGCACATTAGTGCATCCTTTCTATGGAAGAGAATTTATTGCCAGTTCTCTCCTCTTGCAAATCTCTTTTCTTTATTATAAACAATAGTTGTAAATACAAGTGTGTCAGAAAAAGTAGGTAATGCATGATATGTTCTCATAAATTATTTATTTTATTAAAAGCAAAGTAACTTGCAGAATAGTCTTAAAGATCCTATTTGTAGGCAAATTGTATTATGAATTATTTGGAAATTTGGAATTAATGTTTAATTACCATAGCAAATTGTATTTCCAATAGGATATATATTCATTGACAGTGTACTGAGGTGCAGAGCTAAAAGATGATGTTTACAGTTACTAGATCAAAAAAAACCAACACCTAAAATATTTTATCGTTTAACAATTATATTTTTATGAAGCTTTTAAAAATGGAGATGGGTATGTGAAATAAAATACTCAGGCAAAAAACCCCCAAATTGTTCTGTCTCTCTCAACTGGGCAGAAAAGAGGTGGTGGCCCTAAATGTAGAGAGTGGAATGTCACCCTGGAGCACAGAATTTGGGCTCATGGTGGCCAGTCCTTTAAGATGGAGCACATTACTCAGACATCCCTTGCCTTGGTTTCTTCACTTGTATAGCAAGGATGATAAAAACACCAACAGCAGTTGTGAACGTTAAGTGAGTGATTATATGTGAGTCATGCAAAGTAATACCTTTCATGGCATCCGCAGTTTAAACATTACAAGTATTATAATCTCCTGCTTAGAATGTTTCTTAAGTCTAGACACATTTATTGTATTTGCATTTATTTATTTTAAGAGAGAAGCAAAAACTGATGAATTTAATTACATAAAAATTTAGGGTTTCAGTTTCATGAGGGAAACAAGCAAATGACAGAAATAAAATGCTATCAGTATCTGAAGCAACAAAAGGTTAATATCCAAAATATATAAGACAATCTATAAATCAACCAGAAAAAAGCAGTAACCCAGTGAAAAATGAACAGAGGATTTGAACCAGCCATTTACCTAAAAGTCTATTGAGTATATGAAAAGATGTTCAAACTTACAAGTATCAGAGAGAGGCAAATTAAAATAACAATAATGTATCATTTCTCCCATCAGCTAGAAAGCCGTGTAATACCCGGTATGATGTGGAAGTTAGAAATGCTAGTGGGCTGCTTGCTTGCAGAAGGGTAGCTGGTACAGCTGTTCTGGAGAGCGATGTGGCATCGCTTAGTCAGATTTTGGTTACATCTAGGTGTATACGTATGACCTCAGTAATTCTGATTGTGGGTATATCCTAAAGAATACATCATACAGGTTTATAAGATTGTATATGAAGACCTTCAAAATGTTTTATGAGAATTTAGGGGAACTTTATCTGTTCATCATGTTATCAGTGAAAGTGGGGTTCTTGAAGTGTCCAGAGGAAAATAATTTCCTGAGACCGGCATAGGAGGACGTGGCTCAGTGGTAAGGTTTATTGATGGTGTACAATTAAGGGGGTTCCCCTCCTGACTTCACAATGTCTCATTTCCATCTGTCTCACCATGAAAAGTGTCCAATCTTGTCTTTAGTGGGGCCAGGATGAGACTACTGCTTAAAGTATGTTTTCAGCTGCAGTCCAGTGTTGTGCTTTGGTATTCAGCCATGGCGGCCATGGGCCACGTGGCTAAGACCACATGGTCTTGGAAAGAACAGGTGCATGCACCATGCAGATGTGGGTCACAAACAAGAGAGAGAGCTTCTTTGTTCCCCTGGAATTATATTAGTTTAGGCTTGGGATGAACCAGGTGCCTTTTCAAAGAAGTCAATTAAAAGGAAAAAAAAAAAAGCCAGTTTGGGAAAAAGCCAAGTCCCAAACTTTCACAGGCTTTGATGAGTCCATACCCAGTTGAAATGACAGGCCTGTATGGTCCAGCACCTCCCACTGTGACCCCCAACAATCTGATACTGGAGGGGGAAAGGAAGTAGCGTTAATCCTTTCTGTGGAGCAATGCTGTAATCCCCTGGGGCAGGGAGGTGTAGCTTTCTAGCTAACAAGCAGGCTTATGCTCCGCTTCTGTGCCTAGTTCCCTTTGCTCCCCTTTTGTAGCTCACTGCCAGTGGTAACAATCACAGTGGAAGTTGCGAATGCACAGCATGGATTACTATGCAGCCGTTAGGAGTAACAGACTGGATGATAACATAGTGCTTGGTGAAAAAGGGAATGTAAAAATAAACTGTATAGCACAATATCATTTATGGAAAATATCCACATAAAATAGTCCATGCTTTGCTGGGACACATAAAAATGAGTGACTATGCTTTGAATGAAGTGTTCATTGAAGGAAAAAGGGTAATGGGAATGCTGGACCCTATTATTTCTTTTTTTTGCAGCCTTTCACAATTCGTCTTATTCATTTATTTATTCCCCTGCATGCTCATTCCCCATTTTTCGCATTTTTAAAAATAAAAATTTTATAATGTGGTCACTTTGCACTTCAATAAATCATAGTATAGCAATGCTTTACATAACAGGAAATACATAGATCAATAATAACAATATTAGAATATGTCCCTCTAACATTGTTTCAGTAAGTCTTCTAGCCTGAGCTGTAGTAAGCCATACATTCTGCACATAAAGACACTGAGGCTAAGTAACGATTAAGTCTTTCCTCTGCGTCACACAATTGTGCGACAGAAGTGTAATTAAGTAACCGCAAACCAGCTCAAAATGGTTGAACAAGATACTGAACCACTTTTCAGAGACAACATACCAAAACCACAAGCCGTGCAGCCCAAGCCTGTGCAGGAGAAAGAACTTTGATCTCCTGCTGTGCCTGGAAACACAAAGTCTCGCCCTCACTCCTTCCAACCCAAGGACCAGGACATAATGGGAACTTGAACCCTGGAACACTTTCAGAAGCAGAGGGTCTTTGTCCAGGAAGATCTTGTGTTGATGCCCCTTTCCATAAATGTCCAAGTTCCAAGTCCTTAAATTCAAACATGTTGGCCGGCACTTCCACGTACCTGTTCCCCCATACTCTGAAAAACCCGCCCCCAAACCCACATGGGAGAGTTCAGGCTTTTGATCGTTAGCTTCCCCTTCCAGTGGGTGGCACTATTCATAATAATTTTTTCCCTACTGCAATTTTTGGTGTGTAGTGTTTGGCTCCGTTAGGGCTATGTGAACTTTTCTGTTCTGTAACAATTATTAGTGGTTTCCAAACCCAAACCCCATGCTTCTTATTCTATTTCAAAAGTGTAAGTAGGAACTGCTATGTTTTATTATTATTTTTTTCACCTCATAAAATTAGTGGTGATGAGTAGTCCTTAATTTGGAGTGGGATTTTTGTAAGGATATTTTAGTACAAAATATATAAAGGGTAATTTCTCAGTTAATCAGAAAGCAATACTGGGGAAGAAGGTTATATTTTAAAATCAGACTTTTGAATTTTGCATATTCAGTTGAATTGAACTGAACATACTTAATTTTCATACACATGTAATGAAATGGAATATTTGTATTAACAAAGCTCACCACAGAGACCGGAAAGAGAATGGCAATCATAAATTTACACTTCAAATTATTGCAACTTATGAGCTCTGCATTTGGGTGTGAAGAGTAAACAGAGCAAAATTAGCATTTCACAAGTTTGTGTTACAGAGCAAGGGGCAGGGGGTGGTTCACGATAAATTATTACAGAAAGGATTCCCCCTTTCTGTCTCTGGAGGTTCCTTCCCCATGCCCACCTGCTAGGTTCGCAATGCCCGCCGCCAGAGGAAAGACGTCTCTCAATGCCAGAGACTGGTGAAAAGGAAAGGAATTGTTTATTTAAAAGTTACACAAACTTAGAATAATGACCTAATGTCTTCAATAAGATACTAAAGTCCTCTAGAATACCCACAGATGCACAGTCCTTCCCTCTCCCTCTGCCCAGTCCGGGGTACCGTGTCTCAGGAAAGGAAGTAGAAGTCCGTGATTCAGGCTCCCGGCACCATCAGCTGTGTGGCTGCTGCGATCTCCAGTTAATCCAAAGCCATGTGGCACCTTCTCAGGGCCCACCAGCAAGAGTCCTCTCTCCCCTTTCTCTATGGCTGCAAAGTCTCTCCTGCTGCCTAAGCCGCGTGGCAAGAAGAAGCACTCCAAAACCTCGTGGTCCTCTCTACTCTCCTTCAGAACCACGTGGTCCTTTTCCCCACTTCAGAACCACATGGACCTCTATCTATCTAGTTGCTTCAGAGCCTCGTGGTTCTCCCATTTACTTCAGAGCCGCGTGGTCTACTCCTTCCTTCAGAGCCGCATGGTCTACTCCCCATTTACTTTGGAGCCGCGTGGTCTCTTCCTTTTCTATGGCTGCCGGGCCTAGGTTTAAATCCCAGTGCCCATCTTCCTTTGCAGCTCTATTTCTGACTCCTCCTACAGCCAGTTACACCTGCCAGCATCCCCGTATTCTTCCAGCTTTACTGGGCTGCCATAGTAAGTCTGGGCAGGTGTGGCCCCATGGCATGGAGCCAATCATCTCCACGCTCTCACGCAGGCCCTGTAACCAGGGGGAGTTACTTCCCAGTCCCATCCTGGGTAGAATTTGGTCCCATCCCCCTGGCTCAAAGCATGGCCACAGCTACTTAACACATCCATGAAACCAGTTAAAGGTTATAGATATGTTAAATGACTGTGCTAGGGGTTAGCTGCAAAGCTCTTGCTACCCAAAACAGCTCTGAATGGCCCTGTTCCATGTGTCCCATCCCCCCTGGCTCAGGCTTGTGGGGGTGAGGACATCCTAGATACATTTTTCTAATATTTCCTGGACACCCCGAGCTCTGGACCCCATTACAAATCCCTTTCTGGGGCCCTCCTCTTGGCTGCACCCTGCTTCATTTGGACTTAAAGGTAGTAAGAAGGCTGTAGATATTGCTAGAGATTAGGACCATAATCATACAGGCAGTGGGAACACACTGCTGATGTGTATATATCTCCCTTCTCACAGTGGCCAATGTAAGTTTATTCTCTGTTTCATTTCTTGATAGTTATTATTGGCTTTGCATTATGAAAATATAAAAAAGCACATTTATACTATGATATGTAAACACAATAGTCATCCTTATAGAGGGAGTATGTTCTGTTGATATGACTTACCTCTTTATCAACAATCATTGAATTAATTTTTGTTTTTTAATATGATGACATTTAAAGTTAGACTTTCCAAATGCAATTTGAAATGGAATGAGGGATTGTCACAGATGGCGAGGAGCTGTGGCATGAGTTAGTTTTTGGACATGAAAACCCACCAAATACAGTTCACCTGCATGGAAAGAGTAGTCTCATTTGGAATACCAATACTGTGTTCTACTACTCACTTTATCTGAACTTTTTAAATCTGTTTAAGAAGAACTAACAATTCTGGAAACACAGTAATATTTATATACAGATATAAAGATATGTAAAGACAGTTGGTTTATTATGAATAAACTTCTAAGTTACGTAGGAAAAATACCTTTTACCCTTTGAAGTTTCCAATAGAGGTGAGGCAAGAAATAGGGTATGGAATATAATGTGGGGAAAAAATGTATCATTTAACAGCTAAAGAAATTAACTTTGTTTTTAAAATTCTCAATAGAATTTGAAAAAGTTAAATCTAAGTATGAAGGTCAGAAAGTATCAAAAGATGAGGCAAAAGTTACATACAGCTTCCCTTCCTTAATGAGAAAAAAGAAAATTGGTTCTACTCCTGAGGAATGGGAGAAAGTCAAAGATCAGAAGAAATATTTAGCAAGAGAGTGATATCCTGGAAACTTAAAAATCCTTTATTCTAGCAAAATAAAGGATTACTGATGATACCCCCCTAGTAGAATGCACTCATCCCCCACCCTTTTTACAGCAGTGTTCACTGTCAGTTTCATTCTTATGAATCCTCCTTCTCCTTTTACCCAATTCCCAGTCACTTGGCAAACTATGCAAGTCAGGCTTTCCGTCCTGTTACACAAGCCCAGCAGTTCTCACTGAAGTCAATAATCACTACACTGATTCCATGAGGCACCATCCAATCCGGCTCTCTTAGAAATAGAAAGGAAATAACTAACAATCAGTCTTGGCAATCAGGTTTATATAAACCTAAATTTTCCCAATCAAACCTAAATCCTTTGTCATTTTTAATAGTAATTTTTCAGACTTCTTGATCTCTAAGCAGTATTAGCACTGTGGACAGCTAGCTCCCTTCTTGAAACATTTCCTGTTCAGAGTTCTATCGTGCACATCTCTCCTGGTTTTTCCCTCACTAGCCACTAACTTCTAGTCATCTTCTTAAGTTCGGTTATATCTGACCGGAGTTCCTCAAAGATTAGTTGTATGTCCTTCCTCTTATCACTCCACGCACTGATGAGACAACACATTCACTCGCATTCCCTTGGTGAGAGGCACGTGGCTCCAATTGAATGCAGATGACTGTGATTGTGGTCTAGCAATGTACTCAGAAAGAATGAGACACAGGCAAGTGTATTAACTCTCTATAAGGAGTTGTAACTGATATATGAGTTAGGTTAACAGAAAGTTTATAGCAGAGCTCCAGGAGGAATACTTGGCTCAAACATGCTCCAAGTGTCTGAATTCAACCACCTAATATTAAACATGGAGTCGATTTTATAGACTAGAAATTAGCCAGGATTCAGCTGTCAATTTGTGATGTTGTTATTATTTGCTAAATATTAACAAGAAGTAAGAATCTCTTTTTGATAAGGCTTATTGATAATATGCAGGAAGCAATTAAATAGGTTTCTATTCACAGTGGGGAAAAAGAAGAACCACCAAGTTGGATTGGAACAAGTACTTAAGCACTTTATAGAAAATGTGCTTCAAGGTTCTGAGACTGGATTTCCCCTGGGTTTGAATTTAATTTGGACAGAGATATAGAATATGGTTGTTTTGGTGAATCTTAGAAAACAAAAGAGAACATCTCTGAGGTCATTTTCAACTATAGCACTTTGAAGATGAATTAGATATTACAAAATATCCCTTTAGAATGAGTCTGTTTTGTGATGAGTCAATGAATAGAGTAAACTAGAAGTACTCAACACAATTACAATTAAAATTACTGAGGAAAATAAACAGCTTTTGGGCATTAGAGCATACCTTTGGTTGTGTGAATTCTGAATTTTCTCTTTTATAAGAATGTATATGAGTTGCATTAAATTTACCTCTACAAATTATAAATTTTACTGATATAAATAATTTGTATATAAAACTTTTTTGTAAATTCCATAAGGCTAATACTTTTACTAGAGGATTTTTGCTGATTTTTTTGAACTTTGGTATCTGTAGCAATTAATAGTTGGAACTGTCAAGCAAATATAGTTCTGATATTAATGTTTCTTGATATTTTCATTTATACTCATGAACACAGTAAAACAGCAAAGACAAATGTCAGAATGTCACTCTCTTTTTAATGACAAGATTATATGTTTCACAATTTAACATAAACATTCACAAGCTTAAATATTAAGTTTTCTTTTATTCTGTGCACCATGTGTTCTAATACTTGTCTCTTTTCTTACCATTTTTATTTATTTATGCATGTATGGATGGATGTATTTTAATAGGTTGATTGATTTTAGAAAGAAAGGAAGGGAGAGAGAGAGAAGCATCAATGTGAGAGAGAAACATGGACCGACGGTCTCCTGTAAGCATCTGGGAATTGAACCTACAGCTGAGGTGTGTTCCCTGATGAGAAGCAGAGCCCCAATCTTTTGGTGTATGGAACAATGCTCCAACCAACTGAGCCATACCAGCCAAGGCTACTTTTATTTTTAAAATCCAATTTGATGTCAGTATATAAATGCCTGCTTCATTATATTTCATTGCTGAATAGTATGAGTGTTTCATTATTTATTGAAATATTCCAATATTGGTGGACAACAGGTTGTTTCTGGTCTGATCTATATTTTGACAAGACTATATCAGTAGAAAACTTGCTGGTACATGATAAATGAAAAAAAATCTTTGTCCATATTATTAAATGATTATCTAACTAGTTGTAGCATTCCTATATAACAATTCTGATTATTCCCATAAAAGACAGTTCGGACATGAGTTTTAGTCTGCTTGTATACTATTTGACCAATGTCTCTTATTGTGCCTCAGATAAACGGACTTTCCTTGATCAGTAACGTAGTTCACAGAATGGAGACAAAGGGGAAAAGAGAGAGAGTCCAGAGTCAGAGAGAGTGAGATTTCTACTCTTTTTAAAATAAGCTGATCAGTATAGAGACTTCTTAATGTATCACAGCTTTCATTGTCTATTAGTTTAATTATTGTGTGCCTGAGCTACCATTCCGAAGACTGAATTATACCAGCGTGACTCTGATTACTTTTATATTAAGGAAACTATTCCATGTACTTTACATTCAAGACTTCAGGAAAAAATAACTGCACTTTCTGCATCATCTGAGGTTAAATGATGCATCTGAAAATTCTAACACAGGGAACTCTCTTTTCTGTTCAAATATGGTTTCACTGATGTCACCCTGCCTCCAGTGTATTACTTACAACACAGTGCAAAGAGAACAGCTGTCAGGGTGAGAAGTCTAAACACACTTTTGCACAATAACCTGGTACTGAAAAAATGCATTTCATCATGCTGAAGCTTCATGAAATTGAGTTCATTAAGTTAGGATTTTTAATGATTATGTCTAAGAAAAAAACATTTATACCTAAACTATTGAATAAAGCAACTACAGAAAGCTATCCAAGAAGATACAAAAATTTTATTAAAATGAGTTAATAAGTGTTTCTTTCAGCATTTCATTATTCTAAAAACTGAAATTAGAAGAACCTTGATAACTCGTTTATTGCTCTGCAGCCCAAAGTCATGGAAGAAGACAGAAGCCGGTGCTCTGAGCCTTGCCCTGCTCCTTTCTCATTCCTGCTGAACTTAACAACCTCATTTGTTTTCTTGGGAATTTGGTATGACACTGTAGAGATAATTGTGCCATAGGCCAATATAAAACATTAAGATCTATACCCCTGAGAAGCACTAGAATTCACTTAGAAGAGTAAAAACTGATTTTCTGTATTAGCTTTCTATGGTTTCCTCAGTATAGTCCAAAAAGGTTTTATTGTTTCATATAACAATTAACTGCTAGCAAGATACCTCACAACCAATAGTAAAACATGTCAATAGGAAATATAATTGAGTCACAACTCAATTTAATATATATATATATTTATGTATATATAGCTAGTAAGCACAAATTATAAATATTAAGATAAATATAATAATTGCATTTGTACTGAGAAATAAAGTCAATCACATATTAACAAAAAAAGAAATTTAACTTTATCAGACAGTACTTTACACATTTTGATTTTTCTAGAGGTTACCACTTGGCAAACATGAGCTGCTGCATTGTTACCTTATCTGACACGTTTATTGGCTCTACATCTCTGATTAGAAGCATTTTTATGAAATACAGCTCTTGCTTCCCATTCTACATTTTCCTTGATAAAGGTCTTCAAGTAATGCAGTAAAAACACCTTTAACATGAATTAACATTAATTAAAGCTAATCATCCAAGCCATAAAAGACCCTTTTTCCGTATCACATCCCTGAGATTTCACTGAATGTTATTAGGAAGCAGCTCATGGAACTTCCAACTGGTTTACCTCCCACCCAATCATCTTGTGCTGATATGTATGGTCACATAGTTTGGCACATCATTGAGAGCCATTCCTCCTCAGTCTTTACGGATTTGTAAACAAACAAAAACAGAGTAAACGAAAACCTAACTTTTCTAATATAAGACTCTTCTTATTATTTTACAATTCTCGTACTCTCATACACAGAAACCACTGCCACATTGCCAGAAGGAATACTGAAAAGCACCCCCCCCCCATTCTCAGGAAGCTATCTTCATCAGAAAGACACACATTGTCTCTTCACTGTCTACAATGTACTTTCATAGCTGAGTAAAGTAGCCCTCTTGTAGGATGCTGCAGATTTATCCTGTTCCTGGCTTAAGAGGCTTCATTCCTATGCTCTGAAGCATATTCAGCAGTTTTAAGACCTCTCTCTGTTGTTTTCCCCCCAAAGCTGAAGGGTATCATTATAAATAAATTTTGTTTTGCACAGCAACAGAAATCATTCACAAAATGAAAAGACAAGTTATTAAATGGGAGAAGCTATTCACCAATGACACATTTGAAAAGGGGTAAATACCCAAAATATATGAGGCACTCATACAACTCAACACCTAAAAGACAACCTGATTTTAATGGGCAGAGGACCTGAACAGATAATTATTGAAAGAGGACATACCGATAGCCAATAGACTTGTAAAAATGCTCAATGTCACTAAACATCAGAAAAATGCAAATTAAAACCAGATCAGATGTCATTTCATACCTGTCAGAATGGCCATTGCCAATAAATCCACAAACAACAAGCACTGGCGAGGATGTGGAGAAAAAGGGAGCCCTCATGCACTTTTGCTGGGATTGCAGCTTGGTGCAGTCACTATGGAAAATAGCAGAGAGATTCCTCATTAATTAAAAAATAGAAAGCCATATGACCCAGCAATCCCACTTCTGGGTATTTATCCAAAAAAATCCAAACAGTATACATTCCTATGTTCATCACAGAATTTTGTACAATAGCTAATATATGGCAGCAACCTAAGAATATTACTCATCCATAAACAAGAATGAAGTAACATTTGTGACAACATGGATAAACCTCGAGTGTATTATGTTAAGGGAAATAAGTCATACAAAGACAAATGTCATACGATTTCACTTATATGTGGAATCTAAAAAACAAAAATAAATAAATGAAACAAAAAGAAACTCATAGATACAGAGAACAAACTTATGGTGGCCAGATGGGAAGGAAATTAAGAGGCTGGGTAAAGAAGTTGTAAAGGGATTAAAGAAGTACTGTTTGGCAGTTACAAAGTAGTCCTGGGGATGATGTAAATCACAGCACAGGGAATACAGTCAGTAGTATTGTGATGACGTGTGGTGTCAGGTGGGTGCTGGACTTACTAGGGGATCCCTTTGTAAGTAATATAATTGTCTAACCACTATGCTGTACACCTACAACTAGTAAAATATGATTGTTAACTGTGAATGGAAAGTTTTTAATTAAAGGAAAAATAAAATAAGAAAAAGAAAATAAATTTCTAAGGGTTTCTGAGAGGTGGGAGTTTCTGTGGTGCATGGACTACTCTATGGCTTTTGCTAACCATCACAAATTTGAAATATTTCAAAGGAAATTTGAAAACAAAAGTGAAAAAAATAAAGGGAAAATATAAAAACGAAAAGAAAACAAAAAGGGATAAAAATAAAGTGGAGTTGGAGGGACAAAGATAGGAAAAGTGGTGAGGACAAGGAAAATGAGTAAAAAGGGTGGCAGAACAGCCGTTGGTAGAGAAATGACACCCGCCCCAGCCATACACAGAGTAATGTAGTGTTTATCGAGTTTAAAAGCAGACTGGCCTGATTCATATCCAAGTTCCACCAGGTTATGACTAAAAGACAAGTGAGACATTTGTTTAAATTCCTCATGCTTCATCTTCTCGTTTAGAAAGTGGGAAACAGTATTGTGGCGAAGAAGGTGAGGGATTAAGGAGTAAAAGTTGGCGGTCACAGAACAGTCACAGGCAGTCAGTACTACATGGGGATACAGTCGGTGGTGCTGTGATCACCATGGGTGGTGCCAGGTGGCTCCTGGAAATAGCGGGTGGGGGCAACACTCAGTAACGTGTAGGATTGTCTAACCACCCGGTTGTACTCCTGAACCACACAAGATAATATTTAGTGTAAAGTGAAGTTGAAACATAAAATAAGTAAATAAAAATGAGACCGTGACTCCAGGGTGGGTAAGCATTATTAAATCGAGACACGCTGATGTTCAATCCGCATTGTCTTGATCAGGTCAGGAACGTTTCACATGTCTTTATGCCAAATGCATGGTAGGTTTTTGTCGATGGTTGAATGACTTACTGACACAGGTTTGTTTCGAATCACTATAGTCCACACAGTGCAGTGCCTGTCCCAGGCAGCTCCGCCGCACACTGGTAGGGAAACAGGATGGACAGAATTTTGGCAGCAGGTATTTAAAGTTTCTAACGCGCCTGTCTTGTACTCTAGGATCTCCTGCCCTCGTTTACCGGACGCTTCCTCATCTACCAGTGATGAATCAAGTTGGAGTAGCAGGTCCATTATATTTTGCTCCTCTGTTACACATTAACTTCTTACAAAATATTAGACAATGTGGCAGCCTACGTTTGATTTATCATTTAATATACTGAGAGCACATCTTAATCTCTAGGGTATGAATTCTCAGTTTCGGTTTCAGAAACTTTTGGTTCCACACGAAGAAAAGAAACCACACATTTATGGGTAACTCATATATCAGCTAGCTCTCTCTGTCATCTTACAGATTTGGGCGATACTGCCTTGAATCCCTCCTTTTCAGTAAAGTGGGTTTCTAAATGCCTCCTAAAATAGTAACTCCAAGGTGCATATTTCCCTATATTTTTCTCATCATCTGTGAGCCAAGACTCATTATTTGCTTTTTTAAAATCCTTTAACAGCTCTATTGTGATATTCAGAGCTTTTTAGTTTTATAAAGGAGATAATAAGTATTCTCACTGAACATTTTTGAATTTAATAAACTTTTGTATGGGTTTCAGAACATGTCACTCCCACATACGCCACTTTGGCATGTTGATAATTTTGAATTGTAGGTACTTGAAAAATGGCTGATGTAAGAGGGACTCTCTGAACCTCCTCTGTGCCCCTGAAAGCAGGAGATAAATCTCCCCTGTGAAAGATACCCGTCCTGTACCTGGAGGGTAGAGGCACCTTGTCACCAAAGACAGGAAACTTAGGGCCAAGAGGGCAGTGTAAACAGAACTTGTTACTCCTTTACCACATTACTCTCCTAACTCAAAGCCCTTTGTCTTAAAAAGAAACAAAGATGTGTTGTTTCTTGCTCTCAAATGTATAAAAGCTTCCTCCTTTGGTCACTTCCTTGAATCTCATATCTTTGTGGGGCTCCCATAGGTACATATGTAAGTAATGTGTAATTAAGTTTATCCCTCGTCAATCTTTGTATTATGAGGGTGTCAACTAAGAACCTAGAGGGAAAATTATTTTTTTTCCTCTACATTTGCTTACAATTTGTAGATTCTAAGAATATCTATTTCATAGTTTATAGTCTTTGATTCCCTTTATGAGTCCTTGTACTTCTCTCATATTACATTTTATTTTCATTTGTAACTTCTGAAACCATTTCACAAACTCCATATATTCTCAGAATAGCAGAGAAAACAGATTAGTCTCATCACCAAGTTTTGCACCATAATTGTCAACATATTTAAAAACAGTCCAATACTTCCTAACAAAAACATGATATATGTACATATGTTATGTATGTGAAAAAAAGAAACATAAATAACTGTGACACATGGCATAAATGCCATGTGGCATAGTCATTACATTTAGCTAATTTTAGAAAAAAGGAAACAACAACATAGCTTTCTAAAAGGAAATAAATCTGAGTATTTTTAATGGTGGGGCTCTAATGTCCTGTAAGATTTTGTCTCATAGAAAAATTATATATATGAGCTGTTCTTGGCTCTTGCTTGAACTTTAATATTTATCTTACAGCATTAAGTAGGCATTATCATGCTTTCTGCTGATGAAATTCCTTAAAACTTGTTTAGTGGCTTAACAGTCAAAGCAATTACCTCTATCACTGCCTAACTGGGCAGCTTGTTCTTCTCCAGAGCAAAATGAATAGATATCATTTAATGGTCAGAGCTGGTTCTGACCTTTCCAGGACTCCAGGGCACTGAAACTGTTTGTTCAATCTACCACACTTACATAAAAAGCCGCTGCCAAGCGCTTGGATTTAGCATCAATTTGATAACAGAAGGTCTTTCCCAGCAGGGTCAGCACACTCGGCGTGTGTGGTGCAGAGGCAGCAAGACCTGTCAATATTATGAAAACGCAGCTCAGGACACTGATGTTAAAAACAAAAATGCGTGGCTAAGCTCTCTCCTGAGAAACACAGGATATGCTTACTATCACTGCACCCATGCTATCACAGAGTTCTGAGCGGAAATGAGTAAGTTATGAGATACACAGATAAATGAATGAAATAGGAGGGCAGTGTAATTCAAGGACTTGGCGGAGCAAACCAGATTGCAAAAATGCAATAGTTTACAGTTTATGATTCACATATCTAGAAATTAAAAATGCATTTGTTACCGAAACGAAAGGAAACATTTCCATGAATAAAAAAAGGCAGAAATACGAGTTCTGTCCAGAAAGTATCCAGCCGTGTACTATGAAAAATAGAGACATTTATGGGAGAAGATACAAGAAACATTGTACCCAGGACAATGAGGCCTCAGTCCCCCTCAAAGTAGGCACCTTGGGACCTCACACAGTTCTATCAGAGTCTCATCTACTGTTCAAAACACTCTGCAAAATCTTTTGTTGGAATTTTCCTGAATCTCAATGATGGTCTGAAATCTCTTCCCTTTCAAAGGTGCTTTTAGTTTTGGGAAAAGTCAGACGTCACAAGGTACCAACTCTTGGATCTAAGGGGGCTAAGTCACCTGGGTTGTGATCTTTGTTGATTGCAGCTCATACATGTTCAAGATTTTCAGCTATTCTGCTTGGTGCAGACCTTCTAGAATGTGGATCACTTTCAACAGATTCTCAACCATCTTTGAAGCATTTGTGCCACACCTTTATTTGTGCTGCACTCATTACATCGTCCCTGAAAGCCTTCTCAATCATCCGAGCAGTTTCTGTGGAGGAATGTTCAAGCTTAATGCAAAATTTGATGCAGATTTGTTGTTCTACTCGCTCAGTCGCTTGGAATGTGACGACCACACAGTACACATGCTCACTCCATGGCATCTACCACTCCCGCTGACCAGTACTATGAAGTCATCATTTCACACATGTGCATCCCAGTCCACTCTCCTTGGCTGCCAGGTTACACTGATATCACACAAACCATTTTCATTATATTAACAATGACTGGACTTTTTCAGAACAGTTCTGGTATACATAGCTTCTTGAAGTTTTTCACTTTCTTATGAACATATATAGTAACATATATAAACTGAGAAAATTGTGGTAGGGATATTTCAACTCAGAAAACAATATGAGAGCTTTGATGCAGTGTTAGCAGAAAGCTGGGCTGTATATATTTTTATTACAGTCCTGAGAGGTTTTTGATATGTTACCAGTCCTCATTGCCACGCTTCTATACAACACCACCTGAGCTGCCCTCTCTGAGGAAGACCTCGTATTATCACAAGTATGGTATGAGTAAATATGACTATATTTAAAATGTCATATTTTAATACAACTTTAAATAGAAAAAGTGAACATAATGTAGCAAGATGTTTTTATTTGACATGTATTAATAATAAACACATTTTTAAATAATCAGAAAAATATCCTTTGACCTGTATTGTTATTAAATAAATTACAATCATTAATATCATCAGCTCTATAAACAATTACTAAAATAATAAACCAACCCATGTTTAAAAAATAGTTTAAAATTTACTTTAGAGACAAAAACTCAGAATACAAATGCATTTTCTAAGCCCTTGATGTCTCACAAAAGGGTGTTCAAAAACAGATGATTAGAGATTTTAACAACAGGATTCTTGCCACCCCTTTCTATAAATAAACATGTAACTGAATATAACAACATAACTAGCCAATCCCACCTGGATCTGAGTCTTCAGGAAGTATAAATCTGACACACGTAAAAAAAAAGTTATTGTGAAATGATTAAGTCCAGGTGCAAATGTTATCAACAAAAACTTGTTTTTTCTAGGTCTTTAGAAATTGAATCCCAATGTTGAACCCTAACCATTTTCTCATTTCTCCCTCTCCTTATTTCATTGTTTCCCCCAGATTCTTCTGTTTGGTAATAAAAAAAGCTTCTAAATTGCTGATCTGAAGATGAAACTGCCAGAAGCAATTTTGTTAATGTATCTTTTAAAAATGGTTCAGGAAAAAAAAATATGTTTATGCATTTTATCTTTGGCTAACTAATATATTTTCAAATAAACTATAAGTATTAATATGAGAGCTGAAATTTTGAAACAAAATATAATTCCCCTTGCTGAGAGTCATGGTGTTAATATTCACATTACTTTCTATTAAAAAGAACAAAATATAATCAGTAAACATAAAACAGCATTTACTAACTTCTTGATGACCCTTACTGGCAGGAAAGGCAAAATGTCCTTTCACTGTCTGAACAGGAAATTATCAATAATATTAGCAATTTGAGAAGAGTTTTAGCATCTTCAACGATACTTTTTTTAGTTTTATGACAATCCAACAAGTTTACACATTTTTCATCAGATGATAAAGTATTAGGTAGCCTAACTGATTTACTCATTTCCTAAAATAAATGATTTATCAGGAATTATCATTTTTGCATCTTCACAATAGCCTTATAAATGTCATTTGGATGATGAAATAGAAAACCCATTAGTATATATTTAGTTGGCAGCTCTGAGTGCTGTATACTTTTTAATATCTATTTGATTGAATTAGTGTTGCTATGTCCTAGTCCGTTGGAATTGCATTTAAAGTTACAATGGATAGTGTGCTCTCATACAAAGTCACTTTTCATTGTAAAACCATAATGATTATAATCAAAATCAATTTCAAGGGCTCCAAGGCCTTTAGGACTACCACACTGGCCAAAGTAATGGAAAATTAAAATGATTTAAAATCCATTTCAGTCCTGTGTATCTTAAATATTACACTTTATCACATTATGTAAATTACATATATTTGCAACATAGTGTAGTTTAACAGCCCCTTATGTCCTCATGCAAGTGATAAGGGTAACATACTATCCACTTTGTAATGAGTGCATAAAATGATAATTTTGTAGGCAAACATTCCCAGCTCTCTGGCAGATGGCATAAAAGGCTGTTCAAGAAAACTTTCAAAGCAAGTTGAAATAGTCTGATAATGAATAAATAGCAGATGCCATAGTTGTAAGTTTTAGAACATACAAAATACTCAGATTTTTCTGAAAGCAAACTTCAGCCAAATTTGTACCGATACATTTATTTTTAACTTAATTTCTCATTACTTCAGATGGATCAGAACTACAAAACCTTACCACAATTATTGGAGAGGGTTTCCTTAATTATCTACAAACTATATTTATCTATTTTTATTGTAATCATATAAGAAGATGCAATAATTGTTTAAGTACATTTTCATACGTAAAGTAGAATATAGAGTGCACTAAAAATATACCTGCAATTCTGCCTTCAATTTCATCCTTCCTTATTTTTTGAAAATAAAACTTTATAGTTTATATATTTATTTTGAGTGCTTTTTCAATTAATAGATAGAACATTGATTGCATGAGTTACAGAGAGAATTTATCTTCACAGTTTTATTCAGGGATGGACTAATTATTCCCATTGGACAATGTGAATTTGGCCTTTGTCTCAGTTTTGTGTTTGTTTTGAGTTTGGTCAGTCACATGCTTTATGACTTTTCACGTCTTTTAATCCATTAAAATAGAGTTTACAATCAGTTTCTTCATTTTTAATTTATTTCAAAGCTATGAAGTTGTCGACATAGTTCTATGTCAGTTTAAAAATATAAAAACATTTGCCTTAAGTTCGGCTGCAGTTATTTTAACAGAATTACATAGTCTGCACTATCTGTTGAAAAAGCAAAGCAATAATTCTTTTAAAAATATTTGGAAGCCATTTTTTTAAACTAGAATATAATTTGGATTAAGTATAATTTGTAATGATACACTTGCAAGAATCCTCTATTTCAGTTGAGATATTTGTGCATAACTCTAAATTTCATGTGTTGCATGAGTTTAAATATTTTAGTTCACTGTATAGTTGTACCGTTATGATAGAATTTAAAAAGGTTCTATAAGTATTATAAACAGGGCTCAAGCTGAAAAAATCCTTCCTTTTGTACTGTCTGAAAATACAGATGCTACTTTGAGTTATCAATAAACCAAAGCTCTCTTTCTACACAAATAATAAAAATTTCCTTTGATTCTTTTGTGCTAATAATTGTCTTTTCTATTTTTACTCGAACATTTAAAGAAAGATCAGGAAATGATATTACTGCAAAATTCAGGATATTTAAAATCGGTTAGATGAAAAGCACATCAAATGTAAATATTATGTTAGTCAAGTGGCATGATGAAATTTACATTAAAACACATCGCACATAGTATTTTACATAGTATACATAGTACAAAATAGTATGTTTGTTTTTTAAATCTACATCCCAGGCTCAGTTAGTTTGGTGTGAATTACTTAAACTATTACTATACTCTGCTAGTGGTTAGTTAGCTTCTGATATGTCAGGCATAAATAGACCCGAGGTATTTAAGTGCCTCAAATATAATTATAAAAATTGATACCTAAGCATTTGTTAAATAACAAAGGTGAAGCTAGAACTGAATCTTTAGTGGGTGTTTGACTGTCTGGCAGAGAGCTGGCACCAGCCACCAGAGTCATGACTGGCTTCCACAGCACACCGTGTGTGAGATACAGGTGCCCAAACAGGTACTTTCTATCTATTCCCTCCTTTCATTTGGGTATGAACGTCTGAATTATCTTCACCAGTGGAATATGAGAGGAATTACATGTACTATATCTGTGCCAAAGAAAAAGTTCAAAAAGTACTTTTTTTTGGACACAAAGGCAATGTAGTAACAGCAAACAATGATTTGAGGACTCCTATTCACAGATGACGACCACGGTGACCTCCCTTCCTGAGGGTGCTGTCGGAGGGGATGGGGGTGACGTTCTCTATCTGCCCAATCTTCATTCCCGAGTGGGCAAGTGTTCTGAGAGCTGACTGGGCCCCTGGTCCAGGGGTCTTGGTCCTATTTACTCCTGCGGCCCGGTGTTTAATGTAGAGACCAGTGATACCCAGCTCCTTGCACCTCTGGGCCACATCCTGGGCAGCCAACCTGGCAGCTTACGGAGAGGACTCATCTCTATCAGCCTTTACTTTCATCCGACCAGTCACATGGCACGTGGTTTCCTTGCCAGAAAGATCAGTGACATGGACAAAAGTGTCACTTAAGGATGCAAAGATGTGGCAGACACCAAATACATTTTCTCCTTCAGCCTCCTGAGATCCAAGGTTGATGACCTGTTCTTCCTTCTTCTCCTTCCCCCTGTGAGGTGCCATTTCTGCTTGTCCAGTCCAGAGTCTGCCACCGGCGAGAGAGAAAAAGTACTTTTAATTTCTCTGACTTCTTCTTTCTTTTTAAAAAAAGATTCCTGGTATAAAAAGTAGTCGTTCATTCCCTAAGTCTTTTCTTTTTGATTGGTAGGCACAGATGATAAGATGGTCCTTACAGGTTGATGAAGCCACAATATCCGACAAGCATGAGGCACCTGCTAACTGGAGACATTGCCCAGGTCCACCTTCGGTGCATGAACAAGGCACAGGACTCATTCCAGCCCAGCAGACAAATACTTTCAGAATATTATGTAGGAGTTAATGTTCCACTGTACCCATGTGCTCCCACTGTACACGGGTCTTCTGAGTAATCCGAGGTTTCTCCAAATAACCTTCTGTAATCTGTAGAGATAAAAATATTTTTTACATCTTGGAAGAATGTGTTTTACTGGGGACTTCTTTAGGTGCCTAATGGCATAGAATTGAACTTTACTAAGAAAAGGTTTTTTTTTGTTATTTTTTTTATTCTATGCACATGTTTAAATACATAAAATAATTTGGTCAAAAGATTGAATGTCATATAAATATTTCACTGGATAACAAATTATTAAATAATGGTGTATAGCTTCCATGTGTTTCCTAACAGATTAAGTTATTATTATATATTCTGTTAAAAAACACAAAATTCAACTAAATACATTTAAAGATTGAATTGACTTTATTCAGTGATCAATGAGTTAGGCAGCATCCCATCTCACAGGTAGACCTGTACAAAATAAAAGTTTTCTATAGGTGGAAGGGGGTGGAAAAATGACATTTTAGCAAAGAATGGCTTGTTTCAGTCAAGGTCACCTTCCCTGGGGGACAGGGGAGGTCTGTGGGGTGGATTTTACACTAGATCAAACCAGGTAATTCCAGATTGGCTAGTTAAAGGTCATATTCCAGGCAGAGGCTAAGAATCTGCCAGTAGCTGCCATGAGGTTAAGTATCAAGTCTTGGTTTGCTGATAGGGGCCTCCCTCTCTCTCTCACTCTCTCTGTCTCTCTGTCTGTCTCTCTCTCCCTTTCTCTCTCTCCCTCTCTTTCTCTCTCTCCTTTCCCCTTTCAATCAGACTCTCAGATTAACTGTGATCAGATTAAGATGTAATCAAAATTTAAGGCACTAGTGCTTCTTCCAGCTACCTCCCTATAGTTGCAGCTTTTATCGATCTTCTGTGTAGTATTCAGAGGTCATGACTTCAGACTCACATTTTTTTAGCAGGATATTTTTTTTTTCATTCCTTCTTTGGTGTTCCAGTCATAAAAATATCTTTTTTTTTTTTTTTTGGTGGTTAGCAGATGCAAACATGCATTTAAGGCTTTTGAGAAAACACAATATACCAGGGAGACTACTATGATTATTATAAGCAGGATATTCCCCAACATTTGGGATGAATTTCAAAACATGGTCCTCAAGACCCAAACCAATTAAGTCCAAAAAGACCACATTGAAGTAATCACTTTCTTAATCCAGTGGCTTGTCCAGTGATCTATGTAGCTGAGTCTCACCCTGCCCAGAAGTGTCCATCCAAGTACAAGTTGTGTGGGCCACCTGTATTCTTCCTCATTGAGGTGTCTGCAGACACCTCATTGCTCAGCTGGAAAATAATCAAAGGCTTTTTTATTATCAAAAACACCTTATGTCAGAGAGTCTAAGGATTTTTGTAGCAGTTATTGGCTTGACAGTGGATTCTGCAATATATTCAAGAGTTAAGGAGAGGTTTCTGATCATAGCATCATTTACATTTACTCCTCACCAGGGAAGCAGGGCTCTGCCAAAGGAATCAATTCCTGAATCATGAGTGCTCCCTGGTAGGACATTCTTAACTCAACAGTGTAAAGTCAGGGGAATTAACAGCTGAGGTGTTTCAGTCTGTTTGTGAACCATTAGGGGGAAGGCTAGATTCTTAAGAGGCATTGACTGGTTATACACCAGCCATATAGATATTCATAGGCCCGAGGGAAATAATAACCACCTCAGACAAAGTCAAACCCTGTCAGGGCACAGACCTTTCTCTTCACATCAAGGTGGTACTATTAATTGACTTTGTGCAGGGATGGTTGCATTTACCTGTTCAAGCCAGGGTCAGTTGGGTTTTCATTGCATTCTGGATGTAAATCTAGCCTGAAATAAAGAGCTGTTCTAAATATGAATACCTTGCAAAGACCGGGACTATTGGTGAGGCAGTTTTGTGATTGGGGAAGATCTGATTTAGATAATCACTAAAAAGTGGAGGTGCAAATGTACTGATATTTATTAGGTATTTACATCTAACTGGGCAAGTTTAGTTATAATTTGAGAAATGTGAAAATAAGGTGCTGGATGATCTGGCCATAAAAGTTAAACTTGGTGAGAGAGTTCTAATGGAAGCTGTCATAGTTTCCAGTGATATTGGGGAGAGCAGAGAAATCAGTCACAGGGAGGGCCAGGAGATCTCCGACATCATGGGCTGATCAGAATCGTTGATGACAAATCCAGCAGTCCAAAAGGTTGGCCTGAAGATATGAATGATGGCTCTTTCCATGCCAATGCCAGGGCGAAGGAAAGAAAGAGAAAAAGGAAGGAATTTGTTTTCCTAAAGTATGAAGTCTTGATCCAGTGTTTGGGGTGGAAGCAGTCTACTTTGATGTCAGCTACTCCTCTTTCTCATCAGTGTGATTTGGAGGTAGGTCTCCAGCATCGGTGTTGGACCAGATGTCAGGTGGAGCCTTATTTAGCTCAATGATTTCTAGTTTTGTGGCAATGCCAGTGGTCAGGTGCACTTTACTTAGTAAGGTATCTTATAATGGGGATCGAGGGCTGTCTTCATTAGACAACATGTAATATGATCAGTCACCAGGCTCCAGACTATGAACAACAATTTCCTTTGAATTGGGATCTGGGAAGGCTTCTTTAATTTGTTGATGATATGCTTTAGCATAAGACATCAAAGACTTACAGTAGGTGGTCATATTATCGTGAGATAACAAAGGAGCAGCAGAGGGTCATATACCAACAGACACTGAGCTACCAGTGACTATTTCATGTGGAGTGAGTTTATGTTTCCAAAAGGGGGTACTACAAACAGTCAGCAAGACCAGAGATAATACCTTAGGCCAAAGGAGTCCAGTAGCTTCAGCAAGTTTAGAGAGTTTGTGTTTGAGGAGACCATTCCGCTCTTTCAATCATGCCTGATAGCTGAGGGCAATAGGGACAGTGATAATTCCAAGAAGCTTACAATGTTTTTGTTAAGACTTGCCTGGTGAAGCAGGTGCCTCAATCACCCTGCTTGCTATGCCCCAAGTAGGAGACATGTTTTCCAACAGTTTCTTTGCCCCTCGAGGGCATCAGCTTTGTGGCAGAGAAAGGCTTCACCCAATCTGGAAAAATACATACGATGACAAGGACAGTTTGATAACCCATACTATGTGGCAGTGGAATGGAGTCCAGTTGCAGGTGTCCAACCTGTCCAGAGGAAGGAGGCCTCTGGGAACAAAAATGGTTTTTCTAGGATTATGGGCCTTAAAGACTAAAGATTGGTAGTAAACTACTTTTGCAATTTTATGGAAGTCTCATCACCAATGTTTATTTATTTTGAGTCATTTTAATTAAACCATGGTGGGTAAAGAAATATAAAAAGAAAAATGGGGTTTGCTAGGGGCCTTGAAGAATCCAGTGGCTGCTGTGGGTTTCCCACAGCCCCGATTGTTTATTTAATTTGCAACTGTTGTTTGCCCACCATGACTTCTCTGACTGAGGAATAGACTATTTCCACGTTCCAGGGACATTAGGGTTGCAAAAGTCTGGCATCAAGGAATCATTTTTGTAGAAGCAAAACAGATTTTATCCGCATGTGCCACAACCTTTGTATATTCCGCTACTGTTGCTTTTGCATGGAAGTCAGCTAGGGCACTTCCCTGATCTATTCACGTTCAGTGCTTTTCGTGGGAGTCTCAGTTTTGACGATAGCCATTTCAGAAGGTAAGAGAAAGCAGTAAGAAAGAAGGTAATTTACTTGTTCATTTTTGATTAGGGTCCCTGTGGACCTAAGAGAACCCTTTTTTTTCACAACATCCCCAAATCATAGATAATCCTAGAGGCATATTGGCTATCAGAATAAATATTAACAACTTGTCCTTTTTATAACTAGCACGGTCTGTTGAGGGCATGGTCTCTGCTCTTGGGATGAATGAACTTATGAGAGGTTTTCTCTTTCAAGTAGATTGTATTGGTTAGTTACAGCATAATCAGCATGGCAATTCCATTTTTCATTTTTACAATATGACCTAGAAACAAAACTAAATCAGGATTCGTTGAAGGAGTGTCTTGTAAATCAGGATGTGGTACCCCCCAAATGGACATTGTTACCTTGCAGTCACGTCACTGGCCTTCTTCATGCAGGGGTAGTAACAAAACGGGATTAAAAGCAGAAGGATCTCATGGGAGGTTAACTTGCTTGCAGAGAAATGTTGAGTCAAATCAGAATTAAAAAGACTTTGGACAGCATGTGGAGTTTGTAAATAAATGCCATTTGCTAGGGTTAGCTCTGCTGAGACTTCTGCTAACTGCAGCTGCAGCTATAGCCTTAAGGCTGTAGGAATAGGCAGCAGCAACCGAGTCAAGCTGTCTGCTATAAAAGGTAATAGGCCTATGTTTTTGCATAAGCATTCCCAGGCTTGGTTATCTCCTTCATGTACAAATAAGGTGAAAGTTTATGAATAGTTAGGTAGCCCTAAGGCAGGTGGTTCTTGCAGCTCTCATTTGAGTCTTATAAAAGCTCCTCATGTTTATTTTCCTGAGGAAGCAGTGCCAGGACTAAAATTTTAGTAAATTCATGAAGTGTGGAAACCAACAGAAAACAAAAACAAAAAAGGAACCCATAGTCTACGAAAGCCAGCCAGATCTAGGGATCCATGAACCTCTCACTCAGATATGGGTCTAAGGAATTCTTGGATTAGCTCAGTTCTTTGTGGAGGTAGCTGAATTCTCTGATACCTAAATTATGACCTAGGTAATGAACAGTGTTTAGAGATCATTGTAACTGTTTTCTGAGACTTTATATGTATTTTCAGCTAACTGTTGCAGAAAATAAATGGAATCTTTTACACATACTTCTTTTGTAACTGAGCACAGCAAGAGATTGTCTACATATTACAATATGGTCAGTTTCCCAGGGGATTGGAGGGTGCTTAAAACTTGGTGATGTATTTGGGAGACATAAGAAGGGCTGTCATATATTTGAGGTATGACTGTCAGGTATAGTGTTGATTGTTCCAAGTAAAGGCAAATAGGTATTGTTTGTTGGGACCTATAGGGATGCTGAAAAAGGCTGAACTAAAATCAATAGACAACCATCTTGAGTTTGTTGGAACTAATGACAAAAGGAAGTTTTGGTTTAGAACAACTGGAAGACAAGGTATAACTACCTTGTTAAGGTCTCACATCCTGAACAGATGGCCACCCTTACCTATTTATTAGTTTTCTGAACTGGAAATATTGGCACAGTATAGGGGCTGGTACAGAGATTGATCATCCCTTGAATGAATGGGTTTTCTATTATGATGGTGAGACCCTGAATGGCCTCAGGGTTTAATGGATATTAAGGCAATTTAGGAAGAAGTTTAGTTATGTCTAAATTTTTATAGGTTCAGCACTTTTTATTCTCTGAATGTCACTATAGAAAGAGTCCACAGATTTCTGGGAAGTTCAATTAAATTTGGGGACTTCTGTTGGAATTCTTCCTATTCTATATCAAGGACAGATTTTAAGAAACACAGGAAGTCTGGTTGAGGTTTGTGAGGAAATTCTAAGGTGTGGTCTCTCCGTTGGAGGCAAAGTGTGCTAGTGTTTTTAATTTGGAATGGAGATCCCTACCTAATAGATTGACCGGGGATGTATCACACAGCATGAAGGAATGCTTTTCACTGCAAGGTCCTAGAGTCATTTGTACTCTCTGAGATAGAAATGCTCTTTGAACTTTACTAGATATCTTCAATATGGAAGTTTCCCCAACCCCACCCCACTCTGAGGAGTTTGTTGTCTTATAAGAGTAGAGTTTAATGTAGGCAGCATAGTTCCAGGATCAACCAGAATTTGGCAAGGGTTTTATAATTAATTTTAGTTTTAGTTTTAGCTTGGATGTTTAAGAAATTACTGGTAGCAGTTTAGCAGAGGGTCTCTTGGAGCCCTGTCAACTCTAAAGGACCAAAATAGAGGCCCTCCTTTGGAGCAGATATGGGAGCATTCAAGTTGATGTTGAAGAATTTGCAAAAGGCCTTTGAGACCAATCTCTTTTGCAGTCTCAGTTGACTACAGCTGAGACACAAATCACTATACCAGAGTTTTGATAATAGACCACTAGGGGCAATGTGGGTGGGGAAGGTATTATTTTAGTGCCAATGTTGGGGTTTTTCATTCAAAATTGGGAACTGTGGAAAGCCAATCAGATCTGGAGCTTGATGGAATGACAGCAGAGCTCACAACCAAGAGAAACTTAATCATGGCCCTTGAAAAAGGTAAAGAAAATAGCTATGTCAATGCCAAAAAAAGTCCACACTTGTAAGAATTTTTATGAGTTTATTTGAGCCAAACTGATGACAACTGCCAGAAACAAAACCTCAACAAATTGATAAAGTGCTTCAGAAAATGGCAAATTTTCACCTTATCTTATTCATTACAATAATAAAAAAAAAAAGACTGAAGGAGACTTCTGGTCCAATGGAGGCATAGGTAAACAAAGTAAACACGTCTCACCCCTCGCACAGCCACATCAAAATTACAAGTAAGCTACGGAACAACCATCGCTCAGAACCATCAGAAATCAAGTTGAATAAAAGTCCGACAACTATGGAATTAAAGAAACCACATCCATCGAGACTGGTAGGATGGGGAAAGACACAAAATGGGCTGGTCTTACATCCATGTGTGGTGAATAAAAATTTGGAAGGGATATCTCCGGAAGGAGGAGTCCAAACCCAATACCAGGTCCCCTAGCCCAGGGATCCAGTGCCAGGAAAACAAGTCCCTGTAACTTCTGCCTGCAAAAACCAGAGAGGATTGAGTCAGTGGAAGAAACCTCTGGAGTCCCAAGCAGTTTTTCTTAAAGAACTCATTCATGGACCTACTCAGACTCACTCTCTCAGATCTCCAGCTATGGGGTAGCAGCTTGAAAGGCACCAGTGGCATACAGGGAGGAACTGAAGGGTCTGGCTGCAAGGCAAGAGCTCGGGGACAGCTTTCTGTCAGACAGAAAGGTGGGCAGAAACCATTGTCCCTTTTCTGAACCCTCCTTCCACAGAGCCACAGAGCCGGCAGGTAGGTGCCATATCTGGTACTCCATCAACCTGGCTAAAACTGTTTGTCCCTCTCTGGAGAGCCCCTAAGACTCTGTCCTACCCAACTTATGGGCCTACCCATGCTGTTAACAATGGCTTTTCCATGTGAATGTCTGGTCACAGTTCATGCTTCGCAAGTTCTTAAGTCCTCTCACACAAGCAACAGCTAGCCTCAGGGAGCCCCCAGCCCCTGAACCACTTGCTAAGAACCACTTGCCAAAAGAGAATAGACAGGCTCAATTACGGTAAAGATTAATGTTTGACCGGGAAGATTCTAGCCTAGAACATGACTGCCTGCCATGACCTGCTTTTAGTTAGAAAGTTTTATTTATTTATTTTTCCCATCGTTTTAATTATATTTTCCCATTACCATTTATCTTCCCCATACCCCCTTCCACCTCCACCCACTCCCCTCCACCAGCAGTCATGATACTTTTGTTCATGTCCATCAGTTCTTTTTCTTTTCTTTTTATCTGTTTTTCTCAATCCCTTTATCCCTACCGCAGCCTCCCCAACAGCTGTCAACCTGCTCTCTGTCTGTGAGTCTATTTCTATTCAGTCCATCCCACCCGGTCCCGTTAGGTCTCTGAATTTGTAAGGCTGTCACTCAGGCCTCCCCTGAGTTTGTCAGATTTATTGTGTGGCCCCTTTTCACCCACAGCGCTAAAGTGTTCACAGGTACCATGCCTGTGTTTCTCAAACCCAAAGTCGTTAGAAATCTATATTGCCACCAAATCAGTTTAAAAAAGAAAACACAAATTTTAACTGAGTAGATTGAAAGATGTAGTTGGTTTTAATTCATAACTAATGGATCAAGCAGCATGCATCCCTTCTGTCAGGTAGAAGGGAACTCTTAAAGATCTGTACAAAATGGAAAGTTTTTTATTAAGTAGAAGTGAATGGGAAAAGGACATTTCTATCAAAGAATGGATTATTTGTGTCAAGGTCACCTTCCTTTGGAAATGGAAGAGGTCTCTTAGGTGGATTACCCTCACTTGTGCTGACCAGGTAACTGCAGACTGATTAAAGGTTACATTCCTGGGAAAGGCTGAAACTGCAATTAATTTAGTTAGTTACTAAGTCTCGGTTTTGCTGATGGAGGTGAGGCGGGGTTAGGGGAGGTGGGGGGTGTTGTCTAGCACAGGTGACTCCATTTTGCTCCTGTTGTTTCTCTTTTTAACAATCTTCCCTGACAAAAGTCAATCTTTACCTTAATTGAGCTTATTTTCTTTTTGCATCTATGATATCAAATTTCCTTTTTCTAGACCCTTCAAAGCATAGGCTCCACACCACGGGAAGACTACAAATACCCTCACTGTTTTTGTTATGGTGTTAATTTTTGACTGTTAACTTTCCTGTATCCACCTATGTAAAAGAAATATGTGTCTATCATTTTATTTTTCATCTAATCCCAGAAGTTTCCCCAGCTTTGCTTCTCCCAGCCTCCCTAATCTGTCACCAATGGATTTCATGTAACCTACTTAAGTCTTCTCTTTTGATTGTAATGCATAAAGTAAGGTGCAAATGGCCATTTTCTCAATTCATTGAGGTTTTGCTTCCTGGCAGTTGTCATCAGTTTGGCTCAAATGAACTTATAAAAATTATTACAGGTTTCAATGTTTCTTCATTGATACTTTATAAAACACAACCAGAAATGGATATGGAAAGAGTTATTTTTATTAGTATATTGAGTCTTTTTATTATGATATTTTTATTCTGAGATGAAGAGTGAAAGAAATAGAAGTTTAATATACTAAACTGTAATTCTCTCAATACTCTTCATTAATCTTTGATTAACAGTCTAATTTAATAGACCGTTAACCAATAGACTATAAAAAATAGACTGTTAGCATTTATCTGAGCAAAAGCATTGAAGTCTGAGAGAGAGTCACAGATTCAGGTTGCAACTCAAAGTATACTCTGAAGAAAAAGAGAGGTAGGGTTTGTAAAGGCAAAAACCACAAAATGTAATTTTGTATGCAAGTGAAGAACTGGCTATGTTAAGAGGGACGGACTAGTTCCAGTATGCAAATGAGAGGGGGTGAAAACTACAAGGAGAAAGTAAATTTCTATAAAGGACACAAGGACAAGATCAAGGGGGAGGGTAGAGGTGTGGGAGGGAGGTGGGACTGGCTGGAGTGGGGTGGAGGGATGGGGAGAAAATGCAGACAATTGTAACTGAATAAAAATAAATAAATAAATTTTTAAAAAATGAAAAAAAAAAGAAAGTAAATTCCACGTGGGTCCATGCAGCAGTTGTTCCAGAACATTTATGGTTCAGCCGTGAACCCAGGCACTCATGAACAAAGCTGCATGAGCCCCACTTCCTCCTCAAAAGCCTTTCGACTGTCACTCTGAGTGACTTCCTTAGCAATATTAATTCCATTTTACTTTTCTTCCCATTATCAGCCTTAAAAACAATTATTCATCCAGAGTGACAGAGATTTCAGTTAATTATTCTTTAGCTCTCTTTATAATAAATAGCTTTCCTTTCAGAAATCCCCTGATTACAAAAATCAAACAAACAAACCTCAGATAACAAAAGATAGAAAAAGGCAGAAGTAGCTCATTTGCAAGTGATCAATCTGGTGTCTGTATTAGATTGTTCTTTAACCTTTCACACTAGAGAACTAAACACCTTTAAACAATGGAGAAGAGAAAAGCCTTCGCTGCAGTTTGAGACTAAGAGCTTCAGTGTTTTCAAGTCTTTAAAAAGGGTTAAATGTCTCCACAGAGATCATTTGTTTTGAATCAACAGTCCTGAAAGGATCAAGGAGGAAGAGAGGAGGGGGAAAGTACAGTGAAAGATGAATGAGATGGAGTGCTCTTTTCCTAAATTTAATAAACATTTCATTATTTTTTAAAATAATCTTTGAAAAGTGGATACTGATTATACAGAAGGGAGTTTTTTTCTCCCTATAATCTTTATTTCAAAATGCCATAATCGAAAGTGTTAGCAATTGTAAATAGTAAATTGTAACATGGTAAATAAATAAAAAACCTTTTTCAACCTTGATAAGGAAAATTATTGTATCCATTCCAGGCAAAACCTGGCAAATAGCAGCCTTTAATTGTCACTAAACAATATCAACCAGGAGACTAGGGAAATAGTGATTCTGGTTAGCATTTTTAAAATCAGACAATTTTTTTTGTTTTGTAAATTATATTTTATTGATTACAGTTGTCCCAACTTTTCCCCCTTTGCCACTATCCACCCTCTCCCTCAGGCAATCCCCACACCACTGTTCATGTCTAGGGGTCAGGCTTGTAAGTTCTTTAGCTACTCCATATCCTATACTGTATTTTACATCCCTATAGTTGCATGGCTATTCTGTAACTACCTATTGGTACTTCTTAATCCCCTCACCTCCTCACCCATTCCCCCACACTCCCCTCCCACCTGGCAACCATCAAAAGGCTCTCTGTACCCATGATTCTGTCTCAGTTCTTCTTGTTTGCTTAGTTTGTTATGTTCAGTCGTTCATAGATGTGCATTCTTGCCATTTTATTGTTCATAGTTTTGATGTTCTTTTTCTTAAATAAGTCCCTTTAACATGTCATATAACAATGGTTTCGGGATGATAAACTCCTTTAGTTTTTTCTTATCTGGGAAGCTCTTTATATGTCCTTCCTTTATAAATGACAGCTTTGCTGGGTAGAGCAATATTGCCTGTAGGTCTCTGCTTTACATGACTGTGAATATTTCTTGCCAATCCCTTCTGGCCTGCAAAGTTTCTTTTGAAAAATCAGCTGACAGTCTTATGGGTACTGCCCTGTAGGTAACTAACTTCTTTTCTATGCTGTTTTTAGAATTCTCTCTTTATCATTAACCTTTGGCATTTTAATTATGATCTGTCATGGAGTGGACCTCTTTGCATCCATCTTCTTTGGGACTGTCTGTGCTTCCTGGACTTGCCCATCTCTTTCCTTCACTAAATTAGGGAAGTATTCTTTCATTGATTTTTCTAAAGATTTCCAATTTCTTACTCTTTCTCTCCTTCTGGCACCCTTATGACACAAATGTTGGACCACTTCAAGTTGTCACAGAGGCTGCTTCAATTATCTTCATTTTTTGGGAGTCTTTTTTCTTCTTGTTCTGATTGGTTGTTTTTTGCTTCCTTATGTTCCAAGTTGCTGATTTGATTCTCAGCTTCATCCACTCTACTGTTGTTTCCCTGTAAATTGGTCTTTATTTCAGATAGTGTGTCTTTGTTTTTAACTGGATCTTTTTATGCTGTTGAGATCCTCACTAAGTTCCTAGAGCATTACAAACAGTGTTTTGAACTCTGCTTCTGAAAGATTGCTTATCTCCATTTTGTTGAGCTCTTTTTCTGGAGATTTGATCCATTCTTTCATTTGGGCCATGTTTGTCATCTCATTTTGGCAGCCTCACTGTGTTTGTTTCTATGTATTAGGTGGAGCTGTGCTGACTCCATGTCTTGGTAGTGTGGCCTAATATAGTAAGTGTCTATAGAGTCCAGTGGCACACCCTCCCTTATCCCCCAAGCTAGGTACTTGACGTGTGCCCTTCGTGTGGGCTGAGTACACCCTCCTCTTAGAGTTGAGCCTTGGTTGCTCTTGACAGATCAATGAGAGGGATTTACTCAGGCCAATCGGCTGCAAGGATTTACTGTGGCCACTGACCACCAACCACTGCTCTCTGTGGAGGGTCAACTTTGCAGGGGCAGGGAGGTGGTGCTCTGATATGGTCTATAGCTCTCCACTGAGTGTGCTGGCCCTGGGGTTTCCCAGGTGGTGCAGGCCAAGGTCAGCCCCTACCTGTGTTTTTCCCTGGGAGCCACCCTGCCTGAGCTATAAAGCAATCTGAGATGGCTGCTACTTGTGCTTGGCTTGGAGATTTCCAGGTGAAGCCAAACTGTGAATCTAGGCTTACTGCTGATAGGGTGGGGCCTGATGCCAACTGTTGCTTATTTGAGAGGATTTAAGAAGTTGTGAAGCATAAACCATGACCAGCCATTCATATGGAAAAGCAGCTTGGGTAGGGCCATACTTTGGATGTTTCAGAGTCTCTGGGGATCTCCAAGGTGGGTCAAACTGTGTTAACAAGATTGATGGAGTCTCAGTATGGCACTAGCTTGCAAGCTCTGTGGCTCTGTGGGGTGAGGGCTCAGAAAAGAAACAATGGCCTCCACTTGCCTGGTGCCAGACACCCCAGTTTCTTTCAGTATGCCATTGGTGCCTTTCGAGCTGCTACCCAGTGCTGGAACTCAGAGGGAGTGAGTCTGAGTAGGTGAGTCAATATGTGGATTCTTTAAAAGCAACATCCTAGGGCTCTGGAAGTTCTTCCACTGGCTCAATACCTGCTAGTTTTTGCAGCCAGAAATTGTGGGGACTTATCTTCCTGGTTCTGGAAACCTGGGCAGGGGAGCCTGGTGTAGGGCTGGGACTCCTGGCTCCTGACATATACCTCTCAAATTTTCATCTACCACACGTGGGCGACGGACCAGCCTGTTCTGCCTCTTTATCTCTCCTACCAGTCTGGATGGATGTTGTGTCTTTAATTCCATAGTTGTCAGTCTTCCATTCAACTCGATATCTGATGGTTCTGAATGATGGTTGTTCTATATTTTAGTTGTAAATTGTTGTGGTTTTGCAAAGAGGCGAGCCATGTCTGCCTATGCCACCATCTTGATGGAAGTCTCTAATGCTTAAATTATATAATCTTTTGCACTTAACTGCTGATATACTGGGTTCTGTATTTACCATTTTTGTTCTATTTTTATGTGCCTTTGCATTTCTTTCAAATAATCAAAATTTTTTACATGGTTGCATTTTCCTTCAATTAAGTTTTAGTTTAATTTTAAAACTATTTTTAGTTAGTTAGACTATACCTTAAAACATGCAAATTATTATTTTAACTACTTGGCCAATACCAATTGAACCTTATGACTTTAAAACTCCATTTACTTCCCTGCCATCATCTGTTACTGTTACCATGAGTTTCAGCATCTGTAAAACTGAAGCTCCTTAGGGGACTACAGTTAATATTTGTATAGTTACTGTACATTCACATTTTCATTTCCAAGTTTTTTATTCCCGCTTGCACATTCATATTTCTATCTGGGACCATTTTCCCAAAGAACTCCCTTCAATTCTAATTTCAGTGAAAGTCTACTGGTGCCAAATTCTCTGAATTTCTGTTTGAACACGTCTTTATTGCACTTTAATATTTGGTGAATGTTTTTGCTAGTATAGAATCCTAGGCTTGTCATTTTCTTCTTCTAGCTTTAAAGATTTTGTTACATTGGCTTCTGGGTACCATCATTTCTATTTCAAAACTGGCAATTCAGGTGCCAGTCTGTTCAACTGACTATTGTGGATATTGCTTTTTGTCAAGATTTTTAATACTTCTGTTGGCTGACTTTCACCTGTGTGCTGTAGGCTGGCCAGGTTGGAAACCCTGTGCAAATGGTCCAGGGTGAGCGTGCTGGTGGGGAGACTGCCTTTGCAAACAGGCTCCACTGCTAGCTGCTGGATTGGAGTGGCAAAGTCTATGTGTTCTGTGATGTCGATGTTTTTTGAAAAAGCTGTAAGCCAGGTACTCACAATAGCACTGAGCTCTACCCAGCAGAGTTTGACACACTCATATGGGCTGGGCCATCCAAGACTCTGGTAGTCACACTGTTTTCCTTGTGGCCCAGGAAATGCCACTTTGGATCAGTGATCTCCAGGTTTGCTTGGTAGTGATGTACATTTTCTGCTTGCTTTGATTCTATCTTTTCCCCGGGAGTTTTTTTTTATGATCTCCTCTGGGGTTCTTTACCCATTTGACCTGGAAGGTAATCCATTCTATTGCTCTGTCATCTTCTCTTCTGTAGTTTCTGTAGCAAAAGCTTTTGCTCCCTCTGCCCTAAGACCTTTCTTTGGTACCCGTATCTCCTGTAAGTCCAGATGCTGCCCTTTCACTTCTAGTGCCCTCCCCAAAGCCTTCCAGAGGCTATACCTGTTGGAATTCATCCACCAAAGCCAAGATCTCTTCTGATATTTTTGTTTCATCTGACTTCTTTATATTATCAGATTCATTGCTTTCTTCAACCACTGTAATTTCAAGTCTAAAGACAGTTGAGCACCCCAACCCCAAATTCTCAACAGATAGTTCAGGGTCCTCCTCTGTTCTTATCTCAGAGAACTCTTCTTCAGAAGCATCTAGTAACTGTGAGTTCTCAAAATATTTCTGTTTGTCATGTCTATTCTCCAGGGTTTTCTCATGACAATTACCACTGCAAACAGAAGAGGTGATGTTGTACAGAAAAGGATAAAACTTCATACAGCGAATCAACTTCAGGCTGCTTTCACACTCTGGGCATTTGATAGTTAATTTCAAAGCCTGCCTAAAGGCCTCAAGTGCCCCACTGATATTCTTA
Organism: Desmodus rotundus; assembly: GCF_022682495.2. Classification (NCBI taxonomy): domain Eukaryota; kingdom Metazoa; phylum Chordata; class Mammalia; order Chiroptera; family Phyllostomidae; genus Desmodus; species Desmodus rotundus. The sequence goes on along the minus strand of NC_071399.1, from coordinate 63,205,586 downwards.
AGAGCAAGGTGAGCATTTCCCAGGCTCAAAAATGTCAGGGGCTTAGAGCTATTAATGGCCAAAGCTTGAAGAAGAAGCTTAGCAGCATCAAGATGAAGGCCATAGTGAATTAAAACGTTGGCGAAGTTCACAAGAGGAATGTCCTGGTATTGAAGTGGAACCAAATTCAGAGCTCCCTGAGGACGAGAAAAGCAAAGGTGCAATTTCTTACTGCCCTCCAGTACAGTCCAGCTTCACTGAGAGTCAGCCAGACAGGGGCACTTGGCTTATTAATAGCATGAAATAAGGAAGACACAATTTCTTCTTCTCAGATGGTATAGTTATGAATACAGGAAAACAAAATTTTCATGCATGGTCATCTGGCAGTTTGGTTTTCAGATCCATGAAGACCTCTAATTCTTTGACTAAGTAGGACAAAGTCTGACTTTTTCTAAAGTCAGTTATGGAACAGTCAGGAGTTCGAGCCTTTTCTTCTGAAGAATAATCACCACAGTTGATTTCATAGATCTTGAGTCCTTTGTTTTCCTGAGGCAGAAAATACATTGGCAATTCTCCATGAACAGGGACTCTAGAGTAGCTTTCAGCACAGTCTGCTCTCTTAGGCCAAAGCATATCCTGTTTGTCCCTATATGCATCAGAGTCCCTGCCCCAAATCTGGAGAATAGAATGGGCTACAGGAGAAGACTTGACCAAACCACTGACATCACTCTGATTTGCTGGAACTTCAAAGTTCACAGACATCATACAAGAGGTTGATGAATCTTCACCAAACTGAACATAATCCACATTTTCAAAGATATTGCCACAAATGTAGCACAGAGGTTTGTCCTGTTGGCAATGTAAACTATGCTGCTGGTTGACCAGACAGCATATCTGAAGATTTCCTGATTGTGCCTCTTTTGCCATCTGTGTGTCATGGATGATATTCCTTAAGATTTGTTCCTCTTGAATCAGCTTATGTTTTTCCAGGATCTTCTGCTGTCTCAGGTAGTGGTCATGTTGACTTGATATTCTTGCAACTCATTCAGTGTTTGCTGGAAGGATCTATGTTGAGCTCCCAATTTTTGCTCAAGTTTTTGCTGACACAGGACAGCATGCCTCTTCTTTATAGCTTGCTCAAACCCAGGTTTGGCCTGCAAAGCATGGTCGTAACAGAGCAGTGAGGGGTTATATTCCCTAAGCATTGCATATATATTTCCCAAAGTGTAATAGCTGGTGAAGCAGTCAGTCATTCAGAGCTGCATGCACAGCAGCAGCAGCAGCAGCAGCAGCAGCAGCAAGGATGTGCTCTGTGTAGAACATTTGCCAAGTTGACCAGAGCAATGTGTTTATTATGCTTGGAAGAGAAGTGAAGTACTCACATGGCACATTCCACTACCTGACATGGGTCGTTCTTTACTCTCCAGTAAAATGAAGCCATGTTCTACAGTACCCACAAGGAAGAGTTCTCCTATAGGCCTTCATGAAAGAGGTGACCTGTGTCATCTATATTCCTTACTACTCATTTAGATAAATATGTGGAGGCTGGATCTTCTTTAGGTAGTAGAGGTGCAGAGAGATTAACTCCTTCTTGTCCACTTCATAGGTGCTGGAAAGCATGTATGCTATATGGAAATTCTGGAATTTTAGTGCAATCAGGTTGCTCAGGGTTTGGAGGGACAAAAGATTCCATATCTATATAATCCTCAGGGCTGATAGCTTTGCTTTCCAAAGTTATGTATATGCCCTCATACAGATCCAGGTCCCCTAAGAGCACTTAGGGGGTTTGATGTAGTCTAGACCCTTTTATTATGTCACTGCTTCAGTCCTGTGTCTCTGTCCTCATTCTCTTCTATGTGATTTTTTTGAGCAACTAACTGTTTCTCCAGTTCTTTGAGTGGTTAACTGTTGTTTCTTGTCTCATTAATGCAACTAATTCATGAGGATGCTTCAAGTTCATTGGTGGATCCACTGCTGGATCTTCTGTCCTCCATAACAACCCAGTGTGTGGTAGCCAAGAGCCCTCGAGTACCAGACTCCGCAAAGCAGAAAGGCTGAGGAGCCAGCTGGAACTGGAGCACGGTGGTGGCTCTCATTAGCCCAGCTGTGGACCTCTAATGCCGCCACCATCTTGCCCACGCTCCCTTAACTATTATTTATTTGATCCTCACTTACTGTTATCTCCTTGAGAAGACATGGAATAAATCCCGGGATAATATCAAGGATTTTAAAACTTAATCTATATGAGAAGAGGTACAAACTCAATCTTTAGAAATCTATATTTTTTATTATTAAGAAGATTCTTCTTACCTCATTCCTTATAGTTTAAACTGCTTTATTCTTTGTGTGTATGATGTAATAGCATCAAACATAACATAAATAATGCCATTGTATAACTTTTTCTCTTTAAAAACAATAATTTCTTAATTACAGCCTATATATATATATATATATATATTCCAAATCAGCAACTGTTAATAATTCTTGGTTTCTCTGTGGAAGAGTCATATCAATTAAATCACCTTTATCAACAGTGTCATCATGAAGTGACCTTGAAGTGCACTGTAGGTCCATGGTCTTCCAGGGTGCCTTCTTATGTTCCACACCATATCTCTCAGTTAGCTAACGATGTACTGATGAAGTTCAGCACTTACTGTTTCACAGGTGCAATGAATACTGTACCTTTCACTCCATTAGTGACTGCCAGATTCATTTTGGATTTGACATACACTATCTAATTTGACACCAAAGAGCTAATCCCTTTACCCTTTAAATTTCTGATGTGTCATATTGCATTACACTTCTTCTGTCACCTTCCATCACTGTATATTTTGTCACATAGAAAAGCCAATGTGACTTGACAAAACACAAGATGATGGGATCCAAGAGATTTAAAGCAATGCTAGTCAGTGGAGCAGAAATGTGACACATTGCTTCAAATGTGCAAATACGCACTTTTTGAAAAGTAGGCATCTGCTAAAAGCAGGTATGTAGGGTGATCCATAATAGTGTGGGGAAAGATATGGATTTTACCTTTTAGTGGCAAATTTAAAACACTGTGCTGCCCTATATAAATAACAGAAAAAATGATTCAATGTGACAATGGCCAGGGAAAAATTAGTTTGACTCTATTTTGTGTGCTAAGCATTCTCTTAAGCTCACTAAATAATCCACTGAAATGTCTCTCAAAGTTTCTTCATTTTATTTTTAGACCAAATAATAAATAATTTGCATCAGATTATGTCAAAACAATCATCTTTTGCATTTTAATACTTAAAACAATAATTAAAAACAATACACTGAAAAGAAATTTCCACACTTCTCAAGTACTTCCCAGGTTCATTTTAAAGTTGTACTGTGAATTCCAGCCAAGATGGTGGCGTAGGTAGATACACTTTGCCTCCTTGCACAACCAGAAAAAGGACAACGACAAATTTAAAAACAAAAAACAACAAGAATGGCCAGAAAATCAAACTGCATGGAAGTCTGATGACCAAGTAGTTAAAGAAGAAACATTCATCCAGATGAGTAGGAGGGGCAGAGACGGGAAGCTAGGGTGGAGAGGACTTATGGCAAGGTGGCTGGTGGAGGACCAGGTGGGCGAGGCAGTTGCTGGTAGACCAGGCTGTCCCACATTTGCATGAAGATAAACTAGGAAGAACAACTTGGGAGCAAGATATACCACACAACCCAAGGGCCCAGCACAGGAAAATAAAGCCTCTAAACCTCTGGTTGTAAAAACCTGCAGGGATTTTGGCAGTGGGAGAAACTCCCAGCCTCATAGGAGAGTTCATTGCAGAGACCCATAGGGTCCTAGTACACACACAAACCTCCCCCCTGCCCCAGGAATCAGCAACAGAAGAGCCCAATTTGCTTATGGGCAGTGGGTGAAGTAATGGAAAGTGGGACAAGAGCCCAGCAAGTGGCAATGTCCCCTCACTGAGCCCTTCCCCACATACACTGCCACAATGACCAATGTGGGTTGTCCTGTCCTGGCAAATACATAAAGCCCATCCCCTTACAACATAACAGTTGCAACAAGACAAAGAAATATGTCCCAAATGAAAGAACAGATCAAAACTTCAAATATAGAACTAAGCAATGAAGAGATAGCCAACCTACCAGATGCAGAGTTTAAAATACCGGTAATCAGGAATGTCACAGAAACGGATGAGTATGGTCACAAAATAGAGGAAAAGGTGAAGGCTATGCAAAGTGAAACAAAGAAAAATACACAGGGAACCAACAGTGAAGCGAAGGAAACCAGGATACAAACCAACAGTTTGGAGCAGAAGGAAGAAATAAACTTTCAACAAGAACAGAATGAAGAAACAAGAATTCAGAAAAATGAGGAGCAGCTCAGGAACCTCCAGGTCAACTTTAAATGTTCCAACATCCAAATCATAAGGGTGCCAGAAGGAGAAGAAGAGGAGCAAGAAATTGAAAACTTATTTGAACAAATAATGAAGGAGAACTTCCCCAATCTGGCAAAGGAAATAGACTTCCAGGAAGTCCAGGAAGCTCATAGAATCCCAAAGAAGTTGAAGCCAAGGAAGCACACATGAAGGCATATTATAAATACATTACCCAAGATTAAATATAAGGAGAGAACCTTAAAAATAGCAAGAGAAAAGCAGACAGTTACCTATAAAGGAGTTCCCATCAGACTATGCACTGATTTCTCAAAAGGAAACTTGCAGGAAAGAAGGGGATGGAAAGAAGCATTTGAAGTTACGAAAAGCTAGGACATACATCCAAGATTACTCTCTCCAACAAAGCTATCACTTAGAATGGAAGGGCAGTTAAAGTGCTTCCCAGAAAAAGTCAAGTTAAAGGAATTCATTGTCACCAAGCCCTTACAATATGAAATGTTAAGGGGACTTATCTAAGAAAAAGAAGATCAAAACTATGAGCAGTAAAACGAGAACAAACTCACAACTATCAACAACTGAACCTAAATAAATAAATAAGTAAATAAACTAAGCAAACATCTACAAAGGAAGAGAATTATAGGAATGGAATTCACATGGAGGGTTATTACTGGGGAGGGAGAAGGAAGAGAATGGGGGAAAAGGTACGGGAATACGAAAAATAATTGATAAGTACAAAATAGACAGAGGGATGTTAATAGTATGGGAAATGGAGGAACCAAAGAACTTATATGTATTACCCATGGACATGAACTAAAGCAGGTGAATTGCTGGAGGGAACTTGGGCACTGTACATAGTGAGGCAAAGGGAAAAAAGAAGACAACTGTAAAAGCATAATCAATAAATTATACTTAATAAAAAAGAAATTAAAAAATAAAGTTGTAATGCATTTTTGTAATATTGGGTTATAAATTGGTACCATAAATTCAGAAATATCCATGAGGGTAAATGGAATCCAGCAGCTCATTTAAAAATTGGAAATATCTTAAAAACAACAGATTCTACTTCTTTATGCACAAATTATTTTAGTTTTTTGAATTAGGCCTTTCAGGGAATGCACTAATTTATACCACAAACAAAAGCAAAGATAAATAATAGAATACAGAGAAATAATTTACAACTCAAGACAGGGGATGCTTAATATCTAAGGTTAATATTTTGATATTTTAAAATATCAAACATGCCCCATATTTAAATACACATCCTATGGTGAGATGATTCCCCACTGTATGAGTACTTACTGTGAGGTCATTAAGTCAGCATTCCAGTCAAAGGAGCAATGCATTTGAAAGCTTACTTCTGTCCACCTGAAAGTTTAGATAGAAGAAGGTGTGTATTAGACTTGATCATTATGATATACTCAATCAATAATAAAGAAGAAGCTAATAACATAATGAGTACATAGCTCCGTTTGGAAAGTAGCTGTAACAGCAAAGTCTCATTTGTACAAGTGGACATCATACGAGTACCAGAAGCTGGGAATGTGGCCAGTGTCCAGACTCAATGTGGACATGGCACATATTCTAAGTTTGCTGTTCAAAGCCAGTGGCAGTGTGTTATTCACCCGATAGCTCACGGTAAAATTTTTACTGAAATATCTAGTTTTCCATGTCCCTTCCCTTCACTCTTAGTCTATTTATCCTGATATATTTATTATACAAGGTCTGTCCAGAAAAAGCCTAGCCCTTGTTAGTACATCGAGAACAGTTTGTACAACATCAATGTAACTAGCCAAGGAGAGTGGACTGGAATGCACATGTGTGAACAATGACTTCACTGTACTAGACAGGAGGGGCAGTAGACATTGTGTAGTGAGCATGTACACTGTGTGGCCACCACATTCAAAATGACTGAGTGAGTAGAGCAATGAATCTGCATCCAATTTGGTGTGAAGCTTGAACATTCCTCTGTGGAAACTATTCAGATGATTCAGAAGGCCACAGCTAAGGGCACCTGGTGACTGGCATCTTCATCACAACTACATGCCTACTCACACATCACATCTCCTATAGCGTTTTTTGGCAAAACTCTAAATCACCCAGGTGACTCAGCCCCACTACAGCCCACATTTGGCATCCTGCAACTTCTGGCTTTTCCCAAAACTAGAATCACCTTTGAAAGGGAAGAGATTTCAGATCCTCAGTGAGATTCAGGAAAATACAATGGGGTGGCTGATGGCAATTGTGTGAACTGTGTGAGGTCCCAAGGTGCCTATTTTGAAGGGGATTGAAGTGTCATTGTCCCATGTATGATGTTTCTCGTATCTTGTATCTTCTTCAATAAATGTCTCTATTTTTCATATTTACATGTCTGGATACATTCTGGACAGACCTCGTATATTTATTATACAAATATCAACATAATGTATCAATATGTAACTCTGCTGACTATATGTTGGTAAACTTTCTGTTTCCTCCCAAATTTTCTATAGACAGCATGTAGTTTTGAAACTACAAAATAGCTGAAAGGAATTTATAAAATATACATGTATATATTACTAAATTTCATTTGAAATTAAAAACATTAAAGTTTATACAAACTGTATCTTTTTCAAAACTAATTGAATAACAACTATTCAATGATTCCTAAATGTTAGTCCTTGGACAAGTTTAAAACTGTTTGCACAGGAATCATTAGAGATATTTTTACTTTAAAAATATATCAGAAAATTTGGTTTAGTAGATTTGGTATGGACATCAAAAATCCATATTACTTAAGCTTTTCCAAATTTATTGAAGGGGTCATTCCAGGGAACCAGCCTTACAAATTAAAATGATCAGGCTTTGTCTGAGTTCCAGCCCCTGAATCAATCTCTCTATACCAATAGATTTTAATCTTTTCCATCTAAGAGCACAGGTAAACTAATTAATAAAAGTCTGCAGCACACATAAAAATATATTGTTTTGTCCATCTGACAAAAAATAGGTAACATTTTGATTAATTGACACTTGATGGCTGTTGTCATTTTTTAACTTAATAATCTAAGGAAAAAGAGGCCATTGTCCCCAACTAAAGAGTCAGATATTGCATGTTTTAAAAATCCTTGCAGCACATGTGCAGAAAATTGTTCTTCTATACCAATAAACCTCCAGTGCAATCGATTTCTAAAAGATATTTTGTTCAGCATGATAGGACTAATTATATACCATAAATGGTACTTGGTTAGCTATAACTTTGTATACTTAGGAACTGTTTTTTTGTTTTTAATGCTTGAATCCCTGCTTCAGAAGTGTCATCAATTTCTTCTCACTTGAAGGACACTGGGCAGCCAATTTCAGATTAACACTGTTTATGTCTGCTACTAATTGCTAATGAATTCACGCCAGAGAAACTGCCTGTCTGATTAATTCTAGCGTCATCAGTTCCCGGCTCATTGTGCTGTGGTATGGCATTCTAAGAAAACTGCTTTGCATTGGTTTGCATAGTATCTGTGCTCACTTTATATCCAGACTGCCGGTTAGCTCTGTTTTCATATCATGAACAGGATGCCCTGACTCTCAACATAAACTTTTCCTTAGTGTCTATACCCAGCTTTCTCACACCAGGACCACCCCCGCCAACCATTAACTTCAGTTCCTGATCCTGGCCCAGCCTGATCTGCTCCAACACATTTAAAATTCTGGGGCATGATCAACTATAATTGCCACATAACAATAGAAAAATCTTGTCTGTAGATAATTAAAGCATACTTTATTTCGATTGCTAGATTTGAGAGCACGTCAGGACAGATAATAAAGGCATGCTCATTAATAGCACAAAATATGGTATGAGAAAGGATGTCGAGGCATGTGGATAGTCCAGAGTGACATTTCATTTGTGTCATTGGAAGTAGGACAGATGATTTCCTATTAGTGGTACTAATGTGATCCTCCAGGAGGGACCGATTTTCTACTGGGAACTTTTTAGGCTCATCAATAGCATGACTTCAAAGCGAACATTTTCAAAGCACTTTAATGCTTTTTGAAAAGAACAGCTCATGGTGTCACCAAATATGAGTAAGTGAATGTACACCTTTCCCTCCACGCTGTTTCATGTTGGAAAATAATGTGAAATTCCAAGAATAATACTCTTTGACTTTACAAAAAATAATAATCTTCATTCAATGTATAAATCTATGTAGGTACCCTTGGCATCAATTTCATCAAAGTTTTCTCAAAATTAGAATTCAACAAAACAGTGAATGCAATGTACAGAGAGAGGCAAAGATTTTTAAAAACAGCTCACACAATGTAATTATTTTTTATTATAGTTAAAAAGAAATTAAACTTTTTAATTAGAAAGTTACACTGTAATTTAAATCTAAACAACTGTTTATAAAATAGCCACTGGCACTGTCATTAAAGTAAAAATGATTGAATTTAAATTAAGTTAAATGATTTCTTAGAAAACACAGCTAAGTGCCTAACACCGTTTTCTCCGTAAAGTCTTACAAAGAAAGATCTAAATTGTTGGAACTACATCTTTCATTTTATTAGTTATTATTATTTTTTAAATTGTATATATTTTTTCTGTTTTGTAACCCTAGTATTGCATAAACCATTGTTACCTAGCTCTAAGTTTCATTACCTAAAGATGCAATTTCAATACTAAGTGCATGAGAAAAACTGATCTTTCTTTTACATAAAAAAATCTGGTTAAGTAAATGGAAGGCTTTGTGATGCATATTTCAGTTCAATTATGGTACTAGAGGTAAATGGTTGTAATTTTTCCATTAATGGTGTATCAGTTTTATTGAGCAGTGGTAAAAACAGCACAAATACATTGTTCCAAAATGAGTAATTTTAAAAGCATACAAAATGATATTATAGAGTTTAAACCTTGAAATGTTGTATGACTGATAATAGAAAAATGCATATACATAGTCCATGAAGGAAAGAGTGGATAAATAGTTATTTAAATCTTAAGTCTAGAAAGAGTATGATTTAATTCAAGACTTTTTTCTAGTCTCTACATCTTAATGGAAAAGACAATATCCCTATCTTCAAGAACATTTTCATTAAATTTGGTAAAAAACAAGCAATAAATGAACTATCAGGCATTTATATTTCAGCTGTATGCTGGTGCCATTTATCTTGTAGTATTTGTATCTATTGATAACTTCAAATAATTTTTTAAAAATAATTTTAAAGTGAAAAAGGACAAAGAGAAATGTGTTTTTAGATCTTTCTCAAAGTAGAAGTGAGGTCTTTTGTTTGACTAATTTCATTCCACTTCTGTTTCCTACAGACTATCCAAGAACAAGGTGAGATGGGAAGGCCAATAGGCACTAAGAATACTTTCAGTTCCAAATAGCCTGAAGTGTTTCAATTCAGAGGTGAACAGGAATGGGACTAAATCCAAAATGATTTATTTCCAGTTGTTTTATTATTTTTGAAACAATTGTGAATGGGGTTGTTTCCTTAATTCCCCTTTCTGTCAGTTCATTATTGGTATATAAAAATGCTACTGATTCCTGGATATTAATTTTGTCTCCTGCTACTTTGCTGAATTCATGGATCAGTGCTAGTAGCTTCTTGAGTCTTTGGCTTCTCTATGTACAGTATCATGTCCTCTGCAAATAAAGACAGTTTACTTCTTCCTTTCCAATTTGGATGCCTTTTATTTCTTCTTTTTGTCTGATTGCTCTGGCTAGGACTTCCTGGACTACATTGAGAAAGAGAGGGGAAAGCAGCCATCCCTGTCTTGTACCCTATCTTAAGGGGAACACTTGTAGTTTTTGCTCATTGAGTATGATGCTAGCAGTGGGTCTGTCATATATGGCCTCTATTATGTTCCCTCTGTTCCCACTTTGCTGAGAGTTTTTATCATAAATGGATGCTGGATTTTATCAAATGCTTTTTCTGCATCTATCGATCTAATCAGGTGTTTTTATCCTTCATTTATTTTTATGTGGTGAATCACATTTATTGACTTGTGAATGTTGTACCAACCTTGCATTCCTGGAATAAATACCACTTGACCATGGTGTATGATATTTTTGATGCATTGCTGTATTTGGTTTGCTAATATTTTGTTAAGGATATAGCAGCCACTGTGGAAAGCAATATGGATATACATCAAACAATTTAAACGGATCTGCCTTTTGACCCAGCCATCCCACTTCTGGGAATATACCTGAAAGGACCCAACACACTAATTCAAAAGGACCTAAGCACCCCTATGTTCACTGCAGTGTTGTTTAGAATCACTGAGATATGGAAGTAGCCCCAGTGTCCCATCAATAGATGAGCAGATGAAACAACTATGGGACAATTGTGCAATGGATACTACTTGGCCAATTAAAGGAAGAATATTTTACCTTTTGCAACAGCACTCCAGGATGGACCTGAAGAACATTATGCTAAGTGAAATAAACCTGTCAAATAAAGACAAATACCTTAAGATCTCACTTATATGTGGAGTCTAATGAACAAACTGAACTAACAAGCAACATAAAGATGGACTCATAGATAGCAAGCAGGATGACAGCTATTGTGGGGGAGTTAGGGGGGAAAGGGATGGAGCAAAAAGGAAAAAGGACTCATGGACACGAGTTGTCACACTGTGGTGATTGCAGCAGGAAGGGGCGGGTATAAGAGGGTTAAATAGTAATGGGAAATACAATAATAATTAAAAAAAATAAATTACATTTGGGATCATCATATTTAAAAAGCCCATAATGAACTACAGTGATTCTCACAAAGAAAGTAAAGTGGCTTAGAGTACTAGGGAAAAGTTTAACAGAAGAGGAAGGATTAGATCTAAGGAGGAAAAAAGGAAAAAGTCAGAAAAAAAGTCTATGACAGCAAGACAGTGAGAGGTATCTTCATTGTTTCAGAAGATGTAACTTTTTTTAAATGCAAAAAACAGAAAGAGAGAATGTAGCTATAAAGGATTTTAAACAAAGGAATATGGATATTTTATTTTTGGAATAGGAAGCCCCTCCCACACTCCTCAACTTGTTTCCCCACCTCCTCCTCTAATACCTGCTTTCCTCTCTTCCCTCACCAAGTAGGAGAATGGTATGACTAATACCTTTTTTTAGGAAGACTTAAAGATTGGTAGTTTTTAGAATGTAAATGAGATTTGAGAGAGTTGCAATGGAGGTAAATTGCTTTAAAAGAAAACAAGCTTTGTTGTAAGAAGAAAATATACGAGGTCTGTCCAGAAGGTATCCAGCCATATAATATGAAAAATAGAGACATTTATTGAAGAAGATACAAGATACGAGAAATATCATGCTAGGTACAATGATGCTTCAATCCCCCTCAAAGTAGGCACCTTGGGACCTCACACAGTTCACACAGTTGCCATCAGCCACCCCATCATATTTTCCTGAATCTCATTAAGGATCTGAAATCTCTTCCCTTTCAAAGGTGATTCTAGTTTGGGGGAAAGCCAGAAGTTGCAGGATGCCAAATGTGGGCTGTAGTGGGGCTGAGTCACCTGGGTGATTTAGAGTTTTGCCAAAAAAACGCTATAGGAGATGTGATGTGTGAGTAGGCATGTAGTTGTGATGAAGCTGCCCATCACCAGTTGCTCATAGCTATGGCCTTCTGAATCATCTGAATAGTTTCCACAGAGGAATGTTCAAGCTTCACACCAAATTGGATGCAGATTCATTGATCTACTCACTCAGTCATTTTGAATGTGATAGCCACACAGTGCACATGCTCATTCCAGGCTGTCTACCTGTCCCCCACTGACTAGCACAGTGAAGTCGTCCTTGTTCACACAGGAGCATGGCTGTGCACTCTCCATGGCAGCCAGGTTATGTTAATATCGCTCAAACCATTCTCATCATATTAACAATGGCTAGACTTTATCTGGAGAAACCTTGTGTGTGCATCTATGTAATATGTGTTATATTTTTCAGAAAAATATAAGAATTTCTATATTGACAATCTGATAATATAAAAAGATAGGGGCATCATTTAATTTTCACTAAGGAGTTATTATAATACATTGTTTGTGAAGCTAAGACCTGGGTATTCAATATTGATTTGTATGCAATGAGAGTTCAGATTAATTTTAATAAAGCAGAAAATTCCTCCACTTTTTCAAAAATTAAATATGAAGTAAGTGTGGAGGTCCATTTGAGGTAGATGGAAACAGTAGAAAGGAGACCAATAAGGAAACCATTGAAACATTTCAACTAGGTAAATATAGGCATTGAATAAGGATGGAACATATAAACTAGATTCAAAATCATTCCTGAGATATATTTATCACCATTTGTGAATCAATTTGATATACTGGTGGAACAAAAAGAAAATGGAGAAAGTGCTAAAGAAAAGAGATCAATAAAGGGGTTTTTTTTGAAATAAAATGTTAAATATTCTACTAGGGATGAGGGAAAGTATCTGTAATTTTTAGCTTTAATGTGTTTTTTTTTTCTATTTATAAAGATAGAACACTTAATAGTATCTAGCGTAGCACTTATTGTGGGATTCAGAAATATTTATCGGATGCAAATAATAAACAGAGAGCAAACTTACCCAACAAAGATTTCAAGTGGGTGGATTGTGTTGAATATATAATAGAGAAAATTGATGATTTCTTTTTTCTTTTAAAGTAGATAATAGTGAGATAATCCCTGAAGATTATTCTTACAATTTTAGAGAATGAGTTTGTATTCATTGAGCCATAAATGGAGACTGTTAAAGATTAAGGAGGCTTTCTAGAAATAATTTTGTCTTCTACAGGAGGTAAGTTTAAACATCTACGGTGATGGGACTCAGGGCATGCTAATCCAAACTATGGCACCTTAGCATGTTGAACATTTTCAACTGAAAGAGTTCTAGAAAAACAGAATCAAAAACTTCACTCTGACCTTACCCTTGATTGTCTCCCCTGGACTATTCCACAAAGTTTCCTGGTAGAAGTGCCCTCCTTATAACTGAAGGAAATAAACTTTCTTATCTCAGAAGGAAAAGAAACATCAGGAAGTTATTACCAAGTTACTACACTTACCTTATACTCTTAAACATATAATTCTCCATTACTGTCCACCTGGCAGTCTTATGAGTCCATCATCAAACAGTGTAATAATACTTCTCAGATCTATTGTTGCTTCAGGTCTTCATTTCCTTATGAAGTCTCCCATGTCATATAAACTTTCATTCAAATAAATCTGTATATTCTTTTTCCTATTAATCTGTCTTTGTCAGTTTAATTTTCAGACCCAGTCAGGGCCCCTAAGAGGGTCAAGGAAAAGTATTTCCTCCCCTACAATAAGCAGAACTAATATCCTAATAAACAGTACGAAATAACAGAGTTATGTCAGGATCCTCTTGAGAACCTTTCAAGTCACTGAAAGAATATATTGAAAGATCAGGAAAAGTGTAATTTACAGTCAGAATTTTTATGCAGGGTAGACAGATCATTTCAGTACTGAATTTAGACAATTCATTTTTGCTTAAGAAATTTCAGGTGATTGAAAGAAGCACATGTAAATTTTGACTAGAAATATAAACTTACTTTTCTTTCTAATTTATCTTACTGGCTTTGACTAGTAATTTGATGTGAAGTAAAAGAATTACCATCGTTAAGTAAAAATGGTGGGGAAAATTATAATCAAGCACCTTTCAGGAGCCTGGAAGTGGTATGAAGCCCACATGCAGCTCCCCATTTAGCAGACAGTAACCTGTGTATATCTAAGGAAGGACAAGGTGTGGGCTCAGAAGGGTTGATTTGGCCCTTTAGAGTTACATGTGATGCTTCATTTCTGTTAACAACTTAAAGCCAGCAAGTGAAATCTTTTCTCTTTGGAAAAAGACTGCCAAGAACCTTTGGGCAGTGATTTATCAGAGGAGTCAGGTGAGAGGAGAACAACCCTACTTGTACTGCACAAGATAAATGAGGGCGCCCTGTATGCTAAGACTGTTTGGCATCTCTGCACAGGCCAAGTTATCTTTGATGAATTATAAAGAAAAAGCTGGCACTGCAAAGCACTTAGAGGATGATACCCAGGAATGTGAAAGACTACACTAACTATGTAACTTTAGACAAGTTATTCAACCACCCCAAATCTTATTTTCTTATGTGTATAAGTGTGAAAAAGAAATGCACACTCTCACATAAATGGCTGTCATCCAAGTTAAATGAGGTAATACAGATGGTCTCCAACTTATAATGGGCCAGCTTTATGCTGCTGTGAAAGTTATATGCTGAGGCACCCAATCAGCCATGTGATCGCAAGGTTAAATAACCAGTGCTCTAGAGCGTACTATGTTGCCAGCATTTCTAAGTATTATGTTTTTGTTTCTCCATCTCAGCATGTCTACAAAACACCTACCTGTTTCTCCTTTTTCTGGTGAGAAGAGAAAGGTAACTACTGTTGAGATGAAACTCAAGATAATTGCCCAACTACAGGTTAATGTAAGTTTTTCTGAATATGTTTAAGTTAGGCTAGGCTAAAATATGATGTGTGCTAGGTTAGCTGTATTAAATTCATTTTTGACCTATGATATTTTTAGCTTATGATTGGTTTATTGGCACATAATCCCATGTTAAGTCAAAGAGTATTCAGATAAATGAAACATTTAGCAAAGTGAAAGAGAGTAAACCAATATTTTGCTATATGAATATTTAGCTAGGTTTTTTTAACATCACAGCTTTTGAGTTTTTATTTAAAATGATGTCTTCACCATTATCTCCTGCCAAGATGATAACATGTTTGCATAGAGTCTCAAAACAACAACAACAAAATATAGGAAAATATAATAGGAAATAGCCTCTTCATTTTAAAATTTTAATTTTATTAAATGAATTATTAAACAGCTTTACTGAGGAATAATTTATATCCAAAAACATCGTATTTAATGTGTACAATGTGATGAGCTTGAAGACATGCCTATGTGTAGACACCATCGCCACAACTAAGGTAATGAACATATTCAACAGATCTCTAAGTTCCTCTGCTCTGCTTTTTTCACCAGTAAGTGGTAAAAATATGTAAATTAGACCTATCTTCCTAATGAACGTTTAAGTGTACAATGCTGAACTGTTGACTATAGTCACGTGTTATAAAGCAGATCTGTAGAACTTGCTCATTTTGTAAACTGAAACTTTATGTCTGTTAAAAACCAATTCTCATTTGCTCCTCCCCCAAACCATTTACTCTCTGTTCCTATGAGTCTGGCTGTTAAATACCTCAAGTGGAGTCATGCAGCAATTGTCCTCCTATTGCAAGCTTATTGCACTTATCATAATGGGCTCTTCGTTTGTACATGTTGTTGGGCATGTCAGGGTGTCCTTTTTAAAGGCTGAATGGTATTTCATTGTAAGTATGTGCCACATTTCTTTTTCTCCAGATAGACTGATATATAACTGAAATACGACATTGAATAAGTTTAAGGTGTACTTGCGATGATTTGATACATATACAATTTGCAAAATTGATACTAAAATAAGGTTAGTTAGTATATGTTTAACTCATATAATTAACACTTTTGTTGTTGTCCTTGTGAGGACATTTAAAATCTACACTGTCACAACTTTTGAGCACACGATACAGTATCATTAACTACAGTCACCATGCGGCACGTTAGGTCGCCAGAACTCGGCGCTCTTCTAACTGGAAGTCTGTAATCTTTAGGGAACATGACCCTATTGCTTCTACTCCCTACATTTGACACCCACCACTCTACTGGCCGTTTCTATGAGTTTGGCTTCTTTTAGATTCCACCGATAAGTGAGACCATACCATATTTTGCTTTCTCTGTCTGACTTATTTCACTTACCATAATGCCCTTCATGTTCATCCATACTGTTGTAAATGGCTGAATTCCCTTTTCATGGTACTAATATCCCTTGCCTTTGCTACTTTGAACAATGCTGCAGTAAATATGGGCATGCAGTTACTCTATGAAGTAGTGACTTCACTTCTTTTAGGTAAAAGCCAGAAGTGGGATCCAGAAGCTGGATCACATGATAGTTCTATTTGTAATTTCTTGAGAAACCTCCATACTGTTTTCCATACTGGCTGTACTGATTCTCACCAACTGTGCATATGAGTTGCCTTTTCCCTGTATTCTCACCATTTATCTCTTGCCTTTTTAATAACAGCCATTCTAACAAGTTTGAAGTGATATTTCATTGTGGTTTTGATTTGCATTTTTCTGATTTGATTAGTGATATTGAACTCCTTTTATTGTCCTTGTTGAACATCTGTATGTCTTCTCTGGAAAAATATTCAGATCCTTTCCTCATTTTTAATCAAATTATTTTTTTCTGGATTGTATGTGTTCTTCCAACTCTTCCAAAAAATTGAAGAGAGAACACTTTCAAACTTATTTTACAAACCTAGTATTACACTTATACCAGAACCAGATAAATACACTCTAAGAAAAGAAAGGCCAATACCCCTAATAAAATAGATGCAAAAATTACCAATAAAATACAACAATATATTAAAATAAACATGCACTGTGATTAAATAGCATTTATTCCTCAAATGAAAGAATGACTCAATATGGAAGAATTGATTGATGTGATATACTACATTAACAGAATGAAGGATAAATATCATATGATCATCTCAATATACATAAAACATCTGACAAAATAAAACACCATTTCATGGTAAAAACTCTCAACAAATTTGGTATAGAAGTTGCATTAGTTTTATGAGAGGAGAACGTTTCCAGGCAATTATCATAATTGCTAATATAATGGCAATTATATGGTTACTGTTTATATATTGACTAATAAATTAAGCCACAAGTATGGTCACGGGCATCAAATTGCCTCACAGTGTAGGTGGATAAATACTTCCTCTCACGTAAAACACAATTTACAAAGTTAAGAAAAATATGTCAATGACAAACATTCTTTTAAAAAATATTGTTGCTTACTAAAATGTGTCTAATCGTGTTTCTCTACTGTTATTATTTGGGAAATAAATATACAAACAAACCTCTCAAATTTATAAGAGTTCTTTGTTGACTTTTACTATAAAATTTAGAAATCCAAATCTAATGACTGCACCAGAAGTATGTAAAGTATGTTTTTACTTTACATTTTATGGATTCTGGTAAGGGAAGTCTTTTCTAACATTCATAATTGTCTTACCACCCAAAGCGTAATGGTGAACTCAGTAGGAATTCTCAAAACATTTGTATCAGTAATTTTTCATTTTCTAAGTATTTCTCATTGACACTTATTTAAATTTAGAATTTATGATTTCAACAATATACTTTGCCATGATTTCACCTAGTGATTATAATTATTTGTTTTCAAATATGTACATACATAAATATATACACACTTAGATACATACATTTACATACACTGATCTTGGCCTTGTCCTACTTAGCCTCCACTCAAAACCTCTTACCTCCTCAACCCACTGGAGCACATTCATCAAAGTACAAGATAAAGTCTTCAGTAATATTGCATGTGGGAATTAGCCAAGCAGAGTAAGCTGAACTTGTGAACTTTCATTCTGGTTCCTTTTCCAGTCTGGTACATCATCAGGATGAGATATGCCTCCTGGTTGTTCTTATCATCACTATCCTCTGATCTCAATCTGCCTTAGGAAGATAGTTTTAAAGAGAAATACACACACATACACACACCCCTACACATGAACTCCCTACTCTACCCGAAAAGTCAATAATATTAAGAATGCAATCCATGTTCGTACAGAATAAAAAATATTTCCTTAAGAAAAAATAATGTAATGTTCTCTGCTTCTATGTTTTCTGACTCAAAACGAAACAAGTGTGCAGTTGGAGGGAATCTTGGTATGTCTCACGGTGATGCCAAAGACCCGAAGATTGCTGGGGGAAAGCCAAGGTTCCAGTCTCGGTGGACAAAGAGCAAAGATTCCAAAGTGGTCAGGAAGGGATTCAGGCAACTGGTAAAATGAAATCAATAGGGCAGAGGAAATGATAAGAAACTAGATCACCATAAAAACATGCTGAAAGAGTAAAATTAAATTACAGCAATGAATAATTAATAGTAAGTACAAAATAAGATAGATAAAATAAAATCAAATGAATTATTTATCACCATAAGGGCAAATGATTTAAATCCCCTTTGTAAAACACAAAATTGCAGTGTTTTAAAATGGTTACAAAATAAAACTTGGCAGTTTATCAAGGATACATCAAATTCAAAATGACAAAGAAATGTAGACAATAAAAGAATGGGAATGAAATACTGTGAAAAATGAATGATAGGCAGAAGTAGGAAAAATCAAACCACATAAATTGAATTACAAAGCCAAAAGACTAAAGAACACAAATATGAATCTCATGTCTAATGACACTTTGAACCACTGGACAATAATAAAGACATATACTCTCATACACATGCATGTGTGTGTCTGTATGAGTGGAGAGAGATCGTTCTATTTTACTAGACTAAGAAGTCCCTTTAATGCTGAATTTGTACTAGTTCTGTGTTGCCTAGAACAAAAGAAAGGTAATAAATTGAATAAGCAAATCCTGGCTTCCACAGGTCCATGGAAAACTACTACAGCTACAACATATCAGATAGTTCAATGTTTTTCAAAGAACGAACTAAAAAAACAAGTATTTTTCATTATAATTATTGATGAATTTAGCAAAAACTTAAGAAATATCAAAAGGTGCCCTGGCTGGCATAGCTCAGTGGTTTGAATGTGCTTCTGAGAACCAAAAGGTCACCAGTTCGATTCCCAGTCAGGACACATGCCTGGGTTGTGGGACGGGTCTCCAGGAGGGGGTGTGTGAGAGGCAACCACACATTGATGTTTCTCTCTCTTTCTCCTTCCCTTCTCCTCTCTCTAAAAATAAATAAATAAAATCTTTCTTTAAAAAAAAGAAATACCAAAAAACTTACAATGAAAAATATTACTTACCTATTTGCCTACACTCCTAATGCCATTCTCACCACAAGCCTGCTTTTTAATACTCTTACTTTTATTTGTTGCAGTTATGTCTTTTTTATATGTAAATAGTGTTATTTAATATTCATTTTAGACCCTATTAGTGACTTCCTACTGTGAGAATTGAATGTGTTTTCCTTTGATCCCCTCCCTCATCCATCAGGCCTCTTTTGAATTTTCTCAGTATCATTCCGGTCATATTTTAGTTAAAATTACCTTTATATGATTATGCCTCTGGGGATGTTAATGTATAATAATTACATTTTGTTCTTCCATTTCTAAAATTAACTGCATTTTTATAGTCATCTTGGTTTTCTTTGCATCATTTATCTATCATCTTTTCTCATTTGATAATTTAGAAATGATTAAATTTCACATTTAGCACTTTTTAAATTTCTGATCCTTGAAACTTTCTTCCTGAAAAAATCCCCACTTTCTGGATTCATTCAACACTATTTTCCCTATTCTTGCTGTGAATAGCCCGTGCTGAGACGCCTTTGACTCCAGCCATGGGTTGCGGGCACTCTGTGCTGCATCATTCCTGGGGGCACATTTACCAGCATTTCTTAGGAGTAAATGTGCGGGAAGTCCTCGTATTTCAAAAAACAAACAAATAAGCAAACAAACTATATACCATCTTACTCAATCGGTAGCTTGGTAAATGATAAATTTCTGTGTTAGTTAAAAAAATGAAACAATATTCTGTAGAGAAATGAAAGCATTGCTCCTCCATCTTCCAGCATCTAACGTAGTTTTTGAGAAGTCACTGGCTGCCATTTTCTCAGTTGATAACCTGCTTGTTTTACTTTGTTTGCTTCTCTAGTTTACAGCTTTCAGGAGTTTCTCAAATTTACTAAAATCTCATTAAAATGTGCCTTGGTCCTTTTTAACATGGGCCTTTGGAGGTCTGGGGATAACTAATTCAAAATAAATTCATACAAATTGATTTCAAATCTAGCAATATTTTTATATACTAAAAAAACACCAGAAGCAATAGACAGAACCTTAAATTACTGGTAATAATTACATCTGAATAGTATTTATTATCAAAATATTACACTTTATTATTTTCAGTGTTTCTGTCTTAACTGTAAGCCAGACAAAATGAAATTAATAGTAGACAACTACAATTTTGTATGAACTATAAGTACTACCACTTATGTAAAACCATTATTTGTAGTGAACAATCAGGAGAGAGTAAACAGGATGAAGTACGTAACCTTTGAGTGTGTGTTAGTGTTGTAACTAGAGCATCTGAAAGACATCATAGGGCCTACTTATTTGATATTCCAAACTAAAGCGATTCAGTTACGAAAAATTTAGTTTGTCAAGACCTGTGCTTTTCTTAGTTTTTCAGTTCCAGAAAGTCTTTCTTTCATCCTGCTTATACTAAGTACTTCTTAAAAATCAGTGCCCATTTGTTGATGATCGGCTCAATTTGTAGCGTTGTATAGATAGTGCTTTTACTTTGACTTATGCTACTTAAAGTTGTTGCTCAAACACTGAAAGGTTAAATATTTCTAGTTGCATTCATACTTTTCTATTGCCCCTGCAACAATTTATGGGATGATACTAACATTAGCATTCGCTCTATTTTCAAAGTAAAATATTATTTTAAATATTGGTGACTAAACTCCACTTGGTTTGGAAGAGTATTGTAAGAGTATTATTTCTCTTCTGTCAAGTAGAGAATATAATTTTTAATTTGTCAGTCTCATATGGTCATTAGAAAAATAAAATTAATTTTGTAGAATTTTTAAAAAGAAATATGCTAACAATGTAAGGATTACACAAAAACTAGCGAATCTTATCACTCTCTTTTTCCTGCTATGACTTGAACTACTCCTTTTTAACTAGTGCATGAGAAAATATGCATGTGTAGTGAGCTCAAGTATTATGGGAATCCTGAGCAGGAAGGTGGCCTGGCCAAAGAATCACAGAAGGGAAAGAAGCAATAACTGTTAGGAATATAGAACACTAGGGAGCTGTCTCTCTCTATATTTCTTGCATTCTCTCTCTCTCTCTCTCTCACACACACACACACCCACACAAACACACATACTCCTTCACTTGCATATCTCTGCATATCTACTGGATTTTCTTTCTCTGTAAACATCAGGCTGCATTGTTACCAAATAATAACCACTACACCTCCCAGTATATCTCACCGGTAAAAGGTAAATGACTCTTTCTCAGCCACAATGACAAAAATAAAGAAAACCTTCTCTCATGAATGTAGGCTACATAGTACATTATCATTTTATTCTATCACTCATGGTCAGGAAGGCTTTTTTTATACTCATACAAAGCTGGCTTTTAATTTGTGCTTCCTCGGTGAACATAAACCAGTTACTTAATTATGCCATGCCAATTATGATAATTAGAGTAAATTTTTATTCTAGGCCTGGAGAAAAGTTCCAGACATTGCAAGCATTATTGGGAATCACTAAAAATAAAATCTGATGAGTTCATCCCTACCTACAGTAGTACCTCGATACTCATGGTTAATTCACTCCAGAACTTGTGATGAGCGCCGAAACAAAGTATCAAATGATGAAACATTTTCTCTTGTGGGGCCTCATGCAAGTTCTAGCAAGTATGAGGAGTCCCACGCAAGCACCATGTGCTGAAACATTTTTTTTTCTTGTCATATGTGATGAGTACAGGGTTTGACAAGTTCTGAAGTACCAAGATATGACTGCATTTCATTTCTCTAACTTTTGTGTCTCTTGACACTAGTGAAAATATTCAGGTTGGTTTCAATGATCAACATTCTCATTATTTAATTAAGATATTAGTAACAAATTCTCTCTTTTTTTAAGAATTATTTTTATTGATGAGAGAGAGCGAGACATCAACTCGTTGTTCCATTTATTTATGCATTCATTGGCTGCTTCTTCTAAGTGCCATGGCAAGAGAGAACCCTGTCAGCCTTGGTGTATCAGGTCGGCACAGTAAACAACTGAGCTACCCAGCTAGGGCGGTAACAATTTCTCTTGATATACACTCCAGATCCCTTTTCACTTATCAAATATTAATAGAAGATAATGTAAAAGATAATTTATTAAAATTGTTTTTGTTCAGTAGTTTAACTGAACTTAAAATTGTCATTGGTACAATATAGTCCTTTTGAGATTATCAGAAGAACATAAATGCCTTTACTTTACAGTGAAAAATTTTAATCTTATATGACCTCAGGCACTAAAATTTAAGCCTCTTTTTTATTATTGCAACATATTGGAAATATACAAAATCTAAATAATATTTATGTGGATTTTAAATGCAAACAATAAAATATTTTAATATGTTTGAAAATACTTCTTCAACAGTCAATAGTGAAATATATACACTATTTTTTTGGCAACAATAAAATATCTAAGTAGTATTTCCATAGTTTTTGAGAGAAATCAAAACCATCTAATAATCTTGAGAACTGGGCAAAGGTTCAATTTACTGCTATCCCTAGAACTCCTAATCAGGTGTGAGATACTAGGGAAGGGGGAAAAAAGAAATAGGTAATAAAGATAGCCTATTATGTTCCCATAATATTCTTTCAAAGAGCATAGCCACGTTTGAAGACCCTGTTATAAAATTGCACTTTTAGAGGCAAATAATTATGATTCTTCTAGTTGAAATAGCCGTACAAAGAAAGTGTTTTTCTTTCTCCTTCCCTCCCTTCTTCCTCCCTTAATCTCCTCCAAAGAAAGAAAGAAAGAAAAGAAAGATGCTCCACAAAGACCATATTCTCTACAGAAAATGTCAATAAAAACCTAATCACAGAATTGAGATATAAGCTTGTTTTAAAAATCATTCTTTATATAATTAAACCCTTGCATATGTGAACTATGTTACAGAGAACCTGACTCTCCCTGGAAAGTAGAGGCGATAGTTTTTCCTAAAACACCTAAGAGATCCTATATTATTTTTTCACAGGCGTATGGAGAGAAGTCTGTTTTCATATACTGCAACCCTTCCTAAACACATCCCTGCACACTGAGCCTCTAAGCTAACTGTCAAGTCTCTGAGGCTGGCAGACTCCACGCCACGGTCTCATTACTTTCTATTTTCATTGGTTTTGTAGAAAGTGAATTTACATCACTTAACATTTGGACCTTTAGTGTTGTGATGCATCTGTGACAACACTAACCACAACTCTGGCCTTAAGTTTGAACAAACGGTGATAGAAGAAAAGCAGGCTTGTAGGCAGAGCACCCTACATTTATAAGAATATAATTTAGGTCAGATATTTGGCTATGTGACATTAAAATATAATTTACAGAATCTCAAACAATGTTTAAAGTTCATGACTAATTCTAATTGAAGTTAGTTTTAGAAATCTTAAAGAATTAAAAAATTTATTATTGCTCAGTTTTAAACTCTACATTATTCGTAGATGGAAGGATGGTAGGCTTAATTTCATACTAATTAATCACTGTGGAAATACATTTGTTAATGTAATAACAAGAGCTTTTAAGTCTATTTATATGACAGGTGCTTGTATAAGATGTCACAAAGGAAATTATCCTCCTCAGTTTCTTTCTGTTGAAAGGAACAAACACTAAGCAAAAAAATGACTTGAGTGATGTCAGAAAGCCCACCTTACTGAAATAAAAGTGTAGCAGTCTCCCTTTACCCTCAGTTTTGCTTGGTGCAGCTCCAATTCCCCATGGTTAGTCAAGCTCCAAATATTAAATGGAAAATTGCAGAAATAAACAATAAGTTTTAAGTTACATGCCATTCTGAGTAGCATGATGAAATCTCATGTGATCTACTCCTCCAGGACTAGGACCTGAGGGCATAACTCATCGCTTTAACCAACATCTCCACACGGTACATGCTCCTCGCCCTTCGTCACATAGCAGCCCTCCTGGTTATCAGATCCACTGTGGCAGTGTCACAGGCGTGTGCACAAGTGCCCTTCATAGTGACCTAAGGCTACACTTCACTGGCTCACGTGTGCACTGTGAAGAAGGGTGATTAAAATACAAGATATTTGGAGAGACCAAATTCACATAACTTTTATTACAATCTACCATTACAATTATTCTATTTTAGTATTAGTTATTGTTGCTAATACCTTACTGTGCCTAATTTATAAATTAAACTTCATCATAGGCCAGCATGTATAGGGAAAAAAACATAGTACACGTAGCATTCGATACTATCTGCAGTTTCAGGCTTCCACTGGGTGGGGGTCTTAAAACATAACCCATGTGGGTAAGAGGGAGAGACCACTGTAGTTGAAACAGGTTTTAGAATGAAAACCAACAAGAATAAGCTAGGTAAAAGGAGTCTTTCCCGAAGCCACATCTGAGAAATCATCTACTCAGGGAATGTTGCCAGTAGGGATCACCACCATCATTAGACCTTCTTAACACCAGACTCAGTTCTGTTTGGCGGCCACGGAAGGGGTTCTATTTTGTAATTTTGAATGAGTTTCTAAATGAGTTCCAATCTTGATGAATGAATTCCAATCTCTGCCTCTACACTCACATGAGTCGATTCCATAGGAGAGCCCTGAGTGGGAATCCAAAGAGTGAAGCACTGATTGCCATCTGTGCCTTAGCTACCAGGGAATGGAGAGAGGGAATACTAAGACTTCTGGGACTTCTGTAATTAGGACTGGTGCCGTGCCTCCCCCAGAGGTTTACACAATGGAAGATTCCACTGAAATATAAGATTGTGATACTAAAAAAGGAGTGCTATTTATAAATGCATGCCATAACCAACATTAATTATTTGAAATAATTATTTGAAATATTTTAAATATTTTTATATTTAAAATATAAATATTTTGAAATATTTTTTGAATATTTCAAAAAATATTTGGAGAAAAAATAAATATATTTATATATATTTCAAATATATTTCTTATTTGAAATATTTTTCTAATTAACTTTAAAGATCAAGATATTGAATTTGGTTTTCTATAACCAAGTAAATCTCAGAAATCTATCATTAAAAATGTGAGCAAAGATGTTTGCTTTATTTTGTGAGAGTAAAAATCCCTGCTTTCCTCACTCCAAAGAAGTAAATTGCTGCTACGTTAAGATATAAAGCAAAATTGAATATATCCTGGGACAAAGTGTTTATAAACTATCAAATTAAAATAAACTTGAATGTTCTTTATATTGTTTCAGAGAAGAATTAGATAAGGGACATCAATAATTCCTTATTAGAGAAAATAAATTTGCATATTTTTCTTAACCACTCAAACATTACTTCATAATGAAATGTAAAGCATAGAAATATATTACAATAAACACCTTTCTTCTTAAAGCCCAGATTGAAACAATTAAGTCCTACCAATCATCAGATGTTATCTGTATGTGGTGCATTTATTTATGAAGACTTACCATGTGGTTGAGTGTCCTACCATAGACCAATATATCACAGGTTCAATTCCAGGTCAGGGCACATATCCAGGTTGTGAGTTCAGGGCATGGATGAGAGGGTGGCCAATTGATGTTTATCTCACACATGGATGTTTCTTTCTGTCTGTCCCTCCCAAAAAGGAAGGAAAAATGTCCGTGGGTGAGGATAAAAATAAAATAATTTCAAAAAACCATTAAGATGGGAATGATAATTCAGAAAAAATAAGTTATATTAGCTGTACATTTGTAGTCAATTTAGTACTGGTAATGTCAAAATAATGTGAAAATGGTAAATAGTAACTATCTCACAGATGGAGAGGAAGAATTAAGTCAACAATGCTTATGTAATAATGCAAAGTCACTTGTAGATACGCTATTGCTGTTAACATGTATTTTTGAAGAATTTCAAATCAAAGACTAAATTTTTTGAACTACTTCATGTCTCAACTGGCTCGTACAGTAGGAAAACTAAAAAAAAAATTCTCTTTCCACTCATAAAAACTAAGAACTTGAGATAAATGTGTTTGTGGATCTTTTTCATTATTTTTTTCTTTCTGCCACATTTTTTTAACTTTACTTTTATCTCCTCTAAAGTGCTTTAAAAAACTGTATTAACAACACATTTCAAACATAAGATTAGTTTTGGTTATGAAAATATATTTGAATTTAAATGTGATATTCAAATTTGAAATGATATGTAAATTAAAATAAGTATAATATTTAAAATGCTTAAGCCCCAACATGAAAGCAAATAAAACTCTGGAATGTGATTTTAGATAATTTTCTGGTTTTTCAGAAATTATTTAACAATATTAAGACTTTCTCTGAAAAAATTAAATAGAAAATTGTAAGAATCACTTAAAATATAAGTGAAACATTTACTATCTTGAGACAGACTTAAATATATGCATCTGCGGCTGTGATTTCTTTGGATTATTATTTGCATTTTAATAGCTTTTGGTTGATAGCACACTGAAATTATAACAATTTTTCACTGACTCAGTTTTTCCCAAGAGATGAACCATTTATTTTATAAGCATTTATTTTCTTTATTCTGTAATTTGACATTAAATATACACCCAAATCTGTTAAAGTTGAATGCTTTTCTTGCATAGTACAATAAATATATCATCTTTTACATTAAGACTATTAATTTGTATAATTAAATAATAATTTTAAATAAAAAATTATAATGTAATTTTCATACAGTGAAATGCATAAATCTTGGCTGAATGGTTTGATAAGTTTTGACAAATGCCAACAACTGGTATTTGTTCATGTATAAAAATACTTCTACACCTCAGTAAGTTCCCTTGTGCCCCTTCAGAGCAAACCGTCTCCCTACGGAGGAAATCCCTTTTATTTTTACTCCAGTATATTAGTTTTGCCTCTTCCAACACTTCTCATAAATAGAACTATGCAGTAAATACACATTCGTGTATGGCTTCTACACAATCTACACTTAGCATAATGTGTTTGAGATTCATTTTTTTACGATTGTATGCATCAGAAGATTTTTCAGTTTAATTGCTGAATTCTGCAATTAGCAGATCCCTCCTCCCGTTGGTGAACACTTGGGTTGCCTCCATGTTGTGACTATTAAGAAGGAAGGTCCTACGTCCATTTCTGGTATAAAGAGGAGACTCATATTCAAGCTTAGAAGAAACTCTCAAACTGTTTTCCAAGTTTTCGCACCGTTTTACAGTTGGACCAGGACTGTTGGAACGTGTTAGCTCTTCCATACCCTTCACCAACGTCTGGTCTCCTCTGCCATGTTAATTTTAGCCATTCCAGAGAAAATATAATGCTATGAAGTTTTAATTTTTATTTTCCTTGTTAATATAATATTGACCCATTTTCACATGTTTATTGGCCATTTTTATAACTTCATTGGTGACCAGTCTTTTTGAGTATTCCTCAATTGGTCATTTATAAGATTTCTTTATCTTCTGGGTCTCAGTCCTTTGTCCTATATGTGTATTTCTCACATTTCCTTTCAGTCAGTGGCTTGCATATTCATTTTCTTAACAGTGTATTTTGATGAGGGGAAGTTTTTAACTTTCCTGATGTTTAATTTATCATTTTTTCCTTTTATACTTTCTCTGTCCTGCCTAAAATTTTTTGCCTACTCCAAGGTAAAAAAAAAATGTGTTCTGTTTTTTCCTAGAAACTTGATTTTCTAGCTTTTATGTTTATGAATATAATTGAATTAATTTTTATGTAGGTTATGAGGTAGGAGTCAACATTAATTTTCTTCATTGTGGATATAAAATTGTTCAAGCACCATTTGGTGAACAGACTTTCATTGAGAGACACACATTTATTTTTAAACTGACACAAGTAGGAAACATACTTTGAATAGTCCTAAATTTTGTTAAAGAAATTAAATTCATTATTAAAAGCTTTCCCAGAAAGAAACACCACATCCAAATAACAATATTGGTGAAAACATAAGAAGGAAATAATATACACCTTCCATGAACATTTTCAGAAACTAATAATGCAATGCTAACCTAAGAATATCGTACAAGAATGTCTATGTTCGTGAGATACCAATATCTCTCAGAAACGCAGATGGACAGAAGATTCGCAAATGAATTCAGCATTATGTGAAATCACAACACAGAAAGACCAAGTAGTATTTATTCCAAGAATGTAAGACTGTCTCTGTAACCTAACTAAATGGACGTCCAGCTGCCTGCCACAGCGGAAGTCAAGCTTGTGAGGCAAGCACTGCCACAGAAGATAAGGGGTTTTATTTGGGTGCTGTAGGACCTGGGAGGAGGGTGGACTGCTGTCTCAAAGACCATCTCTTCTTCCGGTCAAGCCTGCAGTTCTTACAAGGATAGGGAGGAGAGGGCCTTTCTTCTATCCGATAATCTTGTTAGCTTTCAGTGGGCTCGGGGCAGTATACATTCCTATTTCTAGCTTCTGGCATGGCTCTGTGTAAGAACCTCCCCTGCTACCATCTTGGCCAATGGGTGAGACTCTCCACTTCTCCGACTATAGTAACATTTCAACATACAAAAGTTAACTAATGTAATTTACCAAACTAACAAAATAAAGGATATCTTAATAAATGCAGGAATACTTTTGAAAAAGTTCAACATTTTCATGAAATCAAACTCAGCAAAGTAGGAATAGGAGGGATTTCTTCAACCTGAAACAGAGTACCTTCCAAAAAACCAGCTAACTTGATACATAATGTTGAAAACTTAGACCCCCTTTAACTGTATTTTGAAAGAAAGAAAGGTATCTCCTCTCATGAATCCTACTCAACTTTGTACTTCAAATCCTAGCCAGTTAAAGGCAAGAAAAAAGACCTTAAAGTTATACAGATTAGAAAGGAAAAAATAAAACTGTCTTTATTATCAGTTATTATGATTTTCTGTATAGAAAAATTTCAAGGACTCTACAAATGAACCACAAGACATAGTAAGTCAAATTAACAATGCTACTGTATACAAAGTCAACTGTATTTCTATTTGTTACTAATGAATTGGAAAACAAAATTTCAAATTATACAACTTTCAAAATTACGAAATGTAAAACACCTACAAATAACTGTAAACATAGATGTTTAAAACTTCTAAACTGAAAACTACAAGATAGTTCAGAGTGAACTAAAACACCCTGAGTAAGGAGAGAGGTATATCACAGTAATAGACTGGAAGGCTCAACAGCATTAAGATGTCCTTATCCCCCAAATGTTCTGTAGATCCATGCAGCCTCAATCAAAACCATAACAAATATTTTGGTAGAAATTGATTCTAAGAAATCATATAGATGGTCAAAAGACCAAAATAATCAACACAGTTTTGAAGAGGATAAAATCGGATACCTAATTTCCAGACTTGCTAGAATGCTATACTAATATGGAAGGTGTAGCTCTGGCATAAGGGTAGACAGAAAGAGAAAAATAATAAAGGCTAGAAATAGACCTACATATAAAGAGTCTCTTGATTTACCACAAAGTTACCAAATAAATTCAATTGGAAAATAAAATCTGTTCTTATTGATGTACTTTAGACTGAAAGTAAAAATGACCCTTTTATGGATCATGGATATATAATTGTCTCCTAACTCAAAAAAATATTACCCTGCAAATAGACATAATGTTTCTGCACTGAACATTTAACCCTTATACATTAATACTAATTAATGAAAATATTGTTCTTTGGAACAGAAGAGCATACAATACATGCAAATCTTTTTAAACCCTTTTAACAACTAACCATTCACTTTAGTCTTTTTCCAATATCATAATTTTTATAACCTTGATCTGAGGCTGAAACTCAAGCAAAGGCTTAGCACTTGAAAGAATATACTCTCTACTTTACTGAAATAAAATAAGTATTTATAGAAGAGCTTTACCATATATCACAATAAGATGATTATCAACTTTTTTTCCTCTGTGATTACTAGGCCCAGAACTAAATGAAATGTTACATGAGAGGAAAAATTATACCTACCTTAACTTTGACTTATTCTTTCCTATGTGGTACCTAATACACACTGCATGCATTTGTTATATGAATGAATGAGTGTGTACTAGTCATTCATAGAGAAAATAAAATTTCTGCGTGTTCTCTCCCTCAGAAGTCTCTTAATAGACTACCGCCACAAAGTAGACTATTTGGCTGGACTTTATATTACTTCATAAACTATTGTATAAATCTGGTACCCCATAGTCAATTTATTTTATTGCTTTTACTCTCTGAAATAACAAATCTTTGCATAATAATGTTTTGTTTCTCAGAATATCTCAGCCCCATGTAGAAACCAATTGAATTCAAATACATCATGCAGTTATATTGCTAAAAAATAAAAAAAAGTTTTATACACAATTTTAGAAGTTATAAAACACAGTTTTGAAGAAGTTTGAGGAGTCTTTAAAACAATATTCTATAAGTGAAGTCTGCTCTTTGTGTTATCAAAGTCTGACCTGCTCTGATTGACTTGAATCCCACTCAGCATTCCCACGACAGGCAGCTCAGCAATCAATAACAGGTCAGGTCACGGGAGCTGAAGGTCGAGGATCCTGCTGCTTCATGCTTCACATTTATTCAGTTCTTGGTCCCAGCATGCTTGGATGTTATTCTTTAACTCCCACATATGAAATAGAAAACATTTTCTCAATATATTACATCCGAGTACATTCACACACATATAACAGCAAATTATAGGGTCTGAATGTGGTCGGGCTGAAGATGAAGCATTTCAATAAAAAACTCAAAATAAGAATGCCACAGGATTGCTATTTTCTGAAAAATCAGTTCTAATTATGTCTAATTTAGAGATAAATATATTCCACTCATGTCTGGACCTTTTATCCAATAAATTTCAGTTATTTCCCAAAGTTAGCCAACATTTATTCTGCCATTGTTAGCATAGGCAGCTCGTTAGGTACTAACAAAAGGAAAGGGAGAAAGCTGACTGAGCTTAATTAAGTCAGGAAACGACAGCTTCCCAGACACTCCAGGGGATAGCCACATTCCCTGCCAAGGAGATTAATGTCCTTCCAAGCAGGCAGAAAGGATGGGCTTTCCAATCACCCCAGGGAAAAACTGGCCTATTCACCTGGATATGGTGGGGGAGCAACAAACAGTAAGGGGGAAATTCCTTTGCTGGGCACATGCAGAGTAAAAGCTAAGAAGACGCAGTGGGAAGTCCTTCTACTAAGTGCATGTGCAGTAGAATCCAAGTAGAGGCAAAACTATGAAACTTGCACAGTAGGAGCCAAAATGGCAACTATAAAGGGGAGGAGAAAATCCTGCAAAAAGGCCCTGATAGGATAAGGGCACAAAACCCCAGAAGATTCAAGAAAGAGATTAGATAGGGGAAGGCACCAGCACAACTCTGGGAAGATCCAGGAAATAGATTGGATAGTTTGAAAAAAAAGGCCTGCTCTCCACCAAGCCCAAGGAAATATAATCAAAGCCTAATGAAGACCCAGCGTTTGCATTCTCTCTCTTCAGCAGCCATACAGGCTGAAGAGCAGTACCAATCGCCAGCTAGAGGAGAACAGAGACTGCTGGACTACTGGAGCCTCAGAGGCCTGGCTAATGACAACAGTAGCTCTGGGTCCTGGCCCTCCTCCTGGGCTTGGTGGGGACGAGTGCTGGCCTGTGACCCCAGAGGTTGGATTTCTGCAGCTAGACAGCGCTGATACCAGGTCACTGATGAGACATTGGGCACGGTGTACCTGGGGGCAACGCTTTGTTTGCAAGATTTTGTTTGCATAAATCTTGCCACTGTACACCAAATCCTCCTAGGCATGTATCCCTGAAATGCTTTTCCTGCCTTACTGGGGAAGAATCCTATTTCTTCCAGCAACACCTTGAGTCTCTTTGTTTATTCAAAACAAATACATGGACAAACAAGAGTTTCCAAAATAAAGATGACCTCTTAAATAAAGACAGTGAAATAAAGTCCTAATAAAGATAGTTTTGAAGCAGTGTGATTTTTAAATCAGAGTAAGTATAGCAGCTACTGTTTTTCTTTGTGTCATGAAAACTATTTCTTCAAATCTCCTGGAGTAAGCTAAGACTGATAACATTATTCATTTAGGAATCCTAAATGAAGTTTCTTGAATTTGTTTCCAAGTTAAGCAATCATGTGACACTCTACATAGCTAATGTTTGAGCCTGCCACAGTCTCACTATTTGCTATGCAGAGAGATACAGACAATTAACTTCCCCAGGAGAGCATTGTTGGCACAAACCAGGAAAAGTTTTCTTTATTCTAAAAACATAAAACAACAGACTAAATGGCAGCCAAGAAAAGGAAGTCATGACCGCTGGCAGTATACTGTCACTCACCTTTCTCTAGTGAATTAATTTGCCATGAACATTAGAAATAGCATTCTTCATGTCAGAAGCAAAACCATTAGATCACCATCCAAAGAATGGACAGGAATTATAAAGTCCTCTAGGAGCTCTAATGCCATAGTAATTATAATTTTCAGTAACTCAGTGGCTCAAGAGTTTTACTCATCTGTTGTTTTAACTGATGGACATCTGTCTATTAAATCTGTGTGCCCCATGTGTCTGTTTAAAATGCCAGCAGAAGTAGGATGATCAAAATGAGCAATACTCAGTTTAAATGATAGAAAAGTTTGGTTGCTACCAGAAATAAAGTTAGGTAATAAAAAGATAACGATAAATAGGTAGGTAGGTAGATGGATAGATGGATGGATGGATAAATGAATAGATGATAGTGATGATACTTTATTTTATTTAACCATTCTATGCTCATCTATCCCTTCACTTATATGGCCTTTGGCATTATAATAGGTCTTTATTAACTAGTGCTTATGAAAAATGGAGTTGCTTCCCACTGAGTTTCCCTGAGTGTTGTTTCTCTGTCCTTCAACCTATCTTCCATATCAAATCCAAAAAAAAAAAAAAAAAATTCCAATAATACTACTAGAAATGTGTCATTTCAAAAGAAGGGTCTTCAAACTTCATAGCCTGCTACAGATCAACCTCTCCTTCTGTACGGACCAAAACTTGCTTAACTTCCCCTCAGCTTGACTAATCTTTAGACAAGCTTCTTCCTCATTGCGGGTCCAGACCTCCCTTTTCTCAGGTCATTTGCTTTAGAAAACTTGCAATTGTAAATTCTTTCTCTGCCTCATTGAAATGTAAATCTGCTCCCAGTGTCTTGAAACTGTTTACAACTGAACAATGCGTTTCTCTAGGGCTAGAGAGCCATCCCTCTGAAATATAACCAGCAAAGAAATGGAGCCCCTCCATCCCAGTCTCCGGGAGAGTAGGAGTCCGACTTTGCTAAATGCCAGTTAACAAACACAGATGGCCTTACCACGTGGTCCAATCACCCTTCCAAAGTCTTCTAGCACTTTTCCACTGATTAACTCTAGTGCTTAAAAATAATATTAATATTTCTTCCTTTTGTATTAGTGGAGTTCAGTTCAATCCTCTCCTGAAATAGTCACAACCTCTACTGCAATAATCTTGAATAAAGTTTCCCTTGCTTATTTAATTTAACTCCACTGGGTGCAGTTTTTCTTTGACTGTACTTACTCTGTGCTCTATTCTTTATGCCTCTTTGTATGTGCTCCTGAGTCTCTCTTTTTTGAAATCATAATTTTTTCTTCAAGGCCTAGATTAAATGTATTTCATATGAGTACAATTAGCTGAATTCAAATTTACATGTGGATGAGGTAGAGACTGTTTATTTTGTATTAGCTGTTTATTGTCCAAACATGTAAAACAGGATCAATAGCCTTGCCCTACACAAATTAGATATTCTCTTTTATCATACTCAATACCTTTAATGAAAGGTTGGAAGAGTGGAGAAAGATGTCCTTTCTTCCCTAGCAGTTAGCAGGACATTTCTTGGGTTTTCAATCTTTACATGTTCACTTAGGAAAAAAAAAAAATTGAATTAGAACACTGTGAAATTTGTCTTGGGGAAGCATTTTTCAGTTACTTAAAAGACAAAGAAGACTATCATCTTCTTTCTCACCAGGCAACTTCCCTTCAAATGACTTTGTAATGTCTCTGAATGTAGAACTCTGCTGAGCAGGGAATAGAAACAATTGATATCTGCGGAAAAGTGCTAAAGAATTCCTTGACACTTTGTGTCTGGCACTGTAAGGAAGTTTACTTTTGAGAACAGTGAATCGTGATGCTTATGAGGCATCGAATGTTCTATTTTTTCATATGAAAACGTATAATTGCATGCAGCAGTATATATGTACATCTGAGTAGAAAAAAATAACACAGTGGGAAATGAGGACAAGAGCTAGAGAAGGCTTGTTGTTTTCCCTTTCATCCTGAAGCTTGGCAGGGGGAAAAAGATGAAATGGAAGCAAACAATATTATGCCCACAAATTTGTAAATTAATGGTTGAAAGAGAATATAAAGATCATATAAAAGGCTTTCCTGGTTTTCTCCAACACTCACCATGCCCTCTGTTTTTATGTCGTATAAATTTATGTAAAATTTATCCTAAATCGCCTACCATGTAGGCCCAATATGACCTTGACCGCACCTCTCTCAACTGGACTCTTGCCATAATTTCAGAAAGAGTATTCCTGTTTTCCCTCTTTCCTTCTAAAAACTATTTGCTACCTGGTGGCGAAAATCTCCTTGGTAAAATGGTAATATGCTTTCAGTAACAGAGAAAACACATCACTCTCCTGCTCAAAAACTTCCATAACTGTCTCAAAAAAAAAAAATCTCAGTAACTTAACACACGGGCTGAAAGGTACTGCATGATCTGCACCACATCTTTTCCACCAAAAGTACTGCATTTCATTCTTCTCATTAGGTCCTCTACTCAGGCCACACTTCACCTATTGCTGTTGCTCCACATGGTTCCCTGTCTTACTTCATTCAGGATTTTGATCAAATATCTCCATTTTAAAGTCTTATAGAATCTCTCTTGAAAATACATCATTCTTCTGTCCAAGTCGCCTTATAACACATGCTCCTTCTTCATTGTTTTAACAGCAAAATTTCTGAAATCATAGAATGAAAACAGCAATCAGATTGCATGACTTCCTAGTCACACCCTCCCAAAGGCTGCTTTTCGTTGCACTAAGGATAAAAGCCACAATGCTCCCCATGGAAAAAGGTCACACATGATAAGGGCCCTTCCTCTCCCTATGAACCACTCATTCTACCCTATTCTATCTATTCCCTTACTCCTTTCCAGCCCTTCTGCCATTCTTGAACGATTTGAACATACAAATTTACCTGCTTTTTAGAGTCACTGCACTCACTGTCCTCTTCATGGCTTATTCCTCCTTTGTATTCAGATCCAGCAGCACTTTTCTATGAAGCTTTACTTAATCACAATATCGAAATGCCCCTTCACAAAACTCAGTAGCTCCTTACCTTGCTTATTTATTTTTATGGCATTTATAGTTATATGTTAAACACCTATTTTATTTGTTATTTCCTGCACACCCCAACAGAATGAGACAAAACCTGTCGCTCTCTAGATTACTACTGTAGCATCGACTTTTAAGAACAATCAATGTCTGCCATGTGATAAAACCTCCGTAAATATGTTAAATTAAGAAATTATATGTATATTCATAGGCAATTTTATTTAAGTTTCATGCATGAAATACTGTCAGGAACACACTAATTTCCTTGAAATTATGTCACTTTCAAGAATTGTGTGTTGTTTTTTATGTTGAAAAAAAATTGACTTGGTTCCCCTCTTGGACAATTCAATTCTCATGACATTTGATTAAAGAAACTGTAGGTAATATACAGCTTCATTAAAAAAAATGATCCCCTTGATCACTGACATTTCATTTTTGGAGTAATGTTGTATACTAGTATAAAGATGTAGAACAAGTAAGAGCCATATGATCCTTAACATTAAATTTCTTGTTTGGTTACTCGATATAATATCAAGTATTCACTTAGCATCTCTAACTTAGACCTTTTTACTAAGCTTCAACTTCCTATAGTTCATATCCACTTGACTGTCTTTTAATTACCTTAAAGTCAATAAATCAAAAAGGAACATGCTGCCCTTCTTGTTCTCATCCTAACTCCTCCTCTTTTTTTGTCTTTTCTCCTGTGTTGACCCCCTTATCTTAGTGAATGACGTTTAACATCAACACAGTTGCCAAACCCGGACACACAAGCAGTCTTTAATTCTATTTAACTTCCCCACTGAACATTTTCTATACAAATCAATCATTTAAAAATGCATCCTAGAATTAGAAATCTGAACAAAGTATGGAAAACGATCATTTCCATTTTAACAGGCAGTTCAGAGCTGTGAAAGAAGGGAAACAAGTTAGATGAAACCTACTCTTACTCAGGTTTTCCAAGTGGAGGTGCCTCCTGGATTGTGGTGCAGGAAGGACCCAGGAGCAGAGCTCAGTGGTCTTTCTGACT
The DNA here is from genome assembly GCF_022682495.2 of Desmodus rotundus. NCBI lineage: Eukaryota > Metazoa > Chordata > Mammalia > Chiroptera > Phyllostomidae > Desmodus > Desmodus rotundus. The sequence goes on along the minus strand of NC_071399.1, from coordinate 63,169,059 downwards.
GGAGTTAACGTGGGTTAGATTTCACAGAAGTTGCTGTAACTGAAATGTGCAAGGTAAGTAACAGAAAGAAGATAAATAGGCAGAGAAAGAGCTTTCAAAATCTACATATGGGTCTTCCTAAATTCCTGGCATAATCCAAGTATACTTCAGGAGAATAGGCAAAGAAAAAAACACCAAGAAAAAGATCAATGACTGAGGAACTCTAATTGAAATACTGTGGCAACTTACATAGGGCTGAAAGATGCTTGAGCACTGACTGGCGAGTGGGGAGAAACCTCCTAACATCCAAGGAAATCAGTGGTAACACTGAGACGACCATACCTTCAAGTGTATCATGAAACTAAATTAGTTATAGATTAAAGGTGATGCTGAACCTGTCCTAATAAAGCATCAAAAACAAGCCTACAAGATCAAGGACATGAACAAATAACTGCATGCTTACACAAACTCTAACACCTTTTAAAGCAAGATAATAAAGTCCAGACATTCAAAAACATACCATTCACAATGTCCACACTTGATCAAAAAATAGTAGATGTAAAGAAATAAGAAAATATGACCTGTAAGCAGTAGATAAATCATGAGCAGAAAGGTAGCCAGAAGTGACTGAGATGCTGGAATTAGCAGACAAAATTGTACAACAACTATGTTGGATATGTTAAAATATTTTGACATAGATACAAATAAGGACACAATGAAGATGAAAATGAAAATATAAAAGAAAACATAAGAGAATTTCTAAAATAGGAAATAATACAGTATTTGGAACTTAAAATACCTACTGGATATAACTAACAGCAGTTTAAACACCATAGAAGAAAATATTAGTGAACTTGGAAAAAATCTGTCTACAAAGAAGCACAGCAATATTGGACTCCCAGAAGGAGTGATAAGATAGTTTTTCAAGTAATAATAGCTCCCAAATTTTCCACATATGATTAAAAAATATCAAGCCATAGATATAAGAATCTCAACAAATCCCAAGCACAATAAGCACAAAGACAATTTCATCAAGGAGTATCATAATCGAATTGATAATCAGGCACTAAAGGAAAACATTTAAAATCATCCAGAGTAAAAATCATCTAATATACATATTGTTACCAGGCAGGGACTAGGTCTGCCTCGGTAATGTGTGGGTTCTTGACTTCGTGCAGGAGAGATTTCACAACATAATTCCAGGTGATTTTGAGAGTATGTTTATTAAAGCTGGAGACAGCCCTGGCTGGTGTGGCTCAGTGGATTGAGTGCCCGCCTGTAAACCGAAAGATCGCTGGTTCGATTCCCAGTCAAGGTACATGCCTGGGTTGCGGGCCAGGTCCCCAGTTGCGGGCATGTGAGAAGCAACCTATTGATGTATCTCTCACACAAAGGTGTTTCTCTCCATCTCTTTCTCCCTCCCTTCCTCTCTCTAAAAATAAATAAGTAAAATATTTAAAGCTGGTGACAAAACAAAGGAAGGTGGGAGGGTAGAAGCAACAAGAGAGAGCCTGGCTCCCTAGGAACATTACAGGAAAGGAGAGGAGGGGAGTGTGAGGCAGGAGGGGTTGAGGGGAGAGGCCTGCTGTTTGCTCACTAGAAAGTCAGAGAAAAGAGGGCCTTGGAGACAGGTGCTGCTGCCTGCTTCTCCCCTGGTTGCAAGTCTCAGGGTGTCCCTTAGATTATATGAGAAAGTAGAAATTCGTGCCTGAGAAAAGACATGGGCATGCTCCATAAAGAGCCTGTAGTTGCATCCTTTGTCCTAAGGGTTTTATCTCTCTTCTGCAGGCAAAAATCTCGGGGAGAGTTTCAGCAGGATATTCATCAGCTTTCCAGGTACATTTTTAATGTGCGGATGCATCAAAATGTGCATACAGGGTAGTTTGGGATTATTCTGTGGTCAGCTTCATTGGTTTATTTTTATCTGGGGTCTGTCTGGCTTCAATGGTGTTTTTGTTTTTTGTTCCTCTGACTTCATGAGCCTTTGGGTTTGGCTGGCACAAATGGTATTAATTGTGTCTCTGTTCTCTATCTCCCTGACCAGAGTTACTTAAGCTATATTTATTCTCTGCTTGGAGAGGAGAGGTATAAACCATTTGTTCTTATGTGTTCTTGGCTAGGGAAGATAAAGTCTTGTGATTCACTAGCTGCCTGTAAGTTTTTCAAATTATTTGTCCTTGTGAAATTATTTTATCTCAGTTTCCCCATCCCACTTGCCCGTGGATTTTACTAGTTTCTGGCACCCTGCCTCGCCATGACTCTCTCTGAAGAATAACTTTTCCATTTTCAAATATCAAGTGAATATCTTTCACATAAAATTCTAACCTGACAACAATGGGGAGAAGATACAGGGACTGTAGTTTCTAATGGGCCCTCCGCTATGTTTAGTGGGCCACAGAAAGGAAAGGAAATGATGCAAACCCGCAATAGCTCTCTTTTCTGTTGATCTTGCTGCCTACATGTACCAAGTCAAGTGTTAATATTTTTAACATAATGATATTGATGTTGGTGTTAGGATTTTTTTCTTATATTTACTTTGATATTATGTTTGTGTATGAAGGAAAGCCATTTATCTGGGGGAATAAAATCCATTGTTTTTATTATTTTAATGGAGAATTTTAGGATTCCCCCAAACAAAAAGACATGACGTGTTCTCTTGAATACAAAAGACTTTTAATTTCAAACTCAAAGTCTAACTCATTACCTGATACATATTATGTTGCAGATGTTGGTATAATCAATGAACAAATGCAACTAACTTTGGATTTAAATACAACTACCTTTATATTAAACATTCAAACTAAGATTTTGATCTCTTCCAAAACCCCATCAGTGGTGACCCATGCCCACAGGATTAGGTCCAAGTCCCGTTTTTGTCCCTACAGGAACTTTATGTCCATTTTTTTCTCTTTGATATTTGTTTCCAACTTCTCCATTTTGCTGATTTTTTTTTTTTTTACTTTTTTCTTTCCACCCAGAATGCCCTGCTAAATTAGAAGTCCCTTGCTAAGTGTATCCAGAGTATCCTGCACTTCCATGAGTATGTGCCTCACTTTAACTGTTTATTAAAATTTCTTTGTTGCTTTCAGAATTTGATTTTCTATGAAGCAAATTAATCTTAAGTCTCTAGGTCCCTCATTTAATGAGGCCACATTCAAGGCCCTGGTTACTGAATATTGACAAATCAAA